>NC_134110.1:97249772-97874545 GCF_040939455.1 Microcebus murinus | reverse complement strand
CAAGCTAAAAGGAATCTGCGCAGGAAAGAAAACAAAGTGAAGAGACAACCTTTGGAATAGGAAAACATAATTGCAAACTACCCATCTGACAAGGGATTAATAACCAGATTATATAAGGAGCTCAAACAACTCAATAGGAAAAAACCAAATAATACTATTTACATTTAACTTAGTCTTTCTTTGCTTTTTTACAGTTTTACTAAAATGTGCCTGGATAGGAATTGATTATTACTTATCCTGCTTGTGATTTCTTGGGCTTTTTTACTCTATGGATAATGTCTTTTATAAGTTCTAAAAATTTTTCACACTTCTATCTTCAAATATTATTTCTACTCCATTCTGTTTCTCCTCTATTTCTGGGGGTCTCATTAGATATATTAAAACTTCTCATCACATGCTTTATATTTCCTATCTTCTGTTTTGTATTTTATATCTTTTTGTTTATCTGGGATGAATTCTTAAAACTTTCTTTCAGTCTATACTCCACAATTTCCTCATTTAGAGGGCTCTTATTTTTTGTTGAACCTATTTATTGAGTTCTACATGTTGTTGTATTTTTTAATTTTAGATTTTTCTCTTTGGTTCTTTAAAATATCACCTATTAGTTTCTGGTGGCATATTAAATATTCATGTTTTTAAATTTTTAAAAACATTTTAGTATGTTTATTTTATACTTTGTGTGTGAGTACTCCAACATCTCAAGTTTTTGTAGGTTTGTTTCTGTCTGTTGTTACAGTGGATACTGGTTTATAGTGCCCTGTTTTTTTGTGTCTTCCTGGTTATCTTTGGCTCTGTGCTGGTCATTATAATTTAAAATCTTGTAGGAATAATTTTAGGTCAGGATTATAGTATCCTTTTCCTGATATAATTTTATTTGTTTCTGCCACACATTAGAGGTGCTACTGTGTGAGATTGATGCTATGGTTTGAATGTGTCCCTCAGATTTCATGTATTTGAAACTTAATACCCAAATTCATTTGTTATTTGGAGGTGGGACCTATGGAAGGTAATTAGAATTAGATAAGATCATCAGGATGGAGCCTCCATTATAGGGCTAGTAGCTTTATAAGAAGAGGAAGAGAGACCCAAGATGACACACATATTCTCAGTATCTTGCCATGTGATGACACCATACTCTTAGACTTCCCAGCCTCCTGAACTATAAGAAATAAATTTCTTTTCTGTGTAAATTACCAAGTCTATTGTATTGAATTCTGTTATAGTAACAGGAAATGGACTAAGACAACTGCCTTCTATATTTAAGGCTTGAGATTTTCTAGACAAGAACTATCAAGAAGCTGCTCTGAAAAATCTATGGTTTGCCTTCATCTGAAGAGGTAGCTTTTCAGGATCCCTGTTCAAATGAAGATTGTTTCATTAGCATCTTCTTCTTTGGCAAAAACCAGCCTTTGCCTTTTATTCTCTTATCTATCTATCTGTCTAAAATTGTCATCCAGTTTTCTAATGTTTTTCAAATTGGTAAATTCCCCTAGGGCAAAAGTGCCTAGGAATGTATGGTTTGCCTTTGTGGGTTCTTGCCTATTCTTGGATTTGGGCATAATGATTACTTAATATTTTGTTAGTTCTTCAATATTTTTAAGGATATTTTTAAGCCAGTCATGATGGCTCATGCCTATAATCCCAGTACTTTGGAAGGCTTAGGCAGGATGACCACTTGAGAACAGGAGTTTGAGCAGCATAGCAAAACCTTGTCTCTACAGACAATGTTTTAAAAATTAGCTGGGCATGATGGCATGCACTTGTAGTCCTAGCTATTCAGGAGACTGAGGCAGGACGATCACTTGAACCCAGGAGTTCAAAGCTACACTGAGCTATCATCATGTCATTGCATTCCAGCCTGAAGTGACAGAGTGAGAACTTGTTTTTGTTTTAATAATATTTTAATACAGGCAGTTCCTGGGTTACAGATGGGATACATTCCTGAGAACATCTTTAGGTTGAATTTGTATGTAACTTTGATTACTGATGAACAGCATATGTATGATAATAATAATAGTGTAATGGCTTATATGTGGTAATAATAATACAGTGTAATACTGTAATAATAATAGTGATAATTGTTTTTTTCTTTTTTTTTTTTTTTTTTTTTTTTTTTTTTTTTTTTTTTTTTTGAGACAGAGTCTCGCTTTGTTGCCCAGGCTAGAGTGAGTGCCGTGGCGTCAGCCTAGCTCACAGCAACCTCAAACTCCTGGGCTCAAGCGATCCTTCTGTCTCAGCCTCCCAAGTAGCTGGGACTACAGGCATGAGCCACCATGCCCGGCTAATTTTTTCTATATATATTAGTTGGCCAATTAGTTTCTTTCTATTTATAGTAGAGACGGGGTCTCGCTCTTGCTCAGGCTGGTTTCGAACTCCCGACCTCGAGCAATCCACCCGCCTCGGCCTCCCAGAGAGCTAGGATTACAGGCGTGAGCCACCGCGCCCGGCCAATAATAGTGATAATTATGTACTGTAATAAGTTACAGAAATTGTTCTCTTTCTTTTAATTTTTTAAAAATTTTTAAATTTTCTATTTCAGCATATTATGGGGGTACAAACATTTAGGTTACATATTCTGCCTTTGCGCCACCAAAGTCATAGCTACAAGCATGTCCATCCCACAGATGGTGCACACTGCACCCATTAGGTGTGAATATACCCATACCCTCTTCCCCTCTCCAACCTGCCTGACAACCGATGAATGTTACTACTATATGTGCACATAATTGTTGATCAGTTAATACCAATTTGATGGTGAGTACATGTGGTGCTTGTTTTCCATTCTTGTGATACTTCACTTAGTAGAATGGTCTCCAGTTCTATCCAGGCTAATACAAGAAGTGCTAGATCACCATTTATTTTTGTGACTGAGTATACTCTATGGTATACATATATCACATTTTATTAATCCACTCATGTATTGATTGGCACTTGGGTTGTTTTCACATCTTTGCAGTTGTGAATTGGGCTGCCATAAACATTTGAGTGCAGATGTCTTTTTTTTTTCATTTGAGTAGATGCCCAGTAATGGGATTGCTGGATCAAATGGCAGTTCTACTTTTAGCTCTTTGAGGTGTGTCCATATTACTTTCCATAGAATTTTCTTTTAATTCCTAGTCTAATAGGAATGTTATACTTGTTTTGATCTAAACTTTCCATTTCAATAATTAACCCACTACACCGCTTAGCAATAATTGATGATTTCATTGGAGCACTGCCTTTCACATGTTCCATTATTCTCACTTTATAATTATTCTGACAGTCAAGCCACTAAAGCCTAATGCTTTCCCAATGAATGATGGCATCTAGCCTTTCTGAAAATGCTTAATTATTTCTACTTTCATTTCCATTGTAATCACCTTTCTCTTTGCTGCAGGCTCACCTGGCCTTGCTGTGGACTTTTGCTTTTGTGGCATGATCATAAAGGTAAATGCAGACTCATGAAATTGGATTAAAACGTTAAAATGAAAGTGGTGCTGTGCATAAGTGACCATATAAACAATGAGACCAGCCACTAATATAAAGATGCTACACCAACAAACTGCTTACATCATGCAGGTTTGTTTACATGTGCAGAAGAAATTAGTTCCTGAATTATTAATTTAATTATTGAATTATAAATTATCTCTATGGGGAGCCTTGAGAATTTATAAGTATGGAATGCTATAAGTCAGGTAGTTGGTAACCATGGGACTGCTTGCGCTTTATTAATCATTTTTATTTATTTCCATTGAAAGGGTTTGTCCTAATTCCTTAGATTACCATTTCTAAAATCAAAAGCCCAAGACTGAGTTTCCAAAAGAACGTGAAAATGAAATGATGTGCATATGAACTAAGTAAATATGTTCAATTAACTGATTTTATTATTTCTAAAAAAAGATTTTCTCATTCTTTATAATTTGAAAATATATGTAATATTTTTTCTTTTTCTTATTTGTGATGATTTCTGAAATTAATATTCACATTTAGCTTTTTTACTTTATTCATTTATATTGATATAACCAAGTATCTAATATAAAAAGTTCTGCTTAAATTAAAAAAATAAGAATGTGTATTCAAAAATAGCAACAAATTATCTTAAGTTTCAGGATAAATAATCTCTTAAAAGAAGAAGTTCTTTCTTTTTCCTAATAATAAACACTTTATTCTAAGGCAATCTAAAATGAAGCATTAGAAAATAATTTATCTTGGTTATAAAGAATCTCATATTTTCTTGTGACAACTTGCCACATTTAATTATAAGCATTTTTTATTGCTGATATTAATCATTCTTTTTTGTTGTAGACTTATAGCATCTAGACATACCGAATATGTATGATTATATTGCATTGTTTTTTACAACCTCATTCACCGTTTTTGGTGAGCTGTGTGAGTAGTTTGTTGTTTATGGGAAAACAAGGCCTTTGCTTTTTCTAGAAAAGATGACATGATCACAAATTGAAGAGAAAAATGAGGTCATAGGCTCTAGGCAGAGAGAATGACATTGGAAAAAAGGGTGGCAATTTTAGTATAGATAGAGAAAGGTGGAGATCATGAAGACCAGAAGATAAAACCATCTTAATTTTTATTGGGAATAGTTATTATTTGAATTAAAAATATAATAGAGGCTAAACATCTTAAATGTGAATATCTGAAATCTAAAATGCTCCAAAATCTGAAACTTTTTGAGCACTGACATGGTGCTCATTGAAACATTTTAGATTTTGGATTTTCAGATTTGGGATGCTCAATAAGTAAGTATAATGCAAACATTCCAAAATCTAAAAAAATCCCAAATTTGAAACACTTCTGGTCTCAAGCATTTTGGATATAGGATATTCAATCTGCATAGCCTTCTTGGTAAACCAGGCTGGGAAATAGCTTGAACTTTGAAACCTGGTTACATTTACAAATTAAGTTCTCAAAATGCTTTTTGTACTTGTAATAACTTTTCTGAGTAAGAGATTACCCCAGTGATACTCATAATACATATAAATGTTTCATAAATTTCTTTTTGTTGCCCCCAAGATGGTTTGGTCATATGTATTTTTTCAGAAGCGCTTATCAAAGGGTGGGGTTGTGAAGATTAGGAAGAAGACAACATGGCCACAGATGAAGCCCTAAGCTTGAGAATGTGTCCCCAAACTGCACTATCCCTTGAAATGGTTGCAAACAGATCCATATAGTATTCCTTTCTTCTCTTTTCTGTTTTAACCCTTTGCACTTGGATGTTGTGTGTGACTTGACACGGTTAGCAAAACTTGTAGAGATTAAAATTACTCTGTGAATGTATCAATAATTTGAAATATTAAAAAATCCAAATAAATAAGGTTGTATGAAAAGAAACTCCAGTTTTTTATTCTACTGCCACGCTTTGTAAAATCTGGGGTATTTAAAAAATTAAATCCCGAGTAGGATAAAGGAATCGAGAAAAAAGCAAGTGAGTGCAAAGGGTTAAATATAGCACAAACTGGGGATATCTGAACAAAATAAAATTTATCAGAAATAAATTGAAGCCTTATAATTGGAACAGAAATCTCAGGATTGTACACAAAGGAAGATACATGACTTAGCAGTAGCATATGTAAAAAACATGTTGGGAAAAACTGAAATCGTCTGAATGTCCAAATAGTAGTTAAATAAAACATGTCACACCCACAGAGGAATGCAATGCACTCAAATAAGCATGTTTTTTAGAGTAATGACATGGAAATCTGAGACTCTGTGCTGATACAACTCAGAAAATGTCAAAGATGGTCATCTTTGTGAGGCTAGAGATGATTTTAAATTTCTTCATAATTTTTGTTTACTAAATTTTCTATAATGATTACATACTTTTGTGATTATACAGTAATAAATATTGAGTATTTGCTATTATTTAAAAAAGATGTTAGACTTTAAAAAAGACTTCAGATGTTAATTGAGAGAAACAACATGCTGCAAGGGATACTGAGGGGTGGCTAGGCAGGTGAGTCAAGAGATAGATTCCAATGCAAATCTTAATTTATCACCGCTTCCTGTTGACCAGCACGCTTTGCTCTTCCCTCTCCAAGGGAATTGTAGTCTTGGATTTTGCTACTTCCACACCTTGTTGAAATCCCTGTGCACCTGCATACTGCCCGGCAGGAAAGTTTGCCGCCCCTTCTCTGTCTTCCGCCTGATCCTTCAGTCCCCTCCGCTTGCACTGATCAGCTCCATTGTGCAAAGGAAAGACAAACCAACGGAGAGGGACTTTGTGGTTATTTCCCTTCTGTTTAATCTGATTACAGCAACTGCCAAACAGCAGGCACTCACTGTTCAAAGCATGGAAGAAAGTCTCCTGAGAAAACTCATTTCTATTTGAAAAAATGCTTCTCTGGTCTGGGCTCTGGAGCTGCTTTGCAATAGCCCCGCGGTGAACACAAGCACAGGCAGATTGGCAGAGTCGGAGAAAACAAATTCGTCCCCAACATCTCCTGACATTTGGCGGCAAGTGAAAGAAAGGCAGGCGCGGAGCTCTAAGAGTGAAAGGAGCAGCGTTTCAGCGAGTGACCCCACTCCCTGGAGTGGCTCTCACGTGTGCCCTGCCGTGCGCTTTCCCTGCCGGGTGCCCGCAGCTTTCCTCCGCTGGGAAGTCTCAGCTTCTCACAGAGAAGCGCCCCACGCAGACGTTGGTTCGTTCCTCCTCTCATGGCTTCCTCAGGGTGGGGATTTTTATCTTTGAAAATTTATTCCATTTATCCATGACACCAAAGGGCAGGGCTGTCTTCAAACAGGCATCAAAGGGCTAAGCCGATCCTTGCCCGTCTTGAAAGGCGTGAAGTCCTCGCCAGGGGTTGCCCATGTTGGGACTGGGGGTGCTCTCCGCAGGCAGGCGGGGGCCTGGGGCGAAAGGTCTACACCCCCCACCGAACACCTACCGAGTGCCCAGTGGGACCTGGAGCCTGGGGCCATCATCCTGACGGAGGATGGCAAAAGAATCTAGCCTTTTAAAAAATGCATATTATTTTACTTTAGTGCATCAGATGTGCTGGAGACAGTGATAGGAAGTTTTTATATTTTATCTCCTTTAATCCTCACAAAAATCCTGTGTGGTAGCTCTTTGTTCAGAAAAGGGATCTGTGGCACAGGGAATCCTTCTCGCCCCTGCCGTGGGGAGCTCGGGTCCCCTCCGGCTCATCAGTCTCTTCCCCCAGGTAGGAGAGGACTTACCAGGGTTTCCGTTAGCGCAGGCAGCGGCCCATGCACTAGGGAATTCTGAGAGTCCTCCCTCCTTCCCTGCGTCCCTTCTTCCCTCCTCCTCCCTTCCTTCTTCGCCTTTTCTCTTCCTTCCCCGCCTGTTCAGAGGTATACCTAATGAGCACCGCAGTTCCAGTTTCACTAACGAAAGCAGCCCAGCTAGAGCAGGCTGAGTCGGGTGGCAGTGGAGGGGACCCGGTTGTTGGTGACCAGATCCCCGGGCCACTATCTTCCCCTGCGTGGTGTGACCCTGGCCCGCTCGCCTTTGCTCCTCGCCATCCGCGGGAAGCCCCTCCGCGGCGCGGCGTCCACAGGCGAACGTCACTGTGTCTCGCGCAGCTGAATTCCTCCACCTCCTTGCTTTCCATTCCCCCTCGTGCTCTTCTCCTCATCTGCTGGCTTCCGCAGTTTGGTGGCCTTATCGAGGTGCCTGCTCTGGGCTGGTCACCTCCAGCGGGAGGGCGACGGGGGGGGGGGGGGGGGGCGTGGCAGCCGGTGCGAGGCCTGTGCGGGTCGGGATCCGGGAGAGGCGCGCAGGGCTCTCCCGGACAGGGAGTCCCGCAGGGTCCCGCGGGGTCCGGGACAGGCGGATGGATCTCGAGGACGTGCCTCCTCCGCGTCAGAACAGGTGGCCAGACCCCTGCATGTGCGGGCTTTCTGGCGTGACTCTTAGGCCTCCGTGGGGGCGCTCATTCTTCCCTTTCCTCCCCTCCAACCGCCCAGAGCGAGGGTCTAGGAAAATATAAGGGAAGTGGTGGAGCCCAAAAGCTAAAGTTTTTTCTTCTTCTTTCTTTCTAATTTGTTCGGGGCTGAGGAATGAGTGACAAAATCTTTTGACCACTTGTTTGCTTCTCATACGCATCAGTTTCCTTCCAATTTTCAGGACTTAGTTGGAGGAGGGTGGCACACACCCCCGGCTTTGCTACGACCTTCCGAAGGCACCTCTCGCAAAGGCTCCGCATTTGTCTGACTCTTAGGAAACAAAGTTTTTGCACTTCTCCTCAGTAGCTATATTTGAAATGGGTTGTATCATTTTCTTTTAATGTCTGCAGGTTGGTTATAGATTCTTTCAATGCTCTCCAGGTTGGTTATAGATTCTTTCAATGCAAAGGTGAAACAGGGTGAGAGGAAAATGCTCAAGAAAGGGGAGAGGCAGATACAGGGAAGCAACACGGCCACCGCCTGGCCTGGCAGGTGTCCTGTGCGCTGCGTCTGAGACAGTGTCCCAGGAGGACGCGCCTTCTGCAAGGCAGAACAGCCTGACACTGAGACTGAGACAGCCACTGGGCTCTCTGGTGGCCGCCACTTTGCTCAACTCGCTTCCTCAGTGTCTGTCAAAGAGTTGGGTGGCTGAGCACGTGCCCGACTGCACAGGAGGGGTAGTGGAGGTAATGTGTAACAACACTTTGTCCCTGTTCATTCACTCACAAATACTTATTGTCACCATTATCTCCTTCCCCCCCTCTTTAGTTCTTCTTTAAGAAGGAAATGCATGGCCAAGAAGTGGAGAGTCTCATGTGTTTGGGGAGTTGTCACACGGAGCTCACACGGAGCTCACACGGTCACTAAGATCGAGGGATGGGCCTGTAACCTTTGGGACCCTCTAGGCTCAGGTGGGACGTGCTGTCTGAAGGAGCTGGGCTGGTTACCTCATCCAGGAGAGTTCTCTCGAGAGGCAAGCTTTGTTCTTCAGTGTCCTAGATGGTGTAGGATGCAGTTGTTCAAAGTGGAGGAAGTGTGTTTGCAAGTGAGGAAAAAGAGAAGTGAGTTCAGAGTGTGAGTCCTTTTGGCTCAGCCCTGTTTTTTCTGCCATGCACAGCACCCCCAGGACTCCGGGAGCGCCACCCCAACCTGCTCTGGGGCGGGCGTGCACCATGAGAAATGGGTAGGTAATTCAGTTCATGGGTATCCATTCATGTTCTCTAAAGTTTGGGTAATAATTGGCTATAATATTAGTTGTAGTTATATATCCCCAAATGTGTTATTAGATAATATATAACACTATATATGTGCATATATATGGCTACACTATATATTATATATTGATGTTATGAATTATTTTAAAAAGTATTCTGTTGATACAGAGGATAATATGAAAGTTTTCAGCAGTCTTTTTTTGTGACATTTAAGCCATCTGATGAACACAGAGTTAGCTAATGTTTCTTTATTGATCAGTAGTCAACATTACAAATGGTGATTAGTTGCATTGCCATTATCAGTAAATTAAAGGCCATAAATTAACTATTGGATTGGTTTCCTTGCACAATTCAGTTTTCCATTTGATCTTTCTACAATGTTTTTCTTACTTAGTAAAGGCCATTACCTGATACAAACCTTTGCTGAGATTTTTTTTTTTTTTTTGAGTCAGCTTCATAGCAATTAATCAGGAGAAGTATATGATACATTTCTGGGGGGAAAACAAGCAAGGTAGGTTCTTCACGATGACCTCAAAGTGGAGAAATGGTTTCAGTGCAGAATACCAATGGAATTTTTTTTCATAGAGTGTACCGGAAAACATCACCTGGAAATGATCACTGGAGTGATGTTCAGTTTTGACGCCCATTTGGTTTGTATATAACTAATTATTAGACATTAATTTTACTGCCTGAAGGAAGTATGGAGCATAATGGTCTTTGACAAATGTCTCTTGTAAAATTTATCATAATGAAGAAGAGCATCTAAACTAAAATAAAACAATAGCCAGGTGCCACCACCCAGGCTAGGATGACAGAGAATCATCTTTCTGGGCTCTTTTCCTTGTATTCCCATCCCATTCCCAAGCAAGTTAACCACTATCCTATCTTCAGTTTTAATTACTCCCTTACTTTAAAAAAAAAGGTTTTAACATCTATGCATGTATCTTCCAATGCTATCTTGTTTCATTTTGAAAAATTAAGTAATAACCACAAACCTACCTTTGCAAGCAAGAGGCAATATGACCAGGATCAGCTGACTGTTCCGGGGAGATGATGATCCTCAGAGAGCAGGTGGGACCTCGGCATCTCTGAGAGTGTGTGCTCAGGAAGCCACCAGGCAAGGTCCTCAGTGTGTTCTTGGGAACAGTGGGCACCAAGCTGACTGCCATGTGGGCCAGGAACTGACATGGCGGGACTGTGGGAGGAGGAAAGGCTGCTTTGCATGTTCTGCTTCTAAGCTCACGGTGGCCTCTTTCTACCTCTTAGGTGCTATCAGAATCGAACAGAAAAGTGGAGTCTGCAGGTGACCCAGGTAGTAAGTCATGTTTGGGAGAGCAGGTGTGTACCCTGGGATGTCAGCCCTCCACAGAACTGTCTTTTGATCTCGCTGGGCTGGGTGGACTCTGTATCTGGCACAAGCTCTCGTTGTGGGACTTCTCCCCCATCTTCCTGGGGAATTAGCTTCTCTCTTCTGCTAAATCTCCTGTTTTCTCCATCCCATGTCTTCCTCTCTCTTAATTTTTGCTCCCACTTTGATGAAGCACACTTTCCTGTAGATTTTTAAGAAAAGTTCCAATAGTGATACCTTTTTTGAGGTCTTACACTTTTGAAAAATGTCTCTGTTCATTCTCTATGCTTAATTGATAGTTTAGATATGGAATTCTAAGTTAGAAATTACTTCCCTTTAGTGTTTTGATGGGTTGATCTATTATTGTCCTGCTTCCAGGATTGTTGTTAAAAAATCCAAAACTATTTTAACTCCTTATTCTTTCTATATAAATTTTTTCCTTCCACCACTGCTGGAAGATTGCAGAATTTTCTCCTTGGCCCCAATATTCTGAAAAGTCATGAAAATGTTTCTGTTGGGGTTTGCTTTATTCATTTTGCTGGACACTTGGTGGGCCCTTTCAGTTATAGAAAACTTTCCTGAATTATTTCTTTCTTGATTTCTTCCAGTGTACATTCTCTGTTCTCTCTTTCCAGAACTCCTGATATTTGCATATTGGACCTTCTTATCTGGTCTTTTCATTTTCTCACTTTTTTTTCCTCAGTTTTCCATCTGTTTGTTCTACTTTCTGGGAGAGTACTTCAACTTTACTTTTCAACTCTTTTTATTATGTTTTCATTTTATGCTTTTACTTCTCAAGTGTTTTTCAAAGCATTCTCTATTGTCCTCTGTATGTTTCTCTTTATAGTATCCTCTTTTTGTCTCATGAATGAAATATTTTATATCACTGATAATATTAACTTTTGACCAATGTTTTCATTTCCTTGCACAAGCTTTATTTTATATTATTACAACTGCTTTTCTCTACTTGTTTTGGTTTCTGCTTTCTTATTTAACTAGCTTTTCTCATGAATCTGGTAATTTTTGCCTAGCTGCTCATTAATAAAAGGGAACTGAAAAGCTCTGCAGAAACATTGGTTGCATGGCAGTGACTTACTGAATTTGAGTTTGTTACAAGGTAATTTGAGTACAGGGCCACTCACTGGGTCTTTTCAATTAAGAGTCTCTGGAAAAGACTCTTCAAACCTTGGGTCTAAAAATTAAAGATTTGGCTTCTAGCAAACCCATGGATGGATAAAAAAGACAGAAATCCTGCCATCTAAGTCACATGAATTAGCCTCGATGGCATGACGCTAAGTAGAATAAGTCAGAGAAAGAAAAAGACTGTGTGATCTCCCTTATATGCAGAATCTAGAAATGCCAAACTTACAGAAACAGTAGAACAGGATGATTACGGGGCTGGGGAAATGGAGAGACATTAGTCAAAGGATACAAACTTTCAGTTATAAGATGAATACATTTTGGAAATTTAATGCACAGCATGGTGACTATAATTAATACTGTATTGTGTACTTGGAATTTGCTAAGAAAATAGATCTTAAATGTTAACAAAAACAAAACAAAATATGCTGACAGTGTGAGGTATGGATGTGTTAATTAACTTGATTGTGATAATCACCTCACAATATATATCTGTATCAAATCATCAAATTATGTATACCTTAAGTATACCTTATATATACCTTAAATTATGTATACCTCAAATTATGTATAACTTAAGTATACCTTATGTATACCTTAATCATCAAATTATGTATACCTATGTATACAAATTTTGTATACCTTAAGTATACATAATTTTATTTATCAATTATTCCTCAATAAAGCTAAAAAAAGAAAAATCATGAGATACAATTTAAATTTTTATGTATTTGGGCCATATGTTTATTTCACAGCCATACACCTGATGATTTAAAATTAAGTTAGGCCTTCACTTATTTTTCTTTTGAATTAAGAATCTAAAAATGGAAATGGAAAAAAACTTATAGTTAAATTCTGTCTTCCAAAAGAGAAATGACATTTAAACTGTCATAACTCCAATGAGCAAATATTTAACTTCCCAGAAAATGGATGATAAATCAGCCATGTAACACAGTCTTTTATGGTCACAGATTGAGATTTTATAGCCATATGGTTTTGAATTAGCATAATAGTATATTGTCTGAAGAGAGAGTCACATAATTTAAGAAGAGAAACCTAAAAAATTTTGGAGTTGATGGATCTGACATCTGAGTTACCATTATTATGCTTTTTGCATCTTTGTCTTGCTTTGATGTGAGAGGTGACCGGAGTTTTTTTCAGGCTTCACTTTTTTCTACTTTTAGAATATTCAATTTGAATTATTATTGAATTGCTATTAAATTCATGAACACTGAAGTGAGTAAAAAGAGATTTTTGAAGTCATCTTTCTCTCTCTTTTGTGTTATCTTGTCTGATCCTAGTAATTACTCTTACTTGCTCATGGAGCCATTTTCCTGTTTTTGCTTCTCGCACCCTGAGTCTGCTGCCTCTCTCTCGTTGAGCAGTTACAATGTGTCTCCAGAGATGCAAAACTGAGGCACAGGTGCTGTCTGGGGGCTGGGAGGTTCAAAATCTGGAGACCCTCAGCCCCACCAGGAGCAACTCAGGTAGAGGTTTTTTGCAGGATGACAAGAAGGATGGAGATGTGCATTCCTAGATACTTATGAAGCTTCTGTGGAGCTCAGAATTTGTTTTGAGGAATTTTGTAATTGCAGTTTCTGACTCAATAGCACCCAGATAGTACTGGGGTAGATGCCTGAAAGGGCCTTATTCCTTCAGGTCTGGGTCACACCGTGGACATATTCCACAGTCAGTCATGACGCCATTCATTTCATTTTATTGCCAGTCTCATAATCTTTCCTACTGCAATCCAGAAGGAAAGCAGGCAGTAGATTTCAGGTCAAGGAGAATATGACCTTCCTCCCGCCCTGCAAACAAAAGTTCACTAAATGATAGATGACCTTAAAGTGACCCTTCAGCTTGCTGTGCTTCCTGATGCAGACAAATGATTTAATTTCAAGAAGACAATGTGTGAAATGGAAAAATAAATTTAAATAAATGGGCACTTGATTAATTAATTTTTGGGGGTTGTTCAAACAGAACTATTTTGATATTCACATGGTTTTGTTGCATGAAGCAGAAGTTCTTTATGTTTTGTCATGCTTGAATAACTTCTAATAAAATGGGAAGAGTTTTTTGTATTTAACTTCACTTTGCTTTGCTTCTTAAATTGGCTTCAAAAATGCCAATTCCCAAGGACAAAAGCATTTGCCAGTTGCTCTTCAAGGTTTTAATTTTATAGTTATAAGGCGTGGCTGCCAGGAATTTTTCTCCTGTGAATATCAACGATGTTATGTTTAACTAGATTTACATTTCCTTTCTTTTTTATTATTGGCATTTTGCATAATTGGATGATTTGGACTTAACAATAGGGAAAAAAGGAAAATGTCCTTAAGTGTTAACATTAACTTCTACTTTAGAGTGAGGGTGTTTCAGAATAGGGGGTTGCTCCATGTAGCACATACACACATCCACTCAGCGTCACAGGTGCATCAAAGAAGATGCAGTGAGTAAGGCAATTCCCTTAACTCATACCCCTTCACATTGGTGAGACGAATATGCATACCTTCAAATGAGAAAAGTACAAAGTGTTAAAAAGATGTGGTAGAAAGCCTTCTGCAGGGCCACAGTTGGATTACATTTCCATGGGAAGTTTTTGTCTACAAAATGTGTGCCACTATCATGGCTGCTATGCAGACCTCCCGTGAATGGCCTGTGTTGACCTTCTCCAGCTGGCTGCAGAGGACAGGGCAGCCCAGGAGCTGGCAGACCCTCGTAAAATGGAAGAAGTCGGGGCCCCTGAATGAAAGCCTGGAGAAGAATCATCCTAGCCATTAAAACTGCCAAGAATGTTAGGTGAGCAAGAAATACATTTACTGCTCTATAAGCCTTTGAAATTATAGGTTCATGTTGTTACCACAACTTAAAGTAATATAATAAATAGATTTCGAGTAGAGGGCATGTGGAAACAATAAGAATAAGAACAATAACTCTTTTTTTTAATTTCAAGAAAATATGAGAGTACAAACACTGTGGTTGCATTTTATATCTTTGCCTCTCCCTAGCTAGGGTTAGAGGTTTGTCCTTCCCCTCCACCATGCTCACCCATCCCTCAGATGTTGCTCTACCCCCTAAGCCCCGAATCCCTGGTGAACACTACCACCATTTGAACACCATAGTGTTAATCAGTCAGTACCAATTTGATATTGAGTACATGTGAAGCCCATTTTTCTGATCTTGTGTCACCTTACTTTGGATAATGGGCTTAAGCTATTTCAGGATAATATAAGCGCTGCTAGCTAGCTGTCATTTCTTAGAATTGAGTAATATTCCATTATGAACATATACCAAAGTTTAATAATCCACTCATAAATTGATGGGCACTTGGGTTGTTTCCACATTCTTGCAATAGTGAATTGTGCTGTGATAAACATTCGGGTGCAGATGTCTTTATAATAGAATGTCTTATGCTCTTTTGGGTAGATGCCTAATAAAGCTATTGCTGGATCAAATGGCATTTCTATTTTTAGCTCTTTGAGGTATCTCCAAATTCTTTTCCACAAAGGTTGCACTAATTTGCAGTCCCACCAGCAGTGTAAGAATGTTCCTGTCTCTCCACATCCTCACCAGCATTTGTTGTTTTGGGATTGTTTGATACAGGCCAATTTCCCTGGGGTTAGGTGATATCTCATTGTGGTTTTGATTTGCATTTCTCTAATGATTAGAAATGTTGAACATTTTTTATATGTTTGCTGGCCATTATTCTGTCTTCTCTGGAAAAGTTTCTGTTCATTTCCATTGCCCATTTCTTGATGGGGCTGTTTGATTTTTTTCTTGTTAATTCTTTTGAGTTCTAGATAGATTCTTGTTATCAGACCTTTATCAGAAGTGTAGAGAGTAAATATTTTCTCCCATTCTATTGGTTGTCTATTTGCTCTAATGATAGTTTCCTTGGCTGGGCAGAAGCTTTTTAACCACTGCGGTACGGCGCTCACGGGCTACAAAACCTTGCCCACAGTTGGCACTCATAGTCCCCACAATAGTTTGTGCTGTGAATTGACGACGAATCTGTTTTGCTCTTGTGTGATGAAGAAAGCTTTAAAGCACTGAAAGCTTGTTTTACTTTACAGGCAGCTTTACTTGTAATGTAAATCAGAATAGGTAACATATACATATGTTTTCATTACATTATTTTTAAATGTTCACAATTTTATTTTGATAAATGAAAAATTAGAAAAGTCATATCATGGCTGTCGGCTAAAGTCGACACTGGGCTGTGTACATTCATAACACTGCTGTTGGCCAAAGTAGCTGTGCATGTTCGTCTGTGACTATCGACTATAGTAGATGCTAGTACCGAAGTGGTTAATTTAATAAGATCCCATTTGTTTATTTTTGTTGCTGCAGTGATTGCTTTGGGGACCTTCTAGTCTCAGGTTACAAAAGCAATATACACAAATCAGAGGCATTCATATATGCCAATAACCATGAAGCCAAAACGCAAATCAAAAACACAATACCTTTTACTATAGCCCCAAAGAAAATTAGATATCTAGGAATATATTTACTGAAAGATATGAAAGACTTATACAAGGAAAACTATGAAAGGTGAAAAAAAGAAATTGTAGAAGATGTAAACAGATGGAAAAATCTACCTTGTTCATGGATTGGTAGAATCAATATTGGTAAAATGTCAATATTATCTAAAGTGATCTACTGAATAAATACAATCCCCATCAAAGTTCCATCATCATTCTTTACAGATCTAGAAAAAATAATTCTTCACTTTGTATAGAACCTGAAAAAACCTTGTATAGCCAAAGCAATCTTAAGTAAAAAGAACAAACTGGGAGTCATCAGTCTTCCTGACTTCGAGCTGTACTATAAAGCAATAATAATTAAATTAGCCTGGTACTGGCATAAGAACAGAGGCATTGATCTTTGGAATAGGACTGAGATTCTAGAGATGAGACTATCTGCATATGGTAGCCTAATCTTTGATAAAGCAAACAAAAATATGCATTTTGGAAAAGAATCTCTATTCAATAAATGGTGCTGGGAAAACTGGATAGCTACATGCAGAAGACTGAATCTGGATCCCTACCTCTCACCTTTTACAAAAATCCACTCAAGATGGATAACAGACTTAAACCTTAGGCATGAATCCTTAAGAATCATAGAAGATGTTGGGAAAACCTTTTTGGACATTGGCTTAGGCAAAGAATTCTTGAAGAACAAGAACTCTTTACACAGCTATTGTTTAAGTGCTTTTGTTTAACTATCATTATAGCTATTTTAAGCCTCATTTTAATAATAAATAAAGCTTAGAGATTAAAGAAATTTGTTGCAAATTAAAACCACAATGAAATAGCATCTCACTCCAGTCAGAATGGCTATTACCAAAAAGACAAACAATAACAGATGTTGGCAAGGATGCAGAGAAAAGGGAACTAATATATTGCTAGTGGAAAGGTAAACTAGTACAGCCACTAGGGAAAACAGCATGGAGATTTCTCAAAATAATAAAAATAGAACTACCATTTGATCCTACTGGGATCCCACTACTGAGTATCTACCCAAATCAAAAGAAATATTTGCATTTGCATGTTTATTGCAGCACTATTCATAATATCAAATGTACGAAATCAACCTACTTGCCCATTAGTGAATGAATGGATAAAGAAAATATGGTATATACACACAATGCTATTGAGCTATAAAAAAGAATGAAATCATGTCATTCATGGATGGAACTGGAATTCATTACCTTAAGTGAAACAAGTGAGGCACCAAAAGACAAACATAATATGTTCTCACTTTATGTGGAGCTAAAAAATCTGATAACATAGAAGCAGACAGTGGAAAGATAGAGCCTGAACACATAGCCTAAGGGTACATAGCCTAAGGGCACAGATGTCCCCTGACTCAAGGTTTCCAGGCAGTTGCTCGAGGTGCCAGGCATAGATCACAGACTGAGATTAGCAAGGTTGGGCAAGGCAGCCACAGGGGGAATTTTTCGTTCCCAGTTCCCCTTAGGCCGATCCCCTATGGCTGTGCATATCTTAGGTTGCACCTCCCTTGAGGGATCTTACCTGTCATTGACTAACCAGTCATCTTATGGGGCTAAGCAGCAATCAAAGGAACAATGTGTTTATTGTGTGGCCTCTAGGCCTCCACTTATTGGGGGGCTGGGCAGCTCTTGCCTCAATGCAGAAACTCAGGCCTATTGTTATGCCTCCAGGCAGCAACCTTGTCCTGAGCACATTACTCTTAAATGTTCTGGGCAGAGCACGGACATTACTAAATTTAATTCTTAAACCAGGAAAGTATAATGTCAGTCCCCAACAAGATGAAACTAACTAACTTTACTACACCCTATGGAAATATTATCCAGAAAGCTTAAGTAGGCAAAACTTAAGATGTTTTATGTGCCATAGATTGTCTTTAAAGAAAAAAAAAAGCAAAAAAATAAAACTTGATGTCCCAACTTCCCTGAAGTTCTAAACCTTTGATGATTAAATGAAAACAAAACAAAACAAAACATACAGATTACCACAGATCCATTTAAGGGCAAGTTACAAATACATTCATGTTTTAAAAATCTTGATGGTCCACTGAGGCATAGTACTATGTATTTTCCAGGGAACTCTTTTGTAAAGGTTTAATATTTGTGAAAAAAGGCGAACCTGAAAGAGCCAATCTTTAAAATGGATCCCGAATATCCAATCAGAACTCAGCTGCATCAACCAATCAGAACTAAGCAGATTTGCATTTTTCATTTGCATAAACAGACCTCATTTGGAACTCGAGGGAAATTTTTGTTGTAAAACCTAAAACCTCTCTTTGTTCTCTGGAACACATCTTTGTTTTACACTGTCTCCATGGTTTGTAAACCATTCATTGGAATAGTCTCCTCCAAATCCTTTTCAGAGAACTTTTGTTCACTGTTGAAGATCAGTTAATCCAGGGATTGGCAAACTTTCTCTATAAAGGGCCTGATAAATATTTTGGGTTTGTGAGCCAGGAAGCAAAGTAGAGGATATTATGTAATTATGGTACAATTTGAAATGTAAGCATTTAATAATGCAAATACCATTCATAGGCAATGCAAAAGTAGGTAGTGGGGCCAGATTTAGCCTACAAGCCTCTAAGCTGACAATTCTGGAGAAATATATGTATATTGGTTGTGTGTGTGTGTTTCACTTTGAATCATTTGTGCAGGGTAACAACAATTTAGATTAAAACTCCAGCTAGGTAAAAAATACACCATTGGGCAATATGGGCTGCAGGCTGCATTTATATGATACTGCCAGCACTAAATGAAGGAATGAAGAATGACTGTACTGATGGTTACAGCTCTCTTGGAGTGGGATGGTCTATGTTGTGCTATTTAAATAATTTATATCATTTTATTTCATTTTCTTAACTGAGTCTTCAATTTAGTGACACATAGATATAGTCACAGACTTTGAAATGGCGAAAATGAAGCTGAATTGAATTAATAAACATTTACTGAGCACCTGCCTGCACAGCTCACCCAGCCTCTGGGCTCCCCACTCTGGCATGTATTTCTTCTCTTCATAGTGAAAGAGAAGTAGATGTGTCTTAGCTCACACCCTCAAAGAACAGCTGCTGTGAATAGGAAAATGACCTTGGGCATTAGGAAAGGCAAGTACTATGGGGTTCCAGTGCTGTTTTTTAATTTCCCCCAATTTTTTAATTGAATAAGTAAGATTCACATTATAGAAAAAATTTTTAAGTAAATAGAAAAAGATTCTTTTCAAAACCCCACCACTTTAACATAATCATTGGTCATATTTTGATGCACTTCCTACATACTATTTTTCTGTACTTATTTTTAACTTGGCTGTAATCTTATAGTATGTACAATTCTGAATTTTGCTTTTTTCACCTAATTACATCTCAATCATTTTCCATGTTATTACAAAGCTTTCAAATGTTTTCAGATAAAAATAATATATACTGATTAAATAAAATTGGATGAGGAAAAATGTAGAGGAGTGATTGCTCTTGCATTCATTATTCAGAAATAACCAAAATGTTCTATTTTCACTCAATATAACAATTTTTTAATGCTTTATCTAATCTTTAAAAACTAGCTTTTATTGATATAAAACAAATACAACCTCTGTGCACATAACTGAAGAACACAGAAAGGCACAGAAATAAAATAAAATATCTTATAATCTTACTCTGTAAGATAAACATTTATGGTATTTGTTCTATTAACATATATATGTATATGTACATACACTTAAAAAATAGAAGCATATCATGCATACTGTTTTGTAGTCTGATTTTTTTTTTGCTCAGTACTATATCTGTGATAGTTAATTTTATGTGCAACTTGGCTAGGCTATGGTACCCAGGTCTTTGGTCAAACACTAAGTTAAGGTATTTTGTAGAAGTAATTAACACTTAGAATCAGTTGACTGTAAGTAAAAGAGATTACCTTTGAAGATACGGGCGGGCCTTATCCAATTATTTGAGGGCCTTAAGAACAAACACTGAGGTTTCCTGCCTGAGTTTCCAGCCTATCATCTGGTATTATAATATAAATATCAAACTCAAGTTTTCAACATAAACCTTTGCCTTAGTTTTTAGCCTCCTGGCCTATTCTACAAATTTCGAATTTGTCAGCTTTTACAACTGAATGAACCAATTCCTTAAAATAAATCTCTCTCTGTATATATACAGGCATCCTACTTGTTCCATTGCTCTAGAGAACCTGACTGATAAAAATATCATTAACATACTCCCATGTCAGTATTCTTCTAAAAGATTTTAATGGCTTCCTAATGATTAATTAAAAGGTAATCATATTAATGAATAAAAGCATAATATTCAACTGAATGACATATTATAGTTTATATAGCCATTTATCTACTGTTAGACATCTAGGTGCTAACAATTTTCTTTTATTTTAGTAAAATACATATAACATAAAATTTGCCATTTTGACTATTTTAACATGTACAATTCAGTGTCATTACTTACACTCATGATGTTGTGTAACCATCACCACTAACTATTTTCAAAATTTTTTCATGTGTTTTCCCAAGCAGAAGCTCTGTAACCATTAAGTCATATACCGTACTTGTCTTAAATTGAGTTTTGGAGTGCTTGTTACATAGCCATAGATAACTGATAGAGAAATTGGCTCAGTGAATAGAGTGCTACTAAAGAATGGTTTTAGGACTGGACAGTAGGTGATGCTGGAAAAGTGATGAGGAGGTGATCAGGACTGTTGGATGAGACTGCAACGTGTGAGAAAATTCCTTTTTGAGGCTGAGAAAGGATGTTCTATATTATGTAGTGGTGGATGAACTGGCAATATGTCACCTGCAGTAACCAGAAGATAGGAAATGTCCCTAAAGCACTTGTGTCTGTGGCTAAGGAGATTTCTAGACAGAATGCTGAGCATGCCTGTTGGGCACTTGTGATAACATGCAAAATGCTAGAAAGAACTTACGGAGAGAACTCTTCAATTCATAAGCAAAATTTCGAGAAAATAAAGAGAGACAGTAATTGCTGGTTTAGAAAATAAAACTGTTTCTCATTTGCCACATTTTCAATCTCTCCAACTGACATAATATTCTTAAAAATAAGGAATAGCTTCAGGGTAAAAAAAAAAAAAAATCAAGTTGAAGTTGTGGCTATAGGACCTGCTGTGATATCTCAGAAAGATTGAATGCCATACCAGACCTTTTCAGAAGACAAAAAGGACTTCTAAGAATCTTAAGGGTATCTTTTCATAGCAATCTGATGGAACACAAATTGAAAGAGGTCTCACAAACAGTTAGGGTTGTGAAATTTGGGGCATAGAGTGAACCCCACAAAGTTGTAAGAGAGTCATATGAATAAAAATGTGGCCTAACTGGACTAAAAAGGCAGAAACAGTTCAAAATGAAAAGAAGCTTCTGGAACATCAGATTTTTATGGGAAGAGAATAAGATAAAAAAGCTAGTTAGTTGCAGACATGGCCCATCTCTTGTTGGAACCAAAAAGATGTCTCAGAAGGTAGAGCTAAGAGCAGAGAACAAAGGGTCAGAGCAGTGGTCCCCACCCTATGTGGCACCAAGGGCAGGTTTTATGAGGGACAATTTTTCCAAGGGGGCGGGGTAGGCGGTGATGCCCGCCGGGTCCTAGCAGGCTGCCACCGAATGGGGCGGTGGGGTGGAGGTGGGGATGGGAGGGGAGGGGTGGGGACCGCGAGGCTAAACAGCTACTTCCATGGAGCAACGTGGAGCAGAAAGAGACTCGAATCTGCGCTGTTTCCTTTGACTGGATAGGGAAACCTGACTACAGGCGCTGACCGGATCTGGAATTGCTACAGAGCACGATTACTGCCTAGCTTCGCATCACTCTCCTTTGGAATGGGACTGTCTGTTGGGGTTTTCTGTCCTGTTTCATCATTTCAAGTTGTCTTTCTGGGTGGCAAATACCTTATCTTTTAAGTTCTTGGGTCCTGGAGTCACGAGGGGCGGCGTCCAAGGAGCTACCCCAGGGAGCCTGGCATCTGCATTTGTCCCTGCCGCAAGGTGGGGACCACGGACGTGAGATCAGGTGAGATTTTGAGGGTCTTGGGAAGAGGTGAGTGTGTTCACAGGAGAGGTGTGAGTTATTGTGGCCAGGGGAGAAGCTGGGGCAGATGAGTTGCAAAGACAGGTGCAAGAGCTCCCCCACCCCCTGTGTCCGACGCAGTCCCTCTGAAATGCGACTTGGCCTTTTCTTCCATCAGGACTCGGCATCTAGTTCTCTACCCCTTGACTCCGCGAAAGCTCTGTGACTTGTTTTGACCCTAAAATGTGGCAGAAATGACAGCATACAACTTCCAGAGACCAGGCTTCGGGGGACATTGCAACCTTTCTCGCTGTTTTGCAGCATTGCCCAGATCGCTTGTAAAGCCTGCGTGGAATGTGCGCCGTCCAGACACGCAGCGGAGAGGCCCTGTCCAGGCCCCCTGTGCCTGCCCGCAGGACTGCAGAAGCGACACCAACCTACCAACCCAGTCCCGAGAAATTCTTACTCTTGTTTTAAGCCACTGGGTTTTGATATTATGAAGCCAAAGATAATTGATGCAATCATAATCGTTGATTTTTAACATTTTCCATAACCTTATTGTAACATATCAAAATTCTATAAAATATACAATTAAGTAGAAAACTGACGAGTTTTATTTCTTCATATGGTCTTTAAGAATATCAAAAGCTTTGAAGTTTGCTATCTTTTCTATCTCACTAGGAAAATAAAAAATTTTGAATGAAAATCTGTTGCTTGGAAAGAGGCAAGGTTCGTGCAGAAGCAATCTGGCATCTGTCTGAAGAGGCAGCTGATCAGGACCATGATGCATTCTCAGGGCACACTCAGATGCCCCACGTGCTAGGCAGGCAAAGACAGAAGACTCCCATGTCTTTGGGATAAAATGATGAGGAAAACCCCAATTGCTATTGGAAAAATGGACATCAGTTTCTATACATTTCAATTCACCAAGTTTTCATGAAAGGCATTAAATTTTTTGTGTACAATACTAAATTCTGCAAGGATTACTGGTAAGAACTAAAAATAGTACTTTATCTGCAAAAACTCATTAATGATGCTTTCAGCAAGTGGTGGCCTTGGTCAGAATCAAATACATGATAGTCTTCATCAGAAATGCTGGAACTGTGTTTAAACTCAAAGGAACTGCTCTTGATTTTTTTTTTTCTGTAGGTGCAGATAAAAAAGTGCCACATGGGATAAAGCAGGCTGAAGGTGCTGGTGAATAACCAGAAATCATCTGTAGTTTTTCTGATACTTCTCCTTGGTATAATCAAACATCAGATGTAAACACAAGCTTGGGATCTTTGTTCTCGTGTTCTGCGTGTTTCAGTTTTCCAAAAGTCTTCACAGATGTATTGGAAGACTCTCTTAAAAAGTACTATTTCTGTAGCATGTGCTCATGGCACTAGAGGGTTCTGTAGGTGGGAATCCGAAGGCATTGACATGGAGCGCCCAGCCTTCTGCTAAGGCATCCTCTATAAAACCACCTTGAACTGGGCTTCACTGACACTGAGTTGTAATATTCCAACAGGAGCTTCCACAAAAAGTGTTCCCTCTTTTGTCATTCCAGGAACAATTATGCCTCCAATTTTGGTTGTGCTAACCAAGAGAGTTTTTATTTTAAGCTGGGATCAGACCTTACCACTGAAGGAAACAGGGATTCATGCCGGCAGGACCTTTGGGGCAACATGGTATGAGGTATGTAGTTGGTACCTTCTAATAAGTCCATGTTTTAATCCTTGCTTCAGCCCAGTTTTCTGGACCAAGGCTCAAAAAGTTGCTGCACCTTCTAGAATTTTTTTTTAACTTTCTGTAAGTATAGCAACAACATGTTTATTTTATGCAGGATCTAGTTGCTTACAGGGAAGAGACATCCTCCCCGGAGGATCCAGACCAGCATGCCTTGTTCCCCTTGCTCTGCACTTTCTGCCATTTTATCTTCTGTGCCAATTCGGGTTAATGTTTTCAGGGCCCTACTTTCATCACATTCCCCTGTATTAATTAATACCCGTTTATGTTCATACCAATGGTTTTTGAGGTAAGGAATAGTGTACTGTCCATCATAGTCACATGGGAACTTTTCAAACTATATAAAAAAATTCCCCCATCATTCTGCCCCTGGAACAGTGTGGGCATACTTGGGATCTTTATTTAAATCTACTTTGTTGAAAACTACTGACCTACATGATATATTCTGTAATTCTTTGTCTTATATTCAAGAAACTCCTTAATCTGGACTCCATTTACTCTTCTCTTTTAATTCATTCAACAATTATTTTAAAATATCACCTGAGCATCTATCATATGCTAGAAATTATTCTAGGTGCAGGAGATTCAGGGCTGACCACTAACCATTGCCATAGCTAAGAATTTTTGAGTGTCTGTTGCGTGCCAAGCACTGTTTTAAGTGACCTACTTGATTTACTTGTATGAAAAACTATGAGGAAGTGACCATTATTATCCTCTATTAGCAGATGAGGAAACTGAGGCACTAAGAAGGTGAATAGTTTGTTCCAGAACACAGAGTAAGTGACACAACCAGATTCCCTACCTGGGCAGCCCAGGTGGAGCTTGTGTTCCCTCCTTCTATGACTCCACGTGGTGGATAAGGTTCCCCAACCTTGGGACAGACAAGAGCTTGCTCTTATGGAACTTACCCTCTAGTGGGGATAAACAGACATTAAACAAATAAACAGAAGAATAACTTAGTTACAGAGAATTATGGATGTTATAAAGGAAATGAAACTTGGTAATAGAATAGAAAGCAAATGGGAGAGGAGTACTAAAAACTCTTCAACTTTCACATTGTGGTTGTGTCACGGAAGCCATGCCCTAATACAACCCTTGAGGGAAAGTCCTCCTCAAAGTGACCCAGGTAGGTGGGTCTCTGGCTGTCTGTCCAGATCTCTTAGCTGCTGGAGACAGTGGTTACCAGCTAAGTGACACAGTTTCATTCTAAACAGTGACCATTCAACTTTATCTCACATTAAACCTCCACTCTAGTTCATCGGTCTGCTTTATGTTCTTAGAAGGCACTATGCAAACACACTGCCATTCACTCATTGTTATTTTGGGTAGCTGTGATGTCCCGAGCACACTGCTGGGCACAGGGATAGACCCATCTTCTGCCCTTGGGTGCTGACCTCCCACAGGGGCCATGTCATTCTCTGCTACTGTCTGCTGGGCTCAGTGCTAAGTGGCTCTACTAGTCCCTGCATTTGGAGGCTCCTTTTCCATCTCCACTGGTAGAAAAGCCTGCGTGTCCTTTAAGGACCAGCTCAATGACATTCTCTGATCCTCTCAACCGGATTGATTTCTCAGAGCTCAAGAGCTCTTACTGATGGTGCCTCTCCTCAAACACCATCCTAGGATTCTAGTTATTTTTTTCTTCTGTCTCATGACCCAAATTAGTTCTTTACTTCTTGAGGGTTGGGAGTGTATTTAGCAGTTTCCTCCTTATCAGGGGTGGATTAGGTACCAATGAATAAATCTAGAAATTTTGTTTTAGCCACTTTGATTTGTATGAGAGGGAACATGTAGTGTAATAGAGCTGTGAGCTGGTCTCGATTGAAGCATGGATTGATGTGGGTGTACAAATAATGTCACTAGTGCCTAGTTTCTCTGTTTCCATTTTTTGATTCTGTTTCCTCTGGTTTGGCTCCATTTTCAAATTTCCCAGATATCAGAGCAAGTTGGCCCCAGCAACTCCAGACCTGACATCTTCTCAGGTGACAGCCAGCATAGTAAAATATTTCAAGTTGCTGAGAGATAGCCGAAACAGGTCCCAGAAGCTCCTGGACAAGGAACAAAGCCAAACTTGACTCACACAGACAAGGCCAGGGAAATGGTGTTCCCCAGGAGCAGGGAGCCCAAGCCTCCTTTTTTGCCTGCAACTGTCCTCTTTAAGCACTAAAAGATCTGCACCCTAGGAAGCCCCCAGGTCTTGGGAAAATTTGGGCAGTTGGTTGCCCTATCAAAGCAAACTAAGGAGGTGGGCAAAGGGATGCTGGGTGGCTGATAAGCAACAAATGCCCCCAGTATTGGAGAGAGGTGAGCAGCTTTGAAGAAGTTCCAGTATTTGTACAGGGCAGTATTTGTCCAGGGCTGGTTTCACTGACTTCACTAAGGTGAAATTATATGAAGTCTACTCTGAACTTACAAATCTCACTTGTTCTTTCCTAAACATTTATGAATACCTGTTTAGAGTTGAGATTCCTTCTGTTCTCATAACATGGGGGGATTGGGTCTCAAAGATGATGATGTATTTTGATCAAATCTTTTAGCTGCATAGTGGGGGGAAAATCATTGTGAGATCTCTCAGGTTCCACAGGAGTGACCTGCTTTGTTTGACTGGCAGTCCATGCTGGAATACCACCTGGGAGAGAGGCTAGTTAATTTTCCTGGTGCTAGAAACTGAGCTATTTTACATATTGGCCAATGAAATCCTTATTTGGCACATAATAGGTGCAAAAACAGTGCCATAGCTAACAGTGTCTCTCCTTTGCTGTGTGCCAGGCAGTCCTCTGGAGTGTAGTTAGTATGTACCATGCATGCCCAATGCCTGGCAACCACCTCAGGCATAGAGAAGACATGAAATAATTATATCAAATGAATACATGAATTAGAATTTCCCAGATTTTATTCAGGAGTCCTAAGAATGCATCTAGAATTTGGCCTAACCTTTCAATAACTAAACTTTTCCCTCCAAGTTTCTAGATCTTCAAAATTAAGTATTAAAGGAAACGAGTAAATGCTTGTAAGCTTCTTTGACCATCTGAATAAGGCTGTATTTCCACTGCACAATCTCCAAGTTCTCTAGCAGAAGGGCCCAGTGTGATAGGTACCAACTTGCCCCCTTTGCAGTGGCTACCACATATGTCCTGGATACTCAATGCGGTGACTGCACACCGGCCAGACCCCGGAAGTAGTTGTGGATTTGGTGACTGAACCAAATGCCTGATGAGCTCAGGAACAAGATTCAGACTGTGCCTGAGGACTAGCAATCCCCCTCAGCTTCTCACCGCAAGGTGGCTGCAGGCCGGCCCAGAGTTTAGGCCTACTGAGGAATAACAGCCTGGAGAATAGAGCTTGATTCACCCCGTCTCCCAGTGAACACTAAGAAATGTTCAAGATTTTGCACATCGTAAACCATCAATGTGGTGGATTGAATGTTTGTGTGACCCCCTCCCCCACAAACTTCCTATGTCGAGACCCTAAGCCCCCAGGCGAGGGTGTTAGGAGAAGGAACCTTTGAGAGGCGATTAGGTCCCCACGTGGAAGCCCTCCTGATGGGGTTAGTGTCCGAATGAGAAGAGAAGTGATAGAGCCTGCTTCCTTTCTCTCTGCTCGTCATCCTGTGAAGACGCAGCCAGAGGACAGCCACCTGTGGACCAGGAAGAGGCCTTCACCAGAGCCCAACTGTGCTGGCACGCCGATCTTGAATTTCTAGCATCCAGAACTGAGGAATAAATGTTTGTTGTAAGCCACCCAGTCCATGGTATTTTTGTTAGAGCAGCCTGAGCTAAGACTGAGTCTCTAGAAGGCTGGGCTGGGGGAGGGGACGAAGGAGGTGGAGGGAACACAACCCTGTCCCACACAGGAACGGCACAGGTGAGGGGGCCTTCTGCCCCTTGGCGGCGTCCGCAGTCCGCAGGCACGACCATCGCGGCTTTACCTGTCAACGCAAGGTCTGGCGCCCGCGACCGGCACTTCCACAGCGGGCGCGACCCTAGCTCGGACTCTGCTCGCCCTCTCCCTGAGTTTCTCAGTCTCCACAGTTAAGCAGTCCTCGCTGCATGTCCTCTGTGTCCGTGGCCGTCCTTCAGTCACCTCGCAGACCCATCCGTGACTACTGGGTGGGGCAAATGTGATTTCAGAAACTTGGCCTCGCTGGATTTGAATATAAATACAAATCGGAGAGGCAGGAAAGCAACGCAGGCGGTTGCCCAGTAGTAAGCTGAGGTGCAGTCAGGACCAGACCCACACCCAGGTCTTCGCGTCTGCACCTGCGTCTACTGTGTGGCCAGTTTCCGGGTCACCTGGCAGATGCCCGGGCAGCGCGACCGGCCCCCCTTTTCGGTTCCTCCGGAGGCAGGAGGAGGCTGGGGTGGACCCCCAGAAAATCGCCCTTGTCCACTTTGCAAGACTGTGTGATTCCTTTTTACTGTCACAGGGACTAAAAACTCTTCTCAAAAGGTCTTTCAGGTGGCCATGACGTCACAGGCCGTTTCTGAGCAAGTGACTGAGCAGCGGAGTCAGCGAGGCGGTGGGCGCTGCGCGGGCGGTCCCAGACGGGCCTCGCCGTCCTGTCCCCTGCCTGTGGCGCCCGCTTGGCTGAGGGCCTGCCGGACTTCACGCGGCGGGCTGGTGCGGGGTATGTGTTTCGGGGTCAGCTGTTCCCTCTGTACTTTCACATTTCCACCAAGGAAATGGAAATTCTGTTCCTCTCCAGGCGTGAGTGTAGAATGCAGATGGGGCGGATACGAATAAACATTTTTACGAATAAACATTTTTAGTTTCGCTCCCTGATCACCTTCCCATCGGAAATAGAAGTAGATAATCTGCTGTCGCTGCACAGAACCTGCTCATAGGCTGAGGCAAGTTCTGCGTTTGTTACGTATAAAGCGCAGCTTCTTCCAGACGTGTCACATTGGAAGTGACACGTGTCTGACTCCAGCTCCCAGCAAGTTCCTTGCATTCGGGGAATTCTCGCCTCCTGCCTCTCAGGCCTCCCCAGGCCCCAGGGCTGCCCCTCGGCATCCGGGCACCTCTGTCCTGCAGGCCTGGGCGTGGGGGGTGGTTGGGATTCAAAGGCCAGGAGACCAGACGCCCCGTTTTAGTGTTAGGCTTGTGTTCCACGTTCAAACAAGCCACAAGGAGGAGTTACTCTGCCTTTACTGACTGACTTCCTCTTCGGCTTCCGTGTCTGTCCCACACCCAGAACACGGAAGGGAGGAGGTATGAGAGGCTGGGAAGCCACTTTATGAAAGTGTGGATTTCTGGGAACTCTTCCCCTTGGTCTTCAACCTCCAGCCTGGTAGGCCTTGGTTGCAGGCAATCTTTCCGCCACAGAACGGGTAGTTTTTTTGCTAAGAAGGGAAGACTGTCACATATTTCTCAAGTTCACCACTCCACCAAGTGCTGACAACCTTCCTGCTCAAGTGAAACTTACACACATCTCATCACTCAAATATCTGCTGGGCTGTGCTGTTCCCGTACAGGATACCAGAGACCTGCAGAGAGAGCTGCGGCACTGCCGTCTGCCTTCTTGTGTGGATGGCCATGGACTGCCATGGACTGCCATGGACTGCCACTGACCGCCATTCTCCCCTGGCCAAGGAGCAGCAGAGCATCTCTGGTGAGCTCACGACCTCCTGTGGTGGCAAAGCCACACCAGCCTTTCATCTGGAGCTGCAGGACTCTCCCAGTGCTGCCCAGGAAGATGTCAGGCACCTGGTATTTTCACAACAGACAACCAATTTATTAATTAATTATGCTTCAAATGTTGGGTGCCCCTGTGTGTCAGATAATAACAATGTTACGCCAATGTGTACAGCTAGTGTTACCGCTCTTGACTGGGGAAAGAACCAAGCAGCACATGAAAAGTTGGAGAACAGCCTTTATTCTTCCACAGCAGGCTCAGCACACCTAGTGTTACAGCTCTCTTTGAGCCTTCCAATCTTCTGACTCTTTCTGCTCCCCTTCCTTGGTTTCTCCTCCTGCTTTTATACCCTTGGTAGGGCTCAAAAAGCGTCCAATCAACTACAACCTTTAACATCCAATCAACATCAAGCTTTAACATCCAATCAACAACAAGCTTTAATATCCAATCAAAAACAGTGGGATTAAAAAGTTACCCAATCAGGATCACTCAAGCAGCATGCCCTCCAACCGGCCACAGGCAGCACTGGCCCGCAGAGATGTGGAGCAACGGGGAGGCGGCAAGTGGCCTCCTCTGGCCCCGACATTTTCCTTATCAACAATACTAATATTTATTTGAGTGTACTGTGTAATAGACATTTTGCAAATGTTACTCTATTTTAACCTTCCTAACAAGCCTGTGAGGAGTGCGTTATGATCACCTTTTTACAGACGAGGAGGAGTACTGGGTGCTGAAATAACCTTTCCAGGGTCACGTGGTAAGTAGCAGAGCAGAAATTTGGACCCAGGCAATCTGTCCTGGGTCAGACCTCTTAAGGACTTTGCCACACTGCTCCAGATGATGGGCAAGGCCAGGGGAGGGTGTCGAGGGAGAGTGGAGACAGTGTGAAGACGACTGAGGCAGGACCCCTGCATGCAAGGCAGGAGACAAATTGCAGTACAACAGCCATGACACAGATACATCTACGTGCCATACAAAGGATATGAGAGAATAGAAGGAGCAAAGATGTTATCCAGAAAGCTGTTTGTTCTTGAATGCACATTAGCCTACAAATGCACACAAAGGGTACCATCCCTTACAAATGTGTGCTCACAGGCAACCAAAAGTGTTTATTGAGTGTTTATAAAGGGTTCATGGTCACACTTGAGCAGGCATTGGATCTTTACACAAAAGACAAGGAGATACTTAGCTCCAGCTTCCAGCTCAGCACTCTTCAGTGGGAAAACTAAGGCAGGCCGTTTCAGCTAAGATAGTTCCTGACACATATGCACTCAAGTACTTATTAAATTAAATCTATATAATAGGTGTAATACACACACAATGGGTGTGTGTGCACACACACATACCTGTATACTCTTACACATATTTATTGTATGTATCTGTAGTCCCAGATTTATGTCCATCAAGGAACAAGGTAGTAAAATATTATAGATTCTTTAAAAAACAAATAAATGAGCAAAACAATATCAGGTAAATGGTAGCAAAAGGAAACTGAATATTAATATCAGACAAGGTGGAATTCAAGTTAAAAGTACTAAACAGAATAAAAGAGGTTAATCCAATGTTTATTTTCTTTACATAAATAGGTATATGATAAAATATACAGTTTGTAAAGAAATAATGATAGTTATAAATATATATTTACTAAAACACAGAGCAGTTAACTATATAAATCAAAAATTCAAATGTAGACTTTATAAAAATACAATTATAGTATAATATTTCCATATATGTTTTTGTAGAACTGAACAGATGCAGCAGAACTAAGGAAATAAAGACAGAAGAAATAACTAATACAATTAGCAAACTTGTTTTTTCATTTGTCTATGGAACACTTACAAAAATCATTTATGAATTTGACCACAGAAAAGACTTTAGGGATACATTGAAAAGAGCGTACATTTTATATACCACCTTCTTTGATCATAAGCCCATAAACTTAGGAATAAATAATAAAAACAAAATAAAAAATAACATGCTTAGAATTTAATAAAGATACTCCTAGATATTAGCTTTAACATAATCACACCCTAGCAAGCAAATGAAAATAAAAATACTTTATTCCAAAAATCTATGAAGGGACTTTTGCTACTGGTCAGAATATAGGAAGTTGTGTGGAAATGCCATTAGTATCCTAATAATAAAAAAAAATCAGAGAAGCTCCAAAATATAAGTTTTTTTATTTTTTAAATTAAGGAAATCAGTCAAACTTTTAATAAACTTTTCATAGTTGTCTCTGGGCTGGCATGAAAATTTACAGTTCTTAGAAACCATAGGGGCAGGGGGAGTTTGCACCCAGGTGTCTTCACAGAGTCTTGGGGGAATTACAACAAGGGGTTGGGGCCAGGCAGGAGCGCTGAGCAACATCTCTCTTGAGCACCGAGGGCCCCCGTGAAGCCGGAGGCAGAGCTGTCTGAAAGCAGAAAGCTGTGCAGGAAAGTGGAGAGGAACCGGTTTGAAGCCTTCTGGTCACTTAAGGATTACTGAGAGTAGAGGAGCAGAACTAAGAGAATGTCCAGAGACGCTCTGAAAAAAGGTACTATTAACAGCTTAAAGTAAAAACGATGATGCATATTGTGTGTTTTAGCGTATATAAAGGGTGGGACAAGAAGAGCATAATGGGCAAGAGGGAGGACACATGAAATACGTTTGTGAATTTCTTACATTCCTCCGAAAGTAATATAGTATTATTTAAAAAGTAAACTGTGGTAACTTAAAGATGCATATTGTAATCTTTAAAGCTGTTCTGCCCACTACACTAGCCACATGTAGCTATTTATATTTACATTTTAATTAAAATGGAATGAAAGGAAAAATTCAGTTCTTGGTCACACTAGCCACAGAAACACTAAGAGCAACAACACTGGTCTGGCTCCATTCATATGTACAAAGTAGATTTCAAGACAGTGGTTATCACTAGAGATAAGTGGAATATGTCATAATGACACAAAGGTCAACTTATTAAACAACATGTCTTATATGTGTATGCATCTAATTATAGATCATCAAAATATGTGAAACAGAAATCTGAAAGAAGTAGAGGAACAAACTGACAGACCCATAATCAAAAGTGTAAATTTTAATACTTCTTATTCAGTAATTTATAGAAGCTCACAAAAAGTAGCAAGCACATAGACTATCTGAATGATCTGAATAACATTATGAGCCAACTTGACCTAAATGACATTGATAGAACAATAAGACCAATACTATGGAATATTCATTCTTTTCAAGTGCAAATAAAACACTTATGAAAACAGACAATATGCTGGACCAAAGACAACTCTCAATAAATAGCAAGGGACAGATATTTTACAGTGCTACAAAGGCATTAAATTAGAAATCAGTAGCAAAAACGTATCTGCAAAACCCCTAGATAGGAGTCAGGATCAAGGTGGCAGACTAGAAACACTGCCAGAAAGAGTGTCTCTGCAGAAAAGACAGATTCTAGCAGAAATTAGAAAAAAGAAGCAAGAAGGCGAGCATACAGCGGACGAGGGCCGGAAGGAAGGTTACCTGAGACCCCAGGAGACTCCATGGGAGGAGGCTGCAGAGGAGAACTGGAAGCTGAACCGCCGGAGCAGCCCGGAGACCAGCGGGAAGGGTAGGTGGATAAATCACCTTTCCCCTCCCCTGCATTTGGGACTGCTGGTGGGCTTCCCAGCGGATGGAGAGACCTGCAGACACCAGCCCAGAGACGGCCGCTGCCAGCCAGCGGTGAGCCTGTAGCGGAAACGGCACAAGACTCCCAAATCCCTCGGGGCACCTCCATGTGCACAGACCCGAGCCGCGCGGCAGGCGCCATATTGCCTCCTCCTCCCCTCCGCCGACCCTAACTGCGGCTGCCCAGAGAGACAATACAGCCACCAGCCAGAGGCACCTCCAGGGAATGGGACCTTCCCTTTTGGGACCCTACAGCTGACTCAGGGGAACTCAGACTGTGAGCGCCCTACCCGCTAGCCCTCCCAGGTGCTGCTGGCACGGTGTTCCCAGGAGAACGGTGCCCACTCAGAGGCTGAGAGACACAGACACAGCTTAGGCTCCCTGTGGGTGAATTGGGACCAGAAATCCTCTCCCTGGTGGGGATCCAGTTTGAACTCTGGGACCCAGAGGTCGGACCTGCAGACCAGATCCCCTGCACCGAGGTCTAGCATTCCCCGGGGCACAGAAGGGATATTTGTGAACAGCCCGCTGAGGTGTGTGTGCCTCCAGGGGCAGATCAGCATCCTAGAGGGCAACCCTCCCACCAAAGGGAGGCTGTGCGCCCAGCCCAGGCAGCGTTTCTGCCCAGGGAACCTCCCCACCAGCATCACAATCCGGGGAGGACTGGTGGCGTGTGGTCTGGGCTGCTGGCAGAGACCCAGGAGTAGCTGCGGAAATGGGGAGGGTGGAAAGAAGTGAGGCCTGCTCCAGACTGCGGGTCTCAGACAGCCCCACCCCGACACCCAGACTTGCTGGCTGAGTGGGACCATTCCAGCCCCGCCCTGACAGCTTTTCCTGGAAGCTGGAAGCAGAGAACAGAACTTTGACCCCTGCTAACTGCCTGAGGGCAGGCTTACCCAACCCAGCTCTGCCCAGAACAAGAGCTGATAACAGGACACAAAATCAACAGCATAGCCTGTTCCTCCAAGCAAACACCACCTACTGACAGGGACAGCACCTTGCACAGGCTTTTCACGGCACCCACTGACTCAATATACAGGGAATGGTCCAATTTCACCCACAGACACCACCTAACACCTCAGAAACTAAACAAGGTGTGTGAATACCCAAACAATAACCTAAAGGAAAGAAACAACAACTGATCGACATGGGAAGAAATCAGCGAAAGAACTCAGGAAATATGAAGAAGCAAACGGAAAACACACCCCTAAAGAGGAGCACCAGCCCCCTAGAAACGGACACCAACCCAAATCAGGCAACCAAAATGATAGAAGAGGAATTTCGTATGTGGATCACAAGAACACTCACCCAGCTGCAACAACAACTCGATAACCAACACAAAGAAACCACAAAAAGCCTCCAGGATATGGAAAAAGAAATGGACACAATGAAGAAAAGTTTAACCGAACTCCTGGCAATGAAGAATCAATTCAGGGAACTACAAAATACAGTGGAAAGTCTCAAGAACAGGGCAGATCAAACAGAAGAAAGAATCTCAGAGCTAGAAGATAACACCCTCCAACTAAATAAAACCATCACAGAGATAAAGCAGAGAAACAAGAGAAAAGAGCAAAGCCTACAAGAGATGTGGGATTATGTGAAGAAACCTAATGTGAGGGTCATAGGGTTACCAGAAGGGGAAGAGGACAACACCCAAGGGTTGGACAAGCTATTTGAAGATATAATAGAGGAAAATTTCCCAGGCCTTGCTCAAAATCTCGATATACAAGTTCAAGAAGCTCAGAGGACCCCTGGGAGATTCAATGCAAACAGGAAGACGTCACGACATGCAGTCATCAGACTGACCAAAATATCAACTAAAGAGGCCCTTCTAAGAGCTGTAAGACAAAAGAAGCAAGTGACATACAAGGGAAAGCCAATTTGAATAACACCAGATTTCTCTAATGAGACTTTACAAGCAAGGAGAGACTGGGGCCCCATTCTCACTCTTCTGAAACAAAACAATGCCCACCCTAGAATCTTTTTCCCTGCAAAACTAAGCTTCATATATGAAGGAGAAATAAAGACATTCTCAGACAAGCAAAGTCTCAGAGAATTCACCAAGACAAGACCAGCCCTACAAGAAGTACTCAAAATAGTGTTACGCACAGAAAACCATAATAAAAACTCACGAATATAAAAACAACCAAAACCCAAAGATTAAAGGCCAGATAGTACAATGGCTCAAGAGAGAAATCAAAGCAATAACATCCAACCCAACAGAATGAACAGTAATCTACCTTACCTATCAGTTTTCTCAATAAATGTGAATGGCTTAAACTCTCCATTCAAGAGACATACGTTGGCTGAATGGATAAGAAAATACAGGCCAAGTATATGCAGTCTTCAGGAAACACATCTAACCTGCAAAGATGCATATAGACTAAAAGTAAAAGGGTGGAGATCAGTATTCCAAGCAAGTGGAAGCCAAAAGAAGGCTGGTGTGGCAGTTCTAATTTCAGACAATTTAGTTTTTAAACCAACAAAAGTAGTGAAAGACTAATAAGGTCATTATATAATGGTGAAGGGCGCACTTCAACAAGAAGAGATAACAATTTTAAATATGTATGTGCCCAACTTAGGTGCACCCAGATTCATAAAGCAAATGTTACTGGACCTAAGCAAATGGATTAATAGCAACTCCATAATCACCAGAGATTTCTATACCCCACTGACGGCACAAGACAGATCCTCCAAACAGAAAATTAATAAAGAAATAATGGACTTAAACAAAACTCTAGAACAATTGGGTCTGACTGACATTTACAGAACATTCTACCCCAAATCCACTGAATATACATTCTTCTCATCAGCTCATGGGACATCTCTAAGATTGACCATATCCTAGGACACAATGTAAACCTCAAGAAATTTAAAAAAATAGAAATCATACTATATATCTTCTCAGATCACAGTGGAATAAAAGTAAAAATCAACCGTAACAGAAACTCACATTTCTACACAAAAACATGGAAATCAAACAACCTCCTACTAAATGATTACTTCATAAATGAAGAAATCAAGATGAAAATTAAAAAATTCTATACTCCTACACTGCTGGTGGGACTGCAAATTAGTTCAACCTCTGTGGAAAGCAATATGGAGATACCTTAAAGCAATACAAGTGAATCTACCATTTGATCCAGCAATCCCATTGCTGAGCATCTATCCAAACGATCCAATGACACTCTACAAAAAAGACACCTGCACTCGAATGTTTATAGCAGCACAATTCATAATTTCAAGGCTGTGGAAACAGCCCAAGTGCCCATCAATCCAAGAATGGATTAATAAAATGTGCTATATGTATACCATGGAGTACTATTCAGCTCTAAGAAACAATGGTGATATAGCACATCTTATATTTTCCTGGTTAGAGCTGGAACCCATACTACTAAGTGAAGTATCCCAAGAATGGAAAAACAAGCACCACATATACTCACCAGCAAATTGGTATTAACTGAACAGCACCTAAGTGGTCACATAGGTACTGCAGTAATAGGGTATTGGGCAGGGAGGAGGGTATATACATATATAATGAGTGAGATGTGCACCATCTGGGAGATGGTCATGCTGGAGACTCAGACTTGTGGGGGGAGTAGGGGAAATGGGCATTTATTGAAACCTTAAAATTTGTATCCCCATAATATGCCAAAATAAAAAAAATAACAGAATAAAAAATAAAATAAAATGGAAAGCTTAACTAAAAAAAAAAAAAACCCTAGATATTTGAGAATTTATCAATATGTTGCTAAATGATCCTTTATTCAAAGAGATCACAAGAAAAATGAGAAATTTTCAACCACATAATGAAAACATACTCTACATCAAGGTCTGTTGGATTCACCGAAGAAGGGCTTACAGGAAATATATAACCTGTCTTGTTCGTTTAGAAAAGAAGATATGTTTAAAACCAATTGTCTAAGCCTCCATATTCAAAAGCTAGTAACAAGGCAACACATTATACGTAAAGTATGTAGAAAAAAGAAATATAACAGCAGAAATTAGAGAAATAAAAAATAACAAAGAACAAACAATACAGTCAAAAGTTGGTTAAATGATTAACAAAAGTGATAGAAGAAAAAAGGTAACATTACCAACATCAATAATGAAAAAGAGAGTATCATTAAAAATGTTGTTAATAAATTTATGCCAATATCTTTATGGACTAGATAAAATTTACTAAAACTGACTATGAAAAAATAGAAAATTTAAATTGCCCAAATTTATTAAAGAAATTGAATTTGTAATTAAAACTCTATGGGCATAGAGAACTCCAGACTTCATAGTATATTCTATCAAGGAACAAATAATACTAATCTTACATGTAGTCTTTCAGAAAATAAAGGAGAAGAGAAAACTTCCAAGTTTGTTTTATGAGGCCAGCATAGCCTTAATAACCAAACCTGACAAAGGCATGAGAAATTAAAATTATAAAACAATATACCTACAATATTAGCAAATAAATATTAGTGCTATCCATGCAATATCAGCAAATCAAACACAGAATAATGTGTACCACGACCCAGAAATTCTATTAATGTAACTATTTCCTCAAGAGTAATACAGATTCTGTATATAAATAACTTTTTAAAAAAATACTTACTACAGCCTTAATTACTATAGCCCCAAACTGGAAACAACCAACATACCTATCAGTAGGATAACAGATAAACAAATTAAGATATGTTCATACAATGGAATAGTATTCATAAATACTGACAAGTGTTGATTGATACAGGTGGCAAAATGGACGAATTTCAAAAACATGCCACTGAGCAAAAGAAGAAGAAAAAAAGGTGTGTTCTGTGTGAAACTGTGTAAATGAATTCCTAGAATATACAAAATTAATTCATGGTGACAAAAATTAAGAGTGGTCGCACCTGGTGTGAGAGTGGGGGCAGGTGTCGGCTAGAAAGGGCAAGGAGAACCTTTCTGTGGTCTTACATGCTCTATGTTTATTTTGGGCAGTGCTATATGGGTGCCTATGATTGTCAAAACTTATTGAAACTGAACATTTATCATCTTGGCACTTTACTGTATGTGAATTTTACTGTAATTTAAAAAAAACTTTTTTTTAAATTGACGAAAAATAATTGCACATATTTATGGGGTACAATGCGATGTTTTGATATTTGTTTACAATGTGGAATGATTGAATGATTTTTTGTGTGTGGTGAAAACATTTAAATATACTCTTTTAGAAATTTTGAAATATACAATACGTTATTATCTGTTATAGTCACCATTCTGTGCAATACGTCACTACAGCCATTCCATCTGTCTAACCGAAACCTTCCACTTTTGATCAGTATCTCCCTTTTCTCCATCCACTCCCCTCTGTCAGCCTCTGGTCATCATGCTGCTTTCTACTTGTATGAAATCAAGGTTTTAGATTCCATACATAAGTGAGATCATGTGGTATTTGTCTTTCTGTGCCTGGCTCATTTAACTTGGCATAATGTCCTCCAGGTTCATCTACGTTGTCACAAATGACAGGATTTCTACCCTCTTTAAAGCTAAATAGCATTCTGTTGTATATATACACCCCATTTTCTTTATTAATTGTTCTGATGATGTACACCTAATTTGCTTCCCTATCTTGGCTATTATGAAAATGCTGCAATGAACAGGGGAGTGCAGACATCTCTTTGTCATACTGATTTCAACTTCTTTGGATATAGAGCCAGAAGTGGGATTACTGGATCATATGGTAATTCTATTTTTAGTTTTCTGAGGAACCTCCATACTGTTTTCCATAATGGCTATACTACTTTACATCACCACCAATAGTGCACAAGGGTTCCTTTTCTCCATACTCTTGCCAATACTTGTTATCTTTCATCTTTTTGGTAATAGCCATTCATTCTAACTGAGGTAAGGTGATATCTCAAACTATGGTTTTTTGAATTTCTCTGATGATTAGTGATGATGAGCATTTATTCATACATCTGTTGGCTATTTGTATGTCTTCTTTTGAGAAGTATTTATTTAGGTTTTTTGCCCATTGTTTTGTCGGGCTGTTTTTTTGCTGTTGAGTTGTTTGAGTTTCTTATATATTTTGGATATTAGTCCCTCATCTTATGTATAGTTTGAAAATATTTTCTCCCAATCCATGGGTTGTCTTTTCAGTCTGTTGTTTGCTATGCAGAAGATTTTTAGTTTGATGCAATGCCATTTGTCTGTTTTTGCTTATATTGCCTGTACTTTTGTTACATCAATTTAAATAAAGAAAAAATATCTATGGAACAGCAAAAGCTCTACTCAAAAACATTATATTAATAGATAACTGTATTAAAGAATAAAGAGAAAACAATGGAAGAATTTTATAATCATTCCAAGAATTTCAAAAATTAGTCTAACAGAACAAATTAAAAGAAACTAAAACGAGGGAATTAAGAAAGATAAAACCCGAAATTACGTGACTAGAAAGACAAAAAAGCAGGATTTTTGAAAAAATATAAAAATATGAATAGATGAACCACTCATAAATTTGATTGGAAAAAATCCAAAGAACAAAAGTTAAAAATATAAACAATAAGGAAGGAGAAATTGCAAAAGACAAAAGTATTATAAGTGAATAGTATGTCCAACTCTGTTACATTAAAATTATATGTTAGAATTAGATGATTCCCCAGCAAATTTTCAGAATTGAACCCAAAAATCTAAAACTTAAGCAGACAGGTTACCAAAGAGGTGATTGGAATGGTGAATAATATTCTGTCTTTTATAAAAGCACTAAGGTTAAATAGACTTAAAGTTGAAGTTGGTCTAACCATAAAAAAATTCCAGTATTAGTAAATAATTTGAGATTAAAGAAAAAAATAGAAATCTTCTTGATTAATTTTAGTATCCAAACCTGACAAGGACATTGAAAAAAAACAATAAACCAATTTATAGATGAATATAGATATAAAACATTGAAAGTAAAATACGTGGGATCAAAATCCCCAATAATCAGGTGTATAATAGTCTAAATTCAAGTAAAGTCAGTTCTAGGAAGAATATTTTTATGTCAGGAAATCTATCATCTATCTATCTATCTATCTATCTATCTATCTATCTATCTATCTATCTATCTATCATCTATCTATCTATCTATTTTTTTCCCTAAGACAGTGTCTCACTATGTTGCCCAGGCTGGACTCAGACTCCTGGGCTCAAGTGATCTTCCCACCTCAGCCTTCTAAGAAGCTGGACTAAAGGGAAGCCATTGCTCCCAGCCATTAATATATTTTTTTACATGAAGATTAGAGGTTGAAAACACTATGAATATATAGAGATGCTAAAAAATTATTAAAAATAGCAACCATTTTTATAAAAAAGCATAAAATTAAAAAGTAATAGCAGGACATTACTTAAAAATATTAAAGAATATTTTCCAAACAAACTAACAGTAAATATTATTCTGAATTTCAGAATAGAAGGAATAAAATTTCTTTTATTTAAGTCAGAAACTAGAGAAGGATACCAGGTAATTTCCATTAATATTAATATTTAATATAAATTAATATGTAATATTACCTGAAAGTTTCAGCAAATAAGATGAGAAAGTAAAATGAAATCATTAGAATAAACATTGGAAAATGAGAGCCATAACTGTTTCATTTTTGATGAGATTACATTTGTATACGTAGAAAACTTGAGAAATTTAGAACTGTTAAAATCAAAAAGTAAATTTGGAAAATGAATAGAGATGTAATACTTATATAAAATCAGTAGTTTTTATGTCAATAATGATTAGGATTTGGAAACAAAAGTGTAAAACAATATGTTTTGTTCACAATACTGAAAAGAAATCTCTAGAAATAGAGATAAATTTAACAAGAAAGCCACTGGGCTTGTACTGAAGCACAGGGAAGATCTGAGCCATTGGAAACACGCTCTAAGGTGGGAAGAATTTAATTGTAAGTACTCCAAAGACTCATGTAAATTTAAATTGCAATTAGTCTTCTAATGGGAAAACATTTTAATGGAGTTGTACAGAATCATCTTAAAATTTATAAGAGAGAACACATATTTAATAACAAAAGATGTAGGAATAAAGGCAGAATAATGAAGGAGCACTTATTTTAACCAAATATTAGAACACTATAAAGCCAGTGTAGAAAATAGCACAGCATGGTGGAACAGAACAGAGATAAAAAAAAAAAAAAGTTCAAGAATATATGAGAAGACGAAACATAACATTTGGTACTATTGGTGGATTCTTTAATAATACATTATTCAATTATAGTCTGCCCATCTGTAAGACAATAAAACTGAACTCCTATCTTACCCTACATAGGAAAATAAATTCCAGGTATGTTAAATACCTAAATGGGGAAAAGATGATACAAACCTTACAAGGAAATATAGGAGACTACAAGTAAAATATAGGGACAGTGAGAAAAACTTCTTAATGAAGACAGGAAATCCAGGAGTTACGACAGAAAGAAACATAGTTGACTAAAATATCTTTTGTATGGTAAAATACCATAAATAAATTAAATATTGTAAATGTGTTTTGAAGAAAATGGCAGTTAATATGAACAAGAAGGCTTAATTTATCTAACATAAAGCCCTCTGAACAATTGTTTGGAGAACAATGAATGATTCAATACTAAAGAGTAAAGAACATAAAAGGGCAATTTCATAGAAGAATAAATCAAATTGGCCAGGAAGAATATTAAGACTGTCTTGGCCTTTGGGAAAATTTAAATGATAATATAAGTGGGCTCACCTTTTATACACATCACTTTGGTAAAAATAACACTTTTTGATGGCAGGGATGTGAGGGGAAGAGTGCTCTTACAGATGCCCAAGCAAAATGTGAATTATTATAATCTTTGTGTCTTAAAGGTACCAATATCTATTAATAAACCTACACCTACCTCATCACTTCCATTCTAATGAATATATACATCAAAATAAAGATGTTAGTATATAAAGATATGTGTTAAAGGTATTTATTGCATTATTGTTTGTGGTAGCAGAAAAGTAGAAAGAAACAATATGCATCAATAGGAGAAGGGCTATGTACAACAGAATGTCTTTAATTCAGGAAGTTTTACATGGTCTTTGAAAATAGTAAATTAAAACTCTATCATCTGACTTGGATGTGCGGAAAATACAGTTGGTATGGTTAAGTGAGAAATGCAATAGGCAGAAAAGTATGAATAATACAATCTCATTTTTGAGAAACGAAGACAGAATGCAGCCTTTTGTGTTTCAGTGTGTATGTCTCAATATAATCATATAAGCCAGGAGAACATTTTGGAAAGATACATTCTGAGTTAATCATGGGGGATGATAGTGATGAAAGGGAGAAGGGGAGAAGTGGGGGAAGAAAAGAGGAGATAACTCAATCAAAACGATAAGGTCTCAAGCATTAATGTGGATGATTCCACTCTCCTCACCCTCACTGTTCCAGCTATGAGGACTTTGCTATTTTCCAACATACCAAATGTGCTCATGCCTCAGGGCCTTTGCACTTGCTGTTTTCACTGCCTGTAGCTCATTTCCTCTAGAATTCTGTGCATGTAGCAGCCTCACTTCTTTCAAGTGTCTGTTCCCATGCTGTCTCAGAGGGCCTTCCTCAGCTACTCTGCATAAATGAGCACCCCACCCTCCTCCCAGCACTCCTCATTCCCCTCCTCCTGCTTTGTTTTTCTCCATTGGACTTATTACCTTCTAATGTGTGGTATACTTAGGTGTTTGTTTACTCGCTACTTTTTGCACAAAAATGTCAGCTTCAAGGGGTAGGGAGTTTTCTTTATTCTTTTATGTAACTCTGAGAGGTAAAATAGTGTTTGGCATTTAATAAATATTGGTTGAATTAATAAAAACATGTGTATGTGAGGGACCTGCACATATATGTGCGTATATATTTATAAGAGAAAATATAGCTATCTGTCCACAAACACATGAGAATTCTTCCGATGCTAAACCTGGAAAATCAGTTACTGATTGTCTTAAGAAAGGAGGCAGTTTCCTCAAATGAACTAGATCCACAGTTGAATTCAACTTGCTTGTTGGATTTGCCTAGGAAGAAGCATCAGAACTATGCGTTGTAATCCCTCTTCTGCTGGGATCCACCCTATGATTCTGCAGGTTGTCTTATCCATTTTGCTTCAGGTGATCAATGAACATTGTTGTGAATTGTCAAAATCTATTTGTAAAAGTACTTTGTATTATTGTGGTGCCTTTCCTCCAAATTTCAAGTCATTCTGGCTAATAAATGCTACTACCCTGATTTTAAAAATTCTGGGTTCACAGTCTGTCACATTCACTCAGTCAGCCAAGCACTAAAAGCCAATGTCAGTTAGAAATTTAGCAGATACCTTTCTCTAACACCTGAGCCAGTTTCTACATGGTGATTGGCTGAGAAGCTGTTCACACAGTTGGATGGGACAGGATCAGGCCTTTCTGCTCCTGTTCTGGCTTTCAGCCAGCTTTGTACCACACTCTGGATGGTTCTGTGCACACGTGGATGCTTTGCAAAGTGCTTCTAGGTGCTTTTGACCCAGATTTGTTGATTTCTGTTGTTTATATAATAGCTTGGAAATGAACAGCCATAATGGAGTCTGTAGCCTTTTAAAACCTAGATATTTTGGACCTTGCCACAAAACAGGAAGTGAGACTCAATCAGTTAATCATTTTGTTACTTACTCACATTTTTAAAATATGCATTTAAAACTTGCTATTATGAGTAGAACTGCCCTAAGCATTGGGAATGCAGAGCACTGCACCTGTGCTGGTGTCGTGACCAAGCGCAAAGGTGATGCTGGGGACCCTCATCACTTTCAGATCAAGCAAAATCATTCTTGAAGAGGCACTTTTAGAACTAAAGGAATATATTTCATCATTTTAAAAAGGGTTGAGCTCTCAAGAATCTTGAATTGCAATTTTAAAATCACAAACTTTAATTTCAGCGCACCTCACCTATTTTTATTGTCAAGGCTTTGGACTGAGCCTTTAGAAGAGAGAACGCCAGTGGTCAGTACACACATGTGGATATCGGTTCAATTTAAGATCTTTATTGCATTGGTAATAGTCCTGTGAAATCAAAACGCATGTGTTTCATCATACTTTAGGAAGGGAAAGAAGTGATGGCCAAATCAACAGTACTGAGTGTTTTTAATAATTGCTGTCTGTCGACACCATTTATTCTTAATGAGCCCAAATACTTATTGCTGTCGCCGTCAGATCAAAAATAATAATTATTTCAATATATTAATCTGAAGTTCCAAAAGATGCAAATCCAGTTCTAAAATTTCCTAGAAACTCTAGAGGACATCTCCAGTGGTATCATTCAGTCAGTAATGTGCTGGGTCATTGTAGCTAAAATGCCATCTGCCTCCATGTGCCAGTCTAGCTCTTGCCATTATTTTCAAGTGTAAAATTGCATCCTGTATTTGACTATGAAATTGGAATGTCCTCTTATTGAAGGCCAAACATGATAATTGAAAGGAATGATTGCAGGTGTTAACAGAGCCCTTTTCTAAAGGGGTATGATTAAACTTTTAAGAACTTATACATTGGCTGGGCACTGTGGCTCACACCTGTAAGCCTAGCACTCTGGGAGGCCGAGGTGGGAGGATTGCTTGAGGTCAGGAGTTTGAGACCAGCCTGAGGAAGAGAGAGACCTCATCTCTACTAAAAACAGAAAAAATTAACCGGGCATAGTGGCACATGCCTGTAGTCCCAGCTACTTGGGAGGCCGAGGCAGGAGGATCACTGGGGCCCAGGAGTTTGAGGTTGCTGTGAGGTAGGGTGACGCCACGGCACTCAAGCCGGGGCAACAGAGCAAGACTGTCTCAAAAAAAAAAAAAAAAAAAGAACGTATACAATTGAATAAAATAGAAGATGTAAAGCAAGATAGACCAGGGTTGGATAGAGCGGTCCTTAGCTGCTGTCTGGGTAGCATTGCTCAGAGGTTTGTCATTCTTAGCTGAGGTCAAAGACCTTGGCTTTAGGGTTAATTAGTTTTAAGCTTTTCAGTGGTCACAAGTAGTAGTAGTCACAGTTGACCCAGTCAGCTGTCTGGAAAATTCATACTCCTTAATTATAAAAGGGCTGAGAAGGCATATCTTAGCATAAATTCTTCATTGTCCCTGGAAGCACAACTCAAAGCCCCACCTACTGGGTGAGAACAGTGCTGTGTGCACACACAGAAGAGGAAGCTTACACTTACAAACACAATCACACCCACCTATTCACAGGTTAATGCCCATTCCCAGGAGAACAATTAACAAACCATTAATGGTTCTATTTACTTACCATTGCTGACATTATTTAGTTTTCAAAAACTATGAGAACAAAGCAATACACATCATTACAAAACAGTATGGGCTTACATGGAGTGTCTGATGTAAAATGTCTTCAATACTGAAGTATATCTGTGGACATTCAAGCATATTCTTACTGATATACTGGCATTAATGGCTGTATCCAAGCAAGCTGCCTCTTTAAAAACTGTTTGCAGTGGAGATTTTCACCCACAATTAATTCTTAATATTTTTTCCCATTCTGTGGGTGTTAACTCACTCTATGATTATTAAAGGGTTAGGAGGAGGGAGCAACCATTCCCATACAGGTGGTAACAGAAGAGTCAGGCTGTATCTTTGGCTATGAAAGAGTGAGCTACCCGATGCTCTTACCACCTACCTGGGTCACTGCTGGTGTGCCATCGTGCCTGGTGTGCCTTGATTTGTCTGAAGCACAGCAGCGTTGGGGATGTCGCGTCCCCAGTGGTGAGAATGGTCTCAGTTATAATCCAAGCCTTTGACACAATTTCCATTCATTGCTAGAAGCATGCTTCAGGAATGTAAGGGTCTAAAATAGTCTCATGGTCTTTGTTATCGGAGAATAGATTTTGCATAACAAATACCAATTGTTTTAATGCATAAGGTAAAAAATGATAAGCACTTTAAGACAGGTATAGATAAAGTACTATGGAAATTCAGAAATAGCACAATTATCAGTAAGAGTTGCATTCATGTTAATGGTGGTATTAGTACTTTATGTAATATTTTATACTTTACAAAGCATGTTCAAATACATTATCACATTTTTCTTCAAACCGCATGTTGGTAGGCTGAGGCAGCCACACCGATAACCTGTGACAGATGAGAAAGATGCATGCAGAGCTCACATGCCAGTAATGGGGCTAGCCTCCTGCAGCTAGAGATAGAGCCAGAACTAGTTCTGATCCACTGATATTTCTAACATACTGATGTCAAGAGAAGGCAGAGTGGAAAGAACAAATACTTAGCTTTGAATTCTCTTTTTCCCAACCGAGTGTTTAAAACAACTTAGCTCCAGATAATGCATTTTAGAAGACAAAGCATGTTGTACTGAAAAGAATCCTGGCTTGAGAGTTAGAACATCTAAGTTTTGCTACTCTGATTCACTTCATAACATTAAGTCAACATTTAATTTTTTATTTTTACCTCATTTTTTAACCTGGAAAATGAACATAATTATGTTTTCCTCCTTTCAGTAACAGGATCACCTCTTTACCTTATGGATATAAAAGAGGAGGAACATATTTTGCTTCTAGCCTAGGGCCTGATTAGGCCACATCTTACCTTTACCGTATTTGTGCTGGATCAGGGTCTTGTCCTCTGGGATCCTCCTCTGTGTTACAATATGAGGTTCTTCAGAAGGAAGGGTGTTAGGGCCTGTGCTGTAAAATGTGCCCTCTGATTGTTTTTTATGGGGAGAGAGCAAAGGAAAATTTTGTCATGGCCAAAGACATAATTGATTTAAGTCAGTTTTATTTCCTACCTTATATTTAGACACTCTTAATTCTTGTAAAATGCTTATTTTAAATTTGACATGTAAAATTAAGAACGTTAAAATATAACAACCTGGTGATAAAATGGTCCTTATAATTTTTATCGAAGTCTAATGATGTCCTTAGCAAATGCTGTCGTCTGCTCTTTGTTTGAGAGCTTTCCTGCACTGACTGTGATTTCATCCTTCCCACGACTTAGATAACAGCTTCTGGTGCCACCCGGTCCAAATGAACTTCGAAAAGGCATCTGAAGTTTCTTTTTCTCTGTGGACCGTTTCCTGAAATACCAATCAATTAAGCCACCTTAATCTATCTTCCTTAGGAACATTGCCATTGAACAGAAAACCAAAACAGAGAGCTATAAGCAATTGATCCGCTTATCGACCTTCTGTGAATAACAAATACAGGAGTATCCACATGGCTCACCCTTGTTCATTGTTTCCAAATCCACACCTGGCATACATGTGCGGAATTGGTTTAATCCTTTGAACAATGGATGGTGGTCTTGGTTTCAAAATCTTTTCCTGCTTCACCAAGGAGTAAGCGGAAACTTCCTAAGCTATTTTATTTCTTAATGGAGGAAATAGTTTAATTCTGCCAAGGCAAAATGTTTAATTTTCTCCACCAGGCATGGTTGTTGATCACAAAACCATATAAAATGCATATAAAAACATACAGTCATGCACATCTAATAACTAGTTTTAATACTATTTAAACATGTCTTATTTGTAATCTCTTTTTGTAAACATTTCTGTCTAGTTATAGTATTATACTTTGTATTATATTTTATTTTATATAATTATGTGTAATTATAGCACAACTTCATATGTCTTCTGAGGATATTTAATAATATCTTGATTTAAAATATTTCATAACTTTTTTGGCAAAACTTTAAACACGGGTATTATTCTCTTTTATTTTTGTAAATACTGTCTCAGATCCCCAGCTGCAGAATCCTAATGGGATAGATGGTTACTTTCTTCCATCCACAAGTCCTTTCAGAGTGAGTCCCATTTCCTGAACAACTATAATTCTTCACTGTAATAAATGTGTTATCAGCACTTAACCTTCACACTAACTCCATAATGTTGGTAATATGATCTCATTGTGATGGGTGGATAAATAAAGGTGACAAGAATTTATGTAATTTACCCATATTCATATGCAGAAATTAGGCAAATTATAGGGCACTTAGACTTGGGAAAAAAAAAAAACTTAGTAAGAAGACAAACAACCCAATTTCAAAATGGGAAAAAATTTGAACGGGCATTTTTCCAAGGAAGATGTCCAAGTGGAAATAAGGACATGAAAAGATGCACAGCATTATTAGTCAGACAGGAAATGCAAATCAAAACCACAGTGAGATGACATATCATACCTACTAGGACAGGTAGAACCAAACAGCGATTAAAGCTGATTATAATCAACAAATGCTGGTGAGGACATAAAAGAAATGGAAACCCTTACATGTTGTTTGTGGCAATGCAAAATGGTACAGTCACTGCAGATAGAGTTTGAAAGTTCCTCAAAAAGTTAAATACAAAGTTACTATATGATCCAGCAATTCCATTCCTAGGTATATACCCAGGAGAATAAAAAAAAATCTATATCCACACAAAAACTGGTACAGGGATGCTTATTCATAATAGCTTTATTCATAGTAAAACAAAAGTAGAAACAATCCAAATGTTTATCAACTGATGAATGGATAAACAAAAGGTAGTGTATCCAAACAATGAAATATTTGTCAATAAAAATAAAAGAAATACTAATACATGATAAAACATGGAAAGACCTTGTAAACATCATTCTGTTGGAATTCATAAAACAGTACCCTAAAATGAAGGACTCAGAAGCAGAAGTTTTTCTCTGACCTGCCCCTGCCCTCTGGAGGCCCCTTATTCTCCCCTGAACCTAGTATAGAAACTAGAATCCCTCTTCCCCAAGCCAGGTCATAGGAACCAGAATCACTTTTCCCCAAAGTCAGCTAAAAATTTAAAAATATTACTCTAACTTTCCCTACACCTTTCTGTGTAAGAACTGGCCATAAAGAAATTATCTGACCTACGTTGTTTGTCCTGAGGCCCTCATTCTAGAGAGGACCCTGCCCCACACCCAGGAGGAAGGATGCTGCTCAGAGAAACTGAGAAGAATCTAGACAGAGAGGCCTTGCTGAGTTTCCCCACTCAGCCTATTAGCACTTAATCTTACCTTTTTTGTGTAGTCATATTACTACATGGCTGTCTACAGCCATGCCTTTGTTGAACATAGGCATAAAAATGGTCAATCTAAGCATAAAAATGGTATCTTTGGGCCTTCATTCTCAAGGCTCCTGAGTATACAAGTTGAAATAAATTTTTCTTCGGTAAATCTGCTTTTGCGAGTTGAGTTTTCAGCAAACCTTCAGAAGGCCAACGGAAATTTTTCCTTTGCCTGCTACAGTTTGGTCCTTACAATGAAAAAAGTTAGTTACAAAGGACCATAAATTGTATGATTCCATTTATATGATATGCCCAGAATAGCAAAATGAGTCATAGAGACATAAGTAGATTAGTGGTTCTAGAGAATGAGGGCGGAGGGGTGGGGATGAGAGGAAATGGTGAGTGACTTTTGGGGCTGATGAAAATGTTCTAAAATTTGATTGTGATGATGGTTGCATAATTCAGTGAATATACTAAAAGGCATTAAATCATACCCTTTAAAGGGATGAATTTGATGGTATGTGAACTATATCACAATAAAAACATTTTAAAGAAATAATTAGGAGCCCTTAACCATGTTATGAGATACATTTGAGGCATTTGGCATGCCTTTAGGATAGAAAAGATGAACTATCTCCAGTTATTTGAAGGCAGCATTATTACTTAGTCTTACCATCTAAGTTTGGTAGTACTGCAGCTTCTCTGTCTGCAGCAGTAGTGTGACAATGTACAGTCATGCACTGCATGACGATGTTTTGGTCAATGATGGACCCCATACATGACTGTGGTTCCATAAGATTATAATGGAGTTGAAAAATTCCTATGGCCTAGTGATGTCACAGTTGTCTTAATGTCGCGTAGCACAGCACATCACTGACGTTTGTGGTGATGCTGGTGTGAACAAGCCCACTGTGCTGCCAGTCGTATAAAAGTCCAGCACATACAATGATATAAAGTACATAATACTTGATAATGATAATAAGAAACTGTTCCTGCTTTATATATTTGCTATACTATACTTTTTATCATTATTTTAGAGTTTTATCCTTCTGTTTATATATATTAAAAAGTTAACTGTAAAGCAGCCTCAGGTGGGTCCTTCATTAGACATTCCAGAAGAAGGTGGCATTGTTAATCACAGCAGTTGACAGCTCCATGAGTGTTTTTGCCTCTGAAGACCTTGCAGTGGGACAGCATGTGGGAGTGGAAGACAGTGATATTGATAATCCTAATCTTGTGTAGGCCTAGGCTAATGTGTGTGCTTGTGTTTTGTTTTTTAAGAAAAAAGTTTAAAAATTAAAAAAAATTAAAAACTAGAAAAATACTTATAGAATAAGAATGTAAGAAAATATTTTTGTACACCTATACAATGTATTTGTGTTTTAAGCTGAGTGTTATTACAAAGGAGTCAAAAGTTAAAAACATTAAAGCTTATAAAGTAAAAATGTTACAGTAAACCAAGTTTAATTTATTATTGAAGACAGAAAAAATTTTTAAATAAACTTAGTGTAGCCTAAGTGTCCAGTGTGTATGAAGTCTACAGTAGTGTATAGTAGTGTCCCAGACCCTCACATTCGCTCAGCACTCGCTCACTGACTCACCCAGAGTAACTTCCAGCCCTGCAAGCTCCATTCGTGGTAAGTGCTCTATACAGGTGTGTCATTTTTTAAAAATCTTTTATACCATATTTTTTTCTATACCTTTCCTATGCTTGAGATATGTTTCTATACACAAATTATTTACCAGTGTGTTACAATTGTCTACAGTACTCAGTACAGTAATATGCTGCACTGGTTCATAGCCTAGGAGCAATGGGCCATACCATATAGCCTGGGCGTGTAGGAAGCGAAGCATCTAGGTTTGTGTGAGTACACGCTGATGCTCGCACAATCACGAAGTTGCCTAAGAACGCATTTATCAGAATGTATGTCGTTATTAAGTGACTCATGACTGTAATAGCTATTCGAGAGAGGCCAAATTCCAAGTGGAGAAAGTTGTGGTTCTTAAAACATTAGAGTCCCAGGCAATCCTGGGCCATCGCGCTCATTGTGGGGACCTTGTCTGGAACCACCTGGATGAGGCCCAGTCCCCAGCATTATAGAACGGAAGGAGGGAAGATCTAGACAGAGCCTTGAAAGAAGTGGGTTTGAATCCAGGCTCCACCTGCACAAAATCTGTGATTTTAGGCACCTTGTGTGACTTGTCTGAGCAACTATATCTTGATTTGTAAAAAACACCCACGAGAATAATAATATCTACTTAAAAGTATGTTATAGGGATTTTTATGAGACAATAGTTGTGAAAATGACTGATACAGTATCTGATACTTCTTAGATCTGACAACTACTTTCTTCCCAAATTCCATCTATCCTTTCTTCAAACAGCAGATTTTTCCCCCTCAATTTAATTATTTGAAAAATTTCAAAACTTGAAAAAGTTCAGATGTCAACAATGAACATCTATATACACTTCACTTAGATTTATAAGTTAGCATTTACCACATTTATTTTATCTCTTTCAGTATGTGTACACATATATACTTTTTTCCCCAAAACTATTAGAAATAAATTACAAATGTTATCAAAACTGCAAGGGGGATTTGGTCTAGGTCGATTTATTCACTGCACAAAGATCCAATTATGGAGAGAAGGAGGACTACCAAAGAAGAGAGGAAATTTTTCGCTATGAAAGACGCTTTTTCAGGAAAATGGGAGAAGCTGCCTCAAGTCATTAATGGAGATCCTGAGCTATTTAAGGGCCATGTGCCTTGGGCCAGGTCAGGTCAAGGCAGAAGGTGAGTCTTGGCCATAGGAAGGCTGCCCTGGAGCCTTCAGAACCTCAACTCCTCTGTCTTGCAGAAAAGCCATTTCTGGGAAACAACTAAAAGGTTAAATATTAATAGTTAAGAAAGAGGGTCATAAAAAATATAGGGGGCACTGAAATTTGTTTGTGGAGACAATTACGCAGACATCGTGATGCTTCATTCCAAATGCCTTAGCCTGGGTCTTGTAAGAACTAGGACATTCTCACGTCACCAATTTCAGATAATTTATCATTGATTCAATAATATAATTTAATATGCCAACCATAATAAAATTCTCCAAATTGTACCATGACATCCTTTAATGGTATTTTTGTTATTATTCTTATTTATTAATAAGAGCCAAGTAAATTAAATACATTACCTTTTATCATCTGTGTTTGGTCTTGATTTTAGAGAAGTCTACCTGATTTATTAGTTTTTGGTCTTTTATGACATTGGTATCTTTCAGCGGTTCAGGTTGTTTGTGCTGTGGAACGTGCCACATTCCAGAGTCCTTTAGTTATTTTCTCATGACTAGATTTAGTTAAAACATTTTTGGAAGAATGCTCCATGTGTGGGTTGTTTACCTCCCATTGTATCTCACCAGGAGGTCCATTGTGTCAGTTTGTTCTGCTGTTCATAATGTTAAGTTACACTGTCTTTTTTTATTTTTTGAGACAGAATCTCACTTTGTTGCCCAGGCTAGAGCAAGTGCTGTGGCGTCAGCCTAGCTCACAGCAACCTCAAACTCCTGGGCTCAAGCAGTCTTGTGGCCTCAGCCTCCCAAGTAGCTGGGACTACAGGCATGCACCACCATGCCCGGCTAATTTTTTCTATATATATTAGTTGGCCAATTAATTTCTTTCTATTTATGGTGGAAATGGGGTCTTGCTCTGCTCAGGCTGGTTTCAAACTCTGTCCTCAAGCAATCTGCCCATCTTGGCCTCCCAGAATGCTAGGATTACAGGTGTGAGCCACCACACCTGGCCTACACTGTCTTTTGACAAAAGACAATCCAGGTGAAGATACTATTTATTAAAAAATTGCTTTTTCACTGCTGGTTTGAGTTTCTACTTTTATTTATTTATTTAATTTTTTGAGACAGTGTCTCACTTTGTTGCTCAAGCTAGAGTGAGTGCCGTGGTGTCAGCCTAGCTCACAGCAACCTCAATCTCCTGGACTCGAGCAATCCTTCTGCCTCAGCCTCCCAAGTAGCTGGGACTACAGGCATGTGCCACCACGGTTGGATAATTTTTTTTTCTATATATATTAGTCGGCCAATTAATTTCTTTCTATTTATAGTAGAGACGGGGTCTCGCTCTTGCTCAGGCTGGTTTCGAACTCCTGACCTTGAGCAATCCACCTGCCTCGGCCTTCCAGAGTGCTAGGATTACAGGCGTGAGCCACCGCGCCCGGCCAGAATTTCTACTTTTAATCATATATTAAATTTCCTTATATAAATTTTCACATTTCTATTTTATTCTATTGGCCAGTTTGTCTATTTCATATGTCAGCACCACACTTTTTAATCATAAGGTATATATATTTTATTATTTGCTCTTCATTATACTTTTTATATGAGGGCCTCTTAGCTACTATTATATGTTTATTTTCTAAGAATTTGGGAATCAACTTGACTAACTCCAGAAAATACTTGGTTGATATTTTTATTGAGATTATGTTATATTTGAATATTACCTTCAAGCAAGTTGGCATGATTATGACGTTGATACATCCTATCCAAGAACAGGGATTCTCTTGCATTTGATCAAGTCTAATTTTATTTTTCAGGAGTGTTCTAAAGGTTCCATCCTATTGATTTTGCAAATTGCTTGTTCAATTTGTTCTTAAATATTTTATCTTTTAATTATTATTTTGAATGGGAATTTCCTTATCTATTATATTAAGAGGTTTTTCTCTCATATGTATGAAAGTCAATATTTTTAATAATTTGTAATTTTATATCTTATGTTATTTTTATATTACTCTATCTAAATTCTTTTAATATTTGTATTATGTTTTACATAGATACTGTTGAAATTGTCCGATACACTGTTCTAGTATCTGAAAATAAAGATACGTTTACTTCCTTTTTACCAATTTTCATGCCTTTACTTCTTTCTTCTTTTCTAATTTCATTGGCTAATGCCTCTAATATGATGATAAGTAATAGAGAATATAGTGGGTGTCCTTGCCATATTCTCAAGACACTGATTTTTGGTCTCAGTTATATGTGTGTGTGTGTGTGTGTGTGTGTGTATACATATATATATATATATAGAGAGAGAGAGAGAGAGAGAGACAGAGAGACAGAAAGAGAGAGAGAGAGAGAGAGAGGAAAGAGGGAGGGAAAAAGAGAGAGTAATGTTAAGCAAGCATCCATTTCTATTTTCTTGGGTAGTTTTAAAAGAAACAAATCTTCAATTTTGGTGAAGGACTTTTCCACATCTACAGAGATTACCATATGATATTTTTTCTTTATTTATTCATATCATAAATAACATTAATGGTTTTTCTAATATAAATTATCCTTGCAATCCTAAAATAAATTCCACCTTGAGTATATGATAGAATGAATAATGGCCTCCAAAGACCTGTTGAACTTGTGAATATGTTACTGTACATGGCAAAAGTGATTTTACAGATGTGTTTAAGTTAAGGATCTTGAGATGGGGAGATTATTTTGGACTATCCAGTTTAGTATAATCACAGACTCTTTGTAAGAAGGAGCCTGAGAGATCAAAATCAGAGAGAAAAGACATAAGAACAGAATTAGAGATTAAATGAGAGAGAAGACACAAAGGTGATGGCTTTGAAGGTGGTGAAAGGGCCTTGAGCTGAGGACCACAGACAGCCCCTAGAAGCTGCTACAGCAAGGAAACAGCTGGTCCCCTGGAACCTACAGAAAGAACACAGCTCCGCAAGAATGTTAATTTAGCCTAGTGAGACTAGGACATCCAGAAGTGTAAGATAATAAATTTGTGCTGTTTTAAGCCACTAAATTGTGGTAATTTGTTAGAGAAGAATTAGGAAACTCATACAGATCATAATGTATATTTGAAAAATATGCTGTTGAGTGCTGTTTGCTAATATCTTATCTGGAGTCCTTATGTTTTTATTCTTTAGTGAGTAGTTGGTAGTCCTTTTTTTGTGTGTTATGTGCAGAGTTAGGTGTCAAAGTTATAATTGCTGTTAGAAAAATAAGTTGGAAGTTTTTTCTTGTTTTTGCATTCTATAGCAATTTAAATAGCAAAGAGATTATCTGGTCTTTGAAGATTTGGTTCTATCCCATGAAACCATCTTGGCCTTATCTTTTTTTCTGTGATCCTATAGACTTTTAACTTTTGAGTTCTCTCAACAACTACTTCTGTGAGTCATTCCTGCCTTTCACCATAGAAAAAAAGTGGTTCTTCTAGTTCAGGGGACTCTATAGAAAACACAAAGAGAGCCTTCTGTTGCTTCATAGTTAAGAATAATCAAATCCTGGTAACCATCTTCCACTTTTTTTTTTTTTTATTGTTCTCTGGTTTTTGACTGAATTCCTTTTCTGAGCCACATGTCCCTACTTCTTGCTCCTATTTTTTAAGAATTACTTCCTCTTTTCTTCTGGATTTTCTTATAGCCATAAAAACCAAAAAAACAAAAAACCAAAAAAAGCAAAAAACCCACCACCACCAACAACAACGACGACAAAAAACAAACCAATTACTTCCTCTTTGTCAACCCTCCAATTGACTTAATGCCTCTATATTCATGCCGTTCTATGACAGATGTATTTCTGAGTGTTTGCATTAGATCACTCTTTTATCTCTGCTCTACTGTTGGCTGCTTGGGTCTCCACCTACCTCCCAGCTTCCTTTAGTTTGGACAATTGTCTGGGATCCTCCAGTCAGATGTCATTGTCTCATTAATTGAGCTTTAATTTTAGACATAAATTTGGAGTTTGTACTCATATCTCATGTGTGCACTTTAGGAATATCCATAGTTGCTTCATGTCTAGTTTTAACCTTTGATCAACACTGCAAATTTGCTTCATCTCGGGTTTCTAAAGACACATCCAGATGCCACCAAAGCACAAATCTTGATAAACTTGGTGTCATTCAATAGCTGTGTACTATGAATAGTGTAATTAATTAATTTTATAAATTTTATTTCTCATTGATTACTTTCTCCAAAGGTTTTAATCTGAAGACAACATGCTATTTTAATATTTTGAAAAAGCTAGACTGAAACAAGACCCACACCTTTCACCTTTCACAAAAATCAACTCACGCTGGATAATAGACTTGAACCTTAGGTGTGAAACTATTAGAATTCTAGAGGAAAACATTGGAAATACTCTTCTAGACATTCACCTAGGCAAAGAATTTATGAAGAAGACCCCAAAGGCAATCACAGCATCAACAAAAATAAATAAATGGGACCTGATCAAATTAAAAAGCTTCTGAACAGCCAAAGAAACTGTCAAGAGAGCAAACAGACAACCCACAGAATGGGAGAAAATTTTCACAAGCGACGCATCTGATAAAGGGCTAATAACTAGAATCTATTTAGAACTCAGGAAAATCAGCAAGAAAAAAATCAAAAAACCCTATCAAAAAATGGGCAAAGGACATGAACAGAAGCTTCTCAAAAGAAGACAGAATAATGGCCAACAAACATATGAAAAAATGCTCAACATCTCTAATCATCAGGGAAATGCAAATCAAAACCACAATGAGATATCACTTAACTCCAGTGAAAATAGCCTTTATCAAAAAGTCCCCAAACAATAAATGTTGGTGTGGATGCTGAGAGATAGGAACACTCCTACACTGCTGGTGGGACTGCAAACTAGTTCAACATCTGTGGAAAGCAATATGGAGATACCTTAAAGCGATACGAGTGGATCTACCATTTGATCCAGCAATTCCACTACTGGGCGTCTACCCAAAAGATCAAAAGTCACTTTATGAAAAAGACACCTGCACTTGAATGTTTATAGCAGCATAATTCACAATTGCAAAGTTGTGGAAACAACCCAAGTGCCCATCAATACATGAGTGGCTTAATAAAATATGGTATATGTATACCATGGAGTACTATTCAGCTTTAAGAAACAATGGTGATATAGCACCTCTTGTATTTTCCTGGATAGAGCTGGAACCCATTTTACTAAGTGAAGTATCTCAGGAATGGAAAAACAAGCACCACATGTACTCACCAGCAAATTGGTATTAACGGATCAACACCTAAGTAGACATAAAGGAATAACATTTATCAGGTGTCGGGCAGGTGCGGGGGGGGGGGGGGGGGAGAAGGGGATGGGTATATACAAACACAATCAGTGAGATGTGCAACATTTGAGGGATGGTCACGCTTGAAGCTCTGACTCGAAGGGGGAGGAGGGCATGGGCAATACACGTAACCATAACACTTGTACCCCCATAATACGCTAAAATAAAAAAAGAAAAAAGAAAAAGCTACTAACAATCTGTCTTATTTTAGAGTCTTGTATTTCTTTGAGTCATAGATTTATCTATTTCTGCCCATTAATTATACTCTCCTGCATAATTGCTAAGTCTATTATTAGACTATTTTATTGTTATGTTGCATTAGTTCAATCACCACCTCTTCATAAGTAATGGGAAGCTATTAATATCTATATGTGTTAATTGTGTTGGAATTGACCATATTTTATACTCTGAATCAAAAATCACTTTGAGCAATCTTTCACTTCTGTTAATAAGTACTAAAGCTCCTGGTTCATAGAAATGAAGAAAAACATTCTGAAATGTTTTTTGAGAACATGTGGCTAATTAAATTTCTTCTAACTTAAAGCTTTTAGAGTTGAAAACATAGCAGCATTTTTTTTTTGCCAAAATGTTACATCAAAGTTATACAATAATATATTTACTCTTTATCAAATAATTATTGAGTGCCTACCATGCACCTAGGTACTATTCTATATACTTGGGAAATATCAGTAAACAAATCAAATATCCTTTCCCTCATGGGGATGATATTGTAGTGGCAGGAAAAGACAATAAGAAGCAAATATAAAATAGATTATGTGTTATGTTAACAATTGATGAGATTTATAGAACAAAACAAAAAATAGAGGAGTAAAGAAATTGGGTGTCGGGAATGCTGAGGTAGGCCATAATGCAATTTTAAAAATAGTGATCAAGGTAGAGCTCATTTGAGAAGGTAAAATATAAACAAACACTTGAAGGAGATAAGAGAGTTGGACATTCAGATATCTGAGAGAAGTGTACTCAGAGTTAAAAGTCAGTACAAATGCCTTAAGGTAAAGTTTGTCTAACTTGCTCTGGGAACAGTAAGGAATCAGTGAGATTGGATTTGGGTGATTCAGAGGGACAGTTATAGATGAGGTTACAGAGGTGGTGCTAGTCCTGGACTGTAGGACTTTGTAGGCCTTAGTAAAAACTCTATCTTGTACTCAAAAGAAAATTTCGAGGTTTTGAGCAGAGATATAATGTTATCAAACTTATTCTGTAAAAGGATTATTCTGGATGCTTTAAGTGTAAGGGTAGGAAATTAGCTTTTCAGGCTAGAGTTGATGGTGGGTTGAATCAGAGGGGAGATCACTGTGGAGATATGAGAGGAATAAGATTCTGGATATATTTTGAAGTTAAAGACAATAGGACTTGATAAGTTATCATATGAAGAGTGTGACCGAAAATGTGAAGCCCAGAATAATTCCAGAGTTTTGGCTTGAGAAAGATGGAGTTGCCATCCACCAGAATGGATTGGAGTAGGGTTTGAAAGAAAGGTCAAGAGTCCATCTTGAAATGATAAATTTGAGATAGCTCTTAAACACCCAAGTTGGGATCTAGATAAGGCTGGAGTTTCAGAGAGTGATTGAAAATATAAATTTGGGAATTCTCAGTCCATGTATGGTATTCAAAGAGATAAGAGTATTTGAGAACATAGCAAAGTAATTGTGGACAGAGAAAAGAAAAGCTGTCTTGCAACAGGGCAATATGAGGGAGTTGGAGGAAAAGAGGAGGAACTAGTGAGTGACTGAGAAGGAGTGACTGCTGAAGCAGAAGGAAAGCCAAGACATTGTGGAAGCCAAAATGGAGAGAGTATATTAAGGAACAGACAGTGACTGACTGTGGTAAATGCCTTCTCCTGTGGCAGGAGTCTTAAAGTAGCAGCTGTCTTAAAATGGGCACAGTATTAAAATGGCAATGGTCTTGAAGCAGCATTTGTGTTAAAGAGTTGGCAGCCTAAATTCTCAGTGTGGGACAAGAGAAGAACTTACTCACAAATTATTGTGTCTGTCTATTTCAACCTGTCAGGGAGCTACCTGAAGGACTGAAATAGGGTGCTTCTCTCTGTTTTACCCAACTCAGAACTAAGATGTAAAAAACTAAAAGTAAATAAATAAAAATAAAAAATGACAAATCAAATTAATAACTCTCAGATACCTGGGGAAAAAGATTAAAATTCAAACATACAATAGGCCTAAAGCAACAACCATGCAGAACTCTGGAAAATTAGAATATTCAAAAGCAATAATGTATACTATGGAGTTAAGAAAGCCATGTGCATGTCCAGCACAAGATATATGCTGAAGAAAAACATGAGAAAAACCTAAACTTTCATATCTGATTTTTAGGCACAGTGCAAGCCTGGATAAATTGAAGGAAAGTCCATGCATAAAGCCAATTTATAAAGACTGGAAGAGTTCATAGAATTCAGCAAAATTTTTGTTAAAACACCAGCTAAACACAAGAGAAAGAACAGAGACTTTAGTGACTGCATCAATAAGGAATACAGTATTTGCAATTATAGTTTGGGAAAGTCACTATATACATAGACTACTACAACCTTCAAAAGTAAAAAATATAAAAAACAAGAATAAAAATAAACATCAAAGCTCAGCAAGCTCTGGAAAAAGTAATAAATATTCAATTTAACAAAGACCACAAGGCATACAAAGAAACAGGAAAGTATGGCTAGGTCAGAGGAATAAAATAAACTGACAGAAACCTGCTATGATGAAGGCTAGATATTAGACTTACCAAAGATTTTAAATCAACTGTCTTAAATATGCTCAAAAAGATAAAGGAAAACACAAATAATTAAAGGAAATAAGGAAACAATACAATAAACAGTAATAAAATGGAACTCAACAGAAATTCAAGAGCTAAAAATCATATTAAGAGGCATGAAAAATTCACTAGAGCTGTTCAACATAAGATTTGCAAGCAAAAAAATCAGCAAACTTGAAGATAGGAAAATTAAAATTACTGAGTCTGAGGAATAGAGAATAAGAAGAATGAAGGAAGTGAACAGAGCCTAAATAACCTGTGTGACACTACAAACCAAACCATTATTTTATTATGAGAGTTCAAGAAAGAGAAGAGAGAGTGAAAAGGACCGAAGAATATTTGAAGAAATAATGGCCCAAACATCTCAAATTTGACAAAAGACACGAATCTACAAATCCAAAAGCTCCACAAGCATCAAGTAGGATAAACTCCAGAAGACTCACACTGAGATTCATTATAATCCAACTGTTGAAACCAAGGATGAAGAAATAATCTTAACAGCAGTAAGGAGAGAAACAAATTGTCACATACAAGGGAGCCTCAGTAAGATTAACAGAAAATTTCTTGCCATAGATTATGGAAGTCAAAAGATAGTGGGAGGACATATTTAAAATGCTAACAGAAAAAGAACAACCCCATCAACCAAGAATTCTATGCCCAGCAAAACTGTCCTTCAAAAAAATAGGGGGAAATTAAAATATCCCAAGATAAACAAAAGCTGAGGGAATTTGTCACCACTAGATGTGACATACAAGAAATGTTAAAGACAGTCCTTCTGGTTTAAATGAAAGGATAATAGACTAACTCGAAGGAGTATGAAGAAATTAAGATTTCTGGTAAAGAAGTAAATACATGGACAAATATAAAAGCAACTATTATTGTATTTTTAATCTTTAATGTTACTTTTTATTTCCAACTATTTAAAACACAAATACAAAAATAAACATAAAACTATATTATTGGGCACACAGTATATAAAGGCATAATTTATGACAATAAATAAGAGGAACTGAGGTGAAAGGAGCAAGGTTTTGTATTCTTTTGAAAACAAGTTGATACCAATTAAAAATAGGATACTTTAAATTTAATGTAATCCCAATGGTAATCACAAATAAAATATCTAAAATATACACAAAAGGAAATAAGGAAATAAAAACAATTAACTGCAAAAAGTCAACTAAACATAAAAGCAGGCAAACAATGGAGGAAATGAGGGACAAAAAACTGTAAATTATACATAAAACAAATAAGAAAATGGCATAAGTCCTTTATCAGAAGATAACAGAAAAAAGAAAATATACTAATACAGATTAGAGTAGAAATAAATCAAATTTAAATAGAAAATCAATAGAGATAATTAAGGATATAAAATTGGTTCTTTGAATATGTTAACAAAATGGGCAAATCTTTAAGTAGACTGACAAAAGAAAAAAGACACAAATAACTAAAATCAGAAATAAAAGTGGGGACATTATTATTGTTCTCAAAGAAATAAAAAAAACCATAATTCTATGAAAAATGTACTCTATAAAATTAGATAACCTAGATAAGATAGCTTATCTTATCTAGATAGGATAGATTTTCAGGAACACACGATTGTCAAAACTGTTGGAAAAATAAATAGAAAATCTGAAAAGACCTATATAAGTAACGAAATTGAATCAGTAATCCATTACCTCCCAACTAGGAAAAGTCCAGGACTAGATGTCTTCTTTGGTGATTTCTGTCAAACATTTAAAGACAAATTAACAACAATCCTTTTCAAACTCTTCCAGAAAGTAAAAGAGGAGAGAACACTTCCTAACTCCTTCTACGAGGCCAGTATTGCCTTGATGTTAAGACCAGATAAAGACATTACAAGAAAAGAAAATTACAGGCTGAAATCCTTTATGAATATTACCATAAAAATCCTTATCTTATACCATATGCAAAAATTAAACCTGAATGGATAAATGATCTAAATATGAGCAAAAAATCATAAAACTCTTAGAAGAAGCCATATACATCTTCATGTCCTTGGTCATGAATCTATCTGATGATAGATTTATAAATATGACACTAAAATCAAGAGCAGAAAAAAATGGATAATTGGACTTTATCAAAATAAAAGCTTTTGTGGATCAAAGGACATTATTAAGATTTTTTAAAAAAATCTATAGAACGGTAGAATATATTATAAATCATATATATCATAAGCATTTATTACCCAGAATACATTAAAAATCTCCTTAAACTCAACAACAGAAAGACAAAGAACCCAATTTAAAAATAGCCAAAGATTTGAACAGACCTTTCTCCAGAGAAGATATGCAAATGGTTAATAAGCACATGAGAATATACTCCCTCATCATTAGGAAAATGAAAATAAAAACCACAATGGTATGCCACATCACAGCTACCAGGATGACTATAATGTTGGTGAGGATGTAGAGAAATAAATCTTGTACATTTCTGGTGGGAATGTAAAATAGTACAACCTCTGTAGAGAAAAGTTTGGCAGGTCCAAAAAACTCTAAATATAGAATTACCATAATATGACCCAGAAATTTTACCACTAGATATTTACCCAAGAGAATTGAAAACAGGGACTCAAAGAGATATTTGTATACTAATATTCATTGGAGCATTATTCACAATAGCCAAGAGGTAAAAATAATCCAAGTGTTCATCAACAGGTAAATGGATAAACAAAATGTGGTTTATATATACAATGGGATATGATATAGCCATAATACCAATGAAGTTCTGACACATACTACAACTTCAATGGACCTTGAAAATACCATGCTAAGTGAAAAAAACAAAAGGATGAGTATTCTATGACTCCACTTACACGAAATATCTAGTAGAAGATTGAGAAGAATATATCTTCTATTGTTGGGTGGAGAATTCAAGAACTAAATGTAAGAGCTAAAACTATATAACTCTTAAAATAAAACATAAATGTGAATCTTTGTAGTCTTGGATAAGGCAAGGATTTCTTAAATATGACACTGAAAGCACAAGCAACCATAAAAATTATATAAATGGACTTCATCAAAATTAAAAACTATGCTGCAAAGAGCATGATCAAGAAAGTGAAAAGTAAACCCGCAGAATGGGTAAAAATGTTTGCAATTATACATCTGATACAAGTCTAGCATTTAGAATATATAAAGAAATAGTATAACTGAATAATAAAGACAAATAACCCAATTAAAATAGGTAAATGATTTGAATAGACATTTCTCCAAAGGAGATATATAAATGTCTGTTAAGCATATGAAAAGATGCCCAACATAATTAGTCACAAGGGAAATGCAAATCAAAACCTCAATGTAATATACCTTCACACCCATTAGAGCGTCCTCAAACTACTGCCGGCGGGCCACATGCCACCCACCCAGGACATTTATCTGGCCGGCTGGGTGTTTTTGCCCCCGCTGCCTGTCCTGCTTAGCAGCTGACTCATTTTGGGCCCACAGAGTGTACTCTTCAACAGTCTGAGGGACAGTGAACTGGCCCCCTGTTTAAAAAGTTTGAGGACCCCTGCATTAGAGGATTTAATACAGAAACTGGTGGCTAAGATTTGGAGAAACTGGAGCCTTCATTCCCTGCTGGTAGGACTGTAAAATAATGTAACCACTTCAGAAAAAAGTTTGGCAGTTGCTCAAAAATATTAAACATGAGTTACCTAGCAATTCCACTCATAGGTATATACCTAAATGAAAGGGAAACAATCATACAAAAATGTCCATACAAAACACCATTCCTAAAGGTGGAAACAACATAATTGACCATGACCTGATGAGTGAAAAAATAAAATGTGGCATATCCCTATCATGAAATATTGTTTGACAATGAATGGGAATGAAGTACTGATGCATGATACAATAGGGATGAACTTGGAAAACGCTATGCTACATTAAAGAAGCCATCACAAAAGGCCACATGTCGTATAATTCCATTTATATTAGATATTTGGTATAGGCAAATCTACAGTGACAGAAAGCAAATTAATGTTTTTCTAGGGTTTGGTGGCAGGAAAGATTGGGAGTGAACGCTGATAGGCATGGGGTTTATTTTTCCGGTGATGGAAATGTCCTAAAATTAGATAGTAGTGATGGTAGCATACTGTGTGAATATACTAAGAACTGTAGAATAGTGCACTTTAAGGGAATAATTTTATGCTACAGAATTATTAGCACAAAACTGTTAAAATATATTCTTGGTATGGAAAACTGGTTCTGTATCTGTTTGACCAGGAAAAAAGAGGACAAAACAGGATAGAAAGAGGGGAGTGATTTATAAAGTTAATTAGTGCATATTAAACATGACTCTGTTTATTATTTAATTTGGTGTTCTACAATCTACAACGTAGATAGAGTACTTCAAGCAATAAAGTTCTGTCGAGGCTTGTATTACCTGAGGTGATTATTTAAACTTATACACAGTGGCTAATTGCCCAATCTCCATTTCAATACTCTATAAATGCAGTTTCCTTAGCTCTTAGGCCTCCCAGATTTCTGTGCTGGGTTGTTTCTAGGTAACTTTTAATATATTTAGTAATTTCACTGGGAAAACATAAAACAATTTTTTTAGTTTACACAAGAAGAACATAAAGTGAGCTTTGAACTTTTAATCAATGCGTTTCCTTATTGTGTTGATGTTGGCAGGGCATGACTATTTTTCATTGAATTATTCATCCCTTTCCTCTTTTTCTAATTATAGATGATGTTTGAAGAAGTTAATTTTATGTTGTGTAGCCATAACCTGTGCTATAACTTTAAGGTACGGCTGGAAAACTTAATATGAAGCCAAGCATGCCAACCAAAGCAAGGTGCCGAAGGATGCTCCCATTGTAAGCACAGTAATGTAACCAGAGCGCTCACTGCAAAACAATGGTAAAAATGGCAGAATTTGTGAAAAGAAAAGGATTTCATTTGTTTTAAACATTCAGTGATTTTTCTTTACTTTCACTTTCTGACCCAGAATGGTCAGATCTTTTTGACTATATGGTCAGAATGGTAAGATCTTTTTGACTATAAAATGATGCTGGTATTACTGCTCCTGTAGCTTTATTTCCTTGAGGATAAGTAGAATGTACTCTCCAGAACATGGAATAAATGATATTTTCATTATTAATCAGTATCATAGCATATTTACAATTATAATTTAGAGAGCCTATGTTTTCACCGTACTGTATATTCCAATAAAATGAAAAACTATGTATATATATATATATATATATATATATATATATATATACACACATATATATATACACACACACACCCAAAGTTTTCCAGGATGAGGGTTGGGGCCAATATTTACTGGCAATCAACTATGGCCTGGACATTTTATATATATTTTTCTCATTGGATCTTTCAAATTTCCTAGGAAGTTTATTATTCCTTTTCCCATGGCAAGAAGCACAGCTCAGAGAGGTTGGGACAACTGTCCAAAGTCACGCAGCCAGAAAGTCCAAGGTCTGAGATTTGGACACAGCCCGTCCCACTCCAAAGCCCACGGTGCCGCACCATAGCATGTCTCTGCTCTATCACGCTGGTCACTCTCCCTTCCTCTTCCTGTGAACAGTCCCCTGTTTTCAGAATTTGGCCCTGACTCTGCCACTCTCTTGCTATTCTGGCACAAACATGTGCTACAGTTTGTGAAAATAGTTATCAAATTTGAGATATTTGAGAATGGTGTTTAAGACACATTAGAATTTTTCTTTTCTAGTACCATGTAAAACAACAGTCCCCAACCTTTGTGATATCAGGGATCTGTTTTATGGAAGACATTTTTTCCATGGACCAGTGGGGCGGAGGATGGTTTTGGGATGATTCAAGCTCATTACATTTATTGTGTACTTTATTTCTATTTATTTCTGTAATATATAATGAAATAATTATACAACTCACCATAATGCAGAATCAGTGGTAGCCCTGAGCTTGTTTTCCTGCAACTAGATGGTCCCATCTGGGGGTGATGTGAGATGGTGACACCCAAAGTCTGTTGCTTATGTCCAGTCTACTCCGTAATCATGTTTTGGTTGCTGTCACAGTAGAAAACCCTGCTTCACAAAGATAGGATGTTGGAAATAGAAGCAGACTTTTCAGTGCTTTTGCAGCAATCTCAGGATATTCTGCCTCCACTTTAATCCAGAACGTATGGAGATTTGAAGTTGTCTCAAACATACTTTTAAGGCCATTGTCATTTCCAATCTCAAGCACTTGATCCTCTTCTAGCACAGACAAAGTAGATTTGCTTGGCTTATTCACAGATAGGTCACAGATCCATTCCTTCCCAGTTCTGGCGTCTTCTGTGGTTGGGAAGTAATGCTCAAACTCTTTTGAAAGCTGAGATGGGTGATCATGCACCAGCTGGGAGAAAGAAGGCTCTGGCTTAGTCTCTTTCAAAATCTCTGCTAATGTTTGAAACATGTCAAAAATCCCAAAGTTCACTCGTCACCCTCACAATTCCAGTTTGGCTTTGAATGCAGCCAATTTATCTGCCGACATGAACACAGCTGTTCTCCCTTGAAGTGACAGATTGAGTTAATTGAGCAGGTCAAATATGTCACACAAGTAAGCAAGTTTTGTGACCCATCCTGTGTCACTGAAACGTGTTGCCAGTGGTGACTTTTTCTAAAGGAAATCTCTGGAGTGGCTCTTGTAACTCAAAAACTCTGGCCAGTGATCCACCTTTAGAAAGCCATCTCACTTCTGCATATAAGAGAAGATGTGTGTGCTCTGCACCCATCTTTTCACAGAGCTGCATAAACAAGCATGAGTTAAGAGCATGTACTTCAATGTAGTTGATAATTTTAATTACATCCTGAAAAACATTGTTTAGTTCAGGTGACATTTTCGGCTAGCCAGCATTTCTCTATGGATGACACAGTTGCGTAGACTCACCTTCAGAAACGACCTCCTTTCACCCAAGTAGTGAAACCAGAAAGCTGTCCAGTCATAGCAGCTGCTCTGTCCATGCAGATACCAACACAAAATGACCAATTCAGTTTTCCTGGTATGTAATCATTCAGAGACTTGAATAGTTCCGCAGCTGTGATGTTGGTTGGCAACAAAAGTGCACATAACATATCCTCCTGAAAAACACATCACACAAAAGCAAGCATTGTTGCTTTGTTGTCAGCATCAGCAGACTCATCAATCTGGATTATGAACCATGGTGACTCATTAATCCTCTCTAATAATTGTGCCTCAGTATCCCCTATTTCATCAATTCATCTAGTTAGGGTGCTAGCCAAAAGAGGAACACATGCCACCTATTGAACTGCAGCCTCTCCTAAAAGTTCATAGCAAATGTCCTTAGCAGCAGGTGGGATCAACTCTTCACCAGTAGTAAAGGGCTTCTTAGTCTTAGCGATGTGGTTAGCCACTAAAAATGATGCTCTCAGTGCAGACACATTTGATGAAGTGGTGGCCTTCAATAATTGCTTCTGTTCTTTGTGGTCACATTTTTTTTTCTTTTGAAAAACTTCAAAGGCTTGTCTTTTTATGCAGAGTGCTTGATCAATCTCCACGTGGCAAGCAGCTTTGAAGGTTTCATGGCTTTGTTGGTTAGCCGGTCGCTGCATATTATACAGAGCAGGCTTGAAGAATGTGAATCACCTGTTGCAATGAACCCATAATTTAAGTAAGACTCTTGGTAATTTCTTTTAAATGCAGCTTTCATTTTGTCATCAGCCTTAAAGTCTTCTGCTGTCTCATCATTGGGTCTTGCCCCCTTTCCAAAGACACTCTCCAGGGACATTTGTTTTTTATTCACTTTTGCTAGGGTTAGCTTATGGGCTTACCAAACCTGTGACTGAGATGAGTGCACAGTGCGGGAAAGAGGCATGGATAGAAGTGGTAAATAAAATAATGGGCATGCCACACCTGGACTAAAGTATTGGATCCTGACTTAAAGCCTGCCACCAGATGCAGCTGTACAATTGAAGCACATCAACTCCCTTGCCACTATAAAGCCTGGCGCCAGATGCAGCTTAACTGTCACTTGCCACACACTGATAGAGTTTTGATATGAGTCTGCACGCAATTGATTTATGATGTCTGTGCAATCAAACCTCTGTGCTAATGGTAATCAGTATTTGCAGCCGCTCCTCAGGGCTAGCATCACTGCCTCAGCTCCACCTCAGATGGTCAGGAGTTAGATTCTCATACCAGCAAAACTCCTATGTCCCTCCCATGCACAGTTTACAGTAGGGGTCCCACTACTATGAGAATCCAATGCCCCCAATGATCTGACAGGAGGTGGAGCTTATGCGGTTATTATAGCTATAGGGAGCGGCTGTAAATACAGAAGAAGCTTCTCTTGCTGGGGGCTACTCACTTCCTGCTGAGCGGCCCAGTTGCTAATGGGCCCTAGACCAGCAATACTGGTCTGTGGCTGGGGGGCTGGGGACTGCAGATGTAAAATTATTTTTCTGAAATCATTTCCATAAGGGCCTACCTCTGATTTGCAGCTAAAAGGCAGATTGGAGGCACCATCTGCCCTCCCTCACTGGACCCAGTGCTGGGGTGGAGGAGGGGTGGGGGAGGTGACAGAGTGGGGAGGCGTACGAGGGAGGGGGAGGGGAGGAGTTGGATGCAGGGGTGGGGAGATGGAGGCGTGGGGCAGGGAGGGGCGGGGGGCTGTAACTGCAGGCATGACGGGAATCCCACGCGCGGGGAGGAGGGAGCCCTCTGTGCGCTGTGTTAGAAGCGCCAGAGCAGGCTGCCGAGGCACCTGGAGCAGCAGCAGGTGCAGGGAACCAAGAGCGAGCCCAAGGCGGCCGCAGGGGTCTAGCGCCTGAGCCGCGCGCGGGGAGGTGGCGGTGCTGCAGCCCCCAGGGGAGCTGGGCTCTGCCACCCAACCAGGTCCTGCGCCCCTGCCCACCTCGCCCTGATCTTTCTCTACCTGCTAGTGCAGCTTGTGGGCGGCCAAGCATTTACCCCTCAGGCGAAATATCTGAAGGCCCTTCTTTAGGAAATTGAAAACTTCAGGGAAAAAAATGACCAATCTTTTTTTTTCTCCTCACAGCTCATTCAGCATCAAAAAAAAAAAAAAAAAAAAAAAAAAAAAAAAAAGACTAATCTTTGCATTAGAAACTCTCCAGCAGAATGATGGCCATTTTCTCAAACACGCAAAAACAGATCCTGCCGGACAAGTCCCACTTACATGCACACTTCGCAGGGCCTCCCACTAACGTGATTAGACACCCAGACATAATCATACAGATGAAGCAGATCTCCTCTGAAGAATCTTTATTAGCATTTATCTAGTGCTTTTGTCTGACAGTCACTGTTAAAGTCCTTTTCATGCATTCACTCATTTAATCCTTTCAAGAACCCCAGGAGATAAGTTCTGTGATCTCCGTTTTTAAAGATGAAGAGACTCCTTTTTAAATGATTTATACATTGTTTGGAAGATGCAATTTTCTTGAAATTGAAACAAAAAAAATACAAAAACAGAATATCTCAGAGAAAAGAGAGCTAAGAAAAGTAATCTGAAAGTAATTTAATAAGAGTTCTATTAAGAGAGAGGAGGAGAAGTTAAGGAGAGTAAAAATATCAAACACAAAGAATTAATAAATAGACTATATTACTAAACATAGTAATCTTATAATTAGCAAATTATAAAATACTCACCATATCATAATTTCATAGTACCCAGGATAAAAAGAAGCTACCCCCAAATCCCATCCCCCAACAAACCAGTATCATCAGCAACAGCACCCGAAGCAATGAATGTAAAACTGGCATCAGTTTTCTGAGCAACAAAAATGCTGCTTGCTAGCAAAATTCGAGGACACTGGGACAAAGTTTTGAGGGGAAATGTCTTCCAATTTTAAGGTTGTTGATTTAGTTTATACATTCAAATATTCATCAATTTTAATAATTACTTTCATAACATATATAATTACATTTGTAACATATATAGCATACAAGGGAGCCTTGAAAAGTTTCATGGAAAAATGGAATTAAAAGATAAAAATGAAAAATATTAATTTGTTTCTCAACACAAGCTCCATTAAGGTCAAGACACTTTTGTAAATGATGATACCAACTATTTAGTAAAATCCCTAAAGAACTGAGGGGCCCAGGAATTTAATCATGTCAATGACACCCTTTTTGCATTATTAACTGAAGAAAAATGGATTTCTTTTGAAGGTTTTTTTTTTTTTTAATATTAGAACACAAAAAGAAGTCAGAAGGAGTCAAATCAGAAGTATAAATTGGGTGCCTAATGACTTGCCATCAAAACTCTCACAAAATTGTCCTTGTTTGATGAGAGGAATGAGCAGGAGCATTGTCATGAAGGAGAAGGATTCTCTGGTGAAGATTTCTTGTGTGTTTTTCTGCTAAACCTTTGTCTAACTTTCTCAAAACTCATAATAAGCAGATGTTAACCTTCTTCGGCCTTCCAGCAAGTCAATAAGCAAAATGCCTTGAGCACCCCAAAAAACTGTTGCCATGGCCTTTGCTCTTGCCTGGTCAGCTTTTGCTTTGGCTGGATCGTGTCTACCTCTTGGTGGCCATGGCTTTGGTTGTGCTTTGTTTTCAGGATCTTACTGGTAAAGACATGTTTCATCTCCTGTTACATTTCTTTGAAGAAATGCTTCAGGATCTTAATCTCACTTTTTTAAAATGTCCATTGAAAGCTCTGCTCTTATTTGCAGCTGATCTGGGCACTGTAATTTTGGCACCCATCAAGTGAAAAGCTTGCTCAACTTTAATGTTTCAGTTGGAATTGTGTAAGCTGAATCATGTGAGAAGTCTGTGGTGTTGGCTATTGTTTTTGCTGTTAATGGTCAGTCCTGTTCAATTAGGGCACAAATAAGATTAATTTTTTTCTTGCAGATTGATGTCCATGGTCTTCTGCTGCGGGCTTAGTCTTCAACATCATCTTATCCCTTCTTAAAATAAGTTATCCATTTTTAAACTGCTGATTTCTCTGGGAAACTGTCCTATGAACTTTTTGTAAAGCATCAATGACCTCACCATTCTTTCACCCAAGATTCACCATAAATTTGATGCTTGTTTTTGCTTCAAGTTTAGCAGAATTTATGTTGCTCTGATAGGGGCTCATTTCAAACTGATGTTTTATCCTTTTTAGTGCCTCAAATTAGATTCTGTGCAGACATGTTTTAATGCATATTACATTATGCAGTATAATATAAATGAAAACACAGCCAACAACAATATGTAAAGATATCAATAGTCATATAGAAGAAGAAACACCAGTGTCTCACACCTCTGACAGGCAATTAAAAATCAAGTCAAAACTTCTACAATGAATGATCAGTTTCCATCCTTCAGATTGCAAAAATATTGATAATATCTAAAGTTGTCAAGAGTGTGAACAGTGAAGAAAGTTGCCCTCTCATGTGCTATTAGTAGACATAAATGATCTAAGGCATTTTGTGAAAAATTGGCCAATTTATCTGAACTTAATTATATTATGGTTACTTCTCTTACTAAAGGGCATGTCTTCCAGGTGTCCATTATGAATTTCTGTAAGACTGGTCTCTCTGGATTATGAATTTCTCTAAGACTGGTCTCTCTGGATGCCATGCATGTGAAGAAGGGGGAAACGCCAATGACCCTTGTCTGACTTAAGAAAGAAAACTTGCAACTAATGATACTTTTAGTCAACATAGATGCCAATATATATATTATCACCATGGCAACAAATTAGTAGGAATTATAGACTTTTAGAGGTTAAAGATTATTTTTACAGAACATAATTTCTAAAGTCTGAATATCTTATAATATTCCCTTTTCATGAATACATTTTTACTGAGAACATTTTTATTCCAAAAAATAGCATCTGCTTTGAGCAGCTTCATGAAATAGAGAATTTTTTCCTACTTCTTATCTTGCTAATATTTCTTTAACCATATAGTAGAAAGTACCTGCAATTTTAAGACTAAGTACTAGAAAAATCATTACTGAGAGAAAGAAGCAGGATGCCAATAAATAAAATAAAGAGCAGAAATCAAAAACGCAATACCCTTTACTATAGTCCCAAGGACAATTAAATATCTAGGAGTATACTTAACAAAAGATATGAAAGATTTATACAAGGGGAACTATGAAACACTAAAAAAAGAAATTGCAGATGATTTGAACTGATGGAAAAATCTACCTTGTTCATGGATTGGTAGAATCAATATCATTAAAATGTCAATATTACCTAAAGTTATCTACAGAATTAATGCAACCCCTATCAAAATATCACCAGCATTCTTTACAGATCTAGAAAAAATAATTCTGCACTTTGTATGGAACCAGAAGAAACCTCGTATAGCCAAAGCAATCTTAAGTAAGAAGAACAAACTGGGAGGCATCAGTCTTGGAGACTTCAAGCTTTACTATAAAGCAATAATAGTTAAATTAGCCTGGTAGTAGCACAAGAACAGAAGTATCGATATCTGGAATAGATCTGGGATACCAGAGATGAAACCATCAGTATACGGCAACCTAATATTTGATAAAACAGACACAAATATACAATGAGGAAAATAATCTCTCTTCAATAAAGGGTTCTGGGAAAACTGGTTAGCAACATGCAGAAGATTGAAACAGGATCCCTACTTCTCACTTCTCACAAAAATTCACTCAAGATGGATAACAGACTTAAACCTAAGGCATGAAACCTTAAGAATCCTAGAAGGAGATGTTGGGAAAACCCTATTAGACATTGGTCTAGGCAAAGAATTTTTGAGGAAGAGCCCCAAGGCAATCACCACTGCATCAAAAATAAACAAATGGGATCTCACCAAATTAAAAAGTTTCTTCACAGCTAAGGAAACCATCATTAGAGCAAATAGACAACCCACAGAGTGGGAGTAAATATTTGCTCTCCACACTTCTGATAAAGGTCTAATAACAAGAATCTATCTAGAACTTAAAAGAATAAACAAGAAAAAATTAAACAATCCCATCAAGAAATGGGCAACAGAAATGAACAGAAACTTCTCCAAAGAAGACAGAATAATGGCCTGCAAACATATTAAAAAAAATGCTCAACATCTCTAATCATCAGAGAAATGCAAATCAAAACCACAATGAGATACCATCTAACTCCAGTGAGAATGGCTTGTATCAAGAAATCCCCAAACAACAAATGCTGGCAAGGATGTAGAGAGACAGGAACACTCTTACGCTGCTGGTGGGACTGCAAATTAGTGCAACCTCTGTGGAAAAGACTTTGGAGATACCTCAAACAGCTAGAAACAGCAATACCATTCGATCCAGCAATAGCATTGTTGGGCATCAACCCAAAAGAGCATAAGACATTCTATCAAGACATCTGCACCTGAATGTTTATGGCAGCACAATTCACTATTGCAAGGTCATGGAAACAACCCAAGTGTCTGTCAATTCATGAGTGGCTAATTAAAATTCGGTATATGCTCACAATGGAATACTACTCAATTCTAAGAAATGACAGTGAGCTAGCACCGTTTATGCTATCCTGGGTTAAGCTTAAGCCCGTTGTCCAAAGTGAGGCGACACAAGATCAAGAAAATGGGCTCCACATCTACTCGCCATCAAATTGGTACTGACTGATTAAAACTATGGTGCTCAAATGGTGGTAGTGCTCACCAGGGTTTGGGGGGAGGGGGAGATACACATCTTAGGGTTGTGGTGAGCATTGTGGGGAGGGGGGGGAGGGAATACCTCTAACCCTTCATAGGGAAAGGCATAGATATACAATATAACCCAAAGGTCAAAAAACAGAAAACAAACAAACAAACAAAAACAACTTTTATCAGGTGGTGGGCAGATGGGAGGGGGGAGGAGGGGAAGGATATATACTTACAAAATAGGTGCGATGCGCACCACCTGGGAGTAGGACACACTTTATGTTTTGGTAAGGCGGGGGTCAGGGGGAGGAATGGCAGGGGCAATATATGTAACCCTAATAATATTTGTACCCCCATAATATGATAAAATAAAAGGGGAAAAAATAAAGAGCAGAAGGAAAATGTGAAGAAATGGAATGTGGACCATGTATACCCTCTTACTGTAATGTTCACATAAGTGAAGACATGGGTAGTTATAAATATAGACATGGAAATGGGCATACACATAGACAAATATACACAGCAGTTTACTGTAACCTTTGAATTTAGACTAACCTGCGAAATTATTTGTGATCTAGAATTCTTTCTTGGCTAATTCTATTTAAATTATCTGTTAAATTTGAGAATAGAATAAGATGCTTTCAGAAACGCAACGATTCATAAGAAATGCACTGATACAGTGTAATCCGTATATCCAAAAAGCATGAAACCAACACAGGAAATAAGCAGAATCAGAAATATTAAAAGATATAAAAATATCATATGAAGGGGGTGGAGAAGCAGCTAAAAGTGTTAAAAGTAAGTGCCTTTGAAGAATGAAAATGCCTCATGTGTTTGTTGTTTGTAACTACATGCATTTTTTTTGAAAAATTCATTTTTGTAATATTATTAGCAAAATTTCCCTCTTTAAATTCAAAGGACCACAACAGGTTTTCTTAAGCTGGTTACCAAAGTTAGAATCCATGATGATATGATAGATTTGATCCTATAAAGATTTTAACAGAATTACAAATATGGAACAAATTTAAAAGCCAGGAAGAATAATGTGAAGCATGTATGTGACTGACAAAGGGTACTATTTTTATAATTTAAAGGCTTCTTCTAAATCAATCTAACAAAAAAACTTCCAATGGAAAAATGAGCTAAGGGTAAATCAAGGCCAATCACAGAAGAATATAAGGGTCCAACTATTCAACCTTCTGGGAAAGAAAAAAATTAGCTGTCAGATTGGCAAAGATTGAAAAAAAAATGAGATGAGGATATGAAAAACCATTCAGTCTCTCACACTCCTTGTGGAGGTGGGAATTGTACAAACTGTTTAGGTTGTAGTACCTAATTATTTGATGCCCCCAAATCCTCTGATGCATTGATTCCAGTTCTAAAGATTTATTGTAAGAGCCTGGTGCAGTGGTTCTTTCCTGTGATCACAGCTACTTAGGAGGCCGAAGTGACAGGATCGCTTGAGCCCAAGAGCTCAAGGCTACATTGAGGTATAATTGTGCCACCACACTCCAGCCTGGGTGACAGACCAGAGTGTTTGTCAAAACAAAAAAAGAGTTATCATGAAGAAATAATTGGACAAGTTCATGAGGGTATACGTATAAGTGTGTTCACTGCAGCTTCTTTCTAGAATAATTTAAAGTAATTGTCTAAAAATATATGATTTGTTAAATAAACCATGCTATACTCATGGCATTCGATATTTGGCCATTAAAATGACAATGCAGACCTGTATTTATTAACATGGAGAGGACAGTCACTGTATGTTCTATATGTTAGGTGAAGGTATAGTTAGGGGCACCCTAGTTCACAAAAGCTTGTCTTCTCAGAGTCTCTTGGGCCGACACCAGGCAGAGACACTGTCACTGTTTGCGGGGACTGCCACAATACTCAGAGCAGCTCTCCCCACTCTTGTCCCTTAAGTTTATGTATTAGAAATCATCACTCTACACTGAAGGCTGAGACCCCCGTGGCCCTGGACCAATTCTCCAGCTTCTTCCTTCACTCTTCTTACATTTGCTCTTTTTGTTCCAGCCAAACCAGCTTCCTTTCAGATCACCAAATCCTCCCCGAAGGAATTGAGCTTCTATTAAATATTTTTATTGCACTTACCGTTTTTGTAACTAATTATTTTACATTATTAGATTATTTGTTTAATGCTTCTCTCTCCAGGAAAAGGGAGGAACACTTCTGTGTTCCTTCCCACTGTACATGGACTGCTAGCACAGTGCCTGGCTACACAGTGTTTGCTAGCTAAATGCATGGGTGGACTGATGAATGAATGAATATATGTGGCTCTATGAATGTATAAATTGCTCTATGTCTATATCCATCAATATTCGTGTGTATGTATATACTTGCATTTGCATGGGGGAAATGCTGGATGAATCCACTTCAAAATATTACTTATCATTTCTACAGTTTTAGGTATTTTTCCTTCTCATTTTCAGATTTTCTTAGAAGTTTTTGGAATATATTAATCGGGTCTCCAGCAATAAAAATTTCATCATTACCTTTAGTACAACAATTTCCTTAAGGAAAAAATCAACAAAATTATACAGCCAAATTAAAACATGACAAATAAGTATAAGAATGGACATTAATGTGCTAGGCATATGGTTGGGCAAATGAGTTAACCACCCTAAACCTCAGTTACTTTTACTGTAATGTGGAGACAATAATGTTAGCTTTGAAGAATTGTTATAAAGAACAGAGAAAATGTATGTATAATGCCTAACTCACATTAGATGCTAAGTTTAACCATTATCATTGAAACAATACATAAAGAATATCAGAAAGACCCAAGAAGGTGATTATAATATCTTAAGATGTTTTTATTGAAAGAATAATTAAAATATTCATAAAATTTAATAGTGCTCTTTTAACATATTAGAGACTCTTGATTTGAAATAATGAGTTTAGAAAACTACATATTAGATTTAAACTACTTGTAAATTATCAAAAATCTGTAGGGCCAGGTGCAGTGGCAAATGCCTATAATCCCAGCACTTTGGGAGGCTGAGGCAGGAGGAAGTGCTGAGTATGAGTATCGCATGATACAGGAGGTCGAGGCTACAGTGAGCTATGATCTATGATCATGCCACTGCACTCCAGCCTGGGTGACAGTGTGGGACCCTGTCTCTAAAAAATTTGTACAAGTAGCAGCAGCAACTCTTTAACCTTGTATTCTTCTCCAGAGAAAAAAAAATAATCTCAAGCCCTCGATTTGTTAGTGTTAGGCAGGTTGGTTCAACCAGAAGTCTTGATCGTGGCATTCTTCAATCTTGATCTGCTCTTTGCTTGATTTAATGCATATCCTTGTAAAAAAGGAAAATGGGAGAGTCAAGTTCTATTTGTGTTAAATGTTAACGGAACTTTGCAATTTCTGTTAAATGGTACATGTTCATTAGGGAAGATTGTTTAAAATCTTTATATATTCAAGAGCTGTTCTGTGTTTTAAGCTGATGAGCTGGCACAGTAATTTCCTCTTAATGATATCACTGCTTGAATTTTTCTGCTAGGGTATTCCTAGGGGTACTTTACAGCTCCCTGAATTAACTCACCTTCTGCCTCTAGGAGCTTTTCCATCATGAATCTGACTTGTTGCTGAAGTGGAAGGCTTGCACAATGGAGACACACACACACACACACACACACACACACACACACACACACCCCTGAACATGAGGTTGAATTTAGTTGATTTCTTTTAACTTAAGAAAATATGCTGAAAGAAAAGAATAAACAAATTTCTAAATGAAAAAATAAATAAATACTTTTGGACTTTGCCTTTGAAACAGTAGCTGAGAAAACAACCTAGGGGGTAGATTTTATAAAGCCTCTGTGTGTGAGAAGAGATGTGGAGTGGACACAGGTTTACTGTAGGTCAGATTATCATGCCTCCCTATTTACCTAGGGAGAGGTCTAGTTTTATATTTGCTTGAATTCCACATTTTTCAAAGAAATGTTATGATTAATAGCTGCAGTAACACACGCTGGAATGGGTTTAGTGAGTCCACTTTGAGAAGCCGCCTGCCTGTGCCATGCACAGCCCTCACTTTATCATGTTAATGGCAACCAGCCCACTGGCACCTTGCTCGCTCCCCTCACAGACCCAGCACTGGGGGCTGGGTGGGCAGAGTGTGTGCAGACGGCATGGCTGGGCCATCTCTCATCTCAGCTCTTCCTGTCTGGATGGTGGTAGGGAGAGTGTCCCAGTGCTTCCAGGTGGCTGAGCGCATTCAGACTGCCTGCAACACTGCTCAGAGGCACCTGCGGGTTCAGCAGCTCCGGGTGCAACCTGAGCTTCTGCATTTCCACCAAGTGCCCTGATGATGCTTTTGCGGCTGGTGCCACACTTTGAGCAATGGGGAACTATTCAGTGCTGCCTCCCTGCCGACTACTTGATGTACCTGCCAGTCTTGCTGGATCCATGCTGTAGCCTAAGACACCAGGTCACCGTTTTGTGGGGTCACTGGAAACTGTGGGAAATGATAAGGTAGACACAAAAAGGCTGAGTGATCTCCCTCCAATATACTTACTGTCTGGTGCAAATCTACAATCTACTTATAATATTGTTTAGCAATGGTTTTTAAAAATTTTCCAGTAAACGCTTTTGGTGGTAATGAGCTAAAAAATGAAATGGAAAATGAGATACTGAGTACAGAAGCTAATGAGAGTGTGTAACATTCAGTTCATGTGACCGCTTTTGCCTTCCCCCACGGTGGCTATCTTGCTGTCACTGACCTGGAAACCAGAGGATCCGTGTGTGTCACTGCCTGGGCTTGTGCCTCACAGGCTCGTGGTTCACTGGGAAGGCGCCTGACATGCAGCTGCGGAGCAGAGTTTGCACGACGCTCTACAAAGCAAGACTCATCGTGTAGCGTCTGAGTGTTAGATCATGAGTGCTCTCCAAGTTAATTTTCTATATTATTAATTTCAAGCATTTTTTAAATGAATGTAGAAATGTGAAACAAAAGCTGTTAACGTGTTGGCTCCCTTAGCAGAAAAGAACTTTGCAAAAATTAAGGGAGGCTGGTTTTGTCTCAGTGTTATAAGATGCTTCATACAGAAAATCAATTATTTCTGGTAAAAATTTGATTTATTTCATCTAATTCATGAAGTCAAAGCAGGGCACTTGGAAGTTCATTCTGCGTAAGGCTAAAAAAATAGGAGTTTTTTGGTGAGAGCTCTTATAAATTCAGTTTAAAAATTCAACATTGAAGATAAAATCATGCTTTTGTTGTGATTATGTGAACACAAATTTTGATGAAGCACAACAGTGTGGTAAACACAGCATTCTTACTAAATTAATAAGCCAGTGGAGCAGGAAATATATGTAAGAGTTCGTAATGGTGAACACATAATGTATGCTTGTGTTCATACAAGATGAGAGAGTCCACCTGTTACAAAGGGCGCTGTAGTTGTCTGTGTTTATCAGTATTTCCTATGAGCAGCAACAAAACTATGCAATTTGGACAACACAGCCAATGTTGCATGTACAGCAAAATGTTTCAGCTTGATGGTGCAGGTTTTCCCTCTTCGAGGCCCTTGATCAGTCATGGTTTAGGGAAGAGTGAGCCACTGAAAAACTAGTTTGAAAATTTACAAGTGTTGGTCCTAGAATGGGTCCTAGTAATATGATGGAAATGAACTTTTTGTTAATGGGTCCTGCACATTATGATTATGACATTTTTCACGTGGCTGAAAATTGTTTAACATTTTTATTTTTAATTGACAAATAATAATTGTATATTTGTGGATCACATAAATGATTATATATATTTATATTTATATATTACGATGTGATGTTTTGATATTTATTTACATTATGGAATGATTGCAGTAAGCCAATTAGCAAATCCTCACCTCCCATACTTACCATTTTTTGTGATGAAAACATTTAAAATCCACTTTCAGCAATTTTGAAATATACAATGCATTATTATTTATTATAGTCACCATTCCGTGTAATGCATCACCTAAGCTTATTCCCCCTGTTTAACTGAAACTTTGTACCCTTTAGTCAACATCTCCCCTTTCCCCCCTCCACCCCTCTCTCCAGTCTTCAGTAACCACCATTCTACTTTCTACTCCAAGTTCAACGTTTTTTGATTTCACATGTAAGTGAGATCACGTGGTATTTGTATGTCTGTTCCTGGCTTATTTCACTTAGCATAATGTCCTAGAGGTTTATCCATGTTGTCACAAATGACAGAACTTCCTTCTTTTAATAGGCTGGATAATATTCCATGGTATATATATAATATAGCACATTTTTCCCCCTTCATCTAATGATGGACACCGAGGTTGCTTCCATATCTTGGCTACTATGAATAATGCTGCAATGAATATGTGAGTGCAGATATCAGTTGATCAACTGATGTCAATTCCTCTGGATAAATATGAAGAAGTAGTATTGCTGGATCAGATAGTAGTTCTAGTTTTAGTTTTCTGAGGAACCTCTATGCTGTTGTCCACAGGGGCTGTATTGATTTACATTCCTACCAACTCCCACATTTTCTTCACATTCTTACCAACACTTATCTTTGGGGTAAAAATTTTTCATCAAAATATTCAACTCAGAGAGTACTAAAAACTTAGCTTTTGAACCTCTCAGAAAATTGCAATTATTAAAAACAAAACTTCTCAACAGGGACAGAATGAAAATTTCCTGTAAAAAATCAAGGGAATAGTGAATTAATTTGTAGTTCTATAATTTGTGCTTAGTATTTTACCTTGGGGCAAGAAAGGAATTTTAATCAAGCTCCTATTTCTAATTGGATAAACTTATATATTCTACCAGAAGGAAATGAAATTGAGAAGGCCTACAATTTTGCAGCATCTAAAACAGTCAGAATATTGAAAATTATCATAAATAGAGAAAACTATTCAAGATGTTTTGTTTTACAAAAGTTGTTGTCAAAGTAAAATACTCTGAATGTAGGCAAAAAGGCAATATCTGTGAAAATAATTGGGCAGAAATAGTCTTTACATTTCAACAAGACAGAAATGAAATTAAGAAAATATTTTAGCAGAATTTGCTCTCAGCGCACCAAGTACTCTGTTAAAAAATAAACTGAGACACCACGAAATGTTAAAGAGTTTATTTGAGCAAACAGCAATGCACAGTCAACAGCTCCAAATCAGAGTGGTCTGAGAACTCCACCAAGGGAATGCAAGGGGGAGGCTTTATAGATGAACAAGGAAGTAAAATAAAGAAAAATTTGATTGGCTATAGTTATACAGTTGCCTTATTTGATCTATCTCACTGGAAAGTACTTAGTTATATAAGTCTGTTGGCTGCTTCTGATTGGTTGAGCTTAAGTTCTGTTCTTTAATGCAGGCATTTGCAGGAAGGAGCTTAGGTTTCACTTAGGTTTGCAAAGCAAGCAAGGCTGAGGCCACTTAGGAGGCCTGACTGGCTTTGTCTGCTCTGGGCTTCTTCAGGCCTGGTCTCCATTTTAACCAACTTTAGCAACCGCCACTCCTGTACAGAGGGTATTTTCTCATTTAAAAATGTTATGGTTTGCATAATGATCTCTATACATATACATACATATATAATGCTATAGTGTGGGTGTTTGTCCTCCAAACCTCACGCTGAAATGTGACTCCAAAGTTGGAAGTGGGGCCTAATTGGAGCTGTTTTGGTCATGGGGGTGGATCCCTCGTGAACGGTTTGGTGCCAACCTTGTGGTAACGAGTGGGTTCTCTCACTCTGTGAGTTCCTGAGAGAGCCGGTTGTTATTAGTAAAAGGAGCCTGGCACCTCCTCCCACCACCACTTCCTCTCTCTACGTGGTCTGCACACACGGCTCCCTTCTCCCTCTGCCACCAGTGGAAGCAGCCTAAGGCTTTCCCCAGATGCCCAGTCTTCAGCAAGCAGGATGGGGAAACCAGTAACCCCTTTTCCTTATAAATCACCGGGCCTCAGGTATTCCTTTATGGCAACAAAAACAGACTAAGACACACACACACACACACATACACATGGTTTTAAAGATTTTTGTGCCCCTTTCCGTGCTCCAAGTGTCCTGGTTTAGATGTTAAATTACATTGCCACCCACTACATTTATCCTTCAGAGTTGCGGGAAGGGTGAGCGGCAATGTCACTGTGTTCTTCCTAGCCTCTTCAAGGCATCTTTTCTTATTTCTACGCTAAAGCCAGGGACTATGATCTCTCACCTGTTTTCCCTTGCTTTCATGCCCGGATAGTCATTTACATTGGTATTTCTGTGGGGAGACACCACTGGTTGGGGCCCAGTGGGCCGCCTTGCTCCACTTCTTCCTTCATTTGCCTTTTATGTAAGGATACAAAGAGAAAGCTCCTTCTGTTCTTTGGATCAAATTTGGATTGTCTCTTTAATTATTTTTAATAATTTATCTGGTTGCAACTAAGATCTGGCTTCATTCATATGGATAACTGTCCGTGCACGAAGACAAGGGAAAACAAGTGAGAGACCACAGTCTCCACCTCATTTCCTCTTTTCTCTTTCCTAGGAGAGGTAATTTCTACAACCCTCCCTGGCCCACTTAGGGAAAGTGGACTCCAGTTTGAACTCCAGGGGTGAGCCTGCCATCTGGTGGAATCCCATCTGTGCATTCTAGAACGAGGATGTGACACATTCTGGTTGGGGATGCCAGGCAGCCTTCTCTGGGTCCCGAGAAATGACTTCCTTTCTCTTAAGAGGAAGTCATGACGAGGTCTCTCCTGCCACATGTGGATGTTGAAGAATGACGCACGTACCTGCTGTTGCTACTGGCAGCACCTCAAGATCGTCTGGGGAGCTCACCTCAGCAGGAAGCCATGCTCTGGATGACAGAGCAGAGAGGCAGAAAGAGATCAGCCATTTTATGATATCTTTGAACATCTGACTTCTGGTCTTATTTTGTGAGCCAATGAATGCTGTTACTATGCAATGTTTCTCCTGTCATGGGTGATCTGTCACTTGTGGTAAAGGCATCCCAGTGGTGTGTTTCCCTAGCAGGGCTCACTGCCCACCCCTTCTCCCATAGTCCTCACTGTCATGCTTCTCAATTGTCGTCTAGGCCACATGGTCTGTAATATGTATGCGTACGTAAATTTCGTGATCATAAGATTGTTGAAAGCACAGAAACTACACTTTTTTTAAAAAAAAGAAAGCATGGATGATGCTGTTATTTTAACAATGAGTGTGATGGCTGAATTCATTAAATATTGATTAAATGCCTACAATGTCCCAGGGATTGTGCAGGGCATTTAAGAAACAGAAATATCTAAAATAGATAAGGTTTCGCCTTCCTGAAGTTTCAGCCAGGATTTTACCAGCCAGTCTTGATGTGGTCGTGTGGCAACTTTGCTTGATTGAATTGTGTTTATTGTAATAGAAAAGACAGGACATTCATTATAGCAAAGAAACTGTCAGGTCTTCTGTACTTCAGACATGGAGCAAAGCAAAAACTTGAAAACACTTCATAAACACTTCATTTTCATAAGTTATCCTTGAAACAATTACATATATATTTTAACCAAAGTACTATATGTGTGTCTGAAGTATTTGATTAGATTCCTGAATTTCATGTCAGTCACTGTACATCAATATCACCTTAATATTCAGCCTTTTCCTCCCCAATTGTCTTTTCTTCCCTAAACTACTTAACTTTTTAAAAATTTTATCACCCAACCATGCAAATTAGACACCCCAAATTCTTTCTCTTATTTACCCCCAAGATTCATTTATTAAATGAGTTTTTAAACATATTAACATTTCCTAAGTTATTTACCTCTTCTCCTACTCATTCTTGTAGGATATAAGACACTGCTGAAGATTTTGAAGCAAGGGAGTGTCATGTTCAGATTTTCCTTTTGGAGAACATTCTTTGTCTTTACAGATAATGGACTTGAGGGACTCAGAAGAGACAAGTTCAAAGGAAGAAGGTAAAAGGAGAAAATAAACAGGGAAATAAGAAACAAGAGGCCCTCTGGCTCCTGAGGATGCAGACAGGGGCTGCCAAGGCAGGGCTCATCCCAGACCCCCACCCTCTGTGGCTCTGCCTTACCTTCTGACCTTTCCCAGTGACTTCCTCTTTCGCTGGCCTCCTCTTTTGTTAGAGTGGGCTCCATATAACCTAAAACCAGAAACTAAACCAACTTATTCAGAAAGTGCATTCAGAAGAAACACCTTTTCTTGGAGGGTGCTGGACATCTAGGCATAGCTAACATTTATTGAGCCATGTTGCTCAAATAGGGCTACAAATATGTTGCCAATAGGTGCTACTATGATGCTCATTTGATGAGGAGAGAAAGAAACTGAGGCATAGATGCTACATTGCAAGTTAGTGATGGAGTTAGTGTAGCCATGGGACCAACTCAAACCTATTAAGTCTTACCTAGGTTGTTACAGACAGCACAGAGTCAAGATTGCAAGTCATGCAGCCAATGCAGGTGCAATGGGAGAAAGCTTTAACCTGCTGCTTGTCACCACCACCAGCCTGAGCCTGGCAGACCAGCTGCATTGGGCTAGTTAGAAATGCCAGAAAAGCTTGACCCATGCCCAGATTGATTTGATGTTGCCTCCTGTCTCCTTGCCAGTTAACTCACAATAAAGCCTTTTCTCTTCCCAAATCTGGTGCCATGGTATCAGTTTCTGTGCACATTGGCAGTGAGCCCGTTACTGGGTAAATGAAGAGTTCAGCCCCAGCCAGTGTGGCTGCAGAGCCTGGGCCCTTACCATTGGCCCATCGCCTCTGGTTACACAGCCCTGCCTGTCTGCCCACGCCAGCTTCGCTCATTCCCACAGCCTGCCCTAGCGTTTTATCTCCCTGTGACTCCTCCTGAGTTGTCCTCGGTAAAGGACAACCTGTCTCTCGGCGCCTGTCTTTCCCTGTGCCTCATCCCAGCACCCTCCCCACATGGCAAAGGAATCGCTCCCCCTTGGATTGGAGCCTTATGTATGCCTGCCAGGTGATGCCCTGTCTTCACGTGTGAATCTGATTAATTCCCCACTACACTTTGGTCTTCTGTGAGGGGGAAGCAATGCATCTAGACCACAGCAGGTGAGTACATGGGATTAACAATCTTGTGAATAAATAATGAATGATGTGCATCAACAATGCTGATGAATATTGGAAATATTAGCATCAAATAACCCTTTTTAGGAGCAAGATAAAGTGTTTTTTGGATACTTGGAGGATTTGAAAAATCTTGAGAAGAAAAGAACTACAGAAATGAAGGAGTGATGATCTGAAGACATTTCTTTTATGCCACCCTCCTTATTTCCCAAGACATTATTATTCTACTGCAATGAATGGATTGTACGTTCGTGTCCCCCCAAAATTCATATGTTGGAACCCCACCCCCTTGTGATGGTATTAGGAAGTAAGGCCATTGGGAGGTGATGAGGTCATGGGGTGGGAGCCCTCATGATGGGATTAGTGTCCTCGTGAAAGACCCAGAGAGCTCTCCTGCCGTCCGTGCCATGTGAGGACACAGTGAGAAGCCAGGTCTGCGGTCAGGACGCGAGCCCTCACTAGAACCCGCCCACGCGGGGGCCTTACCCTTGGACTTCCAGGCTCCAGACCTGTGAGAAATAAATGACTGCTGTTTAAGTCACTTGATCTGCGGTAATTTGTTATGCAGCCTGAAATGACGAAGACAACAATCTGTTTGTGATTTCATACAAATCAGAGCTGTGTCTCCGCTCCTCCGGTTTGCTTTAAAGATACACAGGAGGCAGGATTTACCTGCCCCCTCCCATAGCTGGGCCAATGCATCCACATCCTGGGCCCGTCCCTCTCGTCTTCTGTGCTGCCCGGTGGCTCTCATTCCTGCTCCTCTTCTGCTGCCTGGTGACATCTGCGTCCCAGCCCTCATCCTCCCTGCCTGCTGTGTCATCTTTGTGGCATCTTGTACTGTTCAACTAGCGACTGTTAAAGGGGCAGCTTGGGACGCTGGTCTTTCCCCAGACTGTGTCTTTATTTACAACCTGTGCCTGTTAGGCCGCGGTGCAGGCTGGGAGGCACAGAAGCATTTGCTAAATATTTCTAACTAAAGCACCACGAATAAAGCAATGTTCTTATGTCTCTCTGTGTGTGCACATACCAGGTGCTGTGAATACGCTTGTGTTTTGTATCCTTAAATTGCTCTTCTTTCCTGCTAATGAGGGACAGAATTTCTCTCAGATCTAGTCACCAAGACAGTGATGGAAATGCTTTCTGTTCTTTGCTTTATGAAATAAGTAGTGTCATTAGTGTAAAACGAATTTGGTTTTCAATTTGTTTCTAGTTGTTATTTTAGCATCCTGTCATCATTCTTGCCAAATGCCTCTCAGGGTCCAGTCCTTGTTTCTTCTCTCACATCAGAATAAAGAACTGAGATCTCGTCACCAGGGAAAATAAGCCAGTGTGGCAAGACAGAGCCAGGCAAGCACAAGGATTACCAGAGATTCCAGGAGCATGCAGTGCCTATGCGCCCGCTATTGATAAATGTCTTAAAAACCAAACGAGCTTGGAAACCAAGGAGCAAACTTGAGGGAATGAATTTAGAGGACTCTAGAAAGAACTAAGCTTCTCTGTGATAGAAGAGAGGATATACTGACTTCCTAACGCAATCCAGACTCACATCCCTCCAGCTACACTACTAGGGACACAGTGGGGTTCATTTCAGCATGGTGGCACCGCTACCTGGCAGAACGCGAGCTGGGCAGCACATGGAGGGGAGCACATGGGACAGTGCAGGATGACTGAGGGATTGAGAGAGACTCACAATCTCTCATGTGTTTTGCATGTTAAACCACGTTAGATGCTTTATCTGTACATGGAAGCAGGCACAAAAGCATGTGCAAAATACCTGAGCCCTTAAAATATTTCATATAATATAATATGAACTGTGGGTGTGTAAGTACAAGCTGCTGGGATTAGCTGGTGCATGACTGGAATAGGAGCATTGTGAGTGTCAGGTAAGAAATGTCAATACTATTGGAAAAATGCTCTCCCCATCTTAGAAAGTAGTGGGTGGGTTGGTTTAGTGTATCAGTTTTGCTTAATTGAGGGATTCAGTAGGAATCTCCCAATTCACTAGTGGAGGCACTGCTCCCAAACACAGGGCATATGATAAAGGAGGACATTGTCTCTTCCATGGGATCCATGCCATAGCAGTGATGGGAAAAATTTTTTAAGGTTTTCTAAATAAGCCAGCTTTGCTGTCTTGAGGAAAAGTCTTAGTTGTCTCCAATGCTACCCACTACATTCTGGTTACTTTCAAGAGTAACTTTGTATTTGTTGGGTAATGGGCATAGTAGCAGTTCTCAAGCCATTTAAGACACACACAACTTACAGAGAACTGGATAAAATACTTATAGCTCATGCATGATAAAATGAACAAAGGTTTATTTAGAAAGTTGTGTCCATCCACTAGGGAACATGTGGATCTAGGAGAACTTGTGAGTGCGAGAGGGCAGGGGTCCAAGTTGGGAAAGCTAAAGTTAGGTGAGATCTACTGCAGAGAGGCATGCAGAACACAGACTTTTTTTTTTTTAAAGAATAATACAATAACTTAAACAAACAAATAATGTCTTGCTGATACTCCAGAGAATGATACATAAAGAAAGATTATTTTGCTTGAGTGATATAAATAATTTGACATATATAATTTATTTTCAGTAGTTTAGGCCTCATGAGCTCAAATCAGTGACTGGATATATGCTAGAAAGAAAACATGGATTTAAAAGCAGTTTCTAAATATAAAAGAACTGTCGCAATATAAAGTATTAGCATTGCTCTATCTCTATGAACCACTCAGCAGCCATCCAATATGAAGTTGTACTCAAGTGTTAAAAGAGACAGACTCTAGCAGGAACAGCTCTTGAATAACCCAGCAAAGGATCCTGGCCAAGTTTCGAGATGCCCATGAGCAAATGGGCAGTGAGGATGACAATGCTCTGAGCGACACTTACCTTCCCTGAGTATCGCCCAAGTTCACGATGCTGTCTTGGAACAAGCTGCCTTGAGCTCCTTCTTTATGACCAGCAAACTTCTTTCAAGGTCCAGCCCAGTCATCCGTCCATGAAGCCCTCCTCAACCATTCCCTTCCCAGAGATGTCCCTATAGAGTCTAGAAATGAAGGAAAACTGGTGTTTGCATTTCAATAGCATTTATTTTGGCTTTTCCAACACACAGACCGTTTGTATGACCTTCATATTGTGACACCTAAAAAAGTGGGGGAAGAGGTGTGGCAGTTATTCATTTCACTCAGGGGTCGCCAACCTATGGTGAGTTGTGTAGCTGTGTCACTATATATTGCAATATAATAATAATAGAAATAGAGTGAACAATAAATGTAATGTGCTTCAATCATCCCGAAACCATCACCCACCTCCCCAGTCTGCGGAAAAATTGTCTTCCATGAAAACGGTCCCTGGTGACAAAAAGGTTGGGGACCGCTGAACTCACTCAATATGTAGAGCCAAGGGGTTAGTTTGGGGCCTGCAGTAGAGTTTTAGAGTGTAATTAAAACAGAGTGAAGTCAGTCTTTAGAGCGTTTAGCAGTCTCATCAGACAATTCAGCCCTAAAAACATCACACTGGGAATCGAATCAATAAGAAAGATTAATTATGGTCCATGCTTCACACATGGCCGCTGATTTATGAAGAAATGAGATGTGAAAGTCAAAGCAAATCATGAAATGTTTACTGTCATAGTTACACCCTACACTTCCCTATTAACCCCCATTGTAGCCAAGGTTGTTATTTTCATCTCTTTGAATTAACTTGGAATTGAAACAATTAAATGTATAATCCTTTGAGAAGACTCCCCTTCTCCCTGTTCCTAGACTGTTCGCCCCTCCCCGTCTATACACATGCACACATATGTGCCCACTCACACACCTGCTGCACCTGGGTTGACTAACATGGGATGTGGGTAACATTTTGTAGGATTTTTTTCCCCAAGCAGATCATTCTATAACATTTTAGAGATGTTCACGTATTTATGGTTTTCTTTTGTTCTGGAACTACATCTTACAAAAATTAGAATAAATTAGTTTGCTCATTTTATATACATCTAGAAATTGTAGCAAAGGGAGCCTTTTTGATTGTGGCTGAAAATGTGAGTGAGGCTGAGGGTAGAGGAGTGTTTGGGAAGGCGCCTTCTCAGGGTCTCTCTCCTGAGTAGCACAGATACACTTGGTTTTATTTGGTCATATTTGAAATGTTTTAATTGGAAAAACACTTGCTGCTTCTGGTTGTGGCTGTTTTATACCAAGTGGATATACTTTTTAGTTATTTAAAGCAAATTGTACCTGGAACTGCTGTTTATATACTATTAATATCACATGTTGATTAAATTTTTTCACTGACTCATTTCTATCACTAAATTTATTTTCGAAAGTAGAACAAGTAAACCACAGAGCCCTTGCAAGTGACACAGTTTAGAACCAGGCGCGATGCTAAAGGATTTATGTCTGCTATGGATTTAGGTACCTCAGCTCTCTGTATCTGGTCTTCATTTTCCTGGGACAGTTTCAAGTTTAACAAAACATTCTTTTTAGGGACTATTAAAGTCAATTTAATGAGCAGTTGAACCACTGAGGTGAAAAATGACAAATAACGGCTGGGTTGCACTGAGTCCTATAGAATGTGCAGAGAGTGGAGAAAAGAGTACTGAGGCTCTTTGGAAGTAGTGATACAGATGGAATCTCCTTCCTGGTTCTATACCATCTTTATTTCTATTGCTTACAACTTATGTGGTAAAATGATCACTTCTATAAGAGAAAAGGGCCTAGGAATTTTATTCAACTTGGGCAAAAATAGGAGACAATAAAAAATAAAACTGTGATATTGTAAAGATATGGAATCAATTTAAGTGCCCATCAACTGAGGAGTAAGAAAATGTGGTATATATACTGTGGAATACTACTCAGTCATAAAAAAGATGAACTAATGTCCTTTGCAGCAACTTGGATGGAACTGGAGGCCATTATCCTAAATGAAGTATCTCAGGAATGGAAAACCAAATACTGCATGTTCTCACTTACCAGTGGGAGCTCAGCTGTGGTGTGCAGGGGCACACAGAATGGCACAGTGGACACTGGAGACACAGAAGGGAAGATGTTGGGGGGGGTGGTGAAAGAAGAAAAAGTACCTATCAGGTGCAACGTGCATCATTTGGGTGATGGGTCCACGACAAGCCCAGCCATCATCACTATATAGTAATACTTCATCCATGTAACCAAAAACTACTTGTACCCCTAAACCTGTCAAAATAATTTTTAAAAACCTGTGATAAAGAGAGCTGAGAAAAAGTGTCAGGTTATTCAAAACCAAACAAAAATGGAAAAAGTCAAGTAGAAGAAAAAAAGTTTAGAAAAAAAATTTCCAGTGTTGAATCTGACATAAGAGTAATTGTGTGTGGGTGTATGAGTATACTTGATAAACTATTACTCTGATTTGTTTTAGGTAAAATGTCAACTTGTCCATTTACTTTCATTTCAGAGTAATTCATCTTCTCATCCTATGCTTCCTTTTTGAGGATGTTTTCCCTAACAATGTAAAAATAAAATAAAATAAAATAGAATTAAATGCTTTAAAATATTATAAGCCAATTCTATGCAATTTTAAAATTATATATATTTTAAATGATCTTTATTTCTTTTGCTTGAGTTTATGGCAATATAACTTTAAAAATTCTTTTGCCATGATAGATTTCATTTAGCAAAGAAGTTGGATAAAAGCAACTTCATTAATTTAATTAAAAAAAATACTGTTGTAAAAAATCATTTGCTTTCTTCCTCCTAAAGATCATGCTGTAATTTCCAGAGACATTTTTCTCTGTGGGGGAAGGAGTATTACCTCGGTCATGTTCTCTTTGGCATTTTACATACCCAGAGGCTATCCAGGAAGGGGACCAAGCTGCAGGTTACAATGCCTGAGTTTTGTTTAGAGATTACTCACATGGAGACTCTTCATTTAGAGCCTAGCAACTGTAATGAAGGTCAAGTCTGTAAAAAATTCAGTGGCTATCTCCAGGTCCTGTAACAACGCTGCTTCTTGATGAAGCATTCTGAACATCTTTGGCTAACATCCTATGTGTCACCTTGTGTTTATCATCTCTACCAATGGCTGAACTTGCTCTGAGTTGGACTCAAAAATGATTCAAGAAGTACCCAGTGCTGTCTTTGCCCTCCTAGAGGAGGTCTGGTTTAGCCTAGCAAGAACCTGAGCCATGATAGAGACTTGAGAACTATGTTGAAGGGACAGATGCATTTAACTTAAGACATACAGCAAGAACAAAGACATACACGATTTTCCAATTACACTGGCCCCACGGAGCATTGAGTTGAGAATAAGAAATGAGTACATTGAGAGATTCCCATCCTGCAAGCCTGCTGGTTGGTGAGAGACAGGGAATTGTTCACCTTCTAGAAGGAAACCTTACAAAGCCTGTCTCCATGGCTGGGGTTTGCTGATGGCCACATCCAAGTAACCAGGAAGAGCAGTGGGGAAAGTTTCATCAGGATCTACAGTTAACATCTACTCCTGGCATCTTGAAGATACTTTAAGGATACACAATGCCCTTGGCATGCTTGCTGAAGCATAAAATCAGTTCAAAGTTTGACTCTGCAGTAATCTCTTCAGCAGAGGTTCGTATTTTTCCATGGGACCTTGGGCATGACATTTTTCAGAAATTGTTGGCCTCGACTCACTTTTCTCTTTTGCTCATAATGAAAGTAGTCCTGAAGTTGGGAAAAGAAAGAGTCTAAGGAACAGCAGCTGCTGCAGGGCTGGATGACTATGGCAGTGTAAGGCGGGGTTCACACAAAGAAATATTTTGGTGATTCATCATTCCGGAGCCTCAGTCTACACAAAGGGGCACATCTTGATGTGAAATTAGAGATAGTGTCTAACCACGTGGAGACCATGTTGCTTGAAGAAGTTGAGGTGCTAAGGATGACGGCAATTGGCTATGAGCCAGTGCACTGTGACAATGACTGGGCAGAACAGTAGCTCTAAGTGACCGAATGAAAACTCGTATTCCACCGGGCTTCCCCTTGCTTTGACATTTCCAGAGTTCGAGATTCTCAGGCTGTTGTTATTGCTTGTATGCGTTATGGTAAAGGGGAAGACATTCGAGACTGAGCATGGCCAAGCTTTCTTCACCAGCCTGTATTTTTCCCCTCTCATTTTGCTTGACCTTTATAATGAAAATTGACTCATTTTTTTTAATCTCATTAAAATTCCTCAAAATGTGACGGAATAAAGACATGTAATTTTTCTAGGCTATCAGCTTTTAGCCTGATACACACCAAAATATTTTGACTGTTCTGAAGCATGTATTAAGAATTCTGGAATTTCATTTCAATCCATGTATAGCTATAGTTGAAAATCCTTAAAATTAGGTTGACAACAAAAAACCTTAAATGACACATAAATATATCAAAACAAGTAATATAGATAATTAAATTTATTCTCTTTCTGTGTATGAAAGGGAGACAAAGAAACACAGAGAAATACTTTAATTCGTATTTCCTATAAATATTCTCTTACCTCTCCACAGAATACATCCATAATAAGGAGATGAAAATTGATACTATTATCTAATCTACAGACTTTAATCAAAAATTTTCCAATTGTTCCACAGTGTCTTTCATTACAAAAGGAAAGAAAAAGGATCATACATTGCATGTAGTTTGTATCTCTCATCTCTTATGATCTGGGACAATTACCCAGTGTTTCTTTGCCTGTTACAACCTTAGCATTCAAACATCTAGACATAAGAGTCAAAACTAAACACAGGGGGTGGAGCAAGATGGCGGACGAATAACACCACCAGACAGAGTGTCTCTGCAGAAAAGACAGATTCTAGCAGAAATTAGATGAAAGAAGCAAGAAGACAAGCATACAGCTGACGAGGGCCGGAAGGAGGGGTACCTGAGACCCCGGGAGACTCCATGGGAGGAGGCTGCAGGGGAGAACTGGAGGCTGAGACCACCGGAGCGGCCCGGACACCAGCGGCAAGGGTAGGTGGATTTGCTGTTTCCCCTCCCCTGCATTTGGGACTGCTGGTGGGCTCGCCAGCAGGTGGAGAGACCTGCGGACACCAGCCCAGAGACCGCCACCGCCAGCCAGTGGTGAGCATGTAGCAGACATGGCACCAGGTTCCCAACTTCCTCCGGGCAACTCCGTGTGCACAGACCCGAGCCACGCGGCAGGCGCCATATTGCCTCCTCCTCCCCTCCGCCGACCCTACCTGCGGCTGCCCAGAGAGACAATACAGCCACCAGCCGGAGGCACTTCCAGGGAATGGGACCTTCCCTTTTGGGACCCTACAGCTGACTCAGGGGAACTCAGACTGTGAGCTCCCTACCCGCCCGCCCTCCCAGGTGCTGCTGGCACGGTGTTCTCAGGAGAATGGTGCCAACTCAGAGGCTGAGAGACACAGACACAGCTTGGGCTCCCTGTGGGTGAATTGGGACCAGAACTCCTCTCCCTGGTGGGAATCCAGTTTGAACTCTGGGACCCAGAGGTCAGACCTGCAGACCAGATCCCGGGCACCGAGGTCTAGCATTCCCCGGGGCACAGAAGGGATATTTGTGAACAGCCCGCTGAGGTGTGTGTGCCTCCAGGGGCAGATCAGCATCCTAGAGGGCAACCCTCCCATCAAAGGGAGGCTGTGCCCAGGCAGCGTTTCTGCGCAGGGAACCTCCCCGCCGGCATCACAATCTGGGGAGGACTGGTGGTGTGTGGTCTGGCCTGCTGGCAGAGACCCAGGAGTAGCTGCGGAGTTGGGGAGGGTGGAAAGAAGCCAGGCCTGCTCCAGACTACGGGTCTCAGACAGCCCCACCCCCACACCCAGACTTTCTGGCTGAGCGGGACCATTCCAGCCCCGCCCTGACAGCTTTTCCTGGAAGCTGGAAGCAGAGAACAGAACTTTGACCCCTGCTAACGGCCTGAGGGCAGGCTTACCCAACTCAGCTCCGCCCAGAACAATACCAGATAACAGAACACAAAATCAACAGCATAGCCTGTTCCTCCAAGCAAACGCCACCTACTGACAGGGACAGCATCTTGCACAGACTTTCCATGGCACCCACTGACTCAATATACAGGGAGTGGTCCAATTTCACCTACAGACACCACCTAATGCCTCAGAAACTAAACAAGGTGTGTGAATACCCAAACAATAACTTAAGGAAAGAAACAACAACTGATCGACATGGGAAGAAATCAGTGCAAGAAATCAGGAAATATGAAGAACCAAACGGAAAACACACCCCCAAAGAGGAGCACCAGCCCCCTAGAAACGGACACCAATCAAAATCAGGCAACCAATATGACAGAAGAGGAATTTCGTATGTGGATCATAAGAACACTCACCCAGCTGCAACAACAACTCAATAACCAACACAAAGAAACCACAAAAAGCCTCCAGGATATGGGAAAAGAAATAGACACATTGAAGAAAAGTGTAACCGAACTCCTGGAAATGAAGAATCAATTCAAGGAACTACAAAATACAGTGGAAAGTCTCAAGAACAGGGTAGAAGAAACAGAAGAAAGAATCTCAGAGCTTGAAGATAACACCCTCCAATTAAATAAATCAGTCACAGAAATAGAGCAGAGAAACAAGAGAAAAGAGCAAAGCCTACACGAGATGTGGGATTATGTGAAGAAACCTAATGTGAGGGTCATAGGGTTACAAGAAGGGGAAAAAGACAACACTCAAGGGTTGGACAAGCTGTTTGAAGATATAATAGAGGAAAATTTCCTAGGCCTTGCTCAAAATCTTGATATAAAAGTTCAAGAAGCTCAGAGGAACCCTGGGAGATTCAACGCAAACAGGAAGACGTCACGACATGCAGTCATCAGACTGACCAAAGTATCAACTAAAGAGGCCCTTCTAAGAGCTCTAAAACAAAAGAAGCAAATAACATACAAGGGAAAGCCAATTCGAATAACATCAGACTTCTCTAATGAGACTTTGCAAGCAAGGAGAGACTGGGGCCCCATTCTCACTCTTTTGAAACAAAACAATGCCCAGCCTAGAATATTATTCCCTGCAAAACTAAGTTTCATATATGAAGGAGAAATAAAAACATTCTCAGACAAGCAAAGGCTCAGAGAATTCACCAAGACAAGACCAGCCCTACAAGAAGTACTTAAAACAGCATTACGTACGGAACATCATAATAATAACCCACGAATACAAAAACAACCAAAACCCAAAGATATTAAAGACCATATATTACAATGGCTCAAGACAGAAATCATAGCAACAACATCCAACCCAACAAAATGAACAGTAATCTACCTTACCTATCAGTTCTCTCAATAAATGTGAATGGCTTAAACTCTCCACTCAAAAGACATAGGCTGGCTGAATGGATAAGAAAATACAGGCCAAGTATATGCTGTCTTCAGGAAACACATCTAACCTGCAAGGATGCATAAAGACTAAAAATAAAAGGGTGGAGATCAATATTCCAAGCAAATAGAAGCCAAAAGAAGGCTGGTGTGGCAGTTCTAATTTCAGAAAATTTAGTTTTTGAACCAACAAAAGTAGTAAAAGACAAAGAGAGTCATTATATAATGGTGAAGGGCACAGTTCAACAAGAAGAGATAACAATTTTAAATATATATACACCCAACTTAGGTGCACCCAGATTCATAAAGCAAACCTTACTGGAGCTAAGCAAATGGATTAATAGCAACTCCATAATCACCAGAGATTTGAACACCCCACTGACAGCATGAGACAGATCCTCCAAACAGAAAATTAATAAAGAAATAATGGACTTAAACAAAACTCTAGAACAATTGGGTCTGACTGACATTTACAGAGCATTCTACCCAAAATCCACTAAATATACATTCTTCTCATCAGCTCAGGGGACATTCTCTAAGATTGACCATATCCTAGGACACAAAGAAAATCTCAAGAAATTTAAAAAAATAGAAATCATACCATGTACCTTCTCAGATCAAATAAAACTAGAATTCAACCGTAACAGAAACTCACATTTCTACACAAAAACGTGGAAATTAAACAACCTCTTACTAAATGATTACTTCCTAAATGAAGAAATCAAGACGGAAATAAAAAAATTCTATGAAGAAAACGACAATGGAGAGACAAGTTATCAACTCCTCTGGGACACAGCTAAAGCAGTTCTGAGAGGAAAGTTTATCTCCATAAATGCCTATAACCAAAAGACAAGAAGATCACAAACAGACATTCTAATGAAACGACTCAAAGAGCTGGAAAAAGAAGAACAGACCAACCCCAAACCCAGCAGAAGAAGTGAAATCAACAAGATCAAATCGGAACTAAAAGAAATTAAAAACAGGGAAGCTATTCAGGAGATTAATAAAACAAAAAGTTGGTTCTTTGAAAAAATAAACAAAATTGACACACCATTGGCTAAACTAACGAAAAGCAGAAAAGAGAAATCTCTAATAAGCTCCATCAGGAACTAAAAAGGAGATATCACAACTGATCCCAAAGAGATACAAGATACAATTTATGAATACTACAAAAATCTTTATGCACACAAACTAGAAAATGTGGAGGAAATGGACAAATTTCTAGAAACACACAGCCTCCCTAGGCTCAACCAGGAAGAAATAGATTCCCTGAACAGACCAATCTCAACAGCTGAAATAGAAACAGCAATTAAAAATCTCCCTAAAAATAAAAGCCCTGGTCCAGATGGCTTCACACCTGAATTTTACCACACTTACAAAGAAGAACTAGTACCTATCTTGCAGAAACTATTCCACAACATCGAGAAGAACGGAAACCTCCCCGACACCTTTTATGAAGCGAATATTACTCTGATACCAAAACCAGGAAAGGATGCAACAAAAAAAGAAAACTACAGACCAATATCCCTAATGAATATAGATGCAAAAATTTTCAACAAAATCTTAGCCAATCAATTCCAGACACTTATCAAAAAAATAATCCACCATGACCAAGTGGGCTTCATCCCAGGGATGCAGGGATGGTTCAACATACGTAAATCTATAAATGCAATTCACCACATAAACAGAAGCTAAAACAGAGACCACATGATTCTTTCAATAGATGCAGAAAAAGCTTTTGACAAAATTCAACACCCTTTCATGATATGAACACTTAAGAAAATAGGCATAGAAGGGACATACCTAAAAATGATACAAGCCATATATGACAGACCCATAGCCAACATCATACTGAATGGGGAAAAATTGAAAGCATTCCCACTTAGAACTGGAACCAGACAAGGCTGCCCACTATCTCCACTTCTGTTCAACATAGTGCTGGAAGTCTTGGCTACAGCAATCAGACAGGAAAATGGAATCAAAAGTATCCAAATAGGGGCAGAAGAGTTCAAACATTCACTGTTTGTTGATGATATGATATTGTATCTAGAAAACCCCAAGGATTCAACCAAGAAACTCCTGGAACTGATCAATGAATTTAGTAAAGTCTCAGGATACAAAATCAATACACAGAAATCAGAGGCATTCATATACGCCAACAACAATCTAATTGAGAACCAAATCAAAGACTCAATTCCCTTCACGATAGCAACAAAGAAATTAAAGTACCTAGGAATATACTTGACCAAGGAAGTAAAAGACCTCTACAGGGAGAAGTATGAAACACTGAGGAAGGAAATAGCAGAGGATGTAAACAGATGGAAATGCATACCATGCTCATGGATTGGCAGACTCAACATCATCAAAATGTCTATACTACCCAAACTGATCTACAGATTCAATGCAATACCTATTAAAATCCCATCAGCATACTTCACAGATATAGAAAAAATAATTTTACGCTTCGTATGGAACCAAAGAAGACCCCGAATATCAAGAGCAATTCTAGGCCACAAAAACAAAATGGAAGGCATTAATATGCCAGATATCAAACTATACTACAAAGCTGTAGTAATTAAATCAATATGGTATTGGCATAAACATAGGAATATGGACCAGTGGAACAGATGTGAGAATCCTGATATAAAACCATCCTCATATAGCCATCTAATCTTTGACAAAGCAGACAAAAACATACGCTGGGGAAAAGAATCCCTTTTCAATAAATGGTGCTGGGAAAACTGGATAGCCACCTGTAGAAGGCTAAAACAGGACCCACACCTTTCACCTCTCACAAAAACCAACTCACGCTGGATAACAGACTTAAACCTAAGGTATGAAACTATTAGAAATCTAGAGGAAAAAGTTGGAAACACTCTCCTAGACATCGGCCTGGGCAAAGAGTTTATGAAGAAGTCCCCAAAGGCAATCACAGTGGTAACAAAAATAAATAAATGGGACATGATCAAACTACAAAGCTTCTGTACAGCCAAAGAAATAGTCATGAAAGTAAAGAGACAACCTACAGAATAGGAGAAAATTTTTGCATCCTATGCATCCAATAAGGGACTGATAACTAGAATATATTAGAACTCACGAAAATCAGGAAGAAAAAATCAAATAACCCCATTAAAAAGTAGGCAAAGGACTTGAACAGAAACTTTTCTAAATAAGACAGAAGAATGGCCAACAAACATGAAAAAATGCTCATCATCTCTAATCATCAGGGAAATGCAAATCAAAACTACAATGAGATATCACTTAACTCCAGTGAGAATGGCCTTTATCAAAAAGTCTCCAAACAATAAATGCTGGCGTGGATGTGGAGAGAGAGGAACACTCCTACACTGCTGGTGGTACTGCAAACTAGTTCAACCTCTGTGGAAAGCAATATGGAGATACCTTAAAGCGATACAAGTGAATCTACCATTTGATCCTGCAATCCCATTGCTGGGCATCTACCCAAATGATCCAATGACACTCTACAAAAAAGACACCTGCACTCGAATGTTTATAGCAGCACAATTCATAATTGCAAGGCTGTAGAAACAGCCCAAGTGCCCATCAATCCAAGAATGGATTAATAAAATGTGGTATATGTATACCATGGAGTACTATTCAGCTCTAAGAAACAATGGTGATATAGCACATCTTATATTTTCCTGGTTAGAGCTGGAACCCATACTACTAAGTGAAGTATCCCAAGAATGGAAAAACAAGCACCAGATATATTCTCCAGCAAACTGGTATTAACTGAGTAGCACCTAAGTGGACACATAGGTACTACAGTAATAGGGTATTGGGCAGATGGAAGGGGGGAGGGGGGCGGGTATATACATACATAATGAGTGAGATGTGCACCATCTGGGGGATGGTCATGATGGAGACTCAGACTTTTGGGGGGAGGGGGGAAAATGGGCATTTATTGAAACCTTAAAATCTGTACCCCCATAATATGCTGAAATAAAAAAAAAAAAAGCAAAAAAAACTAAACACAAAAGTACATTCAGAGAAGTGTATCTCTCCTCACCTCCCTTCTAACCTATTTTCATCTCTTGATTTTTTCCACGCTATTCCCCACCACCATTAGGTAACCAATTAATTCATTTATGATGCTTTCTTTCTGTTCATTTTGTAGAAATGAGCAGATGCATGTATATTTTCTTATTTTTATTCAGTCTTACACAGAATTAGCATGCTATACATACTCCTTTACCTGGCTTTCCTCGTGCTACATTATTCAGATAGATCTTCCCCATCTTTTCATACACCACACAGTACACCATGTGTGTACCATAGTTTATTCAACCATTCTCCTAGGTGTGGGCATTTGTTCCCAACATTTTGCAATTACCAACAGTGCTGTAAGTGATATCTTACAGCATATATATTTTCTTATTGTTGGAGATGTGGCATTAGGATAAATTCCCAAAAAGTATGATTGCCAAGTCAAAAAGTAAGCACATAAATAGTTTTGTTAGATACTTTCAGATTCTCCTCTAGAAAGGTTGTGCCAATTTGCATTCTCATCAGTAACCTATGAGCCCTGTTTCCCTGTCTCTCCAACTAAATGTGCTGTTGTGATTTTTGATTTTTGCCAAATTCTTAGGTGAGAAATGGTATCTCAGGGTAGTTCCAATTTGCATTTTGCCAATGAGGAATGAATTTGAGCATATTTTCATGTTTAAGGTCAAAATTTTATATATATATATATATATATATATATATATATATATTTAGTGAACAGACTGTCATAACTTTTGCTCATTTATTATGAGGTTTTTGGCCTTTTCTCCCTGTGATTTAAGAGCCTATTACATGCTACAGTTGTTATCCTTTTATTCAAGATATATGATGCAAATATTTTCTCCCATTTTCTGAGTTATCTTTTCTTTTTTTTTTTTTTTAGTTCTTTTTTTCTTATTTCGGCATATTATGGGGGTACAGATTTTAAGGTTTCAATAAATGCCCATTTTCCCCCTCCCCCCAAAAGTCTGAGTCTCCAGCATGACCATCTCCCAGATGGTGCACATCTCACTCATTATATATGTATATACCCTCCCCCCCTGCCCAATACCCTATTACTGCAGTACCTATGTGATCACTTAGGTGCTGTTCAGTTAATACCAATTTGCTGGTGAGTATATGTGGTGCTTATTTTTCCATTCTTGGGAAACTTCACTTAATAGTATGGGTTCCAGCTCTAACCAGGAAAATATAAGATGTGCTATATCACCATTGTTTCTTAGAGCTGAATAGTACTCCATGGTATACATATACCACATTTTATTAATCCATTCTTAGATTGATGGGCACTTGGGCTGTTTCCACAGCCTTGAGATTATGAATTGTGCTGCTATAAACATTCGAGTGCAGGTGTCTTTTTTGTAGAGTGTCATTGGATCATTTGGATAGATGCCCAGCAATGGGATTGCAGGATCAAATGGTAGATTCACTTGTATCGCTTTAAGGTATCTCCATATTGCTTTCCACAGAGGTTGAACTAATTTGCAGTCCCACCAGCAGTGTAGGAGTATATAATTTTTTTTTATTTCCATCTTGATTACTTCATTTATGAAGTAATCATTTAGTAAGAGGTTGTTTAATTTCCACGTTTTTGTGTAGAAATGTGAGTTTCTCTTACGGTTGATTTTTACTTTTATTCCACTGTGATCTGAGAAGATACATGGTATGATTTCAATTTTTTTAAATTTCTTGAGGTTTATTTTGTGTCCTAGGATATGGTCAATCTTAGAGATGTCCCGTGAGCTGATGAGAAGAACGTATAGTCAGTGGATTTGGGGTAGAATGTTCTGTAAACGTCAGTCAGACCAAATTGTTCTAGAGTTTTGATTAAGTCCATTATTTCTTTATTAATTTTCTGTTTGGAGCATCTGTCTCGTGACGTCAGTGCGGTGTTGAAATCTCCAGTGATTATGGAGTTGCTATTAATCCATTTGCTTAGGTCCAGTAAGGTTTGCTTTATGAATCTGGGCGCACCTAAGTTGGGTGCATATATATTTAAAATTGTTATCTCTTCTTGTTGAAGTGTGCCCTTCACCATTATATAATGACCCTCTTTGTCTTTCACTACTTTTGTTGCTTTAAATACTAAATCGTCTGAAATTAAAACTGCCACGCCAGCCTTCTTTTGGCTTCCACTTGCTTGCAATACTGATCTCCACCCTTTTACTTTTAGTCTATATGCATCCTTGCAGGTTAGATGTGTTTCCTGAAGACAGCATATACTTGGCCTGTATTTTCTTATCCATTCAGCCAGCCTATGTCTCTTGAGTGGAGAGTTTAAGCCATTCATATTTATTGAGAGAACTGATAGGTAAGGTAGATTACTGTTCATTCTGTTGGGTTGGATGTTGTTGCTTTCATTTCTCTCTTAAGCCATTGTACTATCTGGCCTTTAATATCTTTGGGTTTTGGTTGTTTTTATATTCATGAGTTTCTATTATGGTGTTCTGTGCGTAACACTGTTTTGAGTACTTCTTGTAGGGCTGGTCTTGTCTTGGTGAATTTTCTGAGACTTTGCTTGTCTGAGAACATCTTGATTTCTCCTTCATATATGAAGCTTAGTTTTGCAGGGAAAAAGATTCTAGTGTGGGCATTGTTTTGTTTCAGAAGAGTGAGAATGGGGCCCCAGTTTCTCCTTGCTTGTAAAGTCTCATTAGAGAAATCTGGTGTTATTCGAATTGGCTTTCCCTTGTATGTCACTTGCTTCTTTCGTCTTACAGCTCTTAGAAGGGCTTCTTTAGTTGATATTTTGGTCAGTCTGATGACTGCATGTCGTGACGTCTTCCTGTTTGCATTGCATCTCCCAGGGGTCCTCTGAGCTTCTTGAACTTGTATATCGAGATTTTGAGCAAGGCCTGGGAAATTTTCCTCTATTATATCTTCAAATAGCTTGTCCAACCCTTGAGTGTTGTCTTCTTCCCCTTCTAGTAACCGTATGACCCTCACATTAGGTTTCTTCACATAATCCCACAGCTCTTGTAGGCTTTGCTCTTTTCTCTTATTTCTCTGCTCTATCTCTGTGATGGTTTTATTTAGTTGGAGGGTGTTATCTTCAATCTCTGAGATTCTTTCTTCTGTTTGATCTTCCCTGTTCTTGAGACTTTCCACTGTATTTTGTAGTTCCCTGATTTGATTCTTCATTTCCAGGAGTTTGGTTAAACTTTTCTTCATTGTGTCCATTTCTTTTTCCAGATTCTGGAGGCTTTTTGTGGTTTCTTTGTGTTGGTTATTGAGTTGTTGTTGCAGCTCGTTGAGTGTTCTTATGATCCACATACCAAAATTCCTCTTCTGTCATTTTGGTTGCCTGATTTGGGTTGGTGTCCATTTCTAGGGGGCTGGTGCTCCTCTTTGGGGGTGTGTTTTCTGTTTGGTTCTTCAGATTTCCTGAGTTCCTTCACTGATTTCTTCCCATGTTGATCAGTTGTTGTTTCTTTCCTTTAGGTTTTTGTTTGGGTATTCACATGCCTTGTTTAGTTTCTGAGCCGCTAGGTGGTGTCTGTGGGTGAGATTCAACCACTCCCTGTATAATGAGTCAGTGGGTGCTGTGAAAAGGCTGTGCAGGATGCCATCCCTGTCAGTAGGTGGCGCTTGCTTGGAGGAACAGGCTACGCTGTTGTTTTTGTGTCCTGTTATCAGCTCTTTTTCTGAGCGGAGCTGGGTTGTGTAAGCCTGCCCTCAGTCACCACCAATGCTATTAGCAGGGGTCAAAGTTCTGTTCTCTGCTTCCAGGAAAAGCTTTCAGGGCGGGGCTGGTATGGTCCCGCTCAGCCAGAAAGTCTGCTTGTGTGGGTGGGGCTGTCTGAGACCCTCAGTCTGGAGCGGGCCTCGCTTCTTTCCACCCTCCCTAAATCCGCAGCTACTCCTTGGCCTCTGCCAGCAGGCCAGACCACATGCCACCAGGCCTCCCCGGATTGTGATGCTGGCGGGGAGGTTCCCTGCGCAGAAACGCTGCCTGGGATGGGCGCACGGCCTCCCTTTGGTGGGAGGGTTGCCCTCTAGGACGCTGATCTGCCCCTGGAGGCACACACACCTCAGCGGGCTGTTCACAAATATCCTTTCTGTGCCCTGGGGAATGCTAGACCTTGGTGCACGGGATCTGGTCTGCAGGTCCGACCTCTGGGTCCCAGAGTTCAAACTGTATCCCCACCAGGGAGAGGAGTTCTGGTCCCAATTCACCCACAGGGAGCCCAAGCTGTGTCTGTGTCTGTCAGCCTCTGAGTCGGCACGGTTCTCCTGGGAACACCGTGCCAGCAGCACCTGGGAGGGCTGGCGGGTAGGGCGCTCACAGTCTGAGTTCCCCTGAGTCAGCTGTAGGGTCCCAAAAGGGAAGGTCCTGTTCCCTGGAGGCGCCTCTGGCTGCTGGCTGTATTGTCTCTCTGGGCAGCCGCAGGTAGGGTCGGCGGAGGGGAGAAGGAGGCAATATGGCGCCTGCTGCATGGCTCGGGTCTGTGCACACGGAGGTGCCCCGAGGGATTTGGGAGTCTGGTGCCGTGTCCGCTACAGGCTCACCGCTGGCTGGCGGCGGCCATCTCTGGGCTGGTGTCCGCAGGTCTCTCCACCCGCTGGGAAGCCCACCAGCAGTCCCAAATGCAGGGGAGGGGAAAGGTGATTTATCCATCTACCATTCCTGCTGGTCTCTGGGCTGCTCCGGTGGTCTCAGCTTCCAGTTCTCCTCCACAGCCTCCTCCCGTGGAATCTCCCGGGGTCTTAGATACCCCTCCTTCTGGCCCTCGTCTGCTGTATGCTCGCCTTCTTGCTTCTTTTTTCTAATTTCTGCTAGAATCTTTCTTTTCTGCAGAGACACTCTTTCTGGCGGTGTTTCGCGTCCGCCATCTTTCTGAGTTATCTTTTCATGTTTTATGATTTTTTTTTAATTTAAATGGTTTTATTTATTTATTTTTACTTTTATTTCCACATATCACAGGGGTACAAATGTTTAGGTTACATATATTGTCATTGTCCCACCCAAGTCAGAGTTTCAAGCGTGTCCATCCCCCAGAAGGTGCACACTGTACCCATTAGGTGTGTATATACCCATCCCCTCCTCCCTCTTCCTGTCTGCCCGATACCTGATGAATGTTATTACTATATATGCACTTATGTGTTGATAAGTTAATACCAATCTAATGTTGAGTACAGGTGGTGCTTGTTTTCCATTCTTGGGATACTTCACCTAGTAGAATGGGTTCCAGCTCTATCCAGGATAGTACAAGAGGTCCTAGATTGCCATTGTTTTTTTGTGGCTGAGTAGAATGCTATGGTATACATATACCACATTATATGAATCCACTCATGTATTGATGGACACTTTGGTTGTTTTCACATCTTTGCAATTGTGAATTGTGCTGCTATAAACATTCGAGTGCAGATGTCTTTTTATAGAATGTCTTTTGTTCTTTTAGGTAGATGCCCAATAGTAGGATCGCTGGATCAAATGGTAGTTCTACTTGTATCTCTTTGAGTTATCTCAATATTGCTTTCCACAGAGGCTGCACTGGTTTGCAGTTCCACCAGCAGTGTAGGAGTGTTCCTATCTCTCTGCATCCACACCAACATTTATTGTTTGGGGACTTTTTGATAAAGGCCATTCTCACTGGAGATAAATCATATCTCATTGTGGTTTTGATTTGCATTTCCCTGATGATTAGAGATGTTGAGCATTTTTTCATATGTTTGTTGGCCATTAGTCTATCTTCTTTTGAAAAGTTTCGGTTCATGTCCTTTACTCACTTTTTGATAGGGTTGTTTGATTTTTTTCTTGCTGATTTTCCTGACTTTTAAATAGATTGTAGTTATCAGCCCTTTATCAGATGTGTAGCATGTGAATATTTTCTCTCCTTCTGTAGGTTGTCTGTTTGCTCTGATAGTTTCCTTGGCTGTGCAGAAGCTTTTTAATTTGATCAGGTTCCATTTATTTATTTTTATTGTTGCTGTGATTGCCTTTGGTGTTTTCTTCATAAATTCTTTCCCTAGGCCAATGTCTGTAAGAGTTTTTCCAACATTTTCTCTAGAATTCTTATAGTTTCACACCTTAGGTTTAAGTCTGTTTTCCACCATGAATTGATTTTTGTGAGAGGTGAAAGGTGAGGATCCTGTTTCAGTCTTCTACATGTGTATCCAATTTTCCCACCACCATTTACTGAATAAGGATTCTTTTCCCCAGTGTATGTTTTTGTCTGCTTTGTCAAAGATTAGATGGCTATATGAGGATGGTTTTATATCTGGGTTCTCAGTTCTGTTCTATTGGTCTATGTCTCTGTTCTTGTGTTAATACCATGCTGCGTTGTTAAATGTCTATACTACCCAAAATGATCTACAGATTCAATACAATCCCTATTAAAATACCAACATCATTTTTTACAGATCTAGAAAAAATAATTCTATGCTTCATATGGAACCAGAGAAGACCTTGTATAGCAAAAGCAATCTTAAGCAAAAAGAACAAATTGGGAGGCATCAATTTGCCAGATTTAAAGCTATTCTATAAGGCTATAGTAACTATTATTTTATTTTTAATGCTTGATCACATTGGTAAGATATGTCTTTGAGTTGATTATTACAGATCAGTTTTTCTTGCTGTGTAGTGGAGCAATCTTGAAATTTTCTATTTATTTGGTACTATATAATCTTTGGAAAAATGTTGCTAAGTTCAACCAAATTTGGTCTACTAAAAAAGGATATCATCACAATATATCTAGAAAACTAATCTGTAACTTTGTCCAATGTTTTGAAACAGAAGAAATAGGTGTTTTTAAAAAGCCATGTATTCTTTGGAATGAGACCTGAGGCATATAGATTAATCTAGGGCAGGGACAGGGAGGTTAAGGTAAAGACAAAAATGGTGGAGAATGTTCCATGTCATGCACAGGAGACCATAGCCAAAAGGGAATGTATTTTCATTTCTCTTCAAAATGGAAAGCAAAGCACTTCAAAGGGAAAAAACATAGTTTCCAAAATCACTCTGAAGTGTGAAGCTAAAAGCCACCTCCATTCACCTTGCTACCACCCCCAAAGGTGCTTCTTTCCTGGATAACTTAGACATCAGAGAGAGTTGCATTCCAGGGATTTTCCTGGTGGGTAAAGTGAGAAATACTGGAGCAAAATGAGATTTGGAGGTTGCATGAAGTTTTGAAGGAGCTTTTCTCTGAGGGTAGAATGGACAAAGTATCCTCTACAGGAAAATAAGGCTAACAACCAGGTGTTATTCCATGAAGACCCCATGGGAGGTATTTAATATGTTTTTGTTTTTCCCTTAAATTCTGCAATCAATCTTATTGGGCATCCAGTTTAAAAACTTAATTCTAAGTTACACTTTTCATAGCTATCTCTGAAATTCCAGGAAAATCAGTTTACTTATGACAACCCAAATTAAATGACAAGGCAAAGATCTCAATCAATGGAGGTTTATTAAGCCCAAGTTTGCAGATATGATGGGGAAAAGTATAAACCATGAAAGTATTTGTGACCTGTACTCCCTGAAGAGGGATTAGGGAACTCAATATTTAAGGGAGAGGGACAGGAAGAAAAAAGAGAAGGGTGGCTGGGCAGTGAGTAAATGGTTACATTCTTGTGAGGTTCTAATTAGTGCTCAGTATATCTACATTTTACATAAGATAAGGTGAATGTTTGAAGAGAACAAGGGAGTAAAGGAAGAATTAATTATGCAGATGTCCCTGATGGGTAGAGGAAATGATTGATCTTGTCTGTCTCTGTTCTGCACCTTGGAAGATAAACTTGTAATCAACATTATCAGTGTAGAATGAACAGACTTTAGTTTTAAGAACTAGACTTAGCCTGCAAACCTAAAGTTACATTTTGCATGTCCTTGCTTATAAGAGGCCAGCAAGGAATTTCCTTATGAATGGTCTGTGGGGGCAGTCCCTGTAGAAGCCTGAGTCCTTTTACCCTTCACTGGTGATGTGGCTAATGCATAAGTAATGTTAGTAACAGTTATTTATTTGGAAGGGGGCATTGCATGACTCAGCCTCTAGGATGAACTTCCCTTTTGCATAAAGAGTTGGGTGAAGAGATTTCTGTTTTCCATTATACTTCCATTATAGTTCTGAGATTTCTGTTTTCCATTATACTTATGTAAGCAGTAGAATTTTAAGGCATTAAGAATGGATATGTAAGGGAAGATGAGGCCAGAGTGGGGACTTCCAGAGCCTCTGTGAGGCCAGGGAGACAGGGGCAGGCAGGGAGGACAAGATTCTTCCCTCTGTCTAGGCTACTCTGTACAGGACCAGAGGCTCAAGGCAGATGTGAGATGGTAGACAGATGGATAGAGATAGGTACTGTGGTATAATAAGAAATATATATTTGATCTCTGTTCCTAATTCCCAGCACAAAGCTCCTAAAACCCTTGGAATTTTCTGAGCAACAGGGGTGAGAAGAGTGTCTTCTATTATGCATACCAAGCCCCTTTCCACCATCACTGAATTTATGCTAATGAGGTGACTTAGTGGGCCCTAGACAGCTTCAGGATGGAGGCTGGTCACCAGAAGAAACAACCATGACATTAAGGAGTTGGAACTTTTAATCCTAGCCCAGACCTCCAGGGGACTGGAGATTAAGTTCAACCGCCAGTGGGCAATGATTTAATCAATCATTCCTATATAATGGAACCTACATAAAAACCCTAAACATTGGGGCTGGGAGAGTTTCCAGGTTGGTGAACACATTCAGATGTCGTGAGGGCATGGAAACTCTCTGCCCCTTCTTCCATACCTTGTCTGACACATCTCCATTTGGCTGTTCCTGAGTAGCATCCTTTATAATAAGGCAGTCATCTGTTTTCCTGAGTTCTGTGAGCCATCTCAATAAAATACTGAACCATGGAGCGGGAGGTGAGAACCCCTGATTTATAGCTGGTTGGTCAGAAGTATGGGAGGCCCGGGACTCATAATTGGTGTCTAAAATTGGGTCTGTCTTGTGCATCTGAGCCTTTAATTTGTGGGATCTGATGCCAACTCCAGGCAGCTAGTTTCAAAATGGAATTAAACTGTAGGACACCCAGCTGATGTTCACAAAGAATTGGATAATTGCTTGGTATGGCAAAAACCCACAGATCTGGTATTGGAAGTGTTGAGTGAATAGAAAAATAGTTTTCATTTGAGATGTATATACAGATATATATAGATAGATATAGTATTGTATATTCATATATAGAGAGATAGATATAGATATAGTACTTATGTAAATATATGCATGTCTATGTATATATAATTATAGACATTCATGTATAGATACATACAGACAGGTATAGACACACATACGTGAGTCTGTGTAGATAGAGATGGAGGTGGAGATTGATGTGGCTGTGAGTCATCTGCACATCCGGACTACAACAGCACCAGTGACAAGACCTTTCCTGCCTCATCTCTGGTCTCCAATTCCCCAGCATATCTCCTAGAGAGGTCATCAGAAAAAAGAGAAGGGGAAAGAGTATAGGAACAAATCTGTCACTGCCTGGGTTTTCTGGAAGCAGATGCTGAGGTGGAGTTTGAGGTGCAAAATGTTTAGGAAGAGAGAGGAAGCAGCATCAGGCAGATTGTGAGGAAGACCCCGCGAAACCCCAGACAACATCAAGGAAGTTCTGGAGCAAGGACTTCCCACCAGCATGGTCCGCATTCGGACCTTTGTACTTTCCCCCTTCATCACTGGATATGGCTGCCCAGGCAGGACGTGGCCTTGGACAGGTGGCTCTCTGCAGCTGAGGCCACCCTGAGGGGCTGATGGCTGGGTCTGTTGTCCACTCCCTGCAGCTGGGCAGCATGTCCTTCCCTGAAGAGGGTTGGGGGTATCACTCCTGCCCCCTCCATAAGTCACTGAGCCAAGAACCAAGATAGGAGAGAAGCTCTGACTTGGATGTTGATGCTTGGACATGGTTGGCCTGGACATATTCTTGACTGAAAGTGAATGTTCATTACTCAAATGAGACTTAGAGCTAAAATTAGATATATGATCAAGGGGGTGGGAGAAGGGAGATTCAATAGAACATATTTTAAGGCATTACTGGGAGAAAACTAAAGCTGCTTCCTGTTTGAACTCTTCAGAAGTTCAGCCCACGTGATCAACTGAATGAATGGCCTCAATTCTCTACCCTTCTCTGTATTCATGCTGTTTTCCATGTGACTTTCAATTCTTCCCATAAAAGATGCAGGTGTATTTCTTCAACCACATGATTTGCTTTGGGCAACTGAGTGAGGCAGAGGTAATAATGTGGCTGTTTCGACCTAGACCTTAAGAGGCCTTCACAGTTTCTGCTTGTTGTAGCTCTGCTATTGTGATGAGCAGGACACACTTATGTTCCCACTGGTCCCAGGAGGAGGATGGAACAGAGCTGCTTAGTTTAATCCACCTTAGCCAATCTAGCCAAGAGTAGAATCCCAAGCTGACCTACAGACATGTAAGCCCAAATGGTTTCTGCCAATCTCCAGCCAATCCATAAATACATAATGTTTTATACTAAACAATTATTGAATGAAGCCACTTAGCTCTTGGATAACTAGACACAGCCCATTAGAATAGACATATTTATATTTCTATATAGCAAACTAGGGTTGGTGATTGGAGAGAGGGTGCCGTTTGTTCATTTTTTTCTATTGAGTAGTTCATTTAGTATTGATTAGTTAGAGCTCTATGTACATTGAGGGTTGGGTTTGCATTTTGTAACAATAGTAAACAATCTCAAAGGATACAAGATAGATACATACCAACCATTTGCCATTTATTCTTAATTTAACTAACTTATTATTCCAATAAAATATTTACACAATTTCTAGTCATTTCCATAATCACATTCTCTTTGCATGAATTTCTGAAATCATCATAGAATTTCAGTGTTGGAAGAAAACTGGGAGATCTTCAATGTCTATGATTATTAATATTCTCTTAGTCCTTTTAAAACTTAATAAAAACTCTGAACCCTCTTCCCACATAAAAAGTATTTTGCACACAATTTCATAGGGTTCATAGCGCCTATGAGACTCATGTTTATATCCCAGATTCATACAATTTGATGCAGTAACTAGAAAGGCAGAATTTATTTTTCCCCTAAGCAAATGAAACCAAAATTAATGGAAAGGAAAGGGACTAATTTTAGGGTGTCCAAACAAATAAGAAACCCATAGTAGATATTGAATTTGAACCAAATAGGTTATCAATTTTTGAAACATTTTGGCTAAACTCTTCTTTTTGTATGAATTAAATACAATTTCCTTAAATCTCTACTGCACTTTGGTGGTGTAAAGTTAAAGTATTGCTTTAAGGCTTATTTTAATTCTCTTGGCAAAAGAACAGACTCATAAAATTGAGTGATTCTTCATTCTCTTCAGGACCCTTTCAAATTTTTCTTTCTGACAATTCCCAGCAACTTATGAACACATACAGCATGACAAACATTAATGTGGGTGAGAATTTATGCATAAAAGCACACAAAGTATCATTTGTGGTCAGAAGAGCAAGTTCAAGGAGGAATTGGCACTACCCAGACATGTTTTACCTGATTTTGGTTTTATAGTCAAACCTGATATAATAAAATGGGTCAGGTTTGTTATTTTATGTATTTATTTATTTTTTATAGACACAGCATCTTGCCGTGTTGCCCAGCTGCAGTGCAGCGGCTACTCACACGTGTGATCATAGTGTGCTGCAGCCTGGACTGGCTTCAAGTGATTTTCCTGCCTCAGCTTCCTGAGCAGCAGGTGCCACTGAGCTGGGCTCCAAGGGTTTGCTGTTTTTTAAAGAAGTATTTTGCTTTATGGTTTTTGATAATGTTGCTTTGGATGATTTTTATGTTTTTGATGTTTTTGATATATGTGGTAAGGGGAAGAGTCTGTAAAAATAGAGATTTTCTTCTTCAATGAGAAAAGAAAATATGTAGATCATCATTTCTCAGGGCCCCAGGGGGATTTCTCAGCATTGGACTCACCGGAACGGTTCTCACCATGCACATTCTCAGCCCTTCCGTGGACTCAGCTCTTGCTACTACCTACTACACTGGGCCAAGCTCTACAGATGGAGAGCAAGACCTAGATGTGAGTTCAAAGCATCACATTCTTGTTCACAGGCCACAATATTGGCCACTTGTGGTCCAATTTGTCTAGCTGATGCAGAGTTGGACTCCCAAATTTTGAATTAGTTGTCAATTAATTTTTACATTACGTTAACGCATGTTTTTCAACTTAAATCAGAATATACAGCAACATCGAGCCCACATTATACATGGCAACTGTCATCTGGGCAGGGCAGTGCCGCTGCTTTGGAAGGTACAGCTTGAATCTGCCTTTACCTTGAACATTCATGTCATTTGTGGGGAGCTAGTAAGCACTTGAGTTTAAGACATGTGGCCATGTGAAAGTAGAAACAATGTGGACCCAGTCAGTGATTATACTGTGTGAGAAAGGATATAACAGAAGAACTTACATGAAGCCACTGGGACATAGGGGTGTGTGCACCTTTGAACGTGTGTGTGTTGAAGGAGTATATCTGGAAATTTTTTATTAACACCTTATGTTAAGCTGCATTTGTTTATGAAATAGATTTTCTGGTCTGCTAACAATGCCTTAAAAACAAAGCCTCATAGCAAACTGTGAATGTGGTGAAGCAGAAGTTTGACACCTGCCACTCGTGTTGTCAACCTACAAGTCCATTCACTACCTACTGAGTACCTACCATGCACCGTGCAAGCATTTGTCCACTGGACTAATGAGGTCATGTCAGTGCCACTCTCCTCTTTGCACAGGTGTCTGTAGCCTTGTTTGGTTAGGATTGCTTTCTAGGTCTAGTAATGATTTTAGCTATTGGTACCACCCCAGAGGACTATGAGTTTATAATAGGGGACCCTTCAAGTCTGACAATGTACGCAACTGAAAAGAATAGAGCTCTAATAGAGCTCTTCATTATGAAAAGTCCAAATTTGAAAGCACATGCCCATCAAACTGTGTCATATAGACTGAGATGTTCATGTTCCTTTTGAGATAAGCCTTGACTGTTTGGAAAGCAAGACAGATGAATTGGGAAAGAGAAAAAGGAAAAGGGTGGAGTAATTAGAGAGAACCCAGAGCTCTGAGCCACCCTAGGATAGGGGACAGCAAGAGGCGTTGTTTGGTAGGAGAGGATCACATGGGGAGATGGAATGTACCTTGGAACTCCCTTCCCCTGTGTCTGGCCTTGAACTGTTTTATATGCATTTAACAAAAGTGATCACCTCTATACACCATAAAAAGAAAGGAGCAAACAAGGTACTTGATTGTCAACAAATTCCATGCATTTTTTTGTCCTCAAAAAAACCACAAACAGTTAACAATGAGGTTCAATCTCCAAAGCATTATTTAAATGGCATGATCTTTATAACTATGAAATGTGATATTGTTGCTCTACATGAAATATAAAAGGCCCAAGAAATATAAAAGCCAAAGCATTTAAGTATTTTTCTTTAATATCAACCAGATTAATATACACAAAATAAAATGAATATTAGAAAAAATGAATTACACAGTTTAAATTTATTTCTATTAAAGAAATGCACTGTCTTGGGAGCCTGAGTACTCTGGATGGATTGTCCATACTGGGGAAAATCACACATTACTGCTTAGTCCTTAATTTCACTGTGCCTTCTTGAAAAACGCAGTGTAGTCACAAAAGGCTATGTATATAGTTCTGTTTTTATTTTCTTTGTGATTTATTTCTTCTCTGCAATTACTGTATTTATACCATCATTAAATTAAAAAAAAATCATAGTCAAGGAAAGAACACTACTTAAATTCCTGCATGGGCAGGTGGTATTAAATGCCAAAAATAAGTTGCCTTGTAGGAATCAGCTTCAGATATGAATTTAACACCCCTATCAATTTATTTGAAACTTTGAAAAAGTGGTATGTCACCTGCTAATTTTAAATTATGAAGGATACTTAATTGGCAATGCAATTGGCTAAATGCAATTGGCTAAAATGCAAAAGTGCCAAGAAATTGTAGGAATATTCAGAGACAGAAAGGTGAATATTATAAATCTTCACTGCCTTGAAAAAATTAAAAAATATATATGTATAAAGGTTACAACATTATTGGCTGTAGTGTCACAAAATAATGATACATAAATATAATTTTTCAATGAGATAGGAAAAAACTACATACTGTACTGACATGCTTGTTTTTTCTATGGCCCTTCCCCTACCTAGTAACTAATTGGTGTGCTTTAGTTATTGGCCCTGAATTCCATCTTAAAATGGAATTACTCTCTCGTCACGATTGATTCCTATGCCAGAAATATTGTAAGTAAAAAGAAGAAATTATTGCTGACCGGAAGTGATCAGTAAAACCCCTAAATTCCCACCCCCTAACACACACACACACACACACACAGAGAGAGAGAGAGAGAGAGAGAGAGAGAGAGAGAGAGCTTCTGTCCTGGGTAACTGGGGAACAGGCCCTGAGATGGAGATTTGTGCTGAGCAGTTTGTCATTAAGCGTGCTCTCAGTACCAACTCGGGTAAGGAAGCTGGAGAAGTGGATTTGGACAAATGGAGAAGTTGGCCTGGGATGTAACACGGGTGAGGCACTCACCAATCCTCCGTGAGCTCTGACTCCCTGCTGGCCTTGCAGAGTGGCCCCAAGCTGAGGCAAGGGGCTGGCTAGGCCTTTGTACACCCGCCAATACTGACCAGCCACTGGTAGCCTCTGGCTCCAGGACAGCGGCATAGCCTTGAGTGACACAGCTCCTTCAGACAACAGCAATTCTCAGACAGACACCAACAGGCAACACGTCCAATATCTGAGGAAACGAAGCCTTCAGCTCAAAGGAGGGCTGGGTGGGGCTCCCCTGCATGCCCAGCAGTTGGGATGAAGGCAAGCGAATTTAGAAAGTAATCACAAAGGAAAGGATGGGTGAGAGACTGGGAAGAATGAAAAGGAGAGGAGGAGGAAGTCAGCTGCAGGAGGCACGAGTTCCTAGCTGCGCTGGTTACTGCTGTGAGCAAGGACTGCTGCTGAGCACCCTCCAAGGACTTTGCAGAATGCACAGGACTGTCCCTCAGAGGCATGGAAGGGGAAGCTCTTAAGGATGGCCTTGCCCAGTGGATGAGGGTTGCTTCAGGGCTAATGCCCTCACACATCTGGACATGAGGCCATGACAGAACAGCTGAGCAGGTGTCTGCGGGACTCCCCGTGACAGTAGTGAAATGATTCAGGCAGGAGGTGAGAGCTCAGTCGTTAATGAACCTGAGATGCTCTGAGGCTGTATCTGATGCCAGTTGGTGGCCAGAGCAGGGACCACAGCAAAGCCAGGATGAGACAGTATCAGAAAGAGAGTAAATCATGGTAGCTTTGCCTTTTTTATGCTTAATAACTACCTAACAGAAGACTTGTAGTCTTTCTTGCTTATTTGGCAAACTCATCACTGGGAATCAATATTTATTGGCTTTGCATCCACCTGCATTTTGCAACATACATTACCACCAGAAATAGTCCATCAGATTTGAGTCAGCTGGATAGAAGTTTTTGGAACTATGTTGCATTATGATCTAATAAATTCAACTTTTTACCCCTTTAAAACAAAAGAGATTTAACGTGAAGTACTAAGGTTTTTTATATTGTTTGTTATAATGAGGAGGTTGGTAAGTAAATATTCTTTCACTTATTCAAAATCCTCAGGGAAGTATGTAGTGTATATACTTCAAATTTCCAAGTAACTAAAATTTATAGAATTTTAGAACAGGATGGCATATTAGAGAACATGTAACAAAATTCACTTTATTGACAGTTGAGTGAATTGATGCTAAGATAGAATAAATCCCTTTGACAATGGTGCGCCCATCATTGGTGACTGGATAAGAGTAGAACCCAGGCTTTACAACTATAGTTCAGTGTTCCTCCCACCAAAGTCTTCATTCCTCCTATCCTACATTTCTTCCCATTTTTACTCTGAATCTTAAGTGCATTATTTACTTTCTTAACTTTTAAAACAGAGTATACTAAACATAATTTATTAATTAGAGGGTGAATTGAGTGTACACTGGTCTTCCTTTTCTCAACCAAATAATAGAAACAATGCTTGTTTTGTAGAAAGTAAATACAAAGCTTTGCTCAAAAACAAAAACAGGATTCTTCTTCTCCTGAAGAAGAAAGACTGATGCGGGTGGAAGTGGCTGAAAGAGGGAACCAGTAGTTCTGGACTAAAAAATACGTTTTCCCCTCCAGACTCTTTGTAACCATGAAAATGCCCTTACATAAGCTTGAAATTTAAATTATGCTACCATTGTGACCCAGAAAATTACAAGCCAAGGATTAAATTAAAATACCCCCAGAATTATAGTGTCCTAGATATCTTAGGGGAAAAATAGGGTGAAAATACTTTTACTTCAGCCTCCTTTATGGTTACCCTCAATTACATTCTGCCAGCTCTGCTCTCACAATCAAAATGACAAAACATATACTGTTGGAAAAAATGGCAGAGTGAGAATCTTAGGAACACAGACAATGGAATTATAAGATAGAGAACATTAAAATAAAGCAATTCTTAAAATCTTTAATAAAATGAAGGAGAAAATGAAAATATTAGTAAGAAACAAGACACCAGATAAGAAAAGACCAATTTAAAAATGATAGAATAGAAACATTAGAAATGGAAAACTTAATCAATGAAATCAAAATGTTAGTAGATGGTTCAGACAGCAGATTAGATACAGTTTAGAGAGAATTAGTAAACTAGAAAAATAATTTGAAAGTACTTAGAATATAGCACTAAGAGATGATAAAATGGAAAATATCTCAGAGAAGAGAGATTCAAGAATAGGAAAAGGTGGTTTAACAAACACTCATCAACATTCCAGAGGGAAAGAATAGAGACAGCAGAGAAGAGGGATTAGTTAAGGAAAGCACAGTTGAGAAGTTTAAAACTTTTATGGAATCTATGCAAACTCATGTTCAAGAGGAGCACAGAATTTTCCAAGATGGATAATTAAAAAAAAAAAAAACCTGAAATAATTGTAGTTAAACAGTTGAAAGAACAAAGATAAAGATCTTACAAGCAGAAGAAAAGCTATATTTCCTACAAAGGAAGGACAATTAGACCAGAGCTGACTCCATTAAGGGACAATGGGCACATTTATAGGCCTGACTCAAAGCCATGTACCAAAAACATTGGTACCCCCTTAATATTTTAAAATAATAATTCTAGAAAAGACAATGGAACCCAGAAACAAGTGTAATAACATCTACAGAGGGCTGAGGGAAATAATTGTGACTGAAAAATTATTTGGTCAGCCTAACTTTCATCACAAAATAAGGGCAAAATAAAGACATTTTCAAACAAACAAAAACTGAGGGTGTTCCAACCACCAGGCCCTCACTGAAAGCACTGTTGAAGGCATTTTAGAAAGACAATTATGCACAATAGAAAGCCTGGGGTGCAAAAAACAGTGTTCAAACCCATAAAGGAATAAAAAAAGAAAACAAAAATGCTAATTTTGGGGGGTGAAAGTACAGCTAACATGCTGGCAGTAATGTTACTTAAGTTACAAAGGAGTGGTTGGGTTGAATCTGCCTTAGGGTCGCTGTGTGATGTGGGAGAGAATAGAGTGGTGGATTCACTTTAGAATTCAGAAGTTTGCAGATTCTAATCTACTGTTTACTCCCAGACCTCTCCTGCTTTGAACCAGGCAAGGCTGCTCCCTGGGCACCCTTGCTTTTTGGATTGCAGTTGGCTTGTTCCAGGCAGGCCCTGAAGGTGAAAGAGGAGTGAGGTAGAAGCATTTTTACCCCTGGCTCCTTCCAAGCTGGGTCACCACAGGTAGTCTGCTTTGCTTTTGCACACACAGCTTCTGTTGGACACCCTCTTTTAAGCTCTTAGAGCTACATCTACCCTTTGTGGTTTGGAAACTGTTCTCCAGAGCCTTGCCCTTGCAAACCCAAGTGTGATAATGACCCCTTGCTGTTTCTCACAAAACCCAGCTAAACCCTGACTGTACCTTAGGGAAGATCCCTTTATTAAAATGTACTCATGTGTGCTATTAATTTCCTACTAACTTGTTTACCTTTATACAAGCTTGTTAATATTCTAAGGACATCATGTAGTAAACAACAAAACCGGGTATAACTCCTGAAACAGTAAAGGTTGGGGAATGAAATGTTAAAAACCAAGTCAATATAAAAGAAGGGAGAAAGAAGAAGAAAAATAGTATAGGAAAAGCTGGAAATAGAGAAAAAGTAAAATAATAGATAAATTCAAATAGATGAATAATCAGGATAATAGAAAGGGACCAATCTCAACACCGAGAAGAAACAGAATGTCATACTGGTTGTAAAAACAGGATTCAACTCTTACTATATCCTTACAAGGATCTAGAGACACAAGGATATCTCTTCTAGGTATTTTGAAAAATACAATAAATTATTGTTAACTATTATCACCCTATTGTGCTACTGAGTACTGGATCTTATTCCTTCTATCTAACTGTAAGTTGTGTCCATTAACCAACCCCTCTTCATACCCCTCCCAACACGCTTCTTAGCCTCTGGTAACAACAAATCTACCCTCTACCTCCATGAGGTCCACTTTTTAAACTCCTGCATATGAATGAGAATATGTAATATTTGTCTTTCTGTGCCTGGCTTATTTCACTTAACATTATGACCTTCAGTTCTATCCATGTTGCTGCAAATGACAGAATTTTATTCTTTTCATGGCTGAATAAGATTCCATTGTGTACATATACACCACATTTTATCTATTCATCTGTTGATGGACACTTAGGTTGATTCCATATTTTCGCTATTGTGAATAGTGCTGCAATAAACATGGGAGTGAAGATATCACTTTGATATACTGGTTTATTTCCTTTGGCTACATACCTAGCAGTGGGATTACTGGATCATGTGGTAGTTATGATATGGGAGCCTCCACACTGTTTTCCATAGTGGCTGCACAGTTTACATTCCCACCAATGGTATGGAAGTGTTTCCCTTTCTCCACATGTCAACCAGCATTTGTTATGTTCTGTTGTTTTGACAATAGTCATTTTAACTGGGGGTGGGGTGAGATGATATCTCATTGTGGCTTTGATTTGCATTTCCCTGATGATTAGTGATGTTGAGCTTTTATTCATATGCCTGTTGGCTATTTGTATGTCTTCTTTTGAGAAATGTCTATTCAGATCTTTTGCCCATTTTTAAGTAGTATTTTTTGATTTTTGCTATTCAGTTGTTTGAATTCCCTATATTTTCTTATTATTAATCACTTGTCAAATAAATAGTTTCCAAATGTTTTCTCCCATTCTATAGCATGTCTCTTCACTTTGTTGATTGTTTCCTTTGTTGTGCAGAAGTCTTTTAGCTTGATATAGTTACATTTTTTCAATTTTTGCTTTGCTTGCCTGTGCTTTTGAGGTTTTACTTAAGAAATCTTTTCTGGCTGGGTGTGGTGGCTTACACCTGTAATCATAGCACTCTTCGAGGCTGAGGCCGGAGGATTGCTCAAGGTCAGGAGTTTGAAACCAGCCTGAGCAAGAGTGAGACCCTGTCTCTACTAAACATAGAAAGAAATTACTTGGCCAACTAAAAATATATAGAAAAAATTAGCCAGGCATTGTGGCATATGCCTGTAGTCCCAGCTACTCGGGAGGTTGAGGCAGAAGGATTGCTTGAGCCCAGGAATTTGAAGTTGCTGTGAGCTAGGCTGATGCCATGGCACTCTAGCCCAGGCCACAGAGTGAGAATATGTCTCAGAAAAAAAAGAAATCTTTTCTCAGACCAATGTCCAGAATTGTTTCCTCAATGTTGTCTTGTAGTAGTTTCATAGTTTCGGGTCTTAAATGTAAGTCTTTAATCTGTTTTGACTTGTTTTTGTATACGATGAGAGATAGGGGTCTAGTTTCATTCTTCTGGATCATTTTGTGTATCTATGGATATCCAGTTTTTCCAGCACCATGTATTAAGGAGACTGTCTTTTTCCCAGTGTATGTTCTTGGAGCCCTTGTTGAAAATGAGTTGGCTGTAAATGCATGGATTTATTTCTGGGTTATCTGTTCTGTTCCATTGGTTTATGTGTCTGTTTTTATGCCAGTTCTATGCTGTTTTGGTTACTATACCTTTGTAGTATATTCTGGAAAAATTAAAGTTCAAGCTTAGTCAGGATGGAGAGAACTTTAGGAGAGATATTCATCCCAGAAAGAACACAACTTAGAAGAAAGGTTCACAGACTAGGAGTAAGGGCTATGCCTTAGTAATAAACACAAAGCCACAGTCAGCCTTCCTTAGCCTGATGGTATATATGGGATCTGTCAGTAATTAAGCTGCCAGTGAGAACAAAGTTCAACATTCTTTAGAGGAGGATAACATAATCCACAGCGTCTACATGTGTCATCTGCAATATCCAGCCTTCACTTACTAGACATGTAAATAAGCAGGAAATGCTGACCAGTAGTCAATAGTCAATACATAAGTCTGTCAGTAGAAGGATACCAAAGATGATTCTGATTTTGGACAGAATAGACAAGGCTCTAATATAACTACTATTAATATCTCAAAGAAAATAGATGAAAGACTAGACAAAAATTGATTTTCAAAAGAAGCATTTTAATAACAAATTAGAATCTATAAAAAGAATCCAATGAGCATCCTAGGACTGACAAATTTGTATCTGAAATAAGAACACACTGAATGGATTCCACGGCAGACTGGAGTCAGGAGAAGATAGCATTAGTAGTCAGGAATACAGGTATGTTGAATACGTCCAAAAGGAAGCAAAAAAAAAAAAAAGAAAAAAGAATGGAAAAAGCAGGACAGAGCATGCAAGAGATGTGGGACACAGTCCAAGGTGTAGTATCCGTGTTGTTGGAGTAACATCTGTGTAGTCCAGAAGGAGAGGGGGGGAAAATGGGGCAGAAGGAAATTTGAATAAATAATGGCTGAAAAAATTCCAAATCTAATGAAAATCCGGATAATGACAGGAAGGCCTGAAAACAACAGGAAGAAGTCTCTGGGCAGCCAGTTGCTAATGTATTTTCCATGTGATAAATGCCCAATGTCCCTTCAATTAGAGTTCTACAATGTGGGCATAGAAAGACATTCAGATATGGGAGTACCTATTTTAAAGGTGCTCCATGTACCCCTCAAACAAGTGGGTGTTATGTTGAATTTTTCATATAAGCCAATCATGCTCCTTCCAGGGGGATACAGCGTCTATCTAGGATTTCTTTTTTGGTGATTTCACCCAATCTTATGGCTTTACATTACCACTGAAATGTTAATGTCTCCTAAATTTATATCTCTAGCTCTATTTTCAGTGATTTAGTAGAATTCTATTTCCAATGGAATGAAATACTTCCATTTGGATGTTGAAGAATAATCCATACGTTTGCATGCCCACAGCTGCCTTAGTGACATCCGAACCTTGAAGCTTTATAAGATCCCATCTTCCCCATCTTAGTAAATGGCAGCCCCATCTTGCCAGTTATTCAAAGCAAAATGCTAGGACCTACCCTCCGTCTCTTCCTTTCCCTCATTTGCCACATTCACTCCATAAGCATTTTGAAACTCCTAACAGTGTTCAGATTCACCCATTTCTCTCTGTTTCCATAGTCCACACCACTATCACCTTTTTCTAGACCACTAATAGGTCTCCTGAATTCACTTTGCTTCACTCTCTCTTGTGTGCCCACCTCTGTAAAATTATATTTAGTGAATACAGAAGTATGAGCAATATTTTTGTAATAACAAGATCATGTTACTCCTCGACTGAATTTTCTCATTGCTCTCAGGACAACATACCTCGACACGGCCTCGAGGCCTGCGTCATCGGCCCCTCCTTCCTCCCAGATTGTTCTCTCCCCATTCTCTCCTGCAGCCACAGTACTCCGGCTGCTCCAGCCACACTCCTTTCTGTTACTTGGGGTGATCAGGTGGCCAGCCTGCCCACAGGGGGCCCTGCCTGCCCTCACACGTGAGCACTCCGCGAGGCTTTCTTCCGACAGTCCACACACCTTGCTTCATCTTATAGTCGTATGTTTATTTATGTGTTCTTTTTTATCGTCTGTCTCCCTCACTAGCAGATGAGCTTTCTGAGGCAGGAGATGTTGCTTTTCCTCCCCAGGCCTAGAACTGTGCCTGCATGTGGTGTATGCTTAATTATCGGCGAAACAAATGCACAGATGGAGAGAAATGCCAGACTCCACAGAAGACCTCTTTTCAGAGTAGTGCTTTAGGAGCCAACATTTGCTGGTTTTCTCAGCTGCATTCCACGCCTCCCTTGCCCTGCATACCTGCGTTTCCATGCTCCACTTTCTGCTTCCCAAGGGCTCAACCAACAGGGTCCCAAGGGCTCAGCCAACAGAGAAGCTCCAGTGCAAGAGGGGTGAAGAGGCCTTCTTCTCCATAGAAGAAGGAACACAGATATTTCCAAAATGCTACCATTGCTGAACACATTTGGGGAATCTTCTTTTATAAAAGTCATCATGTGTGGGCACAGATGCAGTGAAAAGGGAATCCTCATACACTGTTGGTGGGAATGTGAATTACTACAACCTCTATGGAAAACAGTATGGAGATTCTTCAATGAACTAAAAGTAGACCTACCATTCGATCCAGCAATTCCACTTCTGGGTATCTAACAAAGGAAAAGAAATCATTATATCAAAAAGACACCTGTACCCAAATGTTTATTGCAGCATAATTCACAATTGCAAAGATATGGAATCAACCTAAGTGTCTACCTACTGATGAGTTGATAAAGAAAATGCAGTATATATACCATGGAATACTACTCAGACATAAGAAAGAATGAAATTATGTCTTTTGCAGAAACTTGGATGGAACTGGAGGCCATTATTCTAGGCGAAGTAACTCTGGAATGGAAAACCAACACCGCTTGTTCTCACTTTTAAGTGGGAGCTAAGCTGTGGGTGCAGGGTGTACAGAGTGGTATAATGAACACTGGAGATTCAGAAGAGGGAAGGTTGGAAGGGCAGAGGGATGGAAAGTTGCCTATTAGGTAATAGTGTACAAAGTACACTATTCAGTTGACATGTACACAAAAAGCCTAGACTTCACCACTATACAATTCATCCATGTAACCAAAACCCACTTGTACCCCTAAATCTATTGAAATTTTAAAAATACATTAAAAATTTTGAAAAAAATCACCTTTTGTTAAAAAGTGCCATCATAACACGCTTAAGCACCATCCTATCTTTGTGTTGCTATAACAAAATACCACAAAATGGGTAATTTATAAACAATAGGAATTTATTTCTTACAGTTCTGGAGACTAGAAGTTCTAAATTAAGGCAGCAGCAGGTTTGGTGTCTAGTGATGGCCTGACTGCTTCCAAGATAACATCTTGTTGTTTTGTCTTCACATAATGGAAGGCAGAGGGCACAAGAAAAGGGGCCTAAGCTAGCTCCCTCAAACACTATCATAGGTCACTAATGAATTCAGGAGGGCCGTCATGACTTAACTATTTCCCAAATGGCTCCACCTCTTAATACCACTATAATGGGGATTAATTTTCAATGTGAATTTTGGAAGGGACACATTCAAGGCATAGCACACCCCAAACAGCAGTCTGATTAATTTGACTCACTATACAAACCAGAGGAGCCCTCTCCAGGAAGGCATGCGCCTCACCACAAGACGTTTCTCAGGGATCAGAGACAGTGAAAGTCACACTGAAACACATGCTGTAAAATATTCATTTGCATGCAAGACAATTCTTGGAATTGAATTCTTGTGTGCATAATGAAATAATTCCCTTCATAAGAAAACCCTATTTAGTCATCAGATCAAAGTCGGATGCTATAGTATTGTTTGCAATGTCTATAAAAATGTAAATCAAGCAATTGCTGACTTGGTTTCTTACCTGTCCACCCACCATATGTCATAAACAGATTAAAACGCAATCCTTTGCTTTAGAGATAAGAAGTGCCATTTTTGTGGAGGAATTCCCTGAATTTTGATGTGAAATATTTTTCTCTAAATTCCGCCATCTGGGAAGGCCTTTCAAAACCTTGTTTTCTAACACATGTATCCATGAAATGTAATCCTTACATTGGATAATAAAATGTATTTATTTATTTATATTTCATATCAGTCTACACAATATAGCAGGATACGGTATGTGTCAAAATTTCTTTTCCAGGATTTCTCTCCTACATCTGGGTCTCACACAAGGCTAGTCATAGTCTAACTATGGAGAAAATGCTAGTGAGAGAAAGATGAGAGCAATAAGGTGGATTTAATCCTTACGATTTAAAAGGTATTTTAAATATATTAAATTTGTGATGCTATGTAGCTAAATGAGGTCTCTAAAGTACGCTACCCTGCTCAATTCAGGTTCAAATGTGAGGGTGGAGGGGGATGGTGAGAAGATAAGGGAATTAAATATGATTTCTTATTAGACCTAAAGGATTACATCTTTTTTGCTTTCTGTCATTACTTTTGTCACATGACAAATTTATTAATTCTTTCCTTTATGTAACCTACACATTTACATTACACATCTAGAATGGCATATCCATGATTCCAAAATCCAAAAGTCTCTAAAAACCTGTTTCTTTCCCCCAGAAGTTTACAGCATATTCATAGCGAGGCAAAATCTGGTCTGAAGTAATGTGAGTCTTTGTCCCACTTTGGTGGGATATTAATGTCTGATTACAAGAATAATCAATGTATTGATTATCATTAACGTTGAATTGCAAGAGTGCTACCTTAGAGATCCCTGGGGAAGCGATGTACAACATGATGTATGCACTGTATTATTTTTCTAAAACCTGAAAATTGTTGAATGAGAAAATGTGAAAGCCCAAAGGTTTTGTGTATGGAATAGTGGATCTATAATTATAAAAACTCTTACAGTGGTAGATGCTTTATATTAGAAAATTGAAGAGGGATTGTGGAGGAACAATATTATGGAACGTTTTTTCTTTTGTAACAATAAAAGCACAGATATAATGTACATTGTAAGAGGTACGTAATAGAATTATTTTCACAACCTCATCTGCTGTTGAAAGAAATAACTGGACAAAGTTAGACTGAGGAGGAAAAAATGGTTACATTTAAATGTACTTTTGGTGCTTCAAGTGACCTGTATTTCTGTTATATTTATAAGTTTAAATAAGGTTTCTTAAAGACTTAGTTCTTTCAACTGCAGCTTGATTCCTGGGCCTAAATATTTACCATGAGCAGAGCCCAGCGTTTAGGATGAAAAATGTTTTCTTACTTAATATAGGTAATTATTTTTTAAAAGCTATTGTCAGGGAATACAACTGTTGCAGTTTGATTGCAATATCAAAATGGAGTGTCAATCATCTGGCTAGTTTACAAGAAACTTCATGGAGTGGAGGTGATCCACAGTCTGGTCTTCAGATTTGAGAGTCCAGAAACATTTTCCCTGGACTCGGTCTCAGGGACGTACTCATAACCATCAAGCTTGAAAGACTCTGCTCAATAAAAAATTAAATTTACTATTATATAATGAGATATTCAATTATAATGTGTGTGGTAATTTTCTTCTTAAAGTGATCAGTGACTATTTTCCTATAGGAAAGGATATAGGGAAGTGAAATACAGTGAAAAGTTTGCTCTGTGCCTACAGAGTCAGTTCTAAGGGTATGTCTGTGTATGCTTAGAAGTTTGATGCATTCATATTCACAAGAGGGACAAACTTCCATACTGACAGGGCACTGAGTTAGCCAGTTAATGTAGACTGACACTTGGAATGTTCTGCCTCTCTTTATTTCTTGTATTTATATTAGTCTATACAAACTACATCCTTTTGAGCTTTTCTTCTTCTAACTATTGGAGATAGCTGCACCGTTAGGCCAGTGGATTACACAGATCCCTGTATTCATGATGTCGGGTCGCAGTCTGAAATATCGGTTCTTGGTGTGCTCATGGGGAAGAATGACTAAACACACCAAAGTAAGGCAGCATGGGGTGAAATTTGTTGAGGGGGAGGAAGATACTATTACAGAACAAGAGCAAATATAGGTTTACAAGGTGAGATACATATGCCACAGATGACAACTGGACTCATTGTCGTGGCAGAAGAGAAAGAGCAAAAAAGGGCTTGGTTATGGTCTGGGTCTTATTTTTTTAGTGACCAGATTGGGACATCCCTTGTGGCTCAGATGTCACCATGAAACCACTTGGATTGAACAGTTGGGAGTTGCATAACCTGAGTCTTACTGTGCATGCAGATCTCCCATGAGCCTCTCTGATGGGCCAATGTGGGGTGTTGAACAACAACAGCACCCACTTTCATCCCTAGGAGAACTGGAATCCCTTGCTATGCACCTAATAATAAGATATAGTATTTTTTATTCTTCCTGGGAAGACATTGAAGACATTCTGTCTCCTTTCATTAAAGTATTTTTTTTTCTCTTTAAGCACTTTTAGTGAGCTGTAATTCACACAACATAAAATTCAACCATTTAATGGGTAGAATACAACTTGTTTAGTGTATTTACTGATTTGTGCTATCATCACCACAACCTAATTTAAAAATTCTTCATCACTCCAGATGGAAACCCTATACCATCAGTGGTCAACCATTATTACTCCTTCTCAGGACTAGGAAATCATGAATGTACTTACTGTCTCTAGATTTGCCTATTCTAGACATTTCATATAGATGGAATCATGCAATATATAGTCTTTGATAATGGACTTTTTTCATTTACCATGATGTTTTCAAGGCTCATCCATATAGTACCATGTATTAATTAATACTACATTCTTTCTTCTCTTTTATGGCTTAATAGTATTCCACTGTGTGAATATACAACATATTCATCCACTCCTTTGTTGATGAGCATTTCAGTTGCCTCCACTCTTTGGTTATTATGAATAATACTACTATGAATACTTGAATACTTGTGCACAAGTTTTTGCATAGACATATGTTTTCATTTCTTTTGGATATAGCTAGGAGTAGAATTTCTGGACCATATGGTAACTCTGTTTACTATTTTGAGAACTTCCAAACTGGAGTATGCATCACTTTGCATTCCCACCAGTAATGTATGAGGCTTATAGTTTCTCTGAACCTTCTCCAAACTTTATTGTCTGTATTTTTTATTATAACCATTGTAGTGGGTATAAAGTATTATCTTATCATGGTTTTGACATGCATTTCCCTAATGACTAATGATTTTCATGTGTTTCTTGGTCATCTGTATATTTTCTTTGGAGACTTGCCTATTTAGATTCTATACCCATTTTAAAACTGGCTTATTTTAAAAAATTATTACTGATTTCTAACCGTTCTATATATATATCCTGCAAATGTCCCTTATTAGATATATTTGCAAGTACTTTCTCCATTTTGGGGGGTTTTCTTTTCACGTCATTTTTATTTTATTTAATTTTATTTAATTTTTTTATTTCAGCATATTACAGGGGTTTAGGTTACATATAGTGCCCTTGCCCCACCCAAGTTAGAGCTTCAAGTGTGTTCATTCCCCAGAGGCTATGCACTGCACTCATCAGGTATATATATACCCATCCCTTCCTCCCCTGTCCCATCTGCCCAATACCCGATGAATGTTATTATGATATGTGCACTTAAGTGTTGATCAGTTAATACCAATTTGATGATGAGTACAAGTGGTGCTTGTTTTTCCATTCTTGGCGTACTTCACTTAGTAGAATGGGTTCCAGCTCTATCCAGGACAATACAAGAGGTATGATGGCATCATTTGTAGCACAAATGTTTTTAAATTTGATGAAGTCCATTTTATATATTTTTTAAATTTTTTCTTGTTCTTTTTTTTATTTCAGGGTATTATGAGGGTACAAGCATTTTGTTTACATGTTATGACTTTGCTTCACCCAAGCCAGGATTAGAAGCGTGCCCTTCCCACATATAATGCTCACCATGTCCATTAGTTGTGAGTTTACCAACCCCCATTCCCCAACCCCCAATGAATATCACAATCATGTGAGCACCTTAGTGTTGATCAGTTAGTGCCAATTTGATGGCGAGTACATGTGGTGCTTATTCTTCCATTCTTGTGGTACCTCACTTCAGAGGATGGGCTCAAGCTCTATCCAGGATAATATAAGAGGTGCTAGATCACCATTGTTTTTTGTAATTGAGTAGTATTCCACTGTATACATATATCATATTTTATTAATCCACTCATGAATTGATGGGCACTTGGGTTGTTTCCACATCCTTGCAATAGTGAATTGTGCTGCCATAAACATTCGGGTGCAGGTGTCTTTATTATAGAATGTCTTCTGTTCCTTTGTGTAGATGCCTAGTAATGCTATTGCTGGATAAAATGGTATTTCTATTTTTAGCTCTTTGAGGTATCTCCAAATTCTTTTCCACAGAGGTTGCACTAATTTGCAGTCCCACCAGCAGTGTATGAGTGTTCCAATCTCTTCACATCCTCACCAGCATTTGTTGGTTAGGGACTTTTTGATAAAGGCCATTCTCCCTGGAGATAAGGGATATCTCACTGTGGTTTTGATTTGCATTTCCCTAATGATTAGAGATGTTGAGCACTGTTTTATATGTTTGCTGGCCACTATTCTGTCTTCTTTTGAAAAGTTTCTGTTCTTGTCCTTTGCCCATTTATTGATGGGGTTGTTTGATTTTTTCTTGTTGATTTTTTGAATTCTACATAGATTTTTGTTATCTGCCCTTTATCAGATTTTAACTATTTTTTCTTTTGTCACTTGTGCTTTTGATTTTGTATCTAAGAAAACACTGCCTCACTCAAGGTCATGAAGATTTACTCCTATGTGTTCTTCTATAATTTTTATATTTTTAGTTCTTACATTTGGCTCTATGATCTATTTTGAGTTAATTTCTTTGTAAAAGATATGAGGTAGAAGTCTAACTTCATTCTTTGTCATGTAGACATACAGTTTTCCTGGTACCATTTGTTGAAAAGATTATTCTCTCTCCTTAGACTAGTATTGACACCTTTATGTGGAAAATGAATTCACTATAGATATATTGGTTTAGTTCTGGACTCGCAATTCTATTCTATTGGTCCATATTCTTGTGTCAATACCACACTGTGTTAATTATTGCAGCTTTGTAATTAATAAGCTTTGACACTAAGAAGTGTGAGTTTTCCAACTTTATCTTTTTTTCAGATTGATTCAGATTCAGGCTCTTGAGTTCATTGCATTTCTGTACTAATTTTAGGGTCAGCTTGACCATTTCTGAAAAAAATGTCAGCTGGGATTTTGATAGGAATTGATCAATTTCTGGAATATTACTATCTTAGTAATATTAGGTCTTCTGATCCATGAATGTGGGATATCTTTATATTTATTCATATATTCTTTAATTCTTTCAACAATGTTTCCTAGTTTCATTGTACAAGTTTAGCACTTCTTAAATAAAATTTATTTTTAATTTTTAAGTTATTTTTGATGCTATTGTAAACGGAAATGTTTTCTTATTTTCATTTTTGAATTGTTCATTGCTAGTGTATAGAAATGCAAGTGATTTTTTTTTAGATTCACCTTGTACCCCACAACATCACTGAATTCATTTACTAGTTTTAATAGTTTTTTAAATGTATTTCACAGGGTGTTCTATATTCATCAGTGACAGAGATAGTTTTACTTCTTCCTTTACAATCTGGGAGCTTTTTTTTTCTTGCCTGATTTCCTGAAACCTTCAGTGCAATGTTGAATAGGTACTGGCAAGGATGTATCTCCCTTCATGTCTTGTTCTTTATCTTAAGACAAAAACATTTGCTCTTTCACTATTGTTTGATTTAGGCTGTCAGATTTTTATTAATGAACTGTATCAGTTGAAGAAGTTCTATTCTTTGTTGAATAGCTTTATCATGAAAGGATTTTGATTTTGTCAAATTTTTTTTTCTGTCTCTTTTGAAATAATCATATAATTTTGTTTATCTATTCCATTTATATGGTATATGACACTGATTGATTTTTGAATGTTATTTAACAAACCAACCTTGCACACTTGGGATAAATCACACTGAGTCATGGTATATAATTTTATTTATGTATTGCTGGATTTAGTTTGTAATGTTTTGTTGATAATTTTTTGTGTATATTCATAAGGGATAAGAGTTTATAGTTTATCTTTTTTGTAATGTCTTCATCTACTTTGATATCAGTTAATACTGGCCTCATAGAATGAGTTGGGAAGTGTTTTCCTTCCCCTTCTTCTGTTTGTTGGAAGAGTAGATATTAATTTTTTAAATGTTTCTTACATTTCTTGGCAGTGGAAGGAGGAAAGAAACATGCTAATTTTTATGTTACTTACATAAGCAACTGTATTAATTTCCTATTGCTACTGTAACGAACTACTACAAACTTAGTTACTGAAAACCACACGAATTTTTTCTCGTATAGTTCTGAAAATCAGATGTCTAAAATCAGTTCTACTGGGCTAAGGTCAAGGTGTTGTCTGGGCCACTTCCCTCAGGGGGTTTCTGAGGGCAGAATTCATCTTCTTGCCTTTTTCATTTAAAGTGGCCACTTGCATTCTCTGGTTGGTGGCCTCTTTTTCCACCTTCAAAGTGAACCCCTCCAGTCTCTGCTTCTGTCATCACATCACCTTCTCCTCTGATGCTGCCTCTTGCCTCCCTCTGGTAAGGGCCCCTGTAATTACACAGGGCCCACCTGGACAGCCCAGAATGCTCTCACCATCACATGACCCTTACCTTAATCTATCTGCAAAGTCTCTTTTGCCATTTAAGGTAATATTCATAGAGTCTGGAGATTAGGATATGGACATATTTGGGGGGGGCATTATTCAATTTACCATAGTAACTAATACATATTTTCTTAAGAAACAGATGATTAAAGTGATTTTATGTAATTGTAATTATGAAGATAACCACTTTACTTTTATAAATATTGTTATGGGCTGAATTGCTTCCCCACAAATTCATATGCCAAATCTCTAACTCTCAATATGACTGTCTTGGGGATCTTTTGGGGAAGTAATTATAATTAAATGAGGTCATAATGGTGGGGCCTTGATCCAATAGGAGTGGTACCTTCACAAGAAGAGGAGGAATCACCAAAACTCTCCCTCTCTCCTCATACTCTCAGAGAGAACCAGGTGAGGACAAAGCAAGAAGGCAGCCATCTAAGGGCAAAGGAGAGAGGCCTCTCCAGAACCCAAACATGGTAGCACTTTGATCTTGGACTTCCAGCCTCCAGAAATGTGAATAAATAATTTTCTGCTATTTAAGCCACCCAGTGTGTGGTACTTTGTTATGGCAGTCCTAGCAAACTAATACAAACAAATTCATCCTAAATATCAGGGGAAGTGCATGCAAAAACACCAAAAAAAATAGCAGTTTATATTATAAAAAGTTGCAAAAAAAAAAAAAACAAACAAACAAATGTTAATGCCCCCCCAAAAAACCCAGAAAACTTAGTGCAAAATAATAGAAGAGAATTAAGTCAAAATATACCTGCAAAATTTATAAATACGAGTCAGCTTCATTCACTTTAAAATGCAAAAATATTTTCAAATTGAATTGCAAAGCAAATCTCAATTCTGTCCTACATATAAGAGACATTCCTAAGTGAAGTGATTCAGAAAAGTTGCAAATAAAATGATGAAACATTGAAATATAAAGGAAAAGAAAGCAGAGGTAGTGATTTTGTGCCAACACAAGGAATTGAATTTTTCAACTGAGTTCCGTGACCCAGACCTACTCAACACCGAACTTCATTAGTAATTTCTAAGTGGCACAGCAGTGAGGTGCCCAGTACATTCAGCATACTCCTCAAGTCTCCTCCTGCACTGGACATACTTGCTGGCCTAACTCATAAGATATTTCTAAGTGGGTGTTTGATCATCACCATACTACATAGCAGGGAGCACTTAGGTTATGAAATGCCTTCATCTAACTCAGATTTATGAAATTCTGTACTATTTTCTGGGAGACATGGCTTATACATCCAAAGAATCTCAGGTTATGAGATTCTACAAAGAATACTAGACCAGGAACATCCTGCTAAAAGCATTCCATAGATAAGGACTGCCCTCCTAGCTATTTCCATTAATTTATTTTTTAATGTATTTTTTTTTTGTGGCGTGTTTACAAGGTGATTAGACTGGGTTGCCTGTCTCCTTTATTTCCAAGGAGTTACCCCCACATCCTTAACTGAAGGGAAATGGATTGCCAACCAGCTGTTTGAATACATGTCTCCCAGATGTTAATATTAGATAAGATAAAATGTGAGCCACAAAGAACTAAATTAATGTTCATAAGTGAAATCCGCAATGAAAACATATCAGTTATGAACAGTAATTCATCAAAAAATATAGCAATAACATTCCTGAAACAGAAATTACAGAATATACAAGAAATATACTTGTGGTAAAGAAATTAAAATCACCTCTTTCTTATATTATACATCATGTGGATGGTAAATAAATGTCTTAAATGTTGAAAATAACATGATTAATAAAGTACAGATGATTGACAGTTACCAAACTTTCTATCCTTAAGTTGGAGAATATATCTTTTTTTTTTCCAAATCACATGGAGCATTCACATTTATCTTATATCAACCTATAGAAGTAAATTTCAAAATACTCCAAAAAGAAAAAAAGAAAAAAAATGTTAGGCAATATTTTGATCACAGTCCTATCAGAATAAAAATAAACTTTTAAAAATCAGAAAACAGAAAGCTTCACTTTTATGAACATTTACCCAAAAAAATCTCACTTAACTCTTGGATCAAAAAGGAAATATAAACCAAAATTAGAGAATTTCCTGAAAGCAAGAAAATGAAAACATTATTATTTAAAGATTTTTGGAATAAAGTAAAATCATAACTCAGAGGAAAATTTATAGTCTTGTTATCTATTTTTAAAAAGGAAGAAATAAATTATTCTTCTAATGGAAAAGTCAGAAGAACAGGAACAGATGAAACAAAAACAGAGAAAGGAATTAGTGACATTTATAGCAGAAATTATGAAATTCAAAAAAGAAATATAATAGACTAAATTTAAATCTAGTTCTATGAAACAATAACAAGAAATAATAAAATAGGTAAAACACTAGCTAACCTTTTTTAAAATGGGGAAAAGTTTAAAATATCAAAATTAATAATAGTAATGAGGGAAATAAGAAACTATAGGAAGATATAATTTACCAAAACTGCCACCAGAAAAGATTTCCTTCTTTTTTCATTTTTTTCTGATTTTTTCCCCCATTTACACTCCGGTAAATAGAAGGGCAGATTCTTATTAAACGTATGCAAAAACTATAGGTCATAAAAAGTAAGGAGACTCAGTATCATAGTCCATTTGTATTGCTTATAGAGGAATACCTGAGGATGGGCAATTTAAAAAGAAAAGAGATTTATTTGGCTCACAGTTCTGCAGGCTATACAGAAAGCATGGCACCAGCATCTGCTTCTGGTGAGAACCTCAAGCTGTTTCCTCTCAAGGCAGAAGGTGAAGGGCAACAGACATCACATGACAAGATAGAAAGGAAGTGAGAGGGGAGGGAAATGCCAGGCCTTTTTTAACCAGGTCTCATGTGAACTAATAGAGCAAGAACTCTCATTATTTTGAGGGTGGCACCAAGCCATTCATGAGGGATCTTCCCCCATGACCCAAACATCTCCCACTAGGCCCCATCTCCAACACTGGATTTGGAAGGGACAGACATCCAAACCATATCACTCAGTAAGAGAAGTGAATTCTATGGAGAGGCAGAATCAGATGTCAACTAAAAATGTTTCATTTCAGTTTACAAAAGTGGAATCTACTAAATTTTTATGGGTTACAAATAGCTTAAAGACACCTAATTAGTAATATGTAGTTAAATGTTTAACTATCAGCTCTCTAGAAGAAAGAAAACCCTGACTGATAACATTTGTCCATTTCTGTGGTATAAATACTCCCCTCTGATCGCTGACTCAGCAGCTAATGGGTTGCCATTGCAAGTGGAGTTGGGAAACAGTGGGCAGTGCATGGCTCACCACTATAGCTTCTCCCAGATATCTAATGGTTATATAACAGATAACTCCAAGCACAGATCAGAGTAAGACATAGTAAAATAAGTAGGAAGTGATTCATTTATTTGAGTATTTATTACCTTTATTTATAACGTAATTTGTTTAATTAAAGTTTACATAATTTAATTTTTAGTAGTATCTGCTTTTAACAACCAAATGGAAAGATTCCTGAAATTTTAACAGCTGATTTTAGCACACCACTCTATCTACCCTTTAATCAAATCATACCCTCTAGGAATTTAAATTCCAGATACACCTGCTATCTTGCACAATGACATATACACACAATTGCAGCATTGTTTGTGATAGCAGGAGATGAAAACAATCTAAATTTCTACCTGTGAAGGACAGGCTACATAAACTCATATCCCCAAAGTGAAATGCTCTGAATAAGTTAAAAAAATTTTTTAAAAGAATGAGAAGATTCTGTCTCAGTATAGAAATATCTTCAGCATCTACAACTACATGAAAAACACATGATGGGGAACATGAATATTTTTGTGTAAAAAATGTAGAAAAAGTAATTTAATTGTATTTGCATAAAGAAACACAAAAACATATATAAAAGAAATATTAAAAGTAGTTTACTTATAAGAGGGGTAGCAAGGGAGGATGAGGATAGAATGGGAAAGAGCAAAGCTCCTCAATATTTTTGTAAATAGTTTTCATTTTTGGATCATGTGAATGTATTAGCAAAGCACTTAACAATATTTTTAAACTTGATAAATTGTATTATATAATTTAAATGATACTTTCACATGTGCTGTGTAATCCTGTTCATATCAATCAGTCTTCCAGAAATAAAAAGTATTTGCAGTATTCACCTATTTAATGTTTTTTTAAATTTTGGAATCCATCAGTCTTTCCTTCTACTTGCTGTAGTTGTTTAAGTTTTAAGGAAGTTTAACATAGTAACACTGATACAATGTTTCAAAATTATTTCCATTGTGACCATTTGTTCCTGTTTCAAAACATATATTAGCTAGCTCTTGCACAGTGAAGACAGTGGAGCCACAGTTCATGCTTCAGTGTTAAAGCAAGCACTTGACATTCTGCTCACATTTTAATTTTACTCTTATGACTCATCTCTGCTTTCATTCAAACTAAAATTTTTGTGCAACCTGGGAAAGTGAAATAATCACTGAGTTGGAATCAAAAGAAAAATTTTATTCCTGGTTCTTCCGTTTATTAAATGATCATGGTTATATAGCTTAACCTCTTGGAGCCTGCTTTTTAAATTATAAAATAGGGATCGTCAGGTCTTTTCTGCATAAAGTACAAGGAAGTTATCATGACCAAATGAGATATTATTCTAGGAAGTGCTTTGATGAAAGAAAAGGCTTCTACAAATGTATTTAATATGATATTATTATGCCACTGATCACAAAAAGGTAGTTTAACATACTGCATAGATTTTGAAATATCAAAAACTTGATATTTTTGAAATAAATCTGGATTCAAATTATACTGTTATTGAAAGTATTTATGTCAGTTGTGTCTTTGTTTATGTGTACTCCAATATTTATAACACCTACTCCCTCTGCTGTTCAAATGTCCATGTTTTCATATTCTGTTCAACTGGGCAGTGGGGAAAGGTAAACAGAAATAAAATAAAACAGAAGTAACCTCTCTCTATATTACCTGAAATGTGCTTGCAATTATCTCTTTCTTAAGGTAGATTATTCAAACATTCTCTATTTTTTTTTTTTGGTAGTTTGTAGAATGGTGCTTTGATCTTCTTTTTAAATATCACTCTTTGGAGGGAGCCTAAAGCTTTTAATTCTAATAGCACATGCTGTGAAATGCTAGAAATTGAAGGAGATCTTTTTCTTATAAGACAAAGGAGTTAGAGATGGTATTATTAGATGTCATGAGCTATTGTGGCTTCTCTACTTGAGGGATTTTTGTTTCTAGACTCTGAATGCTAACTGAATAATTGTGACATTTATTGCAAAACAAGTAACATTTGGGGTAAGATTTGCCTTCAGATACAAAGCTTATTCTGAATATGAATGCCTGTGGAGTCATGAACTCCTAAGTTTTGTTAAACTCAATGAGTTTACTGATCTTAACAAATGTGCACAATGCTATGTAGGATTCAAAGGAATCCACCAACTTTTTTTCTCTGGATTTATTATCCTTTGAGTCTTTTTATGTTGGTCATAATGTTGCTTTAAGATGTATGGGAGAAAAAGGAAAAGAAAATGCTGTCAAAGTTGGTAAATCCAATGTAACTACTGTCTCAAGGTAATGCTACCTTTCAAACACATGCTAATATTCTATAGCACCTTCTCTGGACCATGTTTGCTTTTTACCGTGAAATGTAACATATAATTTGCCATTATTTTTTATTCATCCAATCAATATATGCTTTGCAGATGCCAGAGATTGCATCAGGGATATGAGTAATAATATCAACATGAATATTTATTACATCACATGCTTTCTCTCTCTCTCTCTCTCTCTCTCTCTGCATATGGGGCAGTGGGTTTAGTGACATTGAGAGTGATGGCAGAAAACAAGTGTGACCAGACCAGGTTCTTGGTGACTAGACATTCTGGGCTTGGTACTAGGACTCACGAATCCCAAGGATAAGTTTGTTTTCCGTCAGCAGGAGCTGACATCACCGCACATGCTGCCTCATCAGAGTGTTTTCACACCAAGGAGCCAGGTGGGTTGCGGGGAAGGGGTAGTGACCGCGGTTTGCCCAGGCTGCACTCTGCTCTATAGACTCTGCACAGCCTCTCTGGGGCCATTTGAGGGCATGGCAGAAAGTGGCCATTCAGGGACGAGAAGTCCCTCAGCTCCAGGGAAACCAGTTATCCTCCAAACTAGCAGTCAAGCCGTCCCCCCACTGGCACCACTTCTGTGCATCTGCCTTAAATGTCCTTGCTTGCTGGGTGTGTGTCAGTAATTGTGACAATTCCTGAAGATGAAAACCCCCTGGCCTTCTTGCTCACCCTTGAGAGTCCTATCTTTATGCATAAACTGAAATTGTAAGACATTCATATGAACTATGAGCAACACTTTCACTTAAAGAATGTGTTCATGCCTTTAAAATGGCTTTCTCATTTAGTTCTCAGATGAACTAAAGTGGGTACAGCTACATTCCAAGGCAGGGTTAGTATTTTCAAGTGGGGGGGCAGTGACAATGGCAGTGGAGAGGCACCCTCCTGTCCTCCAGACCCATGCAGGGGTGGACAGTGTTAGAGCTGCAGGGAGTGGTTTAGGCAATGTTTGTGAAAATATCCCTGGAGGGTCCCCTTCTCCCTACCATGCTCTTCAAAGGCAAATGAGCACACACACTGTGGAAGAGAGTGTGATTTCCAGAAACCGTCTCAGCAACAATTAATGCAAGATTCTGATAGGGGCTTGGGTAGGGTTAAGGTACCCTACCGGCATTAACAGAAAACATAACCAAAGAGAAAAAAAAAAAAAAGAACGAAACAAAATCCTTTGGAATTCTGTTTCTGCAAAAGGATTTAAACAAATAAAATGATTTGAGGTATTCTATTACTGGGAACCTCTTGAGAATTTTTAATTTTCTACAAACAAGCATAGACACAAGTGACTTTGCCATGTGTGACCCCACGGTCTGGCAGCTTTGGATCAACTGACCATTGGATCAGGAGCCTTCTTTCTCCATAATGGCCAATAAGATGCCCTTTGGTCAATGTCTAGTCTAGTCATGATCTATAGTGTGTTGAGCTGACTATGTTTTAATCTCAGTGGAAACGCTAAGTTTCAGTGATTAAAGGCAGAGTAAGGTCACATAAGCAGAGACCCTGGGGGGACCTTGTGTACCGAGGGAGGACACCTCCCTCCCCCAGAGTGTGCTGTTCTCCCTCAGCCGGCCAGGTGGGCTTTTCTGCTCCCAGTTGTGCTATGAAGTGAGGAACGACCGTGGGCAGCTGGAGAGGCAGGTGCTCCTGGCACGAGCCACATGGTGTGTCGTCTGTCCCAGTGCAGGGGAAGTTCCTTCAACAGAGATGCCAAAGCCAACCAGGTCTTCACCCTTTCGTTAGGTTTTATTTTCTGTTCATTTCTTCAAATGCTCAAATCTAAAACATAATTTTAATTATAGGCAGCGTTGAGGTCCCCAGTGACTTTCTCTTTGCTAAATATCCTATTGAAGCTCTCAGCCACGCGGACCCTGTTGATCGCTTCTCCTTCCCGAGATCGCTCTTCTCTTGGTTGCCCTGACTTTCTTTCTCTTTCTCACCCTTCATTTATGCCTGTCGTTCGTAAGTCATCTTTGCTGGATGCCTATTACAGGGTGTAGTTTCCCCAGCATTTTCTCATCAGCTTGAGTTTCTTGCCATGCCCCCTCTGCCGCCCTTACTCCCTTCCACGGCTCTGCCCGCGGTGTCCCCAGCACGGGACCTCCCGGGTGTGAGACAGCCCTGCAGGGCGCGCACGGAGCGACCCTCACTGGGGCCTCAGGCGCGGCCTTCCCACGCCGCTCATCAGGCTTCTCCTGTATTTCCTACTTCAGTTAATGGCACCGTCATTTACCTGGTCACCCACGCGTATTCCTAAAGTAACTCTAAACCCTTCTTCCTCTCTTACTTCCATATTCACTCAAACCACAAGTCTTGTCAATTTAATTTCCTAAACGGTTCTTAAAACTACCATCTCCTCCCCATGTGCTCAGCACCTGCGATGCTGTAGGGTTGGCCGGCGTCTCGTCCCTCACTTAGGCCGGGAGAGCTTTATCCACCGCCGTGTGGGTCCCACGCGCCCTCCGCGCATCCCTGAACCGCCACTTGCACCGCAGCCAAAGCTCGTCCTGGCGTTCTCTTCCCAGGCGGTTCCCAGGCATCTGGTCCTCCCCAGGGCCGGCACACAGGCGCGGGGTGCACCCCTGCTTGGCGTGCGCGCTCTCACAGGCGCCTCGCGCCGGACACCAGGCCCACTTGGATCCTTCTTGTGCCATTTGCTGACAGACGTAAATGGCGTCTGGAGGAAGGGAAGACATTTTGCTTGCACAAACGTGTTGCGTTGGCTATCGGTGTTTATCAAACACTTACCAGACTTGAATGCAATTGTTATTAATTAATTATTAATTATTTATGACATCTTAAACATTTAGATTTCATCTCTTACACCAGACTGTACATCCTTTTGGAAGGGGTTGCCTCTGTCTGGGTTATTGGTGCACCTTCAGGGCCTGCCTTTTCTGCAGGCACTTGGGGACATTCAGTCCTATAGGCTGAGGGATGTGAGCTGGGGCCGCCGCGTCCAGGCTTGGCAAGGCCCTGTGTTGTAAGCAAAGGAAGTTACTCCCTTCAGCTCTGCACGCATTGCTGGTGTGTGTCTGTGTTAAGCCACAAGAAAGCAAGTTAATCACAATTTGCTGATGGGTTAGCCAGTCTTTCTGACAGAAATGCCAAAGCCAACCACCACCCAAGATGCTTTGTAGAATTAACCAATAAAAATTCCCACAGTTTTATCTTTGAAAGTGTTTACTTGTACATAGTTATAAGCAGAGTGCTACTATTGACTAGAATAGCCAAGTCTAAACCACATGTGCTCTATAGCAGTGTATAATGGAGTATAGCATTTTAGCAATTTATTTTTCCTCTCTATTTTATGACCTTTTATCTAATATTATGATAAAATCTCATAGTCCCCAGAGCCTAACTCCAGGATGCAGCTGAGCTTACTGAATTCAGAGACTCGGGTGGGTTCCCCTGGCAACCAGAGCCGCCTGGAGGCTTCTCAGCGCTCTGCTCATTTTGGCTTCACTTTATTTTGGCCATTAATACTCTAAAAAAGAAAAAAAAAAATGGGAGTGCTCAAATGAAACAAAACTACTTTTTATCATAATTAGTATTGTTCCACCTTCAAAAGACTGTCTCAACTAGTAAAGGTTTGTTTTTAAGGTTTTTTAAAACCATGAGGAGAATTAGAACATTATATTATAGTTTAGAAGTCCCAGGCTAAGTTCTGCACACTAGTTATAAAAGAATATCCCAGAAAAATCCTTTCACACTCACTATATATGTATGAGAAAGGGAAATCAAGACTTCAGATTGTTGGGATTGTACCAACTTGGTAACCTCCTTAAAGTTTTTTACCTCTTTAAAATTTTACCTAAATCTTTTCAAGTAACAACTTTTCCTTTCTTGTTTTTCTTTTGCTTTTTCTTAACAGTACATGACTTTCAGTCTTTCTTGTTTTTCTGTCCTTGCTAATACCCCCTCTTAAATTTGTTCTGTCTTGGGGGGAAGAGTGGCTCTGTATTTGTCTTTTTACTTGAAACAGTTTGCTCCATAGGTATATGGCAAGAGCCAGAACACCTGTGTTGGAACCCAGTGCTGACATTACCAGTTGAGTGAGACACCTGTGTACTAAATAAAGAAAACAACCAATGCAGTAAATGAGTGCAAAAGGAGGCTACATAGGTAATGTAGACACTTTCAAAAGCATGTAATACAAAGGCAGTTTTGTCTTTAATGCATGAAATTATAGATAAACAAATAGGTAACAGACAAAAAGATAGATGGATAATTCAGGACTTCCCAGCTATTTTCCTTTAAATAGTTTAGTCTAGTCATTTTCCTTTAATATATTATTTTTACTTTCTTCTTAACTCTGATGCTGCTCAATTTTTGATAATTTCAAGCAAAACATCTTTACTGGCTGGTTTAGGGGTAGCATGGGATTACTCTGGCAGGAAGTAAGCCCCCAGACATGTGGAGAAGATTGTCTGCCTTCTTCCTTATGGAGAGGGCACGTTAGACACACAGAAGTCGCAGTAGGTTCAGTGATTTATGAAAGCATCGTCACCTTCTGATGAAAGTTTGCAATCAAAATTAAAAATAATATGAGATTTGACAATATTATTTTCAAAACATGAGGTTGAAAAGATTCTGTTGAGCAAATGGAAAGCTTCCTTTTCATATCACACTGCTCAAGAGTTCTGCATTTCTAGGCCCTGGGAAGACCCTGGTGGCCATATCCCCCTTTGGGGTCATGGTGTCTTGAAAGAGATAGGAACCCTCTTCTGTCAATAGCTGATGGATGAAAGCCTGAGTGTCAGCCATTAGGTGTGCCAAGCGTGGCACAGATGTGCACTGTGGGAAGCAGTGGGAACCTGTGTTTTTCAGTCTGAGACTATGAACCTATGGGGGAACAGAGCTGCCTAACCCTTGGTCTGCTCCACTTCTGCCTCCAGCACCCGATGGAAAAGGGGAACTTCTCCATTCTCCTTCAGAATCTTCACCTCAGTGGCTGAGCCCTTGCTTCCCTCCTCTATCCCACCTTTGTGCCTTGTCCCTAAGGTCCTTTTGCCCGAGGGCTTCTTTCACCCAGCAGAATCTGACAGCTATCCTTGGACTGGAAAAGTTTTGCAAAGTGGTGGTGACTGAATTTCTTTAAAGGGGTTCAGATTCTTGGCAGTGTGATAGAGGAGGTGCTGTGGTGAAGGAGAAGTGAGGAGAATGTGATGGCTGTAATGATTAATGTAAAGCAAAGAGACACTGTCACCTCGCGGGGCCAGGACTAGGGCCTGGGTAAGGAGAGTGCTTTGCTCTATACCAGGAAATTCAGGCAATGCATGTAAGGTGCAGTTTGCATGCAGCTCGTCACCCCAGTTAGAACAGACTGAACGGAAGAGAATGAACAGAAATATTCTATTTACATATCTGAAATCATTAATATTTTATGACGTGGTCTTATTCTAACTGAATCATTTTGCTACTTTATTTCGATGGGTCATTCAGATAAACAAAACCACTATGCCTTTTCTCCTCACCTGAGAGAAGACATGTCCTGCAAGCTCTCCAGATAGGAAGTTCTAGACATTACGAATAATCCAGATGCATACTTGCACTAAATAGGCACCCCCTTCCTTATTATTAAATCTCAATGTCTCAGTCTTAGGCCTCTGGGAAGGCTGCAGGGCCACCCTGGCGAGGCAGTGTGCGGCTCTGGGCAGTGAGTGTGCCGGGTGAGCCGGTGGGGCTGGGGGCTGGGGGGCTGGAGTGCTGGGGAGCTGGGGGCCTGCTGTCTCTGGATGGGCGGGGCGGCGATGGGCGGGCCTGGGGCGGGCGAGCCAGCGGAACTCTCCACCCGCGGACCCCTGCGCCCGGCAGCGTCTTAGCTGTGTCCCGCCTCGCTGAGCCGCCACCAGCAGTGGGAGCCGCGCTCTGAGCTGCAGACACTGCGCTCGGCTGAACGGGCGCCCTGGGGCCAGAGCGCGGGGCCGGGTGCGAGAGCCGGCGACTCCGGGCTGCAGGTGCGCGGCGACTCAGGGGCTGAGAAGGACCAGGAGCGCGAGGTTCAGCGCCAACCAGGGCGCCCCCTGCTTCGCCCCGCCTGTCTGGGAGCCAAAGGTGAGCTTTAAGCTTTCGAGGCGCAGTTCTAGCTAGGGCTCCGAGCTGCGGGGCGGGGGACTCGTCCCGCGGTGGGGAGGTCATATCGGCAATCTGGGGATAGTTCCACTAGGAGACGGTGCCTAAGAATGGGTGAGGGGCATCTTCAGAGCTGGGGGAGAAGGAGTAAGTGCTCTCCGACCTTGTCCAGCGCCCAGCGGGACATCTGCTGGCCAGGATGGCAGCAAGACGTCCGTCCTCCCTGTCCCGCCTTCGGGGACATGCAGGCTGGGTGGGCGTCCGAGTGCCCCGGGTTCCCAGAGCAGCCGCCCGGGCGCGGGCAAACTTCGCCTCTCTGGGTCTAGCCTGTTTCTCGCTCCCGCAGCCCCGCAGGTGCCGCCTCTCCTCGCCTTCCCGCTGCAGCCGCCCACCATGGACTCCCCGGTCCAGATATTCCGCGGGGAGCCGGGCCCCACCTGCGCCCCGAGAGCCTGCCAGCTCCCCAACAGCAGCGCCTGGTTCCCGGGCTGGGCCGAGCCAGACGGCAACGCCAGCGCCGCCTCGGAGGACGCGCAGCTGGAGCCCGCGCACATCTCCCCGGCCATCCCGGTCATCATCACGGCGGTCTACTCCGTGGTGTTCGTCGTGGGCTTGGTGGGCAACTCACTGGTCATGTTCGTGATCATCCGGTGAGCGCGGGGCCGGGCGCCGCAGAGGCAGGGCGGGGCGGGGAGGGCGCGTCGGGCCGCCACCAGGACCCACTGAGGGGCAGCCAGCCGGTGCCGGGGACTCTATTCTGGGAAGGGTTCTGCAGACAGTCCGAGCGAGCGTGCCCGTTGGAAGAGGTGATGGATTTCCTGGGAGAGTTTTTGGTGGAGGAACAGGGCCAATCCGAGGGACCAGAGGCGTGTTGAAGATTTAAGAGCGACATCCCCACCCCACCCCGGGGCCCCTTACCCCTGCTGAAAACTCTGTATGGGCAGGGCGAGGACCAGGGTGCTGACAACACGGTCAGTGTCTCTTGGTAAAGGAGCGAGCCCATCTACCTGGCCTTTTGCCTCGTTGCCCGCACCAGTTCGGAGCACTTTGTTTTGTCGTTTCCAAATATTTCTCAGATAAATTTCAGGTCCACTGAACGCACTGAAGATAATTCCGAATTTCCTGTGACTCATCAGATTGGTGTTACAGCTTACGAAACAAAAGCCAATACACAATTTAGCGTTGTTGATATCCACATATGAGCCTTTTGAGTACTGAAATATCATTCCATTTGTTTAGGGTGTGGGTGATAGCTATCTAATATTTACTCTCTAAAGTACGCACTGTGGAGGTTTTCAAACATTGCTTTGCTGGTTTCCCAGCCCCGTGAGAAATTAAATGTTTCATTTTATTATTCTTTCATGGAATTTTCTTGAAGTCAACTTCCAATAATAAATATCCACATATATGCTAATTTTCTGGTAAATGAAGTGATTCTTATTTTTAAAAGAAAGAGAGAAAAGAAAAGAAAAACCCTACTTTGTTCTGCATGCCCTTTGAGATGTATGTGTTTCACTTTTTTGGAGCTCTAAGCTGTGGAAATTTCCCTCTGAGAGTGAATTAGCAGCTTACGTTCCTTGAGAAGTCCCTATGCAGTCAAAGAAGGTGCAAGTCACCCTGATTAGGGACTTTGAAAGGATGAAAAACTTTTTTTTAAGCTTGATTAGCTTGACTTTAGTTTTAAAACAGGCCCTCTATTTATTATAAACTTCAAGAACAATATCATGAACAGTAGCATGAATTTTTCTCTTGGGAAAATACCTGTTTATCTTTTTTTTTTTTTTTTTTTTTTGTCTTGAGAGTGTCAGGTCTTTTATTCTTATCCATGCTCTGAATTTAAAAACCATCATTTAAGCCTCCAAATATATATTATAAAGCTCATTTCACCTACAATTAGTGTTTATTGCTTGGTACCCTTGGTTCCACCATTGCTTACTGCATTTCACAGGAATTCCATTGGTGATGAGTAAAGGTTATGAAGAGGGGATATTCTAAAAGTAAATTATTTGTTCAAGTCATTAGTACTCTCAGTGCTGGTCTCCCTTAGACAAAAGAGAAGACAACTGTATTCTAAATTATAATTAAAATTTTAGGAGATCAGAAGTCCTTTTTAAAAATAAACCATTGTCATACAAAAAGAGGACTCTAGAAAAAAAAATTCAGCTCTTTTTCTACTCATACCATATTTAGGTGCTTAAGTAAAACATCTTATTATTTGAATGTGCACCTGAAGTCTTGAATTTGAAAAGAGCTTTGTAGTTCCTGTACAACATTTTTGCAGACTAGGATTAAAAAGAATCCTAAAATAGATAACTCCATAGGGAACATTAGACACACTATAAGGAAAAAAGAATTCTTATAGATTAGCTAGGATTTTTAATGGGTGGATTTTCTAAAGATATCCAGCACTAAAATGTGTTGGATGGGGATAAGTTCTGCCGAAAATATGAAAGAAGTTACATAGCTCACACAACAACCTCATCCATTTTGCCACCCCATTCTCAACTACTTAGATGTTAAGTTTGACAATACACGAGAAGTGAAGAGTTATCCTGCTATCCTGGAATGCCAACCTCCAAAATCTGGCTAGTTCACTTAAGGTTGGAAACTTAAATTTTAAGGTTTTCACAGAGAAAGGTTAAAGTGCGGGAATATTTAGTGAACCTAGTTCACTTTAATAGGGGTCCTCAAACTTTTTAAACAGGGGGCCAGTTCACGGACCCTCAGACCGTTGGAGGGCTGTTGGAGAGTGTGGCGCGGATTCCACACATGCGCACTGTGGGTCCGGGAGGAGTGGGCTGCTAAGCAGGACAGGCAGGCTGGTGGGATAAATGTCCTCGGGCAGGCCGCAAGTGCCCCCCAGGCCATAGTTTGAGGACCCCTGGGAGGGTAGTGAAGTATTCGTGATTTGCTCACATTGATACATGGACAAAGAATTGAAAAGCAAAACTTTGTGAGGAAAAGTTTATGGGTTTAGGACTGCTTATCTCAGGGCTTGAAGAAGGGACTGAAGACTGAGAGGGCAGCGTCCGGTGGGCCGTGGTTCCCACATCAGGCTGCGTGCGGGGCGGAGCCTGCGGGCAGTGCGCACCTGTCCCGCCAGAGCTAGGGGATGGCCAACTTTGCCTGAGGATCGCTTTTGAGAAGGACACTCTTTTAAACTATTATACACGGAAAAGAGTCCTAGCATAGTTCCAACTTGTAGAAAATCATTCTAGAGTTGGAATTTAGGTGCTCAGATGGTGCATCTAGGCGGGCCAGCTCAGGCCTAGGGAGAAAGTTGGAGGAAAGAGCTTTGACTACTTTCAGGCCCGCCTTACAAGTAGCTCTTTCCACCTTGGGTGCCTGGAATGCTGCCCAGTATCTTCTGAAAATTTTTGAACTTTCAAGGGTTCTCATCATTTAATGTGTACCAACTGCCATAACTCCCTGACGTTAGAGCACATTTCCCTGTGACGACCTTACAATTTAAGTGCCCCAGCTGCCCCTCTCACCAGACTTGGGGGTGTGTGGCCCTTGGGTGCTATGCTCAGGATCCTAATCCCCTGGTCTCTTGACTTCCTCCCGTGCTGGCCGCCCTCCATGCACACCATGATGCCTGCATCCAGGCCTTGCCCGGCAGCCCTGCCCCCTGCATCTTAACGTCCATCCTCTCACGCTCCCCACAACTCCCCACACATGGCTCTCTCCTCCCCTAACAAAGATGGCTAAAATTTAAGGAGCACTTAATATGTGACAAACAGGTAAAGCTATCTACTTCGTGTGAGTTATTTAATCTTCACAACAATAGGTATATTAATACCATACCCATTTAACAGATGAGAAAATAAAAGCAAAGAAAGAATAAATACACGAAGGTCATACCTAGGGACAGAAGGCCCTGGCAGCCTGACCACAGACCCTGTGCTCTTACGCTGTCTGTGTTTCCTGTCACACCACTTCCACAGACATCTGGATCCTTTTTCCCTGGAGCTCTTTCATTTCATCTGGACTGTTTCTTTTTCTCTTCCTCAGTTTACACTCCAGGAGCTGTCCCTTCTGCCTCTGTCCTGACAGTACACTCCTGCCTTCTTGTACTTCTGCCACTGTCTGCCACCAAAGCCTCAACCCTTGATGGAATCCAGTAACCTCCCTCCCTTGTTTCTGCACCCAGCCAGCTCAGTGTTGTGGGATAAGATCCATTTTATCTTTGTCAAGGCAAACTCACTGCCTGCAAGGTTATCAGACCCCAATTCTGCCTGCGAGTTTTTCTATGTCCCTATCCTGTATTCCAGAAAAAGCCAATTTTTCTCCCATTTCCCATAAAAAGATGAATTTTAATTTGCACGAATTCCCAAACCCACCCACATGACAATGTTCTCTTCATGTTCAGTTAATGGTCTTACCCAGTAGTTCACTGGGACCCTGGAGGCTAGGCCCTGGGCATGCCCCTTCTCTACACATGCACACTGGTAGCCGCCCTGCCTCATTCTGTTCCGTCTCAGGGTAAGAGTCTCTTTCCTTCTCTCCAAGGCTAATCCTTGCTTTTGGTTTCGAGTCTCATTGCCTCCCGGAGTGGTTGCCATCTCAGCTATCTCTTTTCTACCTGATTGCAATCTCTCCCTCTCCACTGGCTCTTCAGTGCACGGACATCTGCCATCTTAAATCATAATCGATGACCCAATATCCACCAACCTTCCATTTTTCTGAGTTGCCTTAGCTAATGTCGTTTCATCTTCCTGTCCATCGTGGGTAGGTACATTTATTGGAGGAATAATCCCTCATCCTTGTTCCCTTGTCTTCCACCTTTTCCTCTGCCCCATGTACTTGGGATCCCTCCCTGAGGCTACCTTACCAAAGCCACAAGGCTCACGCTTCACATGCTCCTTTCAGGCCTCTGTTCCTTGGAGGGTTTGGCGGGCTTGACCTATCATAGGCCCCTGACTGTCTCAGATAGCACCCTCTCCTTGGCTTCCCCCTGAATCCTCTGGGTTACTCTTTGGTCCCCTTTGCAGATTCCTCTTCCTCTGGTGTCTTCTAAATGATCATATTTTCCAGAGTCTTCTCAACTTTCTTCTTCCCTCACTTAGCATGTTCTCTGTGTTAGTCAAGGTTCAACCAGAGAGGCAGCCCCGTAGGGGAGGTCTATGCTGAGGGACTTCTCCCAAGGAACGGGCTACGAGATGGGGAGGTGCTAGGTAGGAAGTCAGCAAGGGCAAGCTGACTGTCTTCTTCCTCAGGAAGTCCCCACTCTGCTCTTACGGCCTTCCACGGACTGGATCAGCCTGTCTAGCATGGTCTCCCTTGCTTAAAGTCAACTGATATGGACTTTAATCATAACACCTTCACAGCAGTGCCTAGCTGACTGTTTTGAAGACCTGTGGACTTTATCCTGGCCAGGGTGTCCCATCACACCTTTTAACGGTTTCATCCATTCTCATGGCCATAACTCCCATGTACATTCTGACAAATCCTACGTCTTTCTCTGTCTCTCCCAAGTCTCCATCCCATCTACAAACTCAGCCTCCTTCTTCCCACATGATCTCACGGGAACCTCAGGTTTCTAAAGCGTCTATGTGCATTAGTTTACTGGGGCTGCCATAGCAAAGCACCACAGACTGGGTGGCTTAAACGACAGAAATTTATTATCTCACAGTTCTGGAGGCCGGAAGTTCAAGATCAAGGCGTCGGCAGGACTGGATTCCTCTGAGGCCTGTCTCCTTGACTTGCAGATGGCTGTCCTCTCCCTGTGTCTCCACACAGCCTTCTTTGTACGTACATGTCATAATCTCCTCTTCTTATAAGGACACCAGTCATGTTGGATTCAGGCCCACTCATATGATTTCATTTTACCTGACCTATTCATATCTCTTTAAAGGCCCTATCTCCTAGTGCAGTCAACCCTCCATATATGTGGGTTCCACATCCATGCATTCAACCAACTATGGAAGGAAAATATTCCAAAAAAATCTGTAGTGAACATGTAGAGGCTTTTTTTTTCTTTCTTGTCATTATTTCCTAAACAATATAGTTTAACAATTTACAAAGCATTTACATTGTCTTGGTATTATAAGTAATCTAGGGCCGATTTAAGTATACAGGAAGATGTACGTAAGTATATGCAAGTACTACACCATTTTATATCAAGGGCTTGAGCATTCATGGACTTTGGTATCCATGGAGGGTACTGGAACCAATCCACCTTGGATCCTGAGGGACGTGTACTGTCACATCCTGAGTTACAGGGGATTAGGTCAACATATGGATGGTGCAGGGACACAGTGCGACCCATAGGGCTGCCCACCCTCTTTCTGTTCTCCTTAAGAGAACACTGTCCTCAAGATTCAATTTTCACAGTAATTATGTATATTTCTTTTTGTTTAAAGAAAAGTTTTATTCCTATAAATGTGTACCACTTTTTTGTAAATTAATTATAAAGATAAAGAAACATTTCGTTAAGAAAAAATAGCAAGAATCAGAAAATTCTTTGATCAGTGGTTTTGAGTTTTGCCTTTTCCTTTTCTCTTTAGTTTTTGTTAATTTGTTGTTGCCACAATCTCTCCTGACCTTGCCCTGAGACTGGAAGATTTTGCCCTGACAGTGTTGAAATTTCCCAAAAGGATTAATTTGATAAGGGGATTAGAAGAAAACAAAACCACAAAAATATGATGGAAATTGTCACTTCCATCTCAGATTTCTTACTCCTCCTCCAAATCCCCATTGTAATCACTGCTGTTGTATGTGCATACATATTCCATATTCTTACCAGTGTCAACATAGCCTACCTTAGAAGATCCTGAACTCAGATTTCTTCACCAAGGACAGCCAACTCATTCACGCTTGCTAGGCACCGAGCTTGATCCTCATGAAGATGCCTGTTTTCTTGCTCGTAAATAGGGGGGCAGAGCATTTCTTCCCCAACCACTGAATCGAAGTTTCATGCTTCACTCTGCTTGGACCACCTTAGGTTGTATGGCATATACTGACTCCCTGAGGTCACCCCTGAGCCAGTCTGGGCCCCATGGTTGAATTGTCTCAGTTTCATTAAAACTGTGTGGCTGTCCTGGAGTTGGAGAAGTGTGAGAAGGAATGGAGTGACACAATCAGAGTGTCTGCCAAAGTGCCTGTCTCTTCCATCTCAGATTTCTTACTCCTCCCCCAAATCCCCATTGTAATCACTGCTGTTGTATGTACATACATATCCCATATTCTTACCAGTGTCAACATAGCCTACCTTAGATGATATCACCAAATCACATGTAGGAAGCATTAAAAACAGGCAGCAGTACAATGTGCTTCTTGTAGAGTTTAACATTTGCTGCTCCCTATGGGACATCAATCGTAGCCTTTGATTAAAATAATTAAAAATTAAAATTCTAATTTTTCTTGAATCCTATCTTAGAATCAGCATAAAATATTTCCTTTAATACAAGCATAGCAGAAACAACTTCAGAAATTATTTTCAAGGGCCTATCTTTGACTTCTCAAAGTAATTCGCATATATTTGACAACCTCTTAAAAAAGAGAATTGGTTTCATTGAAACTGCTTATGTGGATTAGCTAAAATTATTTTCTTCCCTGAGGGATGTGTGATTGCAGATGGAGTCCAAAGCCTTGTGGAAAGGATCAGAGACTAAACAGCTGAACAGCTGAAGAAAGAAAAAGGGAGAAAAATGGGAGGGGGGAAAGAGAGAAAGAAAGCAAGAAAGAAAACCAACTTAATGATCAGGTATAGAGCTCCTAATCTTTTAATAGACTCCAGGCAAAACTGTGTAGCCATCAAAACCATTTCTTGATTGTGTTGACTTTAAAGTTTTTCCAGGTGCCTGTCTCAGAGTTGGTTTGGGAGGAATTTGGTTGTCACTAGGTAGGAACAGCTTCTCTCCGTGAATGACTCAGCTCTCTCTCCCTGGAGCAGGAAAGTCTTCACGTGAACTGTGCAGTTGCTGCTTCCTTCATTCCGGATTAACTTTTGGATGCACTTCATTGTTGCTGCCCCCAGAGGCTCTGTGCTCAGCTAAAACTCTCAAATTGTATGAGCCAGAGGACAGATGCTTTTCTAAGGGTTGGCTTACGTGGCTTCAGTGGTGCAAGTGACACAGGCTTAGAACCGTGTTAACAAGAGATGATTTTAGAGGAACATTTATTTATTCTTCAACAGAAAAATCAGCCAGTAATTCCCCTCCCTTTCTATGGAGGGGATGCTAGTTTTTGTCTTATGTAAGGGCTTACGTAAGACCTGTGTAAGAAGAATAGATTTTAGGAGTGGGGACAATTTTGTAAAAGGCTTGTGGTAGTGTTTTTGTTCGTTTGTTGAACACTTACCCTCTCAACTGGCCAAGCAAGTTGAAATGCCAAAGGAAAGCAAGAAAAGCTTGAGATTGCAAAGCAACTGGTCTGAAGCTGGGCAGGGGAGCCTTCAGATGCAGAATGGCCAGAGTTATGGGCAGGTAGAGATCAGCTGTAGCAATAGGAACAATTGTCTGAGCTCCTGTTGAGTATTAACTTATTTAAATTCACAGCAACCCTGTGAAGTAAGGATTGTTACAGCTTGTTTTCCGACTAGGAAATAAACTGCAAAGGTTTGAGTAACTGTCCAAGGACACACAATTGCTAAACGATCAATCCAATACCAGAGCCCCAGTCTGTGTGGCTCCGAAACCTCTCTCAGCTCTCTCTGCCTTAGTGAGTTGCTGCCCACCCACTGGAGTCTCTTCCTCTGACAGCAGACAGAGCAGGAGGGGCATTCCTTGCCCATGCTCTATGGCTTGACTCCAGCTAGGAGGTCAGCTTTCTGTATAAAAATAGAAAAAATAAATTCAAGTATGCATATACTTCCAGGCATACAGGTAGTTGTGCACTAGGAAACAGCAAGCCAGCCATTGGCAACGTGCGATTTTCTTCTCGGGGCTATTTGGCATGATAAACACTCACCCTGCGCGTGCAGCTGAATGCACTAGAACCTTCATTTTCTGGGAGTTGGGAGGGGCTCGTCAGCACACCACCAAGTCTACAGAGAGGGAAAGCTGAGAAGTTCCTAGGGCACTGGCTACTCCTGTGAAGTCACTAATTTGACACTCCTCTTCTTTCCTAGCCACTGCCCTGCAGGGACAGCCCGCTGGGGCACAGCAGGGCTACACGCCTGCCATCCTGGCTCTGCGTAGCTGCCCATGTGGTGACTATGGTGCAGCAGCATGGAACAGGGGCACACATCTCCTTTGTTCTCTTTTATTTATTTATTTATTTTTGAGACAGAGTCTCGCTTTGTTGCCCAGGCTAGAGTGAGTGCCGTGGCGTCAGCCTAGCTCACAGCAACCTCAATCTCCTGGGCCCAAGCAATCCTGCTGCCTCAACCTCCCAAGTAGCTGGGACTACAGGCATGCACCACCATGCCCGGCTAATTATTTCTATATATATTCGTTGGCCAATTTCTTTCTATTTATGGTAGAGATGGGGTCTCGCTCTTGCTCAGGCTGGTTTCGAACTCCTGACCTCGAGCAATCCACCCACCTCGGCCTCCCACAGTGCTAGGATTACAGGTGTGAGCCGCCGCACCCGGCCTCCTTTGTTCTCTTTACAGCTTTTGCTCTTCCCATGTGGAAGAGCAATGTTGGAGAACTGCAAGGGCCTGAGTCCCGTGTGATTATGCTGCCTTTAAAATACTGCAGACTGGGCTTGGCATAGTGGCTCATGTCTATAATCCCAATGCTTTGGGAGGCCAAGATGGGAGGATCACTGAAGACCAGCCTGGGCAATGTAGCAAGACCCCATCTCTAAAAAAAAAAAATAAAAATATTAGTGGAGCATGGTGGCACATGCCAGCAGTCCTTAGCTACATGGGAGGCCGAGGCAGTCCTTAGCTACCGGGGAGGAGGATGCCTGAGCCCAAGAGTTCAAGGCTATAGTGAGCTATGACTGAGGGAATTATTAATTCAGATCATTTGACAAATAATGACTGAGTTTCCCTTCTCTTTTAAAGTTAATAAACTACTGTCCTTTAGTAAAGAACCACAATTTCAGTAGTAAATAATCCAGAAGGCTGTACAGCCTCTTAATTTCATTGAGGTGAACTGAAGATATCTGGAGAATTTAATGAAATGAACCAATTATGTTTTCAAATACCTTCTGCTGAGAAGTCACATCAGTGCAATCATCATTCCTCAGCATTTTATTTATTTTGTAAATAGACTTTTTATAAAGCAGTTTTAGGTTCACAGGAAACAGAACAGGAAGCACAGAGTCCCCACATGCCACCCAATGGCCCGCACGTGTGCGGCTTTCCCCATTATTCACATCCCCAAAGTGGCCCTGGCATGTGACCAGCACGTCACGGCCACCAGCGTCCACAATTAGCATCAGGCTCATTCTTTTTCCCCTCAAGCTTTATTGAGGTATAATTGACAAACAAAAGTTGTACATATTCAAGGTATACAACTAAATACTTTGATAAACCACTAGGTTATGATTTTAGGCAAGTCACCTACTTGCTCTTAACTCAGTTTCCTCACTGCAAAAAAATGGGCCTATGGGAAAACTCAAGCACATAACATATGTGATGACATTTTGTCCATCGAGAGGCAAAATTCAGTGTTATGTTATAGTATTCCCTCTGGGCCGGGCCGTATTTCTTTGAGTTAAATGTTTGCTACCCTCACGGTGCATAGGAGCATACTTGACCATACCCAACAGAATGCTGTTCCACCTCAGCCGCAGGAAGTAGCAGAATTTATTTCTCTGATAAAATACCTAACTCCTTAAGAAACTTTGGAATAAGACAGCCCTGAGTTCCTTCATTTATTACATGTAGATTCTGAAACCCCCTGAGAAACATGGAGAATATTTCTAACACTTTTTCTCAGACTTTTCCTCTTCAAAAAAAGAAAAAAAAAATAGGGGCAGTAGGACCTTACGGGGTTGTAATGTGACGTGACAGTGCTGGAGACTGGCATTCCCTGAGTGTTTATCAAGTACCAGGGCCAGTGCTAAGTAATTTTATGCATGTCTCATTTTAATCACCATGACAACTTTCTCAGATTATATGAAGTTCCTAAAACGGTGTCTGTCACATAATAAGTCATCAAGAAATGCTTAAAAGGACTTTTTCCTTCTGGTGCTCAGGGTCCTCTGTGGCCTGTTCCCACCCCAGCCAGCCCCCAACGACTTCCTGGCGGGAGCCTGGAATCAGGAAATCAGTTTGCTCACTGACACCTGCATGGGACGCTAGTTATTAAGCCTCCCTCTGCCCAAATCTTCCTTGGAGCTCAGGGTCCTGCAGATTCTCTCTCTGAAGCTCTGATGCCTTCACTGCAGACTGACCTTTCCCCTCTGTTACGTCTATAGTTCACATTATATTGGACTCAATGAGTTTAAAAGACCCTCAGGGCCACAGTCTGTTTACTGAATTTTTTAGTCAACCTACAAGTGCTGTGTATTGCTGCCCATGTGGTAGGCACTTAAAAATGTGTGGAAACAATGAAGGGATGAGGACAGGGGAGGCATCGTGCACATAACCAGAGAGGGGAGAGAGGGTGTGTATTTGTCAACATGGGGACAATTGAGGTCAAGGTGCAAAATAACTGAAATCAATAATACTGAAAGTGGGCTGGTCTTTAAAGGTGCATGGTAATCAGTCAACAGAATTAAAGGTTTATGGTACTGTTGTCATGGAGGTGAAAAGGGGTTCCTGATTAAAGCAACATCATTGAAATTTAAAAAGCAAACATAGGCAATTGCTGCAATAGCAAAGGGCGCTAATCATCCAATAATTATCTCTTCTACCTGAGCACAGCAGGTGCATGGAAAGGACAAGAAGCTCCGAGACCGCTGTGTCACCAGGTCAGTGTCCCTCCCAAGGGTGCCTCATTTCCAGCCTGGGGAGTGTCACGATCTCCCAGAAACCCTGTCTGGTGACGTTCGTTTCTGACATCTCAGCAGATAACTCTGTTCCCCTGTCCATGACACAGCACCTGTGGCTGCCAAGTTAGAAGCCGCCCGTCATTCCTCTGTAAGGAGAAGTACAGAGGATGGTCTTGAGTTAAGGTCTCCTGGGAGCATTTCTAACTCTCTGGAACACCCTCCACCCTGTCGCCGCCCGAGTGTCCTGGCTGACCCGTTTCCCCGACTGCCCTCGCATTCTATGCACCGTGCTGTTGCTTCCAGGCTTGAAACGTCCTCAGGTTCAGCAGGGACGGCCCACAGACTTTGCTCTTTTCGTGCCATATGCTCCTGTGGTGTGAACGCGCGACAGTGCAGCCACTCGCTGCCAGCCCACCTCCAGCTTTTCCACACAAGCCAGAACTTCCCACCCAGATGGTGCCATTTTGCCTGCAATGCTTGTGAATTTTTGCAAGGCAATGTGGGTGAAATGGAGAATAATTTCATTTCCAGTCATAATAAGAAAGCTTGCTTGTTTTTTCACCTGTGGACATACAGTGAATGAAAGGACTGGAGATTGTTTGGCTGTAGTTAAAGACAGACAATGCCCCGGTGTTCAACGGCGCTGCCTCTGAGGGTAAGGGCCTCGCTTTGTATTCACACGTTGGCAGAATCCAGTGCAGCGTAGCACATAAAAGACTATTGGCAAATACACATTGAACTCACAGCTTATTCTTTACTTCTAATTATATCTGTGAGTGCTCCCCTTCCAGCGTTGTTGGTTGATAAGCATGTATCTTCTAGAACTAGGGGACAAGGGTGAGAGGCTCCCACCTGGCTCATACCCTCCTGCCCAGGTCACTCCTCTGCCCTCACTGGACAAATCACTTACCCTCCCTGGGCCCAACTCTGTGCAGCCACCTGAGAGAGCAGACGTTCGTCTCCCAGGTAAGCTAGCCGGGCAATAGTTGTGAGAATCCAGTAAGATACACAGAAGTCAAAATACTGCACTTTGTAAATTATAAAGTGCTAGGGAGTTGTAAGAGTGCAGGAATTGAAATCAAACCCCTGGGTTTGAATTTCTACTATGCCTTTTATAGCTATAGCACTTTGAGAATTGTAAAGAAAATCCTGTGATTCTTAGTTGCCTCCTCTATAGACCAAGGATACTCAGTGCCCGCCACTTGAGGTACCAGGAGGACTAAATGAGACCCAGCACTTGGAAGTGGAGGCAGAGTGTCTGACACCGGAAGCTCTTAGAAATAAGTGGTTATTATGTTTATCGCTCATGCTTACCTCTCATTATTCTGAGTTCTGATGACAGGATTTGAATTCTTTGTACGTTCAAGCCTTAAGTAATTTCATACATTTGTTGGTTATAAATATTTTGAAAAGCTAAGAGCAAGCTATCACGCCATATCGTATGATTACTTAAAGATGCATATTCTATGTTATGGTAATTTAAGTATCATTCCAATTCCTGTTCTTCCAGCATGAAGGTACCAGACTTCATTTGTGTTTGCATCTTTTATATTCAAGCCGAATTGTACAAATATGACCATGGGTGTCACCTAGAAACTACATGCCTCTCTGCTTCCTGTGATAGCTGGTGGCTTCTACCCACATAGGAGGGGAAAGAGGAGTCGAGGAACAGAAAATAGACACACATCTCTCTGTGTCGCGTGCATTTCATTCATTATCTCTGGGACCCTATGAGATAAATATAGTATTTTCCATTTTATAGTTGGGGAAACTGAGGCTCAGGGTGGTCAGTGACCTCTCTAGAGTATAGTTGAAGAGAAAAATAAAAATCCAAACTCAGGTTTGTCTGATTTAATAAGGCAGAGGTCTGACTTCATAAAGAAACAGGGGAATATCAGGGCCACAGAATACAAGAGGAGGCTTCAAAGATATTGCCTGCCGGAATCTTTGCTATTATCAGAGATTTTCTCTTTTTTTGTGTGTGAGGTGGGAGGGAGTTGGAAGGGTAGAAGACAGGTTTGTAAGATGCATTGTTTTCAAACATAAAACCATATATTAAAGAAAATATCTAAATAGATAGCATTTCAGTCTTTTTCATTAGAAATGTTTGGCTCACTCTCAGTCACTATACTTGCTTAGTTATCTGTGTTTTCATAAAGCACTTACTATGAGCACTTAACCAGACATATTTAATCATTTTCTTAAATATATAGGTTATTTAATAATGTTTGAGTAAAAAATATAAAGGAAAAACATATTTTAAATAAACTTGTCACTCTCTAGATTAAATGACTCTTTGGATAACAGAACATCAGAATGGAAACAAACAGATGCCAACTCTAGGTACCCATTTTTGGCAATGTCTTCCCATCAAAACCCAAACCCAGCCACTGCCTAAGGAGAAGAGAAAGGGAGGGATGGCAGTGGCTGAGGGTGAGGTGCAATTCTGTGTGGCAGGTCATCTAGGCCCTTGTCTCATGTTCTGCGAGTTGAGTTAAGCTTTATCATTCTTATTTAGCAGGAACTGAAACTCAGGTAAGTCATACACCGAAGTCAGACTGAGACTATCCGACTTCGTGTTAGACCATACTGCCTCCAAGAGGAGCCAGGGCTGTTCGGTCGCTGAACATTAAAAGATGTTTCTTGTGGGGAAATTTATGCATTGAACAGGGCACGCATGCATTGTAATGAGGTCTACAAGTCTAAGGTGTGCAGAAGTAATTAACATATGGATTTTCCCAACACACTGTAACTCATGGCCTCTGAAAACCTGATGGTATAGTTTGGAACATTTAGTGCTCTGCAGATTTTTGAGGAAGCATTCTCTAAGTAAAACAACCCTCTTAATTCAATTTTAGTTGAAAATGAAATTGTTCTACACTTCGTGTTACGATTAAAGAATAATTCAGGCTAAAAGGCAATCTTTCTGACCTACCTGGAAAATTACTGTTCCCTCCATTGGAAAATGAGACAAATTATGTGCTTTAAAAATCTCTCAAGATTAAAGAAAGAATTCTTTCTCACCTACTGTACCAGACTATGCTCAGTCTATGGCATGTATAAGAGAACTCACCTGCTTTGTTTATATAAACAATTGAAAATGACAAATTAGTGGTGCACTGGAAAACAAATATCAGCAAACCTAACTGTGTTTTAGCCAATGCAACTGGACATATTTCAAAATTGAAAACCATTTTGTGTTTTCAAATGACATTATAATTACAATGATTGAGTAACTATGAGGTAAAAATTTCTATTTTTGTTTTGCACAAATGGAAGAAAAAAATGTTTAAATATTTAAAGCCAAACAACTCTAGATAAAATAAAATGAATTGTTAGCCACAAAATAAATACCTGTATTACATGCAATATTGCTGAAAAGATTTATAGGTATATTCACCTTTTATCTATCTCTGCTATCTTCTTTGTATTTTTTTATTTAAAAATTTTTGAACAAAGCACTAGAATAAAAGCTCGATAAGGTCAGACATCTTTGTCCATTTTTCCTGTTACCTCTGAGGTCTAGAATCATTCTTTTTTGTATTAAACACTCAATGAATACAAAAAGAACAAGTGAACGAAGAAGCAAAATCAATAATCCAAAAGGCATCACAACACATTTACTTCATGGATTTGACTTGAAGATGGAGAGAAATGCTATGTTTCTTGTCTTTTAGGTACACAAAGATGAAGACAGCAACCAATATTTATATATTTAACCTGGCTTTGGCAGACGCTTTAGTTACGACCACCATGCCCTTCCAGAGCACCGTCTACTTGATGAATTCCTGGCCTTTCGGGGCTGTGCTGTGCAAGATAGTCATTTCCATCGACTACTACAACATGTTCACCAGCATCTTCACCCTGACCATGATGAGCGTGGACCGCTACATCGCTGTGTGCCACCCCGTGAAGGCTCTAGACTTCCGCACACCCCTGAAGGCAAAGATCATCAACATCTGTATTTGGCTCCTGTCCTCCTCTGTGGGCATATCCGCAATCGTCCTCGGAGGCACCAAAGTTAGGGAAGGTAAGAGTGTCGTTTTCATTCCATTTATAAAAATGTGACTTTTAATTGTACAAACTTTTAATTCGGGGTGAGCAGGACACATGTCTAGTGGCAAAGCCAAAAGACAACGGAAATATAGTGTGTACATCCATGGAAACTGAGAAATGAAACAATTTAGGGTCCCTTTCCAGCTCTAAACACAGAAGGGAATAATGTCATCGCCAGAACACAGGTACCTCACCCGTCTGTCTCCTGCTCTGGGAGTGCTTACCAGCACGCAGAGGGGTGAGCATGAGGAAAGAAACCACAGGCATGTGCATTTCTAAAATACAGCCTGGCAACCCCAGGACACGACTTCTCGCGCCTTTTCTCTTTCCCTAACGAGGGACTTGAATCAGTAGAGATTCTGACTCTTTGCTCTTTTCCCCTTGAAGGATAATCTTCACTTCACTATCTTAACAGCTCCATTTGGCTGTAGGCCACTCAGGTCAGGTTCCCAGATGGACAGTACTTACCGATGAGCAGAACCATTAGATTTTGGACAAGTTAGTTTTTACCCCATGCCAACACCGATAGGGAGGGTGGTGGTACCTGTGAGTACAGATAATTGAATATGTATGGCAAGGACTTTGCAGTCATAGTGGAAGAGCTGGAACTAAAATCGTGGCTTATCTACACGATTTATGGTACATGGACTTTGTTTATTTGGTTTTAGACTTAATTCGGGTTTTAGTTTACAGTTGTAGGTTCACAGCAAAATTGAGCAGAAAGTACAGAGAGTTCCCATTTGCCCCCTACCCCCACACATGCACAGCCTCCCTCACTATCAGCTTCTCCCGCAGGGTGGTTCATTTGTTACACACAGTGAATTCACATTGACACATCATTATCACCCATCGTCCATCGATTCCATGAGAGCTCACTCTCGGGTCTGCACATGCTATGGGTTTGGAGAAATGTGCAACGACATGGGCCCATTGTGTTAATGAAGCATGATCTTTCTCCTCTGAAACCATAACATGAATTTCTAGCCTTGCCACAGCAGGTGTCAAACTGTAATACATGGTCAGTTTTAAGAAATGCCCAACTTTCTCTATCAGATAAACATTTTAAAATGTGATTAATCACATGCAGGATTTCGTTTTTTCATGCTTACAACAAATAAAAATAAAGTGCAAGAAACTCTTCTAAGGCTTGGGTGTTTGTGCATAACAACTCAAATTCAAAAAGAGATACCTAGTCTATACCCTGAAGGTGAGAAGAATGGGCTAAATAATATAAGAAGATAGATGATTTTTCCCAGGACAAATAAAGAACTGATTTTTATGTTTCATGTTACACTTGTAGACTTAACCACTACATTCCTTCTAATCATTGTCAGAAAATGACATACTAGATGAAATAGATTTCAATTAGGTTTTTGAATGGGGAAATGAAGATGTGGCTTTTCTTGGAAGGAGTTGCTACAGATGAATGTGTGAAGATGCAATGGAAGAAAAGATCCACCAAGCTTCAGCAGAAGGTTAATTTTTTCAGCAAAAAAGGGGAAAAAATTAAAATAGTCTTATAGGAAGGCTCCATTCTTCCCTCATATATATATTTTTTTTTAATTTGCAAAAGCAGGTTTTGTTTATATGATGAAAGATTGTCTTCATTGTCTAGTGCATTCATTTTGGAGTGTTGCACCACACTGCACATTAAGGCTCCTGGATGATCAAGGGGAATACTTTAGACAATCTCTGTGCACTGAATTGGAGCTGTGTGGCATTGGTGGTTCACAGCCTCCTGTGTGTGGAGAATGTACATCAGGCCTGGATTGCATTAGATCACGTCCACCTGGACAAACCCTGTCTCACCTAATGCTTCCAAGTTGACAGTATTTCTTTTGGGTTAAGAGCACAGATTCTTACACTGCAGCCTGCATAGGATAGAATCCTGACTTCACTGCTTACGTGCAGTCACTTCAGAGACATTAGGTGGGGAACCTGTGGCTGTAAGGCCACACGTGGCCTTCACACTTCTCCTTAAGTGCGGCCTGGCTGAATCCAAATTTTACAGAGTAAATCCTTTTATTAAAAGGGGTGCGGCAGAGAAAGATGAAGCTTTTCTTGCCTCCTTCGGTGCTTAAAAAATAAGAATCTTGAAATCAGAAGGCCGCGGTTCCCACCCTTCTCGGGTGTTTCCAGATCTAAGGGGTCACTGCGTGGGAAACTGGAGACGCAGCGCCTGGCGTCAGTAAACGCTCAGCAGATGCCAGCCAGTGCGTTGTAGCAGGCCATGCCTGTTGCTGTGTCTGCCATCATCTAATCATCCATCTGGTATTCATCCAGTATTGAGATCTCTTGCATACAGCAAAATTTCACTTTATGGGCATAAAACGTTGAATCTAATATTGTATATACAGCAGTGTATATGTGTGTGTGTTATTTATTTTGGAGAATTCATAGTCTGCCTATTGCTATTATTATACTAGCTAAGAATTATTATAATAGCTACAAAAACAGACTTATTCTTACCAAAATGAATACACACAAGAAAATCTTTAGTTTAGCTGTTAGAACTAACTCTATAATTATGACAGCCATGAGACGTTGGAGCATGAGTCAGCAGGAGCTGTGGCCCTCTGATATTAATACAAAAGGAAAAGAAACTACTTTTGGAACTGAGGCAATTGTCTGGATAATTCAACCTGAAAATGCCTCCTTTGTCCTGAAAAGGAGCATGGGATAAAAACAGCACTCCTGGACTGGGATTTCCCACTGAGTGTCTCAGCTCTCTCCGTTCTTGGCAGTTGTATAAATTCACTTTGCTGACTTTTCTGGAGGATTTTTCCAACTTTGTAGTTGGATGTTAGTTTCCTGAAGTCCTGTAAAAGTAGCTGTTGTTAGTGATTTCATTCATTCATCAGATATTTATTGGGCTCCTACTACATGCAAGACAATTTGTTCAAGAGGAAGCTGATGCTCAGAGTTGAATATATATGTCCAAATTAAACATTGGCCCTGTGTTGCCTTTGCTAATAGTCTTCATAGTAATAGTACTTTGCCTGATGACTTTTTAGAGAAGCAAAAATTACAAGTTACCCTGGAAGCTATCATTTACTCCTCGAAGATTTGATCTGATATTTAATTGATAAAAGGAGATCTCTACAATATTCATCTTTAATAATTGTCCAAATGATTATATCCTTTGTATTTTAATGTATGTATAATTAGAATTCTAATAAGATGCATTTTGTTATACTAAGGGATGTTTGATTAAGATCACATTATTGATACAGTTCTTTCACTATTTAAAAATGTTCTTAGGCTATTTTTGAAGCAGATTTTTCCAACATCAGAAGAAAATATTTTTATCACAAAAATTATACTCATAGTCTTGCTTATCTGTGAGGAAGGATCAGGGCAAAGGGAGGTCTGTTCTGTGCTGGCTGACTGCTCAGGGGCAGGAGGGGAAAGTGAGCTGATTGGTTTGTGGGGAAGAGATTGCTCGTGAGCCCTCATGAAATTAGTTTAAAAGGTACTGATCCTGGGTCCCTGCTCTTTCTAGTATTAAGGTCACTCTAAGGGATTATTACCCAGTGAAGAGAAGCAGAGCAATAAAAAATTTTTCTAAGTTCTCATGTAAAAATATTTGCTTTATCTGAGATACATAATAATGTGGGTATAAATGAAAAAAAATATGCCTGATTTACTCAAAATTCCCCTAATAATAAGGATGATTCTCTTTCTCCTTCTCTTTTCCTTCCTCCTCTTTCTTCTCCTCCAAAACTTTTACTCATGTTTCAGTAATGCCCTTAATTACAATGAGCACCTTTGGGTCCATTAAATCACAGTACCTGGTTCAAATTTAGACAAATTTCATATCCATTTTTATTGACCCACATAATGATTTCTTGTAAACCAGTTAATATTTTTCAGAGAAGCTGGTTTTTGTTAAATTCAATGGCTAGATTTGAAATATTTAGTCATCTACTACAAATAGGCATTAACTTTTACTGCCAGAGCCTGAAGTCTGGGAGAACTGTTAACAAATGGAAATACAAATAAGTAGCCATGCTATAAAATAACAACTTAGCTCCTCTAAAACCATCAATGTCAAACCAGCATCCACAACTAGGTAAGTAATATTGCTAGTTAATCTTACTTATTTACACTATTGTGTATATTACCAATAAATGGTGACTTTCTAGCATCCTTGTTCTTATGCACAAAGATAGGACAGTTAATGTAATGTAACGGCATTCGTTCCTAATTTGGGGGGTTACTTCAGGTAATAGCATCTCTCCATCATTGAACCATTGCAATCAGAGGTCTTAAAGTTCACATTTAAAACATTTTTTAGCCACGGCCATAGCAATAATAGGTTTTCTTTTTATGGTCTTGTTCACTGCTGCAGACGGGGAGGTCATCGAGTGTTCCTTGCAGTTCCCGGATGATGACTACTCCTGGTGGGATCTGTTCATGAAGATCTGTGTCTTCGTCTTTGCCTTTGTGATTCCCGTCCTCATCATCATCGTCTGCTACACCCTGATGATCCTGCGCCTGAAGAGCGTCCGGCTCCTTTCTGGCTCTCGGGAGAAAGATCGCAATCTCCGCCGGATCACCAGGCTGGTGCTGGTGGTGGTGGCGGTCTTCATCGTCTGCTGGACCCCCATCCACATCTTCATCTTGGTGGAGGCTCTGGGCAGCACCTCCCACAGCACGGCTGCCCTCTCCAGCTACTACTTCTGCATCGCCTTGGGGTACACCAACAGCAGCCTGAACCCCATCCTCTACGCCTTCCTTGATGAAAACTTCAAGCGGTGTTTCAGGGACTTCTGCTTTCCCATTAAGATGAGGATGGAGCGACAGAGCACCAGCAGAGTCAGAAACACGGTTCAGGATCCTGCCTACATGAGGGATGTGGATGGGATGAATAAGCCAGTATGACTAGTCGTGGAGATGTCTTCTTATAGTTCTTCAGGAAGAGAAGAGGTCAACGATCTAGGTCTCACTCAGATTACTACTGCAGTCTGAGATGAAAAGAGACTTTTTAATAAACTTTCTGAAATCTCATGGTCTAAAGTCCTAAGATACAGACTGCATTGGCCATCCAGGTCGGTGGAAACATGAAGGCTGCCAGGAAGGAGGGCAGAAGGTTCGAGCAACAAACATGACTCTTCTCTAGGGCACGGAAGGCAGGCTGGCTCTCGGTTCCTCCGAGGAACAAAGAACAGGCCTTTCCTTCTGGTGACCTATATTTAGGTCAGCACCCATCTCTTGTGGCCTTCCTATGCAATGTGGTTTCAAAACCTCTATTTAAGAGAAAAGGAAAAGGCAAAAAAACACATTGGTTTCAGAGCTCAGTGGACATCCAATCCAGATGTTAACAATGACAGCAACAACCTCAAAAAGAATGAGAACCATTTCCAGGGTTCACACCCAGCTCACTTTATGCTGTGTGGACATGCATTTTGTGGGGTGATGTGGTGAGAACTGCAGCTGAAGTGTGATTGGGCCCACACCTGAGGCATCTGATATTCATGTATAGTAGAACATCATCTCGATATTTATGAAATCACTTAAACATGTAAAAAGTGGTTTTTAACAAAGTTCAATTTCTTTAAAACTAGTTATTGTTTTTTACTTAGCATGCTATTCAGGTAAATAATCTTATGGCAAAGCATGTCCCGATGTCAAGAAACATAAAGTGGTTTGAATACCACTGAAAAAATATACAGCTTCATCTGTAAATAATGATACACGTGCAAATAAGGAATGGGTTTGCCTTCTAGCCAGGGGATTCCCAAGGGCACAGTAATGATCCCGGAGTTATTAAGAGTTGATGCTGAGACTTTTTGCTGGTAGTCGGTCATGGCGGGATCTCTTTCCAACTTCCCGGACCCCATTTAGTCCTTTGTCGTTTAACAGTGCTCATAACTCATGTTAATGAGTCATGAAACCTTTAACTTTCTCCCAGGTTGTAGCCTTGGCAGAATCTAGCCTGTTTGTAGCATCTCTTTATAGCTGTTACCAGATTCCCTGTATTTATGGGGAGGAAGATGTTTTGCTTATGGAGATCTCAAGATACTACTCTGTGGCTTTCGGCAAGAAAGTAGAATTGTTCCTAAATGTGTGCTGAATGGGAACATTACGGTGCTCGGAGTTCCTGGACACACCTTGCACTGTGTTCTGTGAAGAACACACCTGCTGAGGATAATGTCATGAGCAACACATTTAGGATAATTTTGCTAAAATTTCCAGATGACATAGAAATTCCCTCTTTTTTTCCCCCTGAAATGTATGGTTTCAGAGGTAATGGATTTTTCTGTAATTTTCCTGGGAAGAAAAAAGGGATAATTTAGAAATAACACCCATTTCTAAGCCTATATCTTATTAGGGCAGCACCCTTTGCAATTTAATAGAAAAATCAAATGTAAAGCCCTGTATAACTGTAGACACTATTGCATCTGTAAGTGCTGTTCACCATGCATTTTCTCTCTAGTGTATAGCCTCTCTCCTTTTGGAAATAAAAACTCACGTTGAAGGTTTTACATGTGGTTTCACAATTTTACCCTTATCATATTTGTGTCTATTCCAGATTGTCATGACACCTAACACCAATGACTGAAGGCAGCATGGCAGGGATTTTTTCCTAGTGAAAATGAAGAACTCTTTTGAGTATTTCTTAAATTTCATTGACATTCCTAGATGTCCTTATATTATTATAACTGAATGATTGGCTTAAATACTGGTTTATACTAACGCCTTAGTTAAAAATCTTGGTTATCATACAGGAAAGATGTCGTTATAGAGAGTAGTTTCAGAAACAAACCCCACCAGAACAGGAAATATAAAAACCTCTTTATAAAACAGCAAAACCCAGGAAATTTTCCTCTTAGCTTCTTACCCAGTGCAAAACACAACAGAAATACAATCATGGAATGAAATCAGAGCAGTGTGTTCTCTTTAAACCAGCGCTGCCTGTGCTTCCGTGGCATTAACTACCATTCACGGAGTCTGAACTGTTTGCCTGATTTCTTCTGCATCTTTGCACGTGGAAGTTTGCGCACAAAGAGAAAGAGAAGTAACACCCAAGAAGGGTCGTTCCTCCCAAGCTTCTCCGTTTTTGTTAATACTGGCTTCCCAAAGCTGAAAAGAGAGAAGATGGAAATGTCGTTTTAGGACATTGCTTTACAGGAATGGTGATGTCAATCCCACGCCAGGAAAGACGCCACTCACAAATGTGTCTCTTTGCCGAAGTGTATAGGTTCACGTGCGAGTGTGTGTGTCCTGCCATGAACAGCGATCATATTGCCATTCGCTCATCATTCCCTACAATGTGTTTGTCCGAGACTTACTACCTCTGAGATATCTCCCACTTTTGATGCTCCTTTCTTCAACCTCAATGGGAGGGCATTGTCTGCTGTGTCTCTCTGAGACCAGACCTGCATGTGTCCAACCTTGAGATGGGCTCTCCACATGAACCCTATGTGCCCACGCAGAAAGTGCAGAGAAATGAACCAGCCATGCATGGTGAGGAGGAAACCTGTAACTCGGAACTGGAGGACAATGGAAACACTCTCAGTGTCTCAGACTACTTAGGAATCTAAGAGTGTCCCTGAGACTTAAAATCAAAATGCTAGGCTTAATCCTAAAAAGAAAATATAATTTTGGGGAAAAAAATCAAGAAATATTCACATATATCTGAAGAAGATGGTTCCATTCTGTGATATGTTACTGAGAAATAAAAGTCCTTAAACTTGTACAACTATTATGAGACTATTTATAGATGTTTCTGGCTTTAAATTGGAGCATTTTAGATAGAAAACTGTGACAAAGTTGTATGTCCTTTCAGTGAGATTTATTTCCTAACCAAGAGTTGTTTGGATGATTCAGCATAAATATGAGAATCTCAACCAAAAAGAGCATAAACTCATTTGCCCTAAGGCAATTTTCTTCTCTGAAACAAAAGTATATTCACATATTCTTTATTATAATGTATATTATTTATTTATATCTCATACTTTTAAAGATGATAATTATGCATTGTATATATGATTGTGTGCCTTGCAATAAAATCAAAATTGTACCTGCTAAAAATCACAATAGTCAATTGTGGTAAATCATTTATTCTATAATTACTTCAATGATTCTGCACTTCTGCAAGAACAATGTTAACTGTTTCTCAAAACTGTAAGAGTTGCTCTAACTTGAAAATGATAGAGCAATGTTGCTTACTCTCATCCATGAAAATGTTGTTAATGATTAATGGAAAGAAACAAAACATGTGGGAATCTAAACTGTGATCTTAAATTCTCAGACCTGGGAATCGCACATTCACCTGTTTGCACAGTGATGATGCCCTCCCAATGAAAATCCACTTTTTCACTGTGAAAAACACGAAAAATTCAAAATCGAACTGTCAATTTTGACGTAGAAACACAAGCAGCCTTCTGTCCTGCTGCCAATACAATAGAACCACACCATTGGCAGGAATGATCTGTTTCTAAACCTCACGTTATTTTACATACAAAAAAAGAAAAACTTAAAAACAAGTATCTTGACAAAAGAAAGACCCATAAGTAGAGGCAAAACTTAGGCAAGGGAAATAAAAAGAAACTCATCTTGCTAATTGGGAAGAACACACTAGTAGGTCCTATTCTCATTTTAAAACTGAGCAAATCTCTTATTACTGTTTATCTTTGATGGATAACTCAATTTCATAAGTGATTGGAATGCAAGTGTAGTATGGGTTTCCACTTCCATTTTTGGTGGATTCTTTGGTGTGTTTAATAAAAGAGAGAAAAGAAAATTGGAAAAAATATAAGGAAGTAAGAGAGCAAATAGTTTTTCATCTGAAACAAGATCCTTTCCTAAGGCTGGATGCTGTATACTCAGGTATATAAATTTCTGAGTATGTAGAATGTGATTAGAAACTTGTTTTCTAAGGAAATTATGAATATATTTGGAGAGAAAATTCAATATGCAGCAAGTTTTGGCATTACGATATCTTCTCTCTATAATTAATTTGCAGCACTATACATTCCTGCTGATGGTCCCTATGTTTGTAAGAACTAGTGACAACAGCATAAACCAAACAGATATTACAGATGAATTGTTTTTCAATAACTGGTGCTTAAGAAAATATTCAATCATATTTATGCCAAAACTATGCTAGATTCTGAATGGGCAAAGGTAAACAAAACAAATATACTTTTAAAAAAATGCTTTACTAGTGAATTTATTAGTACTTTAAGTGGCCAAATACACATTTGATGCTTACAGTCTAAGAAAGACAAGGTTTAAGCAATTAACTGAAATTTATTGCAATGGGAGCTCAAATTATTAGAATGCAACCTACTCTAAAAGGGCTATTTACCCATTTACCTAGATATATTTTCAAAATTGCTTTATTTCTATCATTATGTTATACTTGAAATTAGTGGACATGTTAAGGTAACAGTTATTTAAATATTTGAAGATAGTCAAAATGACAACTACTAGTAAATAATATGGCTTATCTGAGTTTGAATTGATAAAAGAACCAGTATGTTGGAAGCCAAATAATTTAGCAACCACACAGTCCAGAAATTATACTAGAAGATGAGACACTGATAATTAAGAGCTATGTTATAAGGCGCATGTCAGACACAAATTGAACTACAGGATCAAGTGTAGTTGATATCTTATTAATGGAACTAGGAAGGAAAGAATTAAAATAGCTGGTCTGCAACCAATTCATTTGCTTTGTGGGGGAGCCTCCCCACCCAGGTGACTGCCTAGTCTCCTTGTCCACTGGACCTCTGATAAAAAGTGATTTTTGTAGGGACCTTATCTACAGAATGTCGTTAGCAGGATGTTCCTGGCTAGAGAAGTACTTGTAATAAACCTGTAATCTATATAGGTTTATGTTTGGGGGTGGGGCATAACATGGATATGTTTCATAACTTACATGTTCTTACTGGTTGAGGCAATCTGCAACTTCATTAGAAACTTCAAGTATTATTCAGGGAAAAGAGCCCATGTCTGATGTGGGAAGGAAGGACGAGGAACCACCCTTGTAGTCTCAGATGTCTCTCACTTCACCTAAGCTGGAGACTTTCTGTATCTTTGAAATTAACAGTAAAACTTGATATTTCCATGTCATAAGGTACCTCAACCAGAAACTCAGGTTAAAAATACATTGTTAAAGCCTGAGAATTATTTACTAGAGAAAAGTATTGGTTAAGTTTTGATTTAAAAAAGAACAGTGCTGCTACTGCTAATACCAATAATTATAAAACCTTATATTAATATTTATTGCTATACTAAGTGTTTTGTATGTCCTAAGTTAATACTCTCAACAGGCCTATGAGCTAGTTGTATGAAACCTGGATGTCAAATAAGTTTACTAATGCCACATAGTAAGTGGCAGAGGTGGAAAAAAATGTAATTATTACATGTGAAATGATGGAAGTTCTCGGGGTCAGTGTTCATGGAGCTAGGGAATTACGATGAACGAGGTTGGTGGGATAAAAACCAGTATAGGCTGGGCACGGTGACTCAGACCTGTAATCCTAGCACTCTGGGAGGCTGAGGTAGGAGGATAACTCAAGGCCAGGAGTTCAAGACCACTTTGAGCAAGAGTGAGATCCCATCTCTACAAAAAATTGAAAAAATAGAAAAATTAGCTGAGTGTGGGGATATGCCTGTAGTCCCAACTACCCTACTCGGGAAGCTGGGGTGGGAGGATGGCTTGAGGCCAGGAGTTTGAGGTTGCAGTGAGCTATGATGATGCCACTGCATTCTAGCCAGGGCGGACAGAGCAAGATCCTGTCACAGAAAACACAGGAAAAAACAAAAACAAAAAAACAGTATAGACTTGGGAATTAGACTGCCTGCGTTCAAATCTCAGCTCCAGCTGTGATTTATGTGGTCTTGTGCAAGATATAATCTTTTCTGTACCACAAAATCTGTCCTCACAAAATAGTGACCAAAATAAATCCATAGATCTACTACATTCATACAACTATAGGAAGACTCAGTAAGTGTTAGTGAATACAGTTGTTATCATTTTCAATTAACCTCACCACAAAAACATTGGTTTCAATTATTGATTGGTTTCTTTCAATGTTAAAACAGTAAGACTCCGGATTCTCTGTGGGCTGCATCATGTTGTCACCTCACACATCACGGACTCATGAGATCTAGCAGGCAGTGAGCACACAACCCATTTCCCCCGCCATCTCCCTCCCGTCAGTAGTTGCAAAATAAAACCCGGACATGGCTGTATGCTGGGAAGAGGGCCTGAGTATCCAGCATGAGGAAGTAAGGTCTTTGGTCTTCCTGCGTAATATGAGAAACCTAATTCAAGGGCTGTGTTTCCTTCTCCAAACCTGAATGTCATTCATTCCTGGCGAAAGGATTGCCTTAGCAGCAATGGTTGATCCCCTTGGAGTGAGGGTTTGCACCGGGAAGCGGAAAGGACTGACGGGTTGCTTTCCCCCAGCAGAGGGGCACAGAGACTGTGGTTCAGAAGGCATGGGGACTTCGCCTGCTGTGCCGCTCAGACAGCCGCGTGTCTCAAGTGATGCACTGGGATGGATTCAGTGTTCCAGCGAGGATGTCAGGGCTCTGTTTCTCCTCCGTTTCTTTGTTCCAGTGTTGTCTTTGTTGCCTTCATTTTTCAGGCCCTCTCTCTCTCTCTCTCTAAATGTGCCACTGGTAGCTTCAGGCTCACACCGTAAACACAGCTCATAATAATTGTGGAACAGAGAGACTTTTCCTTTCCCAGAACCCATGTATCCAAGAAGGGGAGTTTAACCGTCCTACCCCTGAACCAATCACCATTGTTGGGGGCTGCAGGGCTCAGTTACCTGTTCCCCCAGCCCGCTGTCCATGTGCGTGCTTCAGCTGGGAGGAGCCGGGAAGGGCTAGTTTTCCTTGAGCCCCATAGAGTGGGTTCCCACTGGAAAACAGGATCCAAAAATATAAATAAATAAAATAAAATAGAATATTCTTAAAATTAGTATAATTTAACACATGAGCCACAGAGTAATACTTTCGAAGAGTTCTAACAGACAATATTTTGTAAATAATACAAGGTGACATCTGTTATTAGCAAAAATAAAGGAGTATTTTATTATAAATTTTATTATAAATAAAAACCCTAAAAATGGCACTGCTACCACAAAACACAATGCACAATGATTGCTTACCTCTCTTGACTAAATTAATGCCTTCCGTAAAGATCGGCTCTTAAAACTCATGAGACTTTGTCCAACAGTGCCTATCTGGACCTAAGTTTATCCTGTACCTAGCAGGTCTACATTAGACACCATTTTGAGGTACATAGACCCAGACACCTCGTCGGCATGGAGAAGAGGTTATGACACAGGCACAGGCAGGGGAAAGACATAACATAATGTGTCTTTGGCTCACACAGGGAAGACGATTCATTTCCACCACTCTCTTTGTAATTCCCACACCAGCTGGAGCACACATCAATTTGAGTGAAAATTAATAGTGTTTGTACTTTCTGAGATAAACTGAAGAGTTGTACACCTCTATATTTGCTTTTAGTGATGACTTTTTTTGTAAGCCAGAGGATTATCTTTCCATTGTTTTCATTTTGGAGTTCTGCCTTGACAAACACACTACAATACGATGACCTTCTCAAGGCCCTTTGCCAGCTGTGCTTCCTTCATTCTATTTAATACGATGCTTTCTCCCAACTTTATTTTCAAATTTAAAAATAAAATAGATCTAAGCTTTTCTTTAAGTCATACTTTGAAATCATTCCTCTGCACATAAGCACTTACTTCTAAGAACTACTTGTTAAGAATGGAGGATATTTCCATTTAGATCAATACTCAGGTAAAATGTACTTGCTTTAAGCAAAATCTCTTCAGATTAGGTCATTGAAATATTAGTTCAAACATAATTAAGGATTTTAACAATATCTCCCACCTCCCTACAAAAGAAACCACAAATATTTTGACAGGGAATAAAAAATTTGCCAGTCAACATTGTCTTTACTACTGAATTGTTTGGGTGGAGTTTTCAGATATTGTTAGGCTTTTGTGTTTTGTGATTCAGCTGCCAGTTGAGCTGCATTTTCCTGGCTATATCTCCCTGAGCAGGCTTTTCTACTGTCTTTCTCACCACTATCATGGAGCAGATCAATCGGTAAAGTATCAACTGTCTTACATCACACTTTCTACATCATAGGAATACAAAGGAGCAAAGCTCAGTCGTAAAGAATGGATACACAATCAACTTTCACTGGCCTCTAGAGAGAGGCCCATAATATGAGAAATTTAATTGGCAAATAGTTCCAGATCATTGATTCCTTTCATACTTCCTTCTACCATTGGGAAATCACACAGCTTATAAAATAATAAAAATATATTTTTAAGATTTGACTCACAGTGGCAGACTGTTCCAAAATGGAACAATATCTTTCATTCTAAGTGATCTTCATACACATGAGCTCAGCCTGCCTCTCATCTGGAGCTGGGTCTATGACCCTCCCTAGAACCTGGATAGACCAGTGTTACTGTCTCAATGCACAGAGTATGTGACTTCTAAAACTAAATCAAAAGTTTAAACTAAAATAAAATCCTAAGCTCCCCACTGACTGAATGGACTGGACCCTCTCTTGGCTAAGAGGACCCCAAAGAAACTTTAAAACTGAGTTCCCAGCCACTATGGATGGAAGGTCAGACACGCCTCATTACACTACGCACCCTCAACAGCCATCTGACTTTTTCCTTTCAGGGTTAAACAGAAACTAATCTCATGATCTACTCCTCCTTAATCGAGGTTTCTGCACTGCAACTAACCAGCATTCTTTCCCAGTTAAGAGACCAGCAACCACAGTGTTTTAACCAGTCCGCAGAGTGAGCGCAGAGGGCTTTTGTTTACCGCTTCCCTTTTGGACACCAGAGGGCGCCGTGCTCTGAACACGGACCCCATACGGGGCGGGGCATAAAGCTGGACTGCGCATGCGCACGCTTCTCCTTTTATCAATATTCACGACTTCCCCTACAGCTTGTTAAATATGTATATTTGGCCACCTGACTGAGCGTAAATTCCTGTTCCAATTGTCTGTCACTTGAAGCTTCTGTCACTTGTTTCTGGCTTCTGGCCGGGCTCTGCTTCCCCGCCTACCAGAAAGGCCACGCTCTGGCTGCAACCGTTTATGAGAAATAAAGCTCTTCTTTCCAAATGTATGAACCTCATCATTTCCTTCACTTAATATAATACATCCTGTACTTCTGCCTTTGTCTCTTGGGATGCTTGCTCTTGGAACCAGCTGCCATCCTGTGAGGAAACTAAACACGCCCTTGCAGAGGGGTCGCACGCCAGGCCCAGCTTGCCCGCCGGCTGTGGGGAGCGAAAGCACCTCCCTACCTGGGCAGCCCCGGGCCTCCTGGGTTTCCCCAGCGGGGAACCCAGACATTGTGAGGCAGAGAAAGCCATCTTTGTCTCCAAATTCCTTATGCACAGAATGGTGAGCATAACAAAATGGCAGTTTTATGCCGCCACGTACCGGGGTGGTTTGCTGTGAGCAATAGTAACGGGGGCGCACAGACAGAAGGCTGTCAGATTTTAGCCCATTCCTCCACTCCAGACCTCCTCCTCCCCATACTGCATGTGGGAAAAACTACTCCACTGCGTGATAAAGAGGAATCACCCCAAACAGAGTTAGCCTTTCATCCAAACCTTGTTAGCTCACCAATTCATATCCTTTTAAAGGAATAGTAGCATACCGTGTTTCCCCGAAAATAAGACCTACCCATAAAATAAGCCCTAGCAGGATTTCTAAGCATTTGCGCAATAGAAGCCCCACCCCGAAAATAAGACCTAGGGATGGGCGTGGGTACGCAGCGTCTGCACAACCCCTGCACTTCCTCGCAGAGCGGTAAAGAAGATGAGCAGCCCTTCTCATCTGCCCCATGAGAGCTTTATTGCTCGACTTGAGAGATTGGAGCCAATGGTTCTAAAGGAAATAGAGTTGCGGGAAATTCAGGATGGAATTTGGGGTTTGGAGAGTTATGATGGTGTTCCAGAAGAAGACGACTTAACTATATTTGAATAAATGTAGATTGTACCGTACTTAAAAAAAATAACGCATCTCCTGAAAATAAGCCCTAAGGTGTCTTCTTGAGGAAAAATAAATATAAGACCTTGTCTTATTTTCGGGGAAACATGGTATTAATATAAATGCTAAGGCTTCTAAGAAAATCATCTAAAAGCCCATTCCTCCAGCTGCTGCTGAGCCACAGAGAGCAAACAAGGAACACAACTAAAAAGATAGCTGAGTGGTGGCAAACAGTAATGCAATGAATTTATTAACAATGAAATTAAGTGATGAATGGGGATGTTTTAAAAGGACACAGAAAACAAGTTTCTCTTAGATATGAGTAATTTCCCCATCCTGATACTTTGTGGTAGAAAGTAGATTTATCATTGCATATTATTCCAGATTCCTAAATGTTATTGTATCAAATTTATGCAAACCTCATCACTGACAACATTGTGGGAAAGTTGAAAAATCATGGTTTTGGGAGCCAGGAAAATTTGGATTTCAATCTCCTCCATTGGCAGTTTTTATGAGTTTAAATGCATTGTTTAACAGTTTTCTGTCCAGTTTCTTTGTGTACTAAAAAAGGAAAGATAAAAATACTTACCTTGATAATCTCTTACCGTATTAGATTGTTTGAAATTTTTGGTTAGAAATCAGAAATACAAATAGATATGTACTTTTTTGGTACTATGTTAAAATATATTTCCCAAGACAAATTATATAAAGTTTAATAAGCTGAACGAAGCATGAAAGATCTTGTAATTATTTGTTCTCAGAGTAATAGCACTTTGTTCTATTTGAATTAATGGCAGATGGGGATATTAGATTATATGAGCAAGTTCATTAAAGCTTTACAGAATTGGAAAACTAGCGGGGTTTAATGTCCGCTTTATCAAACGCAACAGTTTTGGAGAATAGTTTAGAGTGACTTTCCTTTAACACTAATAACAGATTTTCAGGCAAAAATAAAAGGTACAGTGGAAGAAGGAAAAGGAGAAATTTCCACTTCCATTATTCTCCATAAAAGAAAGGCTTTATAGCCTTACTTAAATTCGTAAGATCATTTATTTTATTATCTAACATATGTATACATCACAGACACATATGCACTCAAACTGTAACCCCTATGTGGAAGCACAAACTACGAACTATACAAATACTTGCACCCCACACCACCCTTCTCTTGGCAAAGAGCATAGGAAGATGGTACCCTCAGCAGAGGCCACAGTTCTGCACAAATGCTGGCAGATTGGTGCTGCAGAGTTCTCAGAGCTCTGGTGGAAGCAGAGGTGTTGCAGGCTCCCCACTCCAAAGCTCCAGCGGGTAGGGGCCGTGGAAGAGGCCACAGGCCACAGCACAGTGAAGGCATAGTGACTCATGGTCAGGGAGGGACCCTGAAGTCTAGGAGCAGATCCTAACTCACAGCAGCCGTTTTTTCAGGGTGACCAAATGTGCACCATAGACCCAGGGAGGAGCAACGCAAAGCGATGGATTATGTATGTGTGGTAAATTCAGGTATGAAACCATCTGGTTCAGGTCTTTTCTTTTTAGGAAGGTTTTTTTATTGCTGTTTCAATTTCAGTACTTGATATTGGTCTGGTCAGGAATTCTATTTTCTCCTGGTTGAGACTAGGGAGGCTGTGTGTTTCTAACAAATTGTCCATTTCCTCCGCATTTTGTTTGTGAGCATAGAGGTTTTTGTAGTATTCATAAATTATATCTTGTATCTCCATGGCATCAGTTGTGATTTCTCCTTTATTGTTCCTGATGGAGCTTATTAGAGATTTTTCTTTTCTGCTTTTCGTTAGTCTAGCCAATTTTGTTTATTGTCAATGTCAATGTTTATGTCAATTTTGTTTATTTTTTCAAAGAACCAACTTTTTCTTTTATTAATCTTCCGCATAGTTTCCCTGTTGTCAATTTCGTTTGGCTCTGATTTGATCTTAATGATTTCACTTCTGTTGGTTTTTGGGTCGGTCTGTTCTTCTTTTTCCAGCTCTTTGAGATAATTCATTAGGTTGTCTTTTTGTGATCTTTTCAACTTTTGGATATAGGCATTTATGGAAATAAACTTTCCTCTCAGGACTGCTTTAGCTGTGTTCCACAGTTTTTGGTAACTTGTGTCACCTTTTTCATTTAGTTCAAAGAATCTTTTGATTTCCATCTTGATTTCCTCATTTAGGAAGTGACCATTCAGCAAAAGGTTGTTTAGTTTCCATGACTTTGTGTAGAAATGAGAAATACTATTAAGATTGATTTCTACATTTATTCCATTGTGGCCTGAAAAGATACATGGTATAATTTCTATTTTTTTAAAATTGTTTGAGACATGTTTGTGTCCTCAATATGGTCAATCTTAGAGAATGACCCATGAGCTGATGAGAAGAATGTATATTCAGTGATTTGGGGCTAGAATGTCCTGTAAATGTCAATCAGGCCCATTTGTTCTAGAGTTCCGGTTACGTCCATTGTTTCTTTGTTGATTTTTTGTTTGGAGCATCTATGCTGTGCTGTCAGTGGGGTGTTAAAGTCTCCGACTATTATGGTGTTGTTGTTTATCCATTTGTTTAGATCAAGTAGAGTTTGATTTATGAATCTGGGTGCACCAAGGTTGGGTGCATATATATTTAGAATTGTTATGTCTTCTTGTTGAACTGTACCCTTCACCATTATATAGTGACCTTCTTTGTCTTTTATTATTTTTGTTGATTTAAAAACTAAGTTATCTGTAATCAGCACCACCACGCCAGCTTTCTTTTGGCTTCCGTTTGCTTGAAATATTATTCTCTACCCCTTTACCTTTCATCTAACTGCATCCTTGCAGGTTAGATGTGTTTTCTGAAGGCAGCAGATACTTGGCTTGTGTTTTTTATGCATTCGGCCGGCCTATGTCTCTTGAGTGGGGAGTTCAAGCCATTCACATTTATTGAGATAATTGATAGGTGGGGAAAATTTCTGTTCATTATGTTGGGTTGAACTTTGTTGCTATGTTTTCTCTCTTGAGCCATTGTGGTGTCTGGGCTTTTATCTTTAGCTTTGAGTAGATTTACATTCGTCAGTGTTTATTGTGCTGATTCATGGATAACACTGTTTTGAGTACTTCTTGCAGGGCTGATCTTGTCTTGGTGAATTCCCTCAGTCTTTGCTTATCTGAGAATGTCTTGATTTCTCCTTCATATACAAAACTTAGTTTTGCAGGGAATAAGATTCTAGGCTGGGCATTGTTTTGTTTCAGAAGAGTGAGAATGGGGCCCCAGTCTCTCCTTGCTTGTAAAGTCTCATTAGAGAATTCTGGTGTTATTCGGATTGGCTTTCCTTTGTATGTTACTTGCTTCTTTCATCTTACAGCTCTTAGAAGGGCCTCTTTAGTTGATATTTTGGTCAGTCTTATGACTGCATGTCATGATATCTTCCTGTTTGCATTAAATCTCCCAGGGGTCCTCTGAGCTTCTTGAACTTGTATATCAAGATTTTGAGCAAGGCCTGGGAAATTTTCCTCTATTATATCTTCAAATAGCTTGTCCAACCCTTGAGTGTTGTCTTCTTCCCCTTCTGGTAACCCTATGACCCTCACATTAGGTTTCTTCACATAATCTCACATCTCCTCTAGGGTTTGCTGTTTTTTCTTGTTTCTCTGCTCTATCTCTGTGACTGATTTATTTGATTGGAAGGTGTTATCTTCAATCTCTGAGATTCTTTCTTCTGTTTGATCTACCCTATTCTTGAGACTTTCCTCTGTGTTTTGTAGTTCCCTAAATTGATTCTTCATTTCCAGGAGTTCAGTTAAACTTTTCTTCATTGTTTCAATTTCTTCAGTTAATTTTTCTTCCAGGTCCTGGAGTCTTTTTGTGTTTTCTTTGTGTTGGTTAACCAATTGTTCTTGTAGGTCTTTGAATTTCCTTATGATCCACATTCGAAATTCCTCTTCTGTCATTTTGGTTGCCTGATTTTGGTTGGTGTCCATTTCTAGGGGCTGGTGCTCCTCTTTGGGGGTTTCCATTTGGTTCTTCATATTTCCAGAGTTCCTTTGCTGATTTCTTCTCATGTCAATCAGTTGTTGCTTCTTTCCTTTAGGTTTTCATTTGGGTATTCACATGCCTTGTTTAGTTTCTGAGCCGGTAGGTGGTGTCTGTAGGTGAGATTTGACTGCTCCCTGTATGATGAGTCAGTAGGTGCTGTGAAAAGGGTGTGCAGAATGTCCTCCCTGTCAGTAGGTGGCACTTGCTAGGGGGAACAGGCTACACTGTTGCTTTGAGGGCTTGTATCCAGTTCTTTTTCCTCTGGGGAGGCACTGTAGTGCCTCAGGTGGTGGGTGGGGCCCTGGGACTTCCAGGTGTGTCCTTTTCTCCCCCTCAGTGAGGGCTGGTCTCTAAGTGAGTCTGAGCAGAGCTGGGTTGTGTAAGCCTGCCCTCAGGCACCACCAATGCTGTTAGCAGGGGTCAAAGTTCTGTTCTCTTTTTCTGGGAAAAGCTGTCTGGGAAGGCTGGAATGGTCTTACTCAGTGAGAAAGTCTGCTTGTGGGGGTGGGGCTATCTGAGACCTGTAGTCTAGAGTGGGCCTTGCTTCTTTCCTCCCTCCCCAACTCAGCAGCTACTCCTGAGCCTCTGCCAGCAGGCCAGACCTCACACCACCGGGCCTCCCCTAGCTGTGAGGCTGGCTGGGAGGTTCCCTGCACAGGATCTCAGCCTTGGCTGGGTGCACGGCCTCCCTTTGGTAGGAGGGTTGCCCTCAAGGATACTGATCTGCCCCTGAAGGCACACACACCTCAGTAGGCTGTTCACGTATATCCCTTCTGTGCCCTCGGCAATGGGAGACCTTGGTGCAGGGGATCTGGTCTGCAGGTCTGATCTCTGGGTCTCAGAGCTCAAACTATATCCCCACCAGGGAGAGGAGTGCCAATCTCAATTAACCCATGGGAAGCCCAAGCTGGGTCTATGTCTCTCAGCCTTGGGGTCTGCCCTGTTCTCCTGGGATCACCATGCCAGCAGCACCTGGGAGGGCTGGCAGGTTCGGAGCTCACCATCTGAGTTCCCCTCAGCCAGCTGTAGGGCCCCAAAAGGGAAGGTCCCATTCCCTGGAGGTGCCTCCGGTTGATGTCTATATTGTGTGTCTCAGCAGCCGCAGATAGGGATGGGGGTCGGGAGAATGAGGCAATACTGGACCTGCCGCATGGCTCAGGTCTGTGCACAGGGAAGTGCCCCCAGGGAATTGGGAGCCTGGTGCCGCGTCCGCTATAGGCTTACCACTCACTGACGGTGGCTTTCTCTGGGCTGATGTCTGCAGGTCTCTCCAGCCACTGGGGAGCCCACCAGCAGTTCGAGATGCAAGGGAGGGGAAAGTTAAGCTCTCCACCTACCCTTGCTGCTGGTCTCCAGGCTACATGGGATGTCTCTGCTTTCAGTTCTTCTCCACAACCTCCTCCCGTGGAGTCTCCCGTGGTCTCAGGTACCCCTCCTTCTGACCCTCCTCCAATGTATGCTTGTCTGCTTGCTTTTTTCTTCTAATTTCTCCTAGAATCTGCCTTTTCTGCAGAGTCACTCTGTCTGGCAGTGTTTCTCATCCACCATCTTGCTGGGACTTAATTAAATTTAAAACCTCCTGAACAGCAAAAGAAGTCAACAGAGCAAATAAACAACCTACAGAATAGAAAAAAATATTTTCAAATAGACTTCTGATATAGGGCTAACGTCTAGAATCTACAAAGAACTCCAACAAATCAGCAAGAAGAAAACAAACAACCCTATTAAAGAGTGGGCAAAAGACATGAACAGAAGCTTTTCAAAAGAAGATAAACAAAAGGCCAACGAACATATTAAAAATGCTCAATATCACTAATCATCAGGGAAATGAAAATTAAAACCACAATGAGATATCACCTTACTGCTGTCAGAATGGCCATTATTAAAAAGTAAAACAAAACAAAACAAAACAAAAAAACAATAGATGCTGGTGTGGCTGCAGAGGGAAAGAAACACTTATACACCGTTGGTGAGACTGCAAATTAGGACAACCTCTATGGAAAACAGTATGGAGATTTGTGAGAGAACTGAAGTAGACCTGTCATTTGGATCTGGCAATCCCACTGTACAGTATCTACCCCAAAGGAAAGGAAGCAATTTTATTAAAAAGATACCTGCACTCGGATGTTCATTGCACCACAATTCACAATTGCAAAGACTTGGAATCAACCCAAGTGCCCATCAATTCAGGAGTCGTTTAATAAAATGTGGTATATTTATACCACGGAGTACTACTCAACCATAAAAAGAAATGAATTAATGTCTTTTTCAGCAATTTGGATGAAATGGAGACCATTATCCTTAGTGAAGTATCTCAAGAATGGAAAAAATAAATACCACATGTGCTCTCTAATAATTTAGAACTAGTTGATGGGCACACATGGGCACAGAAAGAAGTTAAAATCATTGTAAATCAAGACGAGTGGGGAAGGGAGGGGTAAAAGCAAGCTTAACAGGTACAATGAACATTATTCAGGTTATAGGCATGCTTATAGCCCTGACTTAAGCATTATAAAAGCCATCCTTGTATGTATGGCTTTTGTATCCCTTTAATATTTTGAAATAAAAAACACACACAAAAGTGTAAAAATAATCATGAATATTTTATTCTGTGGGTAGGCCTTGTTTTTCCCTGTGCCTTTATTTGTCTCTCATTTACTGTGGCCACATTGGGAGCAAGGAAGTGTCATGAGGTTTCTTTCCTGGAGGCATTAGTCCTTCTGTGACAGGTGTTTTGGTTATAGGAAATTGTGTTACAACTCTGATTGGGAGAACTAGAAGTTGTCCTGCTGGGCATCTCTGAGTGCTTTCCTGAAATGAAAAATAAGCAAATAAAAACTGCTGAAAGTCTCACTTTTTATAAAGGTTTGGTAATTGATAGTGAAAACTAAAGTATATACATTGGCCTGAATTGTCGCTCCCCTCCCCCCAATTTATATGTTGAAATCCTAGTACCCCATACCTCAGAGTGTGGCCTTATTTGTAAATAGGGCTGTAAAGAGGTAATTAAGTTAAAATGAATTTATTAGGGTCCTAGCCTAAGATGACTGTTATGTCATTTTGAAAAGAACACATTATGACACAGATACACACCGAAGAAAGACCATATAAAGACAGTCATCTGCAAGCCAAGGAGAGAGGCCTCAGAAGAAACCAACCCTACTGAGATCTTGATCACAGACTTCCAACCTGCAGAACTACAAGAAAATGAATTTTTGTTGTTTAAAATACCCAGAGTGTGGTACTTCGCTGTGGCAGCGAGAGCAAACTAATGAATCTCAAAATCCTTAATACATAGACAACATTTTTTAATTCAAATTTAAACAATACTGTGCAAACTAAGAGATTTTTAGAAAATTCCAAATTTCCTCAGATTTCTTTCCAACAAAATGTCTCAATTTTAAGAGTCAGATTGCATGTTGCCTAAAAAGAAAAATGCTTTATAGCTGTTAGCATGAAAGACAACGATGTATTTGAGATCTCTAAGGTGGTCATCACAGAGGTCAGCACCTATTTCCCTGTGTGAATTCATTGTTAATCCCAAATGAGCTGGTTGAGATAAAGTATAGATTGATTCACTAAAAAGAATACTCTGGAGGAAAAAGGTGCTGACATGGTATAGCTTTGTTTATTTTCATGCCCCCCATCTATGTTTTGCATTTTATCATTATTAACCACTGCTACAGAATGAAGCAAATGCTATTTTCTCATAAGATCATAAAACATTGGTACTAGAAGTGCTTTTAAAAACAATCTCTCTCCTTTCTTACAAAGCTAAACATACTGTTACCATGCAATCCAGCAACTATGCTCCCAGGTATTTACCCAACTGGATTTAAACATGTTCACACAAAAACTTGCACATGAATGTTTGCAGCATATTTATTCATACACAGCAGGTTTATTCATATGTGATGAAAACTAGAACAACCAAGATCTCCTTCAATAGGTCAATAGATAAACTGTTTATCAATATAATGGAATACTATTCAATGATTTTTAAAAAAGAGCTATCAAACCACAAAAATACATGGATGAGCCTTAAATATATATTTATAAGTGAAAGAAGCCACTCTTAAAGAACTACATATTGTATGATTCCAATTTTATGACATTCTGAAAAAGGAAAAAACTACAGTGCCAATAAAAGGATCAGTGGTAGTCAGAGGTTCATGGGAAGGGAGAAAAGGTTTAATAGGTGAAGCACAAGGGATTTTTAGAGCACCGAAGTAATTTTTTGATATTGTAATGATAAATACATGACATTATGACCCATGTGTGTCAGAATTGAGCAATTAAGGAAATGGATGGCAGATGATGTGTGACTTGATGTTTATCTTAATATAGATACAGATGATTACATACAGAAAAATTTATGGATATGTGTGTATACATGAATTATTATTTTACATGATTTTCTTGCTCTGTCAACTGAGAGAGTCAAAAGGAAATGACACCTCAGCAGCAGCGAGCACACTCAGTGTCCAGATCATGATTTCTAATACCATTCTCCAATACACGTCACCAGTGATGCTTTGAGGACTGAGGCAAGCAACATACAAGATTGTCCTAAAACATATTGTAGTGCTAGAAATTGAGGATGTGCTCAAAATAAATAAATAAACTCATAATTCTGGGGAGATGTCAAAGGGACACAAGGGCCGACTGAAAGATATCCCAATGGCCAAAGCTAAAGCAATTTTAGCAACAAAATAAATAAAGTAGAATTGGATTATAACCCAAAGTGTAATGTAAATATCCACAAGTCTATATGGGCATAAAAATAACTGAGTAAATAAATAAATGGGGAGAAAAGACAAATTCCAAATATTTTATGTAGATATTCCTTGCTCAAGCAGGATTCCCTACTCCTTACGTATAGGCTGTGTAGAGTGACTGAGTTCCAAAGAGTGTAATAGGGAAGGGAGGTGCTAGGGAATAACTTTGCAGTAGAGAAAACTGACAAACACTACCTCAGCCCAGTGATCAAGGTTAACGCTAAGAGTGATAAGTCATGCTGGTAGTATGTACCCTTGTAACTCAAGTTTTCATCATGATGAAAACATCAGACACATCCCAATAGAAGAATATTCTACAAAACATCCAAATAGTACTCCTCAGAACTGTCAGGATCATCAAAAATAAAGAAAGTCAGAGAAACTGTTACAGTCAAAGGTGCCTAAGGAGACAGGATAACTAAACGTAACATGGTACCTGGACGGAACACTGGAACAGAATAAGAACATTAGGTGAAAACTAAGAAAATCTGAATAAAGTATGGACTTCAGTGAGTGCTTATGTATCAGTATTGATGCACTAATTGTAACATTTGTCCCTACTAATGTAAGATGCTAATAATAGGGGAAACAGAGTGGAAAGTATATGGGAAACCTCTATACCATCTTCTCAATTTTACAATAGGTCTAAATTCGTTCTAAAAATAAAACCTATTTGTAAAATAATCCCCCCAGTGTTCTCATATATTTTGCTCTGTTTTTTTTTTTTTTGCCATTATTTTTCTCTTTGCCTTTTAGTTTGGGAAGTTTCTATTGACACATCTTTAAGCTCATTGCTTCTTTCCTCAGCCATGTCAAGGCATCCTTCATTTCTGTTACGATGTTTTTGATTTCTAACATTTAAATCTGATTCTTTCTTAGAGTTTCCATCTCTCTGTTTATGTTTCCCATTTGCTTTTGCATATTATCCACTTTTGCCATTAAAGCTCTTAACGTATTAATCATAGTTACTTTAAATTTCTAGTTTGATAATTCTAAAATCTCTGCTATATCTGAGTCTGGTTCTGATGCCTGATTTGCCTCTTTCATGTGTGTTTTTGTCTTTTAGTATGTCTGGTCGTTTTGTGTTGAGAGCCAGACATAATGTGCTAAGTAAAAGAAACTGAGGTAAATACACTTTTATTGTGTGATTTTATAGTTATCTGGTGAGGAGTTAGTCTGTGTTTACTGTTTACTATAGCTGTAGGTATCAGAGGCTAAAATTTCCTCTAGTGCCCTGTCTTAGTCTCCCCTGTTTGTCTTTAAATTTTCCTAGAGCCTCCTTTTAAAATTGTCTAACACTTGCAGTTTTTTTTTTTGTTTTTTTTTTTATACACTCCACTGTTACTATAAAGAAGTGGCATTCTATTGACATGGTGGTAAGGTGTAGGAGAGGAGGTGTGTGCTATAGTTCTATATCTAAGGCTTGGTCTTTCAATGGGTGTATGTCCCTGGGCTATGACCTTCACAAATGCTTCTCAGTCATTTTTTTTCACCCCCTTAGCTGGGATAGGAGGGCTCCAAAGGGCTGAGATTGGGTGTTTCCTTTCCCTCTTGTTGGTTAGCCTCTGGTAACATGGGTTCCTTGAGGATTTGCCCATATAATGAGAACAGAATACTCTAAGTATATTTCAAAATAATTACTTTCCTCTCTCCCTGCTCAAAGCAGGCAGGGATTTTTTTCTGATCTTCACCTAGAGAATCTGGTAGGTTCTTGGAGGTAAAACTCACAAATGTGTCCCCACCACCACAGAGGTTGGTAGCTCAGGGTTCTATTGAGCTATCCACACTCAGCCTCCAGGAATTGATTGGTCCATCATCTTTCAAGTGTTCCTACTAGCTCAGGCTTCTATTTGCAGTAAACTCTAGTTCTCTGCACCATGCTTTCTCCAGGTTTTGGGCCAGAAATTTGCCTTGTCACCTCAATTTTCTCGTGGATTTAAGAAGAAACATTGATTTTCAGCCTTTTTCAGCTTTCTTCTTGTTGTGAGGATGGGAATGACAACTTCTAAGTTGTTTATGTGTCAGACCAGAAACCAGAAGTCTCCAGAAACAAAATAAAGTTGTGCTACTTTGCTCATTTGGTGCACTGAATGCAAGGACCTGCAATTGCTTGGAGATGGAGGCAGTTAGGCCAAATACCAGGAGAAATTTCTACGTAGACTCAATGCAACGGTATGTTGATACCATCCACCTTTTGATGTTTTACTCTGATACTCTAAACTTTTACCAAAGAGTCAACACAGAGCTTTAAGAAACTAAGCAGGTAAATAACCAATTGCATATAGAAACATGATAAATAAATGGGTTATTTTTCTTACAAGTGTGACCAACTTTCTCTCTAGAAATACACATATTGTGAAAGACTAAGGACAGTCAAATTCAGAAAGCAGACTATGCACGACAGATCAAATAGCAAAGATACTTGTGTTTTCTGAGCAATGGAGATGTCCAAAAGCCTCACAGTGTACTGGTTCAGATGCCTACAAAATTGGAATCCTCTTTGACACGGGAGGAAAACATGGTGCCAACTCTCCTGACTGTGTCATTTAAAACTGGTTCTAAGTCTTGGCCAAAGGTCAAGAGCACTCTGTCTATACAGTGCCAGAAAGAAAGTGAAAAAAATTTTCTTATAATGGACAAATAATCTTTTTGTCACTGTTATTAGAAGCTGTTATGGAAGCTACTTGTGCCAAGGGAACACACAAGGTTTTTACCAGAGAGATAGCTGCCTGACACCCTAGTTCTTCATCAGTGGGCTCAGAAGGTATGGACAACATATTAACACTTATCTCAGATTCACTCCAGCCTTTTATATTGCAGGCATTTGAAAAGAGAAGTCAAATGAAATGTCTCCCAGGCTACAATAACCTTTACATTGAACTTTTCCTTCAGAAAAGCGGTTTCCAAACCAATATGCCATATATAAACAATGAAAAATACAGTACTTACTGAGTTTCATTTTGAATACTATATAGTTTTTGGCTGGGGGCGGGGGGGGTAAAACTACATAAGCTTTGGATTTTCACAGATTGAGTCTAAATGCCAGAGTCATGATCATAATCACCGTGGTGAGAACTGCTGCTCAGTGTCACCACTGTTCCCATCCTACGGGAGATGAAACTGAGGCTTCAAAAGGCTACACAATCTGTGCAGGCTCATGCATGTGACAGGTGGCATGTCAGTCTCATGCTTTGCAGCCTGGTACTAAGCTTTTGTACAAAGAAATGCCTCTATTTTGGGGAACTTTAATCAATGAGAGTGATCTCAGACCGAGAGTCTCATGGGCACCATATGAGAAGACAGTGATGGTCACACTGGAAGAAAAGGCCCTGGGGCCCTAGGCCCTCGGCCCTGTCACACTCTCTGTCTGCTCTTTACCATGAAAAAGCTCTTGCTCCTTGAGGTGTAATAAAGGAGAATGAGGAATGGCCGGCAGTGACCAGCCACTACCCGCAGCTATGATCTCACAGGAAAGAAATACTTGTTTCTTTTTCTCTTTAAGAGGAAGGCTGGAGGACAAGAAGAAAGCTCCACTGTGAATTTCACATTAATGTGGTTTTAAATGTCTAGTAATAAAACCTTAAAAACATTATCTCTTTAACAGATAATGTTCCCTGTACTAGTTTCCCAGGGCTGCCATAACAAAGCCGCACACCAGAGCATCATTCAGAGACAGGAATTTCTGTCTCGCAGTTGTGGGGACTGAAGTCTGCATGCAGGTGTCGGTGGGGCCTCTTTCCTGCCTCTTCCCGGCTTCTGGTGGTTGCTGGTGACCCTTGGTGATGCTCAAATTGTGGACACATCACTCCACTCTCTTCCTCTGTCATCATAGGGACTTCACTGTGTCATCTTCTTAGTCTCTCTTATCTCTTCCTATAAGGACACCAGACATACTGGAGTCAGGGCTTTCTCTAAAGCAGTGTGACCTCATCTTAACTAGGCGACATTTGCAAAGATCCTACATCCAAATAAGGTCACCTTCTGAGGTTATAGGTGCAGATGAGTTTTAGGGAGGCACATTATTTGGAAGTTGGGTGGTTGACTATTAAAGCTCCTCAGAGGCCGGGCGCGGCGGCTCACGCCTGTAATCCTAGCTCTTGGGAGGCCGAGGCGGGTGGATTGCTCAAGGTCAGGAGTTCAAAACCAGCCTGAGCAAGAGCGAGACCCCGTCTCTACTATAAATAGAAAGAAATTAATTGGCCAACTGATATATATATATAAAAAAATTAGCCGGGCATGGTCCCAGCTACTCGGGAGGCTGAGGCAGAAGGATCGCTCGAGCCCAGGAGTTTGAGGTTGCTGTGAGCTAGGCTGATGCCACGGCACTCACTCTAGCCTGGACAACAAAGCGAGACTCTGTCTCAAAAAAAAAAAAAAAAAAAAAAAAAAAGCTCCTCAGAAATTCTGTGGCAGAACACAGCCAAGAAGCTGGGAGCAATTTTTCCTTGTCATCATGACTGACAGTGCAGCCCTGAGGGCCACGGATGAGCATACGTGGTGGTCTCTGGGAACTCAGCTGACAAACATTTGCAGCCCAAACCCCAGCATCTGATATGGATGGACGAAGCTGAGAGTAGTGTGACAAAATGCTACCAGTGTGACAAAATGGTTCACTCATGCTAGAGTTGGGAGAGTTTTTAAAGGTTAAGTTTAAAGAGTACAGTTGGTTAATTTCGATTAAGATGGTAGTTATCTTGAGAGAGCTAAAGATTTTATTTTGAAATCTAAGATATTTCAGATTGTTAAGATGCCCAGAGATTTCTAACAATTGATATTCAGAAACAATTGCTACCATTCCGTTGTCAGAAGTTTGCTGACTTGCGACCTATGGCTATACATACAAAAGTAAAGAATCTGCACAGATTTATTTTCACATTCAGTGACCCAATAAAGCATAAACAAACATGAAAACAAAATGTACGTGGTTGAATTCCATTTTATTTTGCGTTTGGTTCACAAGCCTATTTGGTATCGTCGTGTCCCTTGTTATTCTCTTCAAGTGTGAATTTGACAGCACCCGTAGTTTCCTAAATGTAACTCAAAGCTGGCAATTAGGAGCCTGATGGTTAACATGAGTTCCCAAGACACTGTGGTAACAGGTCTCTATAAGTTTTTCCACTTAACTGCATCTGCATATGGCGGATTGTATGCTGTATTTTAGGCATGTATTTTTTCAGGATGTGGTGAACCCACTGAAACTCAGTCCAGAAAAACAGCAAAGATCTCTTCTGGCCTGTCATTTTTACACTCTGGGTCTTGTAGACACCTGCTTTATTACCAGACGTTTAGTAAATGACTACACATGATTTATTTCAAAGACTGACCTGGCGAGATAAGCTCCCTTTTGTGCTGTTATCACTACCGATGAAACATGGGCAGGGGGAGGGGGAGGGAGGGAGCTCAACCTTCTCTATTTTGACATGAATTCTTGGGGCCAGAGGAAACACAGCTAGAAAGATGCCAGTGATCTCTACGCAATGAACAGGGACACCCTCTCTTCTTTATTATTTAGACTAACAGTGAGCAATAGGATTTCTGCAAAAATCTGTGATGCTAATATTTATGCCCTCCCTTTTCTTCTCTCCTGCCTCCCTATGCCTTCCCCAGACACCCATACGGAGCTTGCTAGTTGGCAGAAATGGTCTGGTTGACGTGGGATAGGGTTGGCTGATCAGCGTGCTTGGCCATTATTAAGAAAAGTCTGCTACTGAGAACATAAATTTGTATTTTGAAGGATGACTCACTGCCCCTGGGTTATACCACTTGCTTAAAGGAGAAACAAACAACTATCTTATTCTGTATCTGCAAGAAAGGAAAAGGCAGAATAGTGTAATACTTGGGAGCCCAGATTCTGAGGCCAGACTGGCTAGATTGAATCCCAAGGCTCCACTGTGCTGTCTGACTTCTGGACTGTGTCCTCATGTGCTAAATAAGGATACTACTAGTACTGATCACGTAGAGTTGTGCACAAGTTAGAGTGGCACTAGCTACTATGGTAGATAAAACCACAGTCTTCTATGGTTTTATCAGGAGAAATATATTTCTAGCTCACAAGAAATCCAAAATAGATATTTCTGATCGGCAAGCATTGCTTCTTCAGTGAGTCAGGTACTCACTATGTGGGATTCCACCACCTTCAACAAGAGGTATCCAAGTTATGTCTCCATCCAATCTCACATGGGAAAGATTTGCACAGGTCAGTCCTGAAAATAGGCACATCCCTTGCACTCCCATTCCATTGGTCAGACTCAGTCACATGATCACATTTAAGCACATGATCTGTTAGGAAATAGCTATGCCACCAGGAAGAAGAGGAAGTGAGTTTGCTGGACAGCTAGCCTCTCTCCATCACAAGAGTTATGCAAAATAAATGAGTTAACATGTGTTAAGTATTTGGAATAATACCAAGTACCTTAAACATGATATGCTCACTTTAAATTTTTTTCCTAACATTTTGTTATGTAAATTTTTAAATATACAAAAAAATTGAGCCAATTTTATAGTGAACACCCACAATGTCTAGCATTCATACTTCATTCTGTTTGCTTTATCACATGCCTACCTATCTACCCCTCCTGCTCTCCATCCATCAGTACACCTCATTTATTCAAAGTAAGTTGCTCTGGTATATTTCCCCACTAAATACTTCAACATACCTATCATCAATTAGAGTTCAATATTTGTTTATGGATATTTCTTTTGAGACAAATATTACATAAAATCCAATGCATCAGTGTAGCATTTAATAAGTTATGATAAATATATGCACCAGTGTTACCAAAGATCTATTAATAAACAGAATATCACCATCACCTTAGAAAGGCCCCTCTTGCCTCTCCCAGCCACCAACACCCTCCTGTTCTCCTCCCCCCACGCCCTCCCAAGGCGATCACTATTCTGTTTATTTTTCATCATAAATTACTTTTGCTTGTTTCAGAACTTACTATAAACAGTGTGATACAGTATGAAGTTTTTATGTGTAAGGCTTCTTTCATTTAGCATAATGGTTGGGGGATTTATTCATGTTGCATGTATCAGTAGTTCATCCCTTTTATTTTTATTTTTTTTTTTTTTTTTGAGACAGAGTCTCGCTTTGTTGCCCAGGCTAGAGTGAGTGCCGTGGCGTTAGCCTGGCTCACAGCAACCTCAAACTCCTGGGCTCAAGCGATCCTCCTGCCTCAGCCTCCCGAGTAGCTGGGACTACAGGCATGCGCCACCATGCCCGGCTAATTTTTTTTTCTCTATATATTAGTTGGCCAATTAATTTCTTTCTATTTATAGTAGAGACGAGGTCTCGCTCTTGCTCAGGCTGGTTTTGAACTCCTGACCTTGAGCAATCCGCCCGTCTCGGCCTCCCAGAGAGCTAGGATTACAGGCGTGAGCCACAGCGCCCGGCCAGTTCATCCCTTTTAACTGATGAGCGGTATTCCATTGCATGAGTATCTTAGAGGGTTTTTCCCATTTCCCTATGGTCTTACACATGAGATACTTTTAATAAAGAGTCATAAACATTCTTGTACAAGTCCTTTTGTGGACATGTCTTTGTTTTTAAGTGACTACCTAGGAGTGAAATTGCTGGGCTGTAGGGCCAGCATGTGTTTAGCTTTATGAGAAACTGCATATAAATGATCCTTTCACAAATAAAGGAAAAGGTCATAAGCAAAGAATGTTCATGAAGCTAGTGATTTTTTTCACTAGCTTGATATCAAAATCCTCAATGGGGCATAAAATAATAGATATCAAGCTCTGTTCAAATCAACACCAAGGCGTAAGATGGAAAGTCCTTGTATTTCTAGCAGGGCTAGGGGCGGCTCCTGGTGCAGAGCTGCCCCTAGCTCCACACCAGGTGCCCAGGAAACCCCAGGTGCTGCACAAGGGAGCCTCTCTCGAGCCTGACACCATGCCCCTGCCACCTTCTTGTTACCAACTCTCTCTGGACATGTGGAAGAAGCCTAGGGCTTCGGATTTCAGAGTGCTCTATTTCTGTAGAGCAAGGACAAGCTGTACAAGAAAATTTTGCAGTATAGTTGGTGTTACTGACCATGCCTTTGGGTCCTAATGAATTTAAGGACAAAAGGAGATTTTACCTATCTGCTTATTCTCAAAGACTAGAACTGTGCTGAATTCATAGAACATGGGCAAAAAGTATTTGTTGAACTAAAATGTTAAACACTGTGGCTGGAATATTAAATATGCTCATCTTTCCCTAAATAACATATCAAATATGAGGTATAGAAATCTAAACTCTCAAGTAATTTCAGTTAAGAGTCTTGTGCTACACATATACTTCACATTTATATTTTAAGGATTAACAATCAACAATTAACAACTAAATGTAGTATATATATACCAGGCAGTTCTACTCAGCCACAAAAAACAATGGTGATATAGCACCTCTTATATTACTCTGGATGGAGCTGGAACCCATTCTACTAAATGAAGTATCCCAAGAATGGAAAAATCAGCACCACATGTACTCACCATCAAATTGGTTTTAACTGACCAACACTTAAATGCACATATAGTAGTAACATTCATCATGTTGGGCAGATGGGAGGGGGAAGGAGGGGATGGGTATATTCACTCCTAATGGGTACTGTGTGCACTGTCTGGTGGAAGGACACACTTGAAGCTCTGACTTGGGTGGGGCAAGGGCAATATACATAACCTAAACATTTGTACCCCTGTAATATGCTGAGATAAAAAAATAAAACCAAAAACAACTAAGGTCACATTCACCATAATTTTCCATAGGACTTGGTAAAGTGCCTTGCAGGTGCTGAAAAAAGACTTGAATAAGTAAACAAACAGAATAAAATGGAGTGGAAGAACCAATCATTTTAGTATTGGAGAATGCATACTTAAATTGTAAGAATAGTTATTCTAGAACATTAGCCTGTTTTTTAAATTTTAAACATATTAAAAAAGCACAAACAAGGAAAGATTCATGCCTCCTAATATTAACTTCTGTGAGTCTAAAGATGATAGAGAAATTCCAAAATCCAACCAACTGAAAGTCCATGGGTTCACTATTTAATTCAACTGGAGAGTCAACTGCATGTCTCTATCAACCACATGTCCCGAAATTTTCCATGATGTCTTCCATTTTAAATTTCAGATTAGGTGTCATGCTTACAGATTCACAGAAGGTGGCCAGGATCCAGCTGGTTCTCGGTAGAAAAACACCACTGTGAAACTGTAGGTCCTCAGACTTTTCTACTTGCCTGTCTCCTGCTCTTCCCTTCATGTTTTCTTCTCTTGAAATTTCTCAGTCCCTAGGGTCCCTGTGATTCCATCTCTCACTCCAACTCACCTTAGGAATCTAGAAAGCATTATGCAGCACTGGCATTGTGTTTATTTTCATTTTGTTTCTTAGAATAACCAGCCCTAGAACTACAATAGGATACCTACAGGTTATCATTCAGTTTGCTAAAGATATTGAGGATCATTTTTGGAAGATTATGACTAGGAAAATTCAAACTATTTGTATAGAAGGATCTCATAGAGTTGTGGGCAAGACATGCCTTTTAGTATTCTTTTTTGCACTCAACAAATATTTGTTGAATAAATGAATGAACAAATGAATGAATGATGTAAAGTAGAAAATGCACACATGGTGCCTATATCCTGAACCATTTACAAATTGAACAACCTTAGTCCTGTTTTCCTCACATAGACAATGAGACTCATAACTACATGTTAAGATGGTTATAAAAATGATGTTTATATTGAAATGATTTGTAAACAATCAGGCTCTACACAGATTATTGTTAACTTGAGAAATAATGATTCACAGGTTGGCAACCAGGAAACTTTCCTGAATCCCAAATTAAGACTTCTTAATGTCTTCATTTTATAGTGAATAAAGGTGTCTGTCTAGGGCCAATTATTGCCTTTTGGAAGGAAACTATTCTTAAAGTCAGTGTGACCTGAGGGAAGAAGTAAGTTCAGAAACTCTAATCTCACAATATTGAGTTATGTCTGGCAATGTCTGGCTAGATCTGTATGTAAGATATTTTTGGCAAATGTTGAATCAAAATCCAGACCGATTTTCTGGGCTAGACTTCAAAGAGTTTTTGTTAAGTCCAAGGATTTCATTCTTGAACACTAAACATTTTCTTAATAACATCATCATCCATGAAAAAGCAATCTTCTTTTTCTGAGAAAATCTTTCTTTGGAGAAATCTTCTGTTCGCTGTTAAAGGCCTAAGTCCACTAAATGATCTGAATGATTATGTGCTGAGAGATTTTTCCAAACTATTAAATATTTTCCTTGAAATGTGCCTTCATGTATTGTAGAGCCCTTAAGATGAAGGTTAGTTTCACCCAGAGCAATTTTAGAGTGAAGTAGATCACTATGATAAACTATTAGTCTTGTCATTGCCAACACAACATAACAGTTCTGGGATTTTGCTGTTCAATTAAACTTCATTTCACCTTTTTGTTGGACATATTTAAGGTGTGCAAACATGAGGTTTTGATATACTGATTTTGATATACATATACACAGTGAAACAACTTCTATAGCCAAGCAAACTGACATTCCCATCATCGCCTATACTGCACATACCTTTTGCCCCTCCCTCCCTTCCTGAGAGTGTCTGATAGTCACGTTCTCGGCAAAGTACAATGACACAGTCTGATTAACTATAGTCCTCGTGCTGTACATTAGATCTCTAGACTTGCTCATCCTACATAACGGCAACTTTGTATCTTTTGATTTACGTACTCCCCTTGCATCTTAAGCTTCATGGGTATGAAGTCTTCAGCATACTCTATGTATTAGAACCAACTGCATACTGAACTCACTAATGGTGAGAAACACAATTAATATTCAGTAAGGTACGATGTTGATAGAATATATGGATGTGACAATATCATTTTGTGACTATTCCATAGGAAATCATCAGTAATAAACCAAAATGCCAAGGCATTTAAATGTGTGTGTCCGTGCATACTCTCCAAAAAGGACTTCCTTGGCTTCCCCGGCACTCCTTGGCCCTCGTACTCTGGAGAACCAGAAGACTCCACAAGCACTCTCTGAGGGAAAAGACATCCCTTAACAGGATTCTTTTGCTGATTCTATTCTATTCATGTGCCCATGAATTTAGCCTGCTCTATTTTCCCACTGGAATACCGTGCAGTACTCTGCACACACTGAAACACCTTCTTTGACCTGGCCAGTCCTTGAAGCTCTTGTACTAGCTCCTTTCACCTTAAAGATTCCGAAACCCACAGTGTTCACTTGCTGCCTCTTTTTCAAAGTACTCTATCAGTCCACACAGCCCGCCCCAGCACTCTGATTCTGCACAGCATTTTGCAGAAGAAAAGGACCTAAAAGATTGCACATTAACTCACTTTCCACAGAGGATAGCTCAGGCCCGAGTGGGGCGGTTTCTTGCACGTGGCTGACGCGGTGGCCAGGGCCTGGCCCAGAGCCTTCTCTCGGCCTCCCAGAGCGCCGCTCCGTGGCCCTTCCTGGGTCTCTGCAGCACTCCAGGCTGCCGCTCTCCCACTGCCCATTCGCTCTCCGCTGGTGCCTTCTCTCCCACACTACACCCTCCCCTCACCTCCCCTCCAGGCTGCTTCCCTGTGCCTCAGTTTCCCCCATTGCCTCTGCATTACCATCCTCTCAGCTCTGTTGGGCTAGACCCCAACACTCCAGCGCAGGTTTGACCTAGTCTCTGCATCTGAGTTTCAGATCCTCATTTCTCCAACTCAATCTCCTCTTCTTCCCAGCCCCTCTCTGCCTTGCACACCCATTTCTGTCATGGTTACCATAAGTAATTATCCTGGTCACTCTTTGTGGCAGCTTTGCCACAGCTGTTGCTTCTCCACAGACAAGACCTATCAACCTGCTTTTATTTTGTGTGACTTTAAGTCCTCCCTCTTTTTCCAGCTTCACAGTTCAAGCTCTCCTTTCCTCTTTGTCCTCTCAACTCAGGTCTTCCTTGCCTGCCCCATAAAAAAAGAAAAAAAAAATTCCATATCTCAGGCCAGGCCAGTCTTGCTCACCAGCTAGGGGTAACTACAACAGTTAACTCTTTTGAGCATTCTCTACGAGCCATTTTCTACGTTTATTGTGAAATAAACGTTTCTTACGTCAATGAATTCCAACAAAAACCCTACAAGGAAGATACTATGATTATGATTTCCATCTTACAGGTAGAAAATTAAGGTTCATAGGGGTTAAGCAACTTGGCCAAGTTTGCATAGGAGTAAGTGGCAAAGCCAGGATTCAGAGCTGCACAAGGCATCCTGTGCTCGCCTGGGGTCCTGGTGTGGCCTCCTCCGCGTGTACCTAAGACAGGGGACTGGCAAGTACTGCCTGGAGCGTTGCTTTGGGCATGGCTGCAGCATTGCCTGAGTCAGGAAGTCTCAAAGTTTCAAATTACCTGAATCAAAACAGAATGGAGGCAGGGCAAGTTCCAACTGGTTAGAACCAAGATGGTGAAACACCACCCCTCCCACGAATATTCTCCCCTTGGTCAGGCTGTGATTAAGCGGTTGCTTAAATAGAAAGGCAACAGGCCCCAGGGGGCCAGTTCTCCTCTGCAGGGAGAACTTGCCTCTGCTCTGTCTGTGGAATGGACTTTCTGTAGTTTCTGAATAAATCTTGCTTTCACTTTATATTGTCAACTAGCTCCTGAATTCTTTCTTGTGTGAAGCCAAGGACTCACTTGGACATTAAGTAGCTCCCAGCATTGGGAGCCGCTTTCCTCTGTCACCTGATGGTTTTGGCCTTCCCTTTGGACCTCACTGTGCTTTCTATTTAGTAGGACAGGGCCTCTGACTTGCCAGCTCATGTGTGCTCTAAGTTCCTGGGTGCTGTGAGAGCCACGGAATTCTGAACCTTACCATCCTCCTCTGGGGCCTGTTGACCTGCCTCACTCATTACTTCCCTGCCCCCCACACGCCTAAGTATCATCCACATACTGCCCAGCTGCTGCTAGAACTCCATACTCTTGCCTGCCTGGGGCACCTGCTCTCAGACCTCGTAGAGGTTTGGATATAAACCTGGATGGGGCGTGTGTGTGTTTCAATGTGCACTTACAATTCTCCTGAGGCTCTTAACCCTCCAGCTCTGCTTTGCCAGTTCATATATTACCCTGGCCAGTAGTTAAAACAGATCAGTGATGACATTATCTTCCTCTCTAGTCTTAACCTAATTTTTTTTTTTTGAGACAGAATCTCACTCTGTTGCTCCAACTAGAGTGCCATGGTGTCAGCCTAGCTCACAGCAACCTCCAACTCCTGGGCTCAAGCAATCCTTCTGCCTCAGCCTCCCGAGTAGCTGGGACTACAGGCATGTGCCACCATGCCTGGCTAATTTTTTCTATTTTTGTTAGAGATGGGGTCTTGCTCCTGCTCAGGCTGGTCTTGAACTCCTGAGCTCAAAGGATCTGCCCACCTTAGCCTCTCAGAGTGCTAGGATTACAGGAGTGAGCCATTGCAGCCAGCTGTCTTAACCTTAATCTAATTAAAATCCACACTATTATGCCCTCTTTTTCAGCCAAACCACTGCCCCCGATGCCCAGTGGAGCAGACCTGGCCCAGACTCACAACTGCTTTCCTTCCCTCCTTTCTGTGTGTCTAAGCCCCACCCTGTTGTCTGGCTCAGTTCAAATGTGTGCTGGGGGTGGGGAGAACACCTGTGCCCTGTGCAGGGCACCCCTCCACAGCCTCCCCCAACTCTCGTACTCAGTTACAGAAATGCAGTTTTCATCAGTTGCATGTCAACATTCCACATCATAGGATGTGCATTAGGTCAGTGATTTTCAAGCCTAGCCATGCATAAAAAACATTCGATCATGAATTGTGCTGCTATAAACATTCTAGTGCAGGTGTATTTTTCATAGAGTGACTTTTGTTCTATTGGGTAGATGCCCAGGAGTGGGATTGCTGGATCAAATGGTGGATCCACTTGTATCACTTTGAGGTATCTTCATATTGCTTTCCACAGGGGTTAAACTAGTTTGCAGTGTCACCAGAAATGTAGGAGTGTTCCTATCTCTCTGCATCCATGCCAACATTTATTGTTTGGGACTTGTTAATAAAGGCCATTCTCACTGGAGATAAGTGATATCTCATTGTAGTTTTGATTTGCATTTCCCTGATGATTAGAAATGTTGAGCATTAGCAGCACAATTCATAATTGCAAAGATGTGGAAACAACCAAAGTGCCCATCAATATATGAGTGGATTAATAAAATGTGGTATATGTATACCATGGAGTGGCATTCAGCTATAAGAAACAATGGTGATATAGCACATCTTGTATATTTCTGGCTAGAGCTGGAACCCATTCTATTAAGAGAAGTATCCCAAGAAGAGAAAAATAAGCACCACATGAACTCATCAGCAAATTGGTATTAACGGATCAACACCTAAGTGGACGTATAGGAATAACATTTATCAGTTGTTGGGCAGGTGGAGGAGAGGGGATGGGTATATACATATACAATGAGTATGATGTGCACCAACTGGGGGATGGACAGAGCTTGAAGCTCTAACTTGAGGGGGGTCAAGGGCAATATACAAAACCCTAACATTTGTACCCCCATAATATGCTGAAATAAATAAATAAATAATAGAAAAAAAGTTCAGATGCAGATCATGGGCCCACACTCTAGTTCTACTGAATTTACAACCACTGACCAAGGCTTTCTTGAAACCCCAATGCTTATGCATAATAAATAATAATTATTCGTGGTGGCCCTAGAATCATATTTTAATTTTTCAATGAACTCATTAATTACATGGAGTATGTAAACCACCAGGCCCAATGCCTGACACATATTAATAATAGGTATTCAGTAAATGTTAATTATTTCTCCTACTTTTTACTTTAGTTGTCACAAGTTTTATAGTCTTCATTTGTTTAAATAAATATTTTAATAGATTTATACCTTCTATATTTCTTTCTATTCTGTATATTTACGGCTTCTTCAGTCAAAGGTTTCCTGGCTCACTCTTGACCTTCAATTATCCCTTTCAGACTCTCTCTTTGACATCTTGATATTAAATTCATTACTAGTTTGCATATTTCTCAAACTTCTATACAATTATATTTTCTGCCACCTACTCTTTTTCTGCTTTTAGCCTTGATCCTTGCTTCTATATGTTTTGCTTTAATTTTCTTCTAACAGGTAGTGAAGTAGACCCTGAAATCTCATGATAAATGACTTGATGTGTCTTTATAATATTTTAACTTATTTAAATTACCTTTGTTGGTCATTATTGGAAGACTTGGAACCTCTTACAATTTAAGTTTTGTGTCTGATTAGCACAGCCTAAGAAGGCAGGAAAGAGAGAACTTCAAAGCTAAGCCACCTGAGAGCTTAGCTTAGATAGTATTCGTTCAGCTGCTTCATTTTCCATGTGAAGCAGCTGAGACACACTGATTACGTGAACTGTCAAAGGTTACACTGCTAATTAATAGGAGACTCGCTTTTTTGGTGTGAGGAAACCAACTCACATTTGTGATACTTTAAAATTGTACAGTTGTTACACCATCTGCCCTCCTCTCATATTTAGTCTCTTAAAATGACAAAAAAACATCAACCAATCACAGATTTATGGGTTGAATAAGTTTACCTCTTCGATTCTTGTTCACACACCCAATATTCCTTTAAATACCAGAAAGACGCAACAGTGGCCAGCAGTAAATGTCTGCCCCCTACAGTTAAAAAGTTCAGGTTTTCTGAGCACTCTGTGTTGCAATGTCACTTGTCCCAAGTGGGTGCCTCTCCATAATTGGGAGATTTTAATTGTACCGGTGAAAAAGGCTTTTTCCCTTCAAGGAAAAGAAAGAAAATCCCTCCTCAAAATCCAGCAGACCTGACTTTGAGGTCTTCCCTCCTGTCCCATCTTTTCAGGCTCAATTTGCTTTGTTTTGTCTTCTTTTTGCAGGTCAGAAAGACAGACCAACACCTAACCTGAGTTACAAGAAGGAAGACAGTGACGGCTCTGAAAGGAGTGACCAGGAGCAAAGGGGGGGCTCCCATGTCCCCACACCCAGCACACGTGCTTCACAGAAATTGATCGTTTAAAAAATAATATTATGTTGTGGGATTTAAAGCATATATAGAACTAAAATACATGGAATAATAGGACAAAGAATGGGAGGGGAGAAAATGGAAGTAAACTTTTAGAATGTCCTCACTTTGTATGTGTATGGTTATGACATTAAAATTTAAAAGTTAAGAATAGACTGTAATAAATTTGAAAGTTAAAACCACAAGATTTAAAAGTTAAAAATAGACTGTGATAAATTAAAGACGCATATTGTAAACCCCAGAGCAGCCACTAAAAATATAATAGAAAGGTAAAGCTAATAAGTCAATAGTGGAAATTAAATTGAATATCAGAAAATGCTTAATTAATCCATTAAAGTATTTTTTAAAAAGGAAAAATAACAAAGAACAGAAAGGAAAAATAAAAAACAAGTAGCCAGATGGTATATATAACCCAACCATACTGATAATTGCATTAAGTATGAATGTGGGGAAGCATTTGATTATAAAGCGACAGCATGAGGGAAATTTGTGTGTGAGGGGAAAATGGAACCATTCTGTCCTTAAATTTTGGCAGTGGTTACATGCCCCTATGCATTTGTCAAAACTCATAGGAGTCTGCACCAAAAAAGTGAATTTTGCTTTATGTATTTAATATAATAAATTTTAAAAATGAGAAGCAATGCTCAACATTATTACTTGTCAGAGGAATGGAAATAAAACCATAATGTGATGAATGTGATGCCATTGCATAACCACCACAATGACAAAAATCAAAAAGACTCATAATTCCAAGCCTGGAGCAACAGGAGCTTTCAGCCATTGCGGGTGGGAATGTCAACAGACATTTTGGAAACACTGAAGGTTTCTTATAAAATTAAACATATACTTGCCATATCAACCAGCAGTCCCACTCCTAAGTATTTACTTAGGAGAAATAAAAACATATGCCTACACAAAGATTCATATGCAAATATACATTATAGCTCCAAATGGGGAACAACTCAAAGGTCCATGGTCAGGTAAATGCAGAAACACATATTAGACACCCACACAGTGGAATACTACTCTATCAGTGGATACATGTCGTGTCATGAATGAACCTCAAAAACAAGAAACAAACTGCGGATACATGCGACATCATGGATGCATCTCAAAAGCAGACTGGAGTAGAATGAAGCAGTAGGCAGCACTGAGCAGCTGACCATGAGATGACAGCCCCCAGCCAGGGTGCCGTGGAGAGAGCAGCAGGTGGGCAAGGGGGTGCAAGAGGGAAGGCTGGAAGGCACAGCCACCATTTCAACCGTGGAGAGCAATGAACTGGAGGGTTTTCATTGCACCTGAACCTCAGAGCATGAGTCTTAACAGCAAGAGACCTGAATGGCCACTATCTGAGCCAATATGCTTGTTATTTAAGGCCAAACCTTTGTTGTTCCAAAGTGGAATTAGACAATCCCAGGCTTTTAATTTTTTTGGATATGAGCACAAATACATGCAGTGCTTTTTCCATTAGTTATTAACAAATGAAAAATAAAATAGTTTCTGACTTTATGTGCTTCCATTCTAGTGAGGGAAACAGACTCTAAACACACACAAATGGACATATAACATAATACCAGAGAGGAGAAAATGCTATAGAGAAACAGAAAGCAGTGTGGGAGGAAAAGATGGATGGAGGTGCTTTGTAGAAGGTCATTAGGGAAAGCCTCAGTGATGAGATGAGATTTGAATAGAGTTATAAGGGCGAGGAGGGAGCGTCCATGTGGATACCTGGATAAAATTTTCTATGAACAGGGACAGTCAGTGCAAAGGCACTGAGGTACAAGCCCAAGTAGAGCAGATGTTTTGTGTGAGAATTTTAACGAGTTTTTACTTTTTTTCCCCAAACTGAGATTCTTGGGGTACTTTTCAATAAAAGGTGAATAACAAACATTACAAACATATGTAAACATATCTAAAGGAAGTAATACAAATTCTTGTAAAATCTTACTCAAAATCAGAAGAGATTTATTTATGACTTGGGCAATCCCTTCCCCCAGAAGACTGCTAATAACAACAAGAACAAAAGTGTATAAAATATTCATTTGTGATAAGTCTTTGCTTTATCTCAAGGATCTAGCCAAACAAAGAGATAAATAGATATAGTATAAAAGACATATTTCAGGATCTGCCGGTTGTTTGTGGGTTGAGTAAGGGAACTAGCTGATCAATTTCAATTTCATGAATGAAATTAATCCTGTAGTGCCTAGTGATTCTGCCTCTGGAGCTTTATACGACCCATTAGGCCCTCAGAGGTGTGCTCTGACCACACAGTTCTTGTTATCACACCTAAGAAGCAAGTGGGGAAACCAGAATGCATGTAGTGGGGAGGCAGCAGAACAGTTTGCTAAGCTGCTTGCCAGAGCCAAAATACTCTGATTCTGATAAGAACTTCTTTCCTCTTTTATTTTTTTAGAGTCTTTTTAATATCTAGGTTTTTGCAGTTATTTCGAAACCTTTTCATTGGAAAACATTTATAACGCCCATTAACTTGAAATAACTTAGAGAAAATTATATATTATATTGGATTCATGCTTCATTGAAATTTGTATGGATCAAAGTGTACACTGAAAACTAACTATTTATATATTATGATCGTATATGTGTCCTAAAGTCTGTTCCTTGAAAAATTATAGGAAACTGGGAAATATCTTAAATGAAATAGATTATTTAAAACACAACTGAAATGGCTGTTCAAGGTGAAAGTTAATAATCAAATTAGTTCTAAATAAGTTAACTGAATAAATCATTTTTACATCTCTTTACTGAGTCATAGTTTCTAAACATAGGTATTTTATTAGGATAATATTAAAAGTTTCAAAATCCATGGATAAATACGGAAAAGAGATCTTTGTTAGTTTACATTTGTATCACATATAAATGAAAATAAATATATATTATTTCAATAATCATGTCACCAGATTTCAGTAGAGTGGATTTTTTTCTTCAAAATATTTTGAGGATGAAAAGTTTCCTTTTTCAGTTAAAAGGAAAGCTCAATTTTCAGATATGGATGTTTAGTTATAAAAACTTTCCTAACACTTTTACTTCAAAATCTTCTAGTAATATCATTTCCTAACAGATTTCTCATGGTCATAGTAGGTGTGGTGTTGCTCCCAACAACCGTATTAGTCTCCCCTTTGCTAAGACTGCTAATTAACATGAGGAATGTTTCAGCAGCACCAGAGCTTATATTTGTGAAAAACTCATTGATATCAATACTCCTTTAAATAATGTAAAGATAAACATGGCTGCTAATTACATTTGGATTTTCTAGTTAAAGTAAAGACACATTTTTCTTACTCTCTTCATTACTGGAGTACAAAAGAAAAGTATCTTAAACTCGGAGTAGGTTCTCCCTAGGCAGGGTGGTGTTGGCGTCTCTGCTGCCAGGTTCTGAGCACAGGACCCTGCCAGTACGATCCGACATAACATCCAACACACCTGCACGTTCAGTTTAGGCTCAGAGTAGCCTCAGAAAGCCCCACACTGCAGAAATAGCTTGCTCACTTCATTGTAAAACAGTGAGACCAATGCCATGGAGGACTTGGTAGCACTGAGCTTGTGGGTCTCTAGACTCTTAAATCAGAAAGCCACTTTCATGCCCAGCTTGAGCTCTGCAGCCAGGCATGGGACGTAAGTACTGACGGGGACTCTGTCCTGAAACCATTATCTTTCATATGGTAACATCCAAATGGATTCTAGTGACATGTGTGTTTTTATTCCCCATATTGGGTATTATCAGCAGAGGAATGATGGAAATGATTGAAGCAGAGACTCCTAGGTTTCTGAAGCTCTGGTCAGAACAGTTAATAAAGTTAACACACTCCCATCTCTATAGCCATTTTGGAAAATGTCTTTCTGAAATTTCAATTTAAATGTTAATCAAATCAAGTAAATATACTATTTTTTTTATTTGTCATACAAACCTATTTGAATAAAGAATTCCACCACTCTAGAAATAGGAAAAAAGGAAACTGCGGGGACACTGAATAACCCCAAATTAATCTGTTAGCATTGAACCTGCTCCCAAGAGAGCCTGAATGTCTGATGATTCCGGCTTATTGATACTTGCTTGTCTTTAAATTCTTATTCAATAGCCCTATTCATAATTCCATTCAAATAAAAAGTATACGAGATAAGGTTCTTCCCATAATGATATTGCCTGGGAATAGGAAAATAAAAGAGTAAGACTGGTGGAGGGTGATAATGAGAAATCAAAACCGAATGAACTTGACTCTCAAGTTTTGGGGTTGCTTTAAAATTTTTCATGTTTGAAATCAATCTCTATTTCTACCTAATGTATTCATCTATTTATAACTGTGACTTTATGATAGCCTTCCAATTGTTTTAAAGAATTCCCCCAGGAGTCATTGGAATATAACTTACCATCAAATTTGATAGCAATGTTCAAAGGAATGTTGTAGGAAATTATCTTTGATTATGAACTGTCATATTGCAAGAGGCTAATAACACTCAAGGGATCCTCACGATTCTTACCATTTCTATGTTTGAAAAAAAAAATTTGTGTCTGGAAATTTGAAAATAGATGTTTTAAGACAGCCAAAAGGTCAAAATTTATGCTTGTATAAGCAATGCATGATTCTTGTTGCTATTTTTAGTAGATATTTGCTCAATGAGAAAGTTATCCATAATTACTAGGCCTTCTATTACCAGAGCATGTGTCTCCACATTTTTTTCAACTAAGCTAACTACACGGTTTTCATGAAAGACTATTCTATTTCCAGACAGAGTAGGGGGAAAAATGTTGCCAGTGTCTTTAGATATTCTCCTCCTGGTTCCTCACTTGATGTGGCATGGATAGATTCTAGAGCCATAACCCAAAGTGTTCAAGTGATCAACTTATGGGAATGTCTTTCTCTGGTACCAGGTCTCACATTTTATGTTGCAAGATGGAGCATACAATAGGTTGATGCCAAATATTTTTTAGTTATGGCTATTTTATTTCTTCCTTTGGTCTTCAGGATCACAAAGTTGATAATGTAAATAAATATTCTTAACAGTATCAAAGAGCTAACAAGTAAATGAGAAATTATCAGGCCAAAATCTAGGAAAAGGAGGAGAACCCAGAGTAGTAAGTAAATAGCTGCAAAATGGAATGAAAATTATGGTGACTTTGCAGGAAAAGGAGTAGAAAAATGAAATATGAGGCTAATCCAAAGTGGAGACATGGATAATTCTCCAATTAAAGCTGGGATCCAAAGAGTTACCCAAATAAGAGTGAATGTAAAGTAACCCGACCTCCTCTTGAATTGGCAACCTAGGCTTATCATGGTTTAAAAGCAGTGGCCCCCAACCTTTTTGACACCAAGGACCAACTTTGTGGAAGACAGGTTTTCCATGGACAGTGTTGCCACCTTGGCTCACTTCAGATCATCAAGTGTTGGATTCTCATGGGAAGTGTACAGCTGGGATTCCTCACATGCAGTTTGCAGTGGGGTTAGTGCTCCTATGAAGGTCTGATGCCACTGCTGATCTGATGGCTCAGGTGGTGATGTGAGGGGTGGGGAGCACCTGTGGGTGCAGGTGGGACTTTACTAGCTTGCTCTCCACTCATGTCCTTCTGTGGGGCCTGGTTTCTGGCAGGCTGTGGCCAGGGTTTGGGGACTACAGGTTTAAAGAAGCTCAAGCCTCGAACTTGAAGAAGGAGACATAGTACCCAGCAGAAGTAAATAAAACTAGTTTTCTGGAGAACAGTGATATCATTCTAAGCTTCAAATTATTCTTACATTCCCCCCTAAATACCACATTCAGCACTTCTAAGTACACTCTCCTTTGGAGGAATCAGGAGAACCAGACAAAAGATAGACCCACAAATACCGACAATATTACGGTTATCAGATGGACAAACAACTAACTGTGCTGTATTTAAAGAAACAAACAAAACTATCAAACTATGGATAACAAGAAACTATATTTTTAAAGAATCAAACAATAGACTTTTAGATTGAAAAATACAATAACAAAATGAGAGCTTGGTGGCTAGATAGAAGAGCCAATCTAGACATAGATGAATAAACCATGATTGAATTGAAAGCTAGGTAGGAAGAAGTTACTTAAACTGCAACTCAGAGAGACAAAATGATGGAAACTTCAGGAAGAGAAAGTAAAAGACATGGAGGAAACAATAAGAAAGTATGTTTTATTAGTTTTCCAGAAGAGATGAGAAATGGACAAAGATGACATATAAAGAGATAATAACAGTACATTTTTTAGAATAAATGAAAAACATCAATTCACAGGCTAAAGAATGTTTACAAATCCCCAATCACATGGCAGAGAAGTGAATATCAAAGTCAAAAGAAAAAGGCATGGAAGAGGGATTCCAGGACTGGCTGATTAGCTTGTCTTGGGAAAAAATGGAAAAACTGGAGAAAAAAGTTAAAGAGAAATTGGGTTCAACTCATCGGAGAGCTAATAAGTTCATATGGATTAATGGAGCCAAGTTCACAGGAGGAGAAGAGAAAGACAAAGATGTAAGTTTAACATTTGACACCATTTTTTCTCTATAAGCATTTTCCAGTTAGAAAGTGATAGTTGATAGGCGAAGTATGTGAGTAGATTATTAGCAGTCTCACACAGCTGGAGAGATAGAAATTGGAGTTCAGGACCCACTCAGGAGAAGACAACCAGGTAACTACTGCCAGCTTTTGGCTAGGATCCCAAGTGCAACATACTAAGATTAAAGGTGAGCCAGAAATAAGATCACCCTCACAAAGATTAAAGGTGAACCTCAACTTAATCTCAGCTCTAATTGAATTAAGTTGATCTTCACGTAACCCAAAACTTGTCTGTCTGCCAAAAGAAAAAGTCAGACTTCTCTGAAAGGAGATAAAATCATGCAGAGACTGTAAACTCTACAGTCTTGTACATGCAGTAAAAAACACTTCCTCAGAAAAACCCAGATTATATTTACAATTATGAGATAGAAGATAACTAGAGACCATTGCTACCACACTAACAATCAGAAAAAAGCAAGGTAAGCTATGAAGTCACAGGCTTTATTTTTAGCCCACTAGAGTGTTAAGTATTATCTAAATTGAAAAAGGTAAAGAGCTGGTTCAGGGAGTGGAGAAACTCCTGACTGCTTTCAATCATATAAGACCAGCAAGAGGTAAAGAAGCAGCCCTAACTGCAATCCTAACCCTAATCCTAACCATAGAAGGAGGTAAAGAAACACCATTTAAATTTTAACAAAGTCCAAATGGCTACATGGAGGCTTTGAAAATACACTAGAATCCCAAGGATTCAAGGCACAGTGTGAGTCTACATTCATCCTTAAACTTGTTCCCTAAGGAGATAATGGGCCCAACACAGGATAAAGCAAGAAGGCACAGAGAAATACATCCAGGGCACTTTGGGCTTTAGAGTGCATGGCCACTGTCCTCTGAAGGCTGGGCACAGAAAAGGAAGAAAGAAAAACATTATCCCAGGGCATAGAAATCTGAGGGTGGAACTTAGAGCAAAGAGAATTTAGTACTGAGAATTCCCCAGTCTCCCAAAACCTATAAAGCAGAATGAGTTCTCTCTTAGTTCAGAAAGTTAAAGATTGGCTAGTTGATCTTAATGAACTCTCCAGAGTCTTGCCTGTGTTCAAATCCCAAGCCTCACAAAGAAAATACTTGATCCCATTCTCAAAATATTTGAAGTCAGTGATGAACTAAATCTAACTAGAACTATAACAAAACTCAGACTCAGACCAATTATAGATTAGAGTGACTGAACCATCAATACTAGCAGTCTGACACAAGATACATAAAAGTAAAAAGCAAAAAAAATAAAGAGGTGGGGGAGAATCAAAACATCTCATAATGCAATGTCAAATAGTGTAACACAATGGTCTCCAACCTTTTTAGCACCAGGTACCAGTTTCATGGAAGACAATTTTTCCACGGACTGGGGTGGGGGTGGGGAGTGGGGATGGTTTTAGGATGATTCAAGTGCATTACATTAATTGTGCACTTTATTTCCACTATTATTAAATTGTAATATATAATGAAATAATTATACTCATCATAGTGCAGAATCAGTGGAAACCCTGAGCTTGTTTTCCTGCAACTAGACAGTCCCATCTGAGGGTGATGGGAGACAGTGCAGCCAAACCTCTCTGCTAACAATAATCGGTATTTGCAGCCACTCCCCAGCACTTGTATCACCACCTCAGCTCTACCTTAGCTCATCAGGCATTAGATTCATAATAATGAATGGATCAATTCATTAAGTATAGTAACCTCAAGTACATATTCATTTAATATTACAGCTTTAAAATGTGTGAAATAAAACTGAATAGCAATCAAGGAAGAGCTAGACAAACTCCAATTATGACTGGAGATTCTAACAAATATTCCTCAGTAATAGATAGAACAAGTAGACAAAAATCAATAAAGGTTTAGAAAATTTAAACACCACAAACTGCCAACCTTATCTATTTCACACTTTTAGAAAACTGTCCCCAATAATAGCAGAATACACAGTATTTTCAAATGTGCATGGGATGTTTACCAAGAGTAACCACATACTGGGTGATATAATAAGCCTCAATGAATCTAAAAGCGATGAAATCATGTGAAGTGTGCACTCCAAATACAATGGGACTATGCTACAAATCAATAGCAGTTAAATACCCAGAAAATGTCCTAGGATTTTAACTCACTTCTAAAAAGCAAACAAACCAATCATAGAGAAAAAAATGGGTCAAATAAGAAATAACTAGAGAAATTATAAAAATATTTTCCATTAGGTGTTTATAATAGTACACTATGTCAAAATCTGTGGGGTATACCTAACACTGTACTTAGAAGAAAATGTATAACTTTAAATGTTTACACTTGAGAAGAAGAAAATTCTCAAGTAAATAATCTAAGATCTTCTTTTAAGAAATTAGAAACAGGAACACACGTAAAAACAAATATACATAGAAGAAAGAAAATAACAAAGATAAAATCTGAAAACAATGAAAGAGAAAAGACATAATAGAGAAAATCAACAAGCCAAACATTTTTACTTCAAAGTGATTAGTAAAATTGCAACCCCTCAGTAAGATTGATCAAAAAAAGGACACAATTCACCAGTATCAAGAAGGAAAAATTGAACAACATTATGTATCCTAAAGACATTAAAAAGATAATAAATGATGAACAATGAGCAATTTTATGTAAATTTAAGAATTTTGATGATATGCATGATTCCTTGAAACACATAACAAAAACTGACAAAAGAATAAATAGCATACCTTATTTGTCCTATATCTAGTAAAGAAATTAAGTTCATTATCAAAAACCTTTCCATTAAAAACAAAAAACAAGACATAAAAACAAAAACACTTCCATGATCAAATGGTTTCATTGGTTATGGAGGCTAAAGTAACTTCATCTTGGATGCTAATCTACCATGCTGACTTCTGATTAACCCCTGTTCTGGGAATGCCTGCAAGATTTCTGCTTTATCTTACTGTTACCCTAAATCCTACCCTTAGGCAGATTCATATAGCATTCCTGTCTTTGCCTGAGAGGTAGACTTCAATTGTCCTACACATTCGTTCTCTAAGGTATATAAGCCCTGGGCTTGGGGTTAATGGCTCTGAGGAACTTACAGGCTCACTTCAACACCGCCTGAAACATGGCTTCTGTTTGTAAGTTTCTATGAAATGTTTTTTGAGAAACTAGGTTTTTCAACCTCTTTCTTTTGCCTCTCAGCTTCCTCAGACTTTGTGGATAGGTTTACATATACCTACTCACTACAGAACACTGATGAAGTCAATTAGACATTTAAGGAAGAAAGAAATAATATGACTAATACATATATGCATTCAGTAGATATAAGAGGAGCAAATACTTCCAAATATACTTTTTTATGAGGCCAGTGAAATCCTCATTTTTAAAATACAAAGGCATTACAAGAAAGTTACAAACCAATATTCCTCATGAACACAGACACAAAAATTCTTAAGAAAATATGACTAAATCAAATCCAGTGATACATAAAAAAAATGGACTACATTATGAGCAAGTGAAATTTAACCCAAGAATGCAAGGTTGGTTTAACATTCATATCCATCAATTACTATATAAACAGAATTTAAAAGATATGATCATCTTAATAAATTCAGGAAAGCATTTGATAAAATTTACCATTTATGATCAAACTCTCAGTATACTAGAAATAAAGAGGATTTTCTAGAAGTGATAATGGGTTTCTATAAAACATATCTTTAGTAACATTATATATATTGGCGAAATACAGAATACTTTCCTTCTAAGATCAAGAACAAGACAAATATGTCCCCTTTCACTTATTCTTCTCATGTTTATCTAATTTTGTACTGGAATTTTAGCCAGTTCACTATGGAAAGAATATGAAATATAGTTATAAAAATTGGTAAAGAAGAACTAAAATTCTGATTGGGTATATAAAAATACCCTATGAAATCTATGACATAAAAACTACTAAAATTAAGAAGTGAATCTAGTAAAGTTATGTGCTACAAGATCAATATATAAAAAAATAAATAGCACTTCTATGCACTACCAATAAATAATTGGAAAATAATTTTTTAAAATCCATTTATAAGAATACCAAAATCTATCAAATGCTTCAAAATAAATCTTTAAAAAATTATACAAGATCCTTACATTAAAATAATAAAATATTTATGATAAAAATTATCAAAAACCTAAATATATCATATTCGTGGATTGAAAATTCAATATTGTTGAAATACTTATCCTTCTAAAATTATTCTACAAGGTCAATGCAATTTTGAACAAATTCCAAACAGACATTTCTGAAGAAAATGATAAGCATTTCTAAATTAATATGGAAATGCAAAGGACCTAGAATAGCCAAAAAATATTTTTAAAGTACTACAGAGCTGAAGAACATAAACGACCTGAATCAATGCTTACTATCATAATAGAAACATATGAGACTAATATAAAGACAGAAAAATAGATAAATGAAAAAGATTAGAGAGCTGAAAATTTAACCCACAGATACTCAGTGAATTGAATTTTGGCCATGGCACCTTGTCAATTAGATGGATGAAAATAACATATTTTTAACAAAGTTTTCTTTTTTTAAGAAAAGGTGCTGAAAAACAGGGTATATCTATGGGAAAAAATGAACCTTCATTACTGACATATATAAAAGACAACAAGGCCGGGCGCGGTGGCTCACGCCTGTAATCCTAGCTCTCTGGGAGGCCGAGGCGGGCGGATTGCTCAAGGTCAGGAGTTCAAAACCAGCCTGAGCAAGAGCGAGACCCCGTCTCTACTATAAATAGAAAGAAATTAATTGGCCAACTGATATGTATATAAAAAATTAGCCGGGCATGGTGGCGCATGCCTGTAGTCCCAGCTACTCGGGAGGCTGAGGCAGAAGGATCGCTCGAGCCCAGGAGTGTGAGGTTGCTGTGAGCTAGGCTGACGCCATGGCACTCACTCTAGCCTGGACAACAAAGCGAGACTCTGTCTCAAAAAAAAAAAAAAAAAAAAAAAAAAAAAAAAAAAAAAGACAACAAAATACAAATTATTTTCATGTCAATGGAATATTTGCCAAGATAACCTTTATTTTGGATCTTAAACCAACTTTCAATAAGCTTAAAAGGATTGAAATGACACAAAATACATTTTCTGACCACAACAGAGTTTACCTAGAAATCAATAATCAGAAAAAGGGGTGGAGGGGATATCTATAAACATTTGGAAATTAGGCAACACTTCATAAGTCATGGGGCAAAGAAGAAATCACAAGGGAAATTAGAAAATACTTTTACTTTAATGAGGAAAAAAACACAATATAACAAAGTTGTTGGATGCCGTTAAAGCATCCCAAAAATGGGAAATTTATAGTTTTAAATGCTTATATTTAAAAAGACAAAGATCTTAAATCAATGATCTAAGCCACAAATTGGTAAAGTTTTCAAAATAAATGACCAGATAGTAAATATTTTAGGCTTTGTGGACTGCAAGTTGGTCTCTGTTGAATATTATTTGTTTTTTCCTTTTTGAATTTTTATAACCCTTTAAAATATAAAAATCATTCCAAGCTCAGAGACTATACAAAAATGGGGCATGGGCTATAATTTGCCAAACTTGAATCTAAGCTAATATCTAAAGAAACTAGAAAAATATGAGCAAATTAAACTCAAAATAAGTGGAAAAGGGAGAATGACAAAGAGCAGAAATCAATGAAATAGAAAAGTGAAAAGCAACAAAGCAAATCAATGACACAAAAAACTGATTTTTGAAGTGATTGATAAAATTATAAACCTTTCATGAGCAAGAAACAGAGAGAAGACTCAAATTACATACCTACAAGGAAGAGATCCTACTTCAGATCCTACAGACATAATCAACCTTATGTCAATACAGTCTATAACTTACATAAGGACACATTGTTTGAAAGACACACAGTGTCAAAGATCAGTTTTAGAAATAGGTAACCTTAACAATCCTTGTTGTTAAAGAAATCTAATTCATAGTTTAAAATCTTCTCCTAAAGAAAGCTTCTGCACAGATGACTTCATTGATGAATTCTACCAAACATTTAAGGAAGAAATAATAGCAATCCTACACAGACTCTTCCAGAAAATAAAATAAAAGTGAATACTACCCAAATTATTTTATGAAGGTAGCATTTCACTGTTACCAAAACCAGAAAAAGACATTATTAGAACATTAAACTACAGGCCAATAGTCTTCGTGAATATAAATGTAAAATCTTTAACACAATTCTAGCAAATAAAATCCAGCATTGTATAGAAATTACTATTATCAAGTGAAGTTTATCCTAGGAATGCAAACTTTATTTAATATTCAAAAATTAAACAAGGTAAATTACCATTTCCACAGGATAAAAAGAGATCATGTGACTATTGTGACTAATAGTCACAATCATGTGATTATTTCAATAAACACAATAAAGAAGGATTTGGCAAGTCTAAAAGATCACAAATAGCCAACCCGATAAATCTTTTCAAAGAGCTGGAAAAAGAACAGACCAACCCCAAACCCAGCAGAAGAACTGAAATCATTAAGATCAAATCAGAACTAAACAAAATTGACAACAGGGAAACCATACAGAAGATTAACAAAACAAAAAGTTGGTTCTTTGAAAAAATAAACAAAATTGACACACCAACGGCTAGACTAATGAAAAGCAGAAAAGAAAAATATCTAATAAGCTCCATCAGGAACAATAAAGGAGAAATTACAACTGATGCATGGAGATACAAGATATAATTCAAGAATACTACAAAAACCTCTATGCACACAAACTGGAAAATGTGGAGGAAATGGACAATTTCTTAAAAACACACAGCTTCCCTAGGCTCAACCAGGAGAAAATAGAATTCCTGACCAGACCAATATCAAGTACTGAAATTGAAACAGCAATAAAAAACCTACCTAAAAAGAAAAGTCCTGGACGAGATGGTTTCACACACGAATTTTACCACACCTACAAAGAAGAACTGGTGCCTATCCTGCAGAAATTATTCCACAACATCAAGAAGGATGGAAACTTCCCCAACACATTTTATGAAGCGAACATAACCCTGATACCAAAACCAGGAAAGGATGCAACAACAACAACAACAACAAAAAACTACAGACCAATATCCCTTATGAATATAGATGCAAAAATTCTCAACAAAATCCTAGCCAATTGAATCCAGGTGCTTGTCAAGAAAATAATCCATCACGACCTAGTGGGCTTCATCCCAGGGATGCAGGGATGGTTCAACATACGCAAATCTAGAAATATAATTCACCATATAAACAGAAGAAAAACAAAGACCATATGATCCTCTCAATAGACACAAGAAAAGCATTTGACAAAATTCAACACTCTTTTATGATAAGAATGCTCAACAAAATAGGCATAGACGGGGCTTACCTAAAAATGATACAAGCCATATATGACAAACCCACAGCCAATATCATGCTGAATGGGGAAAAAGTAAAAGCATTCCTACTAAGAACTGGAACTAGACAAGGTTGCTCACTATCTCCACTTCTATGCAACATAGTGCCAGAAGTCCTTGCTACAGCAATCAGACAAGAGAGCAGAATTAAGGGCATCCAAATAGGAGCAGAAGAGATCCAACTCTCACTGTTTGCTGATGACATGATATCATATGTAGAAAACCCAAAGGATTAAACCAAGAGACTCCTTGATCTGATAAATGAATTTGGTAAAGTCTCAGGATACAAAATCAATACACAGAAATCAGAGGCATTCATATAGGCCAACAGTAAAAGTGAGAACCAAATCAAAGACATAATTCCCTTCAAAATACCAACAAAGAAAATAAAGTACCTAGGAATATATTTAACTAGGGAGGTAAAAGACCTCTACAGGGAGAACTATGAAACACTGAAGAAGGAAATAGCAGAGGATGTAAACAGATGGAAGAATATACCCTGCTCATGGGTCAGCAGAATCAACATTATTAGAATGTCTATACTACCCAACGTTACGTACAGAGTCAATGCAACCGTATCAAAATACCATCATCATTTTTCACAGATATAGAAAAAATAATTTTATGCTTCATATGAAACCAGAGAAGACTCTGTATAGTGAAATCAATCCTAGGCAATAAAAACAAAATAGGAGGTATCAATTTACAGGACTTCAAAATATACTACAAGGCTATAGTCATTAAAACAGCCTGGGACTCGCACAAGAACAGGGACATTGACCAGTGGAACAGAACAGAGAACCCAGATATAAAACCATCCTCATATAGCCGACTAATCTTCAACAAAGCAGACAAAAACTTACACTGGGGAAAAGAATCCTTATTCAATAAATGATGCTGAGAAAACTCACTAACCACATGTAAAAGACTGAAACAAGACCCACACCTTTCACCCCTCACAAAAATCAACTCATGCTGGGTAACAGACTTGAACCTTAGGTGTGAAACTATTAGAGTTCTAGAGGAAAATGTTGGAAATACTCTTCTAGACATTGGCCTAGGCAAAGAATTTATGAAGAAGACCCCAAAGGCAATCACAGCAGCAACAAAAATAAACAAATGGGATCTGATCAAATTAAAAAGCTTCTGCACAGTGAAAGAAACTGTCAAGAGAGCAAACAGATAACTCAAAGAATAGGAGAAAATTTTTGCAAGCTACACATCTGATAAAGGGCTGATAAGTAGAATATATTTAGAACTCAGGAAAATAAGCCAGATAAAAATCAAACAACTCCATCAAAAAATGGACAAATGACATGAACAAAAATTTTTCAAAAGAAGACAGAGTAATGGCCAACAAACATATGAAAAAATGCTCACATCTCTAATCATCAGGGAAATGCAAATCAAAACCACAATGAGATATCACTTAACTCCAGTGAGGATGGCCTTTCTCAAAAAGTCCCCAAACATTAAATGCTGGCATGGATATGGAGAAATGGGAACACTCCTACACTGCTGGTGGGAGTGCAAACTAGTTCAATCTCTGTGGAGAGCAATATGGAGATACCTCAAAGCGATACAAGTGAATCTACCATTTGATCCAGCAATCCCACTACTGGGCATCTACACAAAAGATCAAAAGTCACTTTATGAAAAAGACACCTGCATTCGAATGTTTATAGCAGCACAATTCACAATTGCAAAGCTGTGGAAACAACCCAGGTGCCCATAAATTCATGAGTAGATTAATAAAATGTGGTATATGTATACTATGGAGTACTACTCAGCTTTAAGAAACAATGGTGATATAGCACCTCTTGTATATTCCTGAATAGAGCTGGAACCCATTCTACTAAGTGAAGTATCTCAAGAATGGAAAAACAAGCGCCACATGTACTCACCAGCAAATTGATATTAACGGATCAACACCTCAGTGGACATATAGGAGTAACATTTATTGGGTGTCTGGCAGGTGGGAGGAGGGAGCAGGGGATGGGTATATACAAACACTACAAGTAACATGTGCAAAGTTTGGGGGAAGAACACGCTTGAAGCTCTGACTTGAGGGAAAGGGGGAGCATGGGCAATATACGTAACCTTAACACTTGTACCCCCATAATACACTAAAATAAAAAAAAGAGAAGGATTTGGCAAACTTCAACACTGATTCATAATAAAAAATACACACACAGACATTGGACAAAAATATTTTGCAAACTTCAACACTGGTTCATAATAAAAAACACACACACAAACATTGGACAAAAATATTTGCAAAACACGTGTCTGACAAAAGACATATGTCCAAATTATGTAAAGAATTCTTATAACTCGTTAGTAAGAAGATGATTCAATTCAATTAAAAAATAATGTTTCTATGAAGATTTCACTAAAGGAGATGTATAAGTGGCCAATAAGCAAATGAAAAGATAACCATGTTATTAGTTATGAAAATGCAAATTACAGCCTCAGGGATATATCACTGCATACCTGTTATAATGGCTAAAATTTTAAAAGACTAAAAAATACCAAGCATTAGGGATGATGTGAGCAACTGAAACTCTCATATATTGTTGGTAGAAAGTAAAATGGCAAGGTCAATTTTGGAAGACGGACAGTTTCTTATTATTTTAAACATACACGTTCCATATGATTTACCTATTAACGGAAATATATATCCACACAATGACTTGTACGCAGAAGCTCTATTTACAATGGCCCCAAATTGGAAGCAACCCAGTATCCATCAACTGGTGAACGAATAAACAAACCGTGGTAAATCCATGCACTTACATTCTACTCGGCACAATAAATTATGAACCACCGATGCAGGCAACAATGTGGATGAATGTCAAAAGCATTGTGCTATGTGAAAGAAATAAGACAGAAAAGACTATTTATTGTATGATTCCATTTATCTGACATTCTAGAAAGAAGAAAATAAAGGGACAAAAAACATGTCAGCAGTTGCCAGGGTATAGGGGTGAGAGAAAAGGAAAGAATTGATGGGAAAGGGACAGTGGAAAACTTTGAGTTGATAAATATGTTGTATACCTCAATTGTGTTAGAGGTTATACAATTGTATACTTTTGTTAAAACTTATCAAGTATACTTCCAAAAGGTGAATTTTATTGCCTGTAAATTATACCTCAACAAACCTGATGTAAATATCTGTCTATACCTTGAGCCTTACCTTGTTCCATTCATAACAACTAATAGAGATGTATCGTAGGCTTAATGGTAAAAGAACCGTACAGCTTTTCAAAGAAAACATAGATAACATCTTCTTACTCTCAGGGTAGTCAAAGATTATTTACACTAGACCAAAATGCTGTAGTATTAAAATCCATAGTCCAATCTATCAATTGGACTTCATAAAATTTTAAATTTGTGGATATCAAAATATACCATCAAGATAACAAATACAGAAGTATGAAAATATATTTACAATATTTATATCTGATAAAGAATTTGTGTCTAAAATATGCAAATAAATTCTAAAACTCAACAGTGAAAAGATGAATAAGCCAATAAAATAATTGGCAAAAGACTTGGGCAGACATTTTACAAAAAAATAATATGTAATATTATTAAATTAATTTAATTTATTGGATTAAACTATCCAATAAGCAATAAAAAGAAATAGAATAGTCACTATGCTCTCACGAAGCAGCCCTTCAGTTATTTATTGCATACTGTTGCAGAAAAATCACTACAATTTGATAGAAGCTTTGGAAGGACTTCTGTCTAAACTACATGATCAATAAAGAGACAATCAGAAGAGGCAAAAATGTATCTGTTCTTGGAGTCCCTACAAATTTTTCCATTTCTAAATGGAGTTAAATTTTCCTGGAACGGAAAATATGAAACAGGCCAGTCATCCCTTACAGATTGTTCATAGTCTCCAAGAGTAAGAACAGTTTTTATCCTGCTTGAAGTGAACACTAAAAAGATTTTTTGAGCACAAACACCAAAAAAATTTTTCACTGAAGAAAGATCTGAAAGTTATTTATATTGAAATCTACAGAAAGATTCCTCTGGCTTTATGGATGTGCTAACTACAAATTCAATAACTTTTCTAGATACCGGAAGGTTGTCTATATTTGCCTTCACACTTTGCTATAGTTGGCCTGGCCTGATATATAGATTTATTATTATAGGTACATTATTGCAGATATTGTCATCATTTATTTTCCAATTATAAGGAACCAAACTCTTTGCTAAGTATTATATTTTGCATGTGAAACCTCATATATGCTTCACGACAAATTATGATAATAAGGATTATTATTCCCATTTTACAAACAAGAAAAATAAAACTCAGAGAGACTAATATTTTTGTTCTCCAGATATGGAGTCAATTGAGGTAGACTTGATAGAGATAGGCTAATAGAAACAAAACTTTCATCATCATTACTGAAAATTCATTGTAGATAAATCTTTCCATTGTTGGCCACTGGAAGCCACACTCCTGGCGTCCTACTCTAGTTCAGACCTTAGAGCAGCCTTCCTAAAGGACAGTTTCGCTCTAGAGTAGAAATGCTTATCCAGGATCGCTGCCTCATCCCGGTTTGGCACAGCAAGGGAAGAAAGGAGGAAATGATTCCCCAGTGTTTTCAGACTTTTAATAGATTCACTCACCAACTTGAGAAGTGGTACCAATGGATTTCCACAAGGGATGAGTCAACTCATTACTCCTCCCCTGTGAGGAGCCAAGGGCTTACAACAGGCCAAAAGTGTCACTCTAGCGAAGTTCCCTTTACAAAGAAACTTGAAACTGGGCAAGGATGTCTCTTTGTGCCATGACCAACACAGCATGCGCCTCACTGCACCCCCTGTTACTGGTTCCTCCTCTCTGCCAACCCCACATGGTGGCATGGCCCAGCACGTGCTCTTCCACTCTCCTCCCTGTCTTTACTCTTTCCTTAGGTAATGTCATCCAGGTGCATGGATGGAATTACCACCCACTAGGGGACCGTTCCCAAAGTCGTATCTTCAGTGCCAATCTCTCTCATAAGTCTGACAACTGCTTACTCCACAGTTCCATGCACGCGTCTCACAGACATTGCAAATTCAACGCGCCCAAAGTGGAACTCTCAACTCCACTCTCTGTGTCCCTCCAACCCTACTCCTTTCCATCTCATTTAATGGCATCACTACTGAGCTGCATCTCAGAAAGTAAAGAATCACCTTCGATTCCCTCTTTTCTTCACCCCTACCAGCTAGACTGAATTCATCGGCCAGTCCTGCACCCAAACTATAGATCCCAAGCTGACCACCACTCGGGGTCACTACTGACACACTAGCCCCAACCAGTTTTCTCTCTCACCTAAACTGCTGCTTCTCCTGCTTCTGCTCCCACCCCATTTATTTTTACAATGTAGCCAGAAATTTCTTAATGTAAACAAGTCACATTTACCCTCTGCTTAAAACACTCCAGTGATTTTCTTTTACCCATAGACTAAAATCCAGGTTCTTCACGGGGCCTCACCTGGTTCTGCAAGCATTCAAACATCTCTTCCTGTCACTGTCCCCTGAGTTCAGGCCTCTCCTGCCAGACTCCTCTTGCTGTTCCTGGAACACAGGATGTTTGTTTCTGCCGCATGGCCTTTCTACTGCCCATCCCTTTGCCTGGAATCTTCTTTCCGCAGACATTCACAGGACTATTCCCCTTTATTATCTGTGTCTGTGCTCCAACAGAACCTTTTCAGAGAGATGTTTTGTGACAGCTTCTGAAATACCCTACCACAGTTTTCTTTAGCTATTGTTTTGCTGTGTTTCTTTACAACACTTACCAATTCTGAACTCCCTTTATGCAGCGGGTACTATTCCCTTACCTTCCCAAGCTGGGATGTGAGCTGAAAGGTGGAGCCAGCCTGTCTCCACCCTCTGCACCCTCCGTGCCTAGGGTGGGCAGGTCGGGAAATACTGGCTGACTTTGAAACCTTCCACTTAATGACGAGCTAAATTGATTTCTTTAGAAAGATTCTTGCATTAATTTGTTAGGGCAGCGGAAACAAAGTACCAAGAACTGGGTGCCTTAGAACAGCAGAGATGTATTGTGGCATGGCTCTAGGGGCCCAAGGTGTCAGCAGCCTCATGCTCCCTCTGACCCCTGGAAGGGAAGGACCCCTCCCAGCCCCCCGCAACTGCTGGCAGCCTCAGAGTCCGTTGATCCAGGACAGGGCAACTCCCACCGCCACGTGGGTTTCTCCCCTTGTCTCCTCACATCCTTCTTCCTCTGTACATGTCTGTCTCTGTGTTTAAATTCACCCACCACTTTTATTTTTTTAAATAAGGGCACAGTCATATTGGATTAGTACCTGAACCAATGACCTCATTTAAACTCCATTACTTCTGTAAATACCTTATTTCCAAATTAGGTCACATTCTGAGGTACTGGGAGTTAACATGTCAAATTGTCTTTGAAGGGACACAATTCAAGCCGTAACAATCCCATAGGAGGTAATGGCACCTGTCAGATGCAGAAAATGTCCCCTTTCTCAACTGCTCACTGGTAGCAAGAGTTTGAAAAATCAAGTGCAAGTAAATGCAGGACTCCAGAACCACCATGTCATGGCTGATTAAACAGCTCTTTTCCAAACATTTTGTTCCTTGGTTCTCGAGCCAGATTTCTGAAGCTTTATCCAAAAGCCTGAAATATTTTGAAAACAATACATTCTGCTTCTTTAATTAAATGATGTCCTGATGAGAGGATTTAGTATAACTCAGGGCTGTTTATGCATTTCCATACTTAGTGATGCCTCCTGAAAACCATCCATCTGAGAGGCAGTCTTCTCTGCGACATTTATGACCAGGGCCATCTGACTTTTAATTACATAGTAATTGCTATTGTGTAAGCTTCAAGCTGCTCTGTAACTTTGAAATCTTATTTTAAATTTTTAAAAATATTGTTTATCTTTTTTTTTAATCAAGTCAATATGTTGGAGAAACAGTCAAATGGAACCTTTTAGTGCTTAAAATGTGGACACAGTCATTTTATATTTTTGAAATTCATTTTTAGTCTGGTAGATGTTCTGCTATAATTAGTTCAGAAAGCATTTACAGACAACACGATTCTCAGTCTGGGAGGGCAGGATTCAGAAGGTCATTAAATCCATTTTTCTGCCTTTGGGCAGAGTCATACTGGTTAAAACCTATCACAATGACTCATGATTTTTAAGGTCAAAATGCAAAATCAAACTGCAAGGGTAATGAACAAAGTCTGATTCAAGAGCTATGGTCTTCTATTTGCCACGGACATGGCTCTGTGGCTGTGCCACCATCTGCCGTGAAGTAATAAAGACTTTGGCTATGGGGCTTAAAGCTACTCTTCTTAGAAGGAGCATCTTTATGCTTCTTGCTTCAAATTGACTACCCCTGATTGCTAAAGAGGAAAAGCAAACAATGAAAAAAAATTTAGGAATGTATTACTTCATTTGTGTTGCCAAAGTACTCTTTAAGCATGTAATAATTATGCCTTCATATGGCCCTTCACAGCTTGCAAAGAACTTTGGCACACATTGTCTCATTTGGTCCTCAGCTACCTCCTCGTGAGATGGCGGGGAGAGCATTATCATGCCATCTCTCTGCGGAAAGCACTGTGCCTTGTGGAGTCTAAGCACAGTTTTGAAGAACTAACAAGAACCAGGGATGGGACCAGATTCCTGGAGCTGTTCTGTGACACAATCTGATCCAGGTTAACTTCAGTAAAGCTTGGTTTTGTTATGTATAAAATGAAAATGTTTAAGCCAAGTCATAGGGGGGCTGAGATATGTATCCCCAGCATCTAAAACATTGCCCACCTTGAAGTAGGTGATCAACAAGGATTTGTTGTATACATGAATGGATGAATGAACAAATAAATATTAAGCACTTAGCCCAGTGCCTAGCACAGAGTAGGTACTCAATAATTTTAGCTATTAATATCACTATTGAGGACTAATAATGAACCGATATTTACAAACAGACTTTGGAGTTGTTCTTTGTCTCTATTAGTATTTAAATTTGTTCTTGAAGACGAAAAAATTGATTTTATTGGGTAACCACTGTAGATTAATTATATTTGCTAATATTTATTTAAATCATTTTGGCTTCTTTCCTCACCAAAGAAGGGTAGGTAAGTATTTTTACTCATTTCCTGTGTAGTGGATGGGTCCCACAGGTCAGGCTCTGTACCAGGTTAAGCAGAGACAGACCTGCATTAACAAGGGCAGTTAGACAGGATCCAATTACTAAAGAAGATTCACAGGATCCTAAATGGTCACTCTTACAAAATATTCAATTTATTACAGGAAAAGGATTCAGGTAGCTACAGCATTAAAGTGAGGATATGAACCACAGCCAGATGCTGCCTCGCAGCAAGGGGTCTGGGAGCAGGGAGGGGTGAGAACTCATCAATTGCCCTCCCTCTGAGGGTCACGCCAGCACCACCAGCACGCGCCTCCTCTCTTGGATCAGGAACCACCACTGTGCACAGAATACCATGGAACCAGGGAGCCCAAAATAGAGTCTCAGGCAGAGCTTGAGACTAGACTCCCTTCTAGTCATGTAGGCATATTCTAGCTATGCAACCAGCCCCAGTGGCAAAGCCTTCAGGGAGTGCCACTAAGACTCACTTCAACTAATAAGCAATGCAGACAAGCTGGTACATACCACCCAAAACTTGCCGGGAACCCATGGCCACAGAGCAACACTGTTAATCAATAGATTTCAGTCCTTAACCAGGGGTCAGTGCAATAAAGACAAAACTCTTGCTTCAGCAAAACAGCTCAGGCCCAGCCCAGGCCTGCTGGAATGAACCTTCCTGCCCTGCTCACCTCTCTGAAGGCGGCCAAGGCCTTCTTATGCAAAACAATCACTTTTAGTTTGACGGCCATTACTGGCCTTGCAACAGTGTGTAATCAGATAAGCAATCAAACTGCACAGACTCCAAACATTGAAAATAGGCAGTGAGGAATTGAATAGATGTAAACAGGCAGCTGCAGCATCCAGTCATAGCAGTGCAAACTTTCCCAAGGGTCTGTATTCAGTAATTCTTTCCCCTTTGATCTATGGCTATCTGGACTTGATGATGCACATCTGTGGAGTGATTAAGAACCATAATTAGTCTATCATCAATCAAGTCTAAATCTTCTTCGGAAGAAGTCTCCTCCAAAGAGCTAACACCTTGAGGGAACTGTGATTGATTTACTAATGTATCTGATCATCAACATCAATACTATCAAAAGTTTTATTATCTTCTACAATATTACTTGTACCTATGGGTCCCTGTGTTGCCCCATAGAGCAGTTTCACACAGTACTCTGGATACATAGCTACAGTATTAATCAGATGTCATTATAGGATAATGATTTCATTACTATGTTTATCCATATGGAATATATTATTTCTCAGAGTATTATAGGTCAGAGACCATGCCTCTATTGTTTTAGGATTCCAACCCTTTCAGGAACATGGTCAAATTCTTTTTCTAAGGTGTTCTCCAGAGAAATAGAATCAATAGGAGATATATAAATGAGAATTATTGTAAGGAATTGGCTCAGATGATTACGGAGGCTGAAAAGTCCCCCAATCTGCAATGTGCAATGTGGAGATCCGGGAAAGCTGGCAGTGCGGTTCCAGTCTCAGTGCAAAGTTCCTGAGGACCAGGAGTGCCCATGATGTCCTCGTCCAGGGGCAGGGGAAGGCTGACGATGTCTCAGCTCAAGCAGTCAGGCAGAGAGAGAGAGGAATCAACCTTCATTTACCTTTTTGTTCTCTGTGGGCCCTCAGCAGATTGGGTGAGGCCGCCTCGCAGTGGGGAGGTGCTGTACTCAGTGCACCAGCTCACACGCTACTCTCTTCCAGCAACCCCCTCACAGACACACCCAGAAACAATGTCTACGCAGACATCTGAGCAACGTATGGCCCTGTCAAAGTGACACCTAAAATTAACCATCACATCATGTTGCATGATTTAACAGATAGCAGCTCCCCGTCAGAGGTGTTTCACACAGGACCCATTTATATTCCATGAGAGATACTCTTGCCCTGTTTAAAATGTGTCCAGTGTTCTTAAATTGCACTGTAGGAAAAGAATGGCTAGCACTCAGTTGCGGCACTAAAACCATTACAGAGCTCCTCAAAAACTCACATTCCTCAGTGAAAACGTCCTTAGATGAGGTGACCCGTACATCTACCACGAGTGTCCGGGCAGAGCCAGCCGCTGGTGCCAATCTAACTGCAGGGGTGAAGGAGTGTCCGACTGCTTGGTGAGAATCCCTTGTCTTAGCGACTGGGGGCTATACGACACAAAGCTAGCTGGCTGTCACAAATAAACCCCAAACCTCAGGGACTAGGTAGAGTAGAGGTGTTTTTCTTGCTTGCATCACTGACAGATGCAGTTCAAGCAGATTCCTGTATGGTTCTTCTCCAAGCAATGACTGAAGGTCCCAGGTGTCTCCCATGTTCTAATTCGTCAAACCCAGAGAACTTAGTTTCTATACGTGTGATCGAGGGCAAGAGAGGGGGAGAGAGAAGAAAGCATAGCTGTTCTTGACATCTCTCAGTGGGCATTTTCTGCCGGTAAGAGTGAGTCACACGACTCCACCTGGTGTTGGGAATGAAAGCACAGAGGAGCAGCTGGCTGTGTGGGGGGCACCTAGTGCTGCTGCAGATTCCTGGGGAAAGGAGGGGCAAATAGGAAAATTCATGTTCCTGTATATTACCTGCAAACTGGAAAATTTTCCTCTAATTCCTATTTTACATCGCTAAGCAGAAAACATCACTCTGTGGTTGATACTACACAATTAAAATGAGAAGCATGAAGAATGCCCAGGTCTCACTAATCAACACCCCAAAGGTGCCAAAAATGTATATTTAAAAACACATGTGCTTCCATTTAGTGTTGACTAAAAAAACCTTTTGCAACACTGTAATAGAATATTTTATAGAATAAAAAACCATTTTAATGAAAAGCCTTTTATTTCTTACTCTATAAAGTTGAACACAGAAGAGAGAAGAGCTCTTCATTATCTTTCTTTATCAAATGTTATAATTCATTGCAGCTATCAACTATCAACAACATCTTGAAATTTAAAGAACTTCTATTTAGTATAAATGTCCAGCATCTTAGATTTCTCACTCTGCCTCCTCTCCGTACTTTCATTTTAAAGAAAGGTTATGTCAACCCAAGAACACAATATCATTAAATCAGCCATTTGATTGAATTGAGAGGTTTTTGGAGGTTATAATATCTTGAATAAATCAATCAGTGAATCAAATTTTAATCAGTCAGCCTAATTCAGTTATCATGACAACTCAAATAATGAGAAATAAACAAAATAATTAGAATGTTTATTTTTGTTGGCTATCTTTACTGGACAAGAACAGTCAATTATAAACAGGCATTCATTATGATGGCTGAAGAAACATGAATTTATTTCAGAACCACTGTGCATAGATAGGACCACTTAGCAAACAGACACCTAGCAATTTCAGTATAGTGTAGATTCTCTCTCCCTTTAGGCTGTAGAATCTTTGAGAGCTACAGATCCTTAGATAATATATCTCACTTGCCTTACTATTCCTGCAGAACCCAGGAAAGAGTTTGTATATAGGTACTGAAAAAAGTTTGTTTAATTAAATGTGTTAAACTTAAATTAAAGGAAACAAAACATTTTGTCTTACAATTGTTTATTGGGAAATACAAAGCATCTAGATCACACATTTCACATCATCTTAAGGTCCAAGAGTATTGGCACTGAGCGAATTCTCACTGAATTTTTCATTATGTTTATATTTGATGGAGTGCACAATTTTGCATCCTGGCAAGCAAAATATACAAAAACTATTTAATATGTTTCAGAAAATGTGTTAGAAATCTTCACATGCATTGTCTTATGTAATCATTGGACATTTGATGCTAAAATGTTACTATCATGCTTCCCATTTGATGAGTAAACTGAGTTCAAGAAAGTTTAAAGTCAATTTCTGAAAGTCATAGAAATATCTGGTCATGCAAGAACTCAATATGCCTCTGTAACTCCACAGCCTCTCGAACCCAGTTCTCCCGGTTTGCAAACTCTAATCTCCAGGCTCTTGCTCACACTCTTTTTCTGCCTGAAACACTTTGCTCCCACCACCTCCCCAGTCCTCCACTTCACCTTCAATCTTGCTTTAGATGTCCCTTGCTCTGAAAAGTTTCCCAACCCCACAAGACAGACAAAACCACTGTAGCAAATATGAAACAGACATGCGACTAGAGGGAAAAACGAAGTTTTGCTGTGCAAGTCACTGAAATGTGGGTGCCACTTGATACCAAAACTTGACTTAGCCTGTCCTGATCGAAAAGAAAGTTGGTCAAATTCACATAATGGCAGATGTTGAATTCATATACAGATCTCCATGAATCCTAAGTTAATGCTCTTAACCCTATAAATAAAACTATAAATCTGACAAACTATAATACTATAGATCTGCAATATGATACACAATATATCCTGGAAATTACATTCACTTTAATTTTAATCACATTCATTTTAATTATGCCAAAGAGGCCAAGACTACAAGTAAAAGTTATGAAAGTCAGTACGTCATAGATACTGTGTTTAATTGCCAGTGGCCACAATTGATTCAAAAGAACCTTTTTATTCTGAATGTGAAAAAAGTTAAGACATTGATTTGCCTGATCCTATAGAAGAAAGTTACTTAATTATAAGACTAAGTATATATTATTATCAATTAATAACATTATTTGTGTATAGATTTAATGTTTTGATTTTTTTCCCTAAGTGCTGATATTCGATCTCAGAGTCAGTGACATTTTTTGTTTTCTTTCCTTTTTGTATTCTTAATGCCATTTAATCTAATGTTTACTTAACACAAATAATAAATCATAGGCACATCCATAGGGCCAACTAAACAGCAAAGAAAATGGCTGAAACAGTAAATAGACTACGGCTTGATAGTCTTAACTTTAATACCAAAAGAACAATTCGAAGACACTTTTTTGTTGTTGTTTTTCTTAAATCTGTGCATCAAATTTTCATTGGTCAATGGCACTTTTCAGTCAAGGAAACTGTAATTAGCTTTGGCTCTGAAAGAGCTTTGCTTTTAAAAATCACCTGAGTTCAGGTTCTTACTAGTTGATTGACTCCAGTTTGCTCATCTTTAAAATAGGCATAATAATATTTAACTTTCAAGTTTGCTGTGAGGATTAAATAAATACATTAGTATAAACCTTTTGTTTCTGTGTCTGATACATAGGTAGAGCTTAATAAATGGTATTTCTTATTATTTTAAATATCCTCATCTAAAAGCTATGTACTTGCAACAGGTTAAATGTTCTTGACCTTTGAACAAAGGCTTATCCTCCTATTAATATTTTGCTGAGTTTAAAATACGTTACTGAATTGGTGAGATTTTAAAGATAAATGTTACTGTCCCAAGTAATGTTAACATCAACTAACGAATTCTAATACCATATCACGGTAGAAATTTCTTTCTTTAAATTTTGTATAGCTTGCAATTCACCCTTGATTTTTCATGTCTCAGCAATTTGAGTTTGGTTATCCAATCTGCTGAATTCTTAAAAGATTAAAAGAAGTCAAAACTTGGAGACAATAGTAAAGCTTCAGAAAGAGAAATCAGAGATGTACTTTATTTACACATTCATTCATTCATTCCTTTGTTCAGCAAATATCAGCTATGTGCCAGGATGGACAAGACACTGGTTAAAATGATGAATAAAACATGCCCCTGTACTTAATGAATTCTTGGTAGGAGAATGTAATTTAATGGTCACCTTTATACCTGGGTCTCAGGAAGACTATACTTTAATTCTAATTGCTCTAAGACAATTGTATATTTATTAAACCCTTTTTTCCACCATGCATTTCCTCTTTCATATGTGTCTTAATACTATGAAGTGTATCAAATATCTTTAGCAAACAGGTGAATGTACAAATCATTTAATCATATAGAAAAATTATTGAAAAAAAAGAGAAGTAGAAAAATAAATAAATACATTTTCGAGGTTTGTTCTTTTGGACATTCAACAAGAAACATGTTATTTCATTATTAAAGTAATCTTGCAACAAACATAAAAGATGAAGAACTTCATTGGAGGGCCTCTAGAGGTATTAAAGAAAATAAGTATTTTCCCAATGTACCCTAATAGCAGTTGACTATTTCTCCAAACTTTCTTCATTTCTTTATTTTTTAACTTATGGATAATTGCCAGAAGGGAAAAAGAAAGGTTTAGGTACCAATTGATTGTGTTGTGAGGCTCTAGGTTCCAATTGCTATGTTTCTATCACTTTTTTCTTAACCTCAAATAACTTGTGGCAAAGAATTTATATCAGCAAAGGGCATATTTTCAAACTTTAATCCCCAATTTCAACTTTTAGACAATTTTTTTTGGAAAGTATCATTAACAAGCACACTAAACTTTTATTATGAGATAAAATCTTGTAAGTTTTGTTTTGTTTTCTTTAACAATTACACACTATTTCTACCTTTAATCGCCAGAGTTTGAAGAAATTCCCAACAATAAGGTCTGGCTTAGTTTGTTTAGTGTTGTTATAACAGAATATCTTAGGCTGGCTAATTTATAAAGAAAAAAGGGTTTTTGACTCACGATTCTGTTGGCTGGACAGCCCAAGAAGCACAGTGACTGCAGCTGCATGGCTTCTAGTGAGGGCCCCGTGCTACACCACAGTGTGTTGAAGAAGAGAAGGGGGAAGTGGGTGTGTGCAAAAAAGAGCAACACAAGAGGCAACCTCTCTTTGTAACAACCTGTTCCCATGGGAACCAATCCATTCCTGCAAAGATTAACTCATTTTAACAACCTAGTCACCTCTACAGCACTACCTCCCAAGACCAGCACATTGAGGAACCAAGCCTCAGCATGAGTTTGGTGGGGACAAACCGTGTTTACAACATAGCAAGGTCCAAGTAAACATATTGATGCTTGTTAGCCTTATATTAATTGTCTATTGCTGCATGTAAAATTAGCACAAAAATTAGCATCTTAAAACAACACACATTTGTTATCTGAAAATTTCTATGGGTCAGGAGTCTGGGCATACTTAGTAGGCTCTGGCTGCAATTTAGCTGTCAGTTCAGGGTCTATGGTTTCATCTAAGGCTTAATTGGAAAAAAATCATTTCTAAGCTGATGTGGTTGTTTGCAGGATTCAGTCCCTTGGGTGTCCATTCTCACTGGCTGCTGACCAGAGCTGCTTTCAGTTCCTTGCCATGTGGGCTTCTTCCATATGGAATCTCACTTCATCAAAGTGTACAAGTGGAGAAGGCAATAGAGTCATCTTTGTCATACTCTGTTGGTACAAGCGAGTCACTAGGTTCATTCCATACTCAACAAGAGGGGAATACACAAGGGTGTGAATACCAAAAAGTGGGGTCACTAGGGACAATGTTTGAAGCTGCCTGCTACAGCTTCCTACTAGTAATCACAGCTGCTGCTCCTCTCTGGCCCAGGGTTAGGGAGTGTGCATAAGAGCTGGCATGTGCCCATTCAGAGGCTCCACTAAGGCCACAGGACCAGGCAGGTGGTTTACAAACACTTGCCAGGCTTTCCTTACTGAGGAACTTAGTCCACCACTGCAATATCTCTAATGCCCTGCATGGCACCTTGTCCACAATAAAACCTCAGTGCTTATGAAAAGAGGACTAGAGTTAGATGAGTAATTATATTTTAGAGTCCTTATCTTTTATATATCTATATTAAAACATTTACAAATAAGAAAATATGTTGACTACTAGAAACAACTATTTGCCAACAAATTAGGAAACCTAGAAGAAATAAATAAATTTCTAGACACATACAACCTACCAAGATCAAACCCTGAAGAAATAGAATGCTTGAACAGACCAATTAGAAATAATCAAATCAAAGCAGTATCAAAAAGTTTCCTGTCAAAGAAAAGTGAAGGATTTTCTTTGGAAATTAACTGCTGAATTCTACTAGATATTTAAAGAAATAATACCAATTCTACTTAACCTATTTCAAAAAACTGAAGAGAAGAGAATACTTCCAAACTCATTCTAAGAAGCTAGCATTATCCTGATAACAAAACCAGACAAGGAAACAACAACAAAAAAAGAAAACTATAGGTCCATATCACTGATGAACATAAATGCAAAAATCCTCAACAAAATTTTAGCAGATTGAATTCAACAGCACATTAAAAAGATCATTCTTCGTAATCAATTGGGTTTCATCCCAGAGATGCAAGAATGATTCAACATATACAAATCAATAAATATGATACATCATATCAACAGAGTCATGGAAAAAAATATGATCATTTCAATTAATGCTGAAAAAGCATTAAATAAAATTACTATTCCTTTATGATAAAAACTCTTAACATATTGGGTATAGAATGAACATACCTCAATGTGATAAAGGCCATATAAGAAAAACCAACAGTTAATATCATACCAAAGTAAAATTTAAAACTTTTCCACTAAGATCTGGAAGAAGACAAGTATGCTCACTTTCACCATTTCTATTCAACATAGTATTGAAAGTCCTACCCAGAACAACTAGGCAAGAGAAAGGAATAAAAGGCATCCAGATTAGAAAGGAAGAAGTCAAATTATCCTTCTTTATAGACAACATGGTCTTATAATTATTATCGAAAAACATAAAGACTCCACCAAAAAAACTCTTAGAACGGATAAATGAATTCAATAAAGTTGCAGGATACAAAATCAACATAAAAAAAATCAGTAGCATTATTATACACTGACAATAATCAATGAGAAAAAGAACTCAAGAAAGCAATCTCATTTACAATAGCTACAAAAAAATTAAAATACCTAGGAATAAATTTAACCAAAGAAATGAACAATCTCTATAAGAGAAACTATAAAAAACTGATGGAAGAAGTTGAAGACGACACTCAAAAATATGGAAAAATACTCCATGCTCATGGATTAGAAAAATTAATATTATTAAAATATCTATACTACTCAAAGTGATCTACAGATTCAATGCCATCCCTGCCACAGTACTAATGACATTCTTCACGGAAATAGAAAAAATGATCCTAAAATTTGTATGGGACTGTAAAAGGTCTCAAATAGCTAAAACAGTTCTGAGCAAAAAGAACTAAGTTGCAGGCATCACACTACCTGATTTCAAATTATACTACATAGCTATACTAACTAAAACATCATGGTATTGGCATAGAATAGACACATAGATCAATGGAACAGAATAGAGAGCTCAGAAATAAATCTACACACTTACAGCCAACTCATTTTTGACAAAGACACTAAGAGTGTACATTGAGGAAATGTCAGTCTCTGTAGTAAGTGTTGCTGGGAAAACTGGGTATCCATATGCAGAATGAAACTAGATCCCCATCTTTCAACATATACAAAAATCAACTCAAAATTGATTGAAGACTTAAATGTAAACTATGAAACTACTAGAAGAAAACTTTTTGGAAGCACTCTAGAACATTGTTCTGGGAAAAGATTTTGGGGGGTAAGACCTCAAAAGCATAGTAAACAAAAAATAAATAGACAAATGAGATTACATCAAGTTAAAAAGTTTCTGCACAGAAAAGAAAACATCAACAAAGTGAAGAGAAATCCTACAGAATCAAAGAAAATGTTTGCAAACTATCCATCTGACATTAATAACCAGAGTATATTGGAAACTCAAAGAATTTAATAGCAATAAAACTAATAATCTGATTTTTTAAATGGGCAAAAGACCTGAATAGACACTTCTCAAAAGTAGATATACAAATGACCGACAGGTATATGAAAAATGCTAAACATCATTAATAATCACGGAAATACAAATCAAAACCACAATGAGATACCATCTCACCTCAGTTAGAATGGTTATTATCAAAAAGAGAAAAAATAACAAATGCTGGTGAGGATGCAGAGAAAGGGGAATGCTCATGCACTGTTGGTGGGAATGTAAAGTAGTACAGCCACTGTGGAAAACAGTATGGAGTTTCCTCAAAAACGAAAAATAGAACTACCATATAATCCAGCAATCCCACTGCTAGGTATATATCCCAAAGAAAAAAATTAGTTTATCAAACAAATATCTGCACTCCCATAGTTTATTATAGCACAATTCACAATAGCCAAGATAAGAAATCAATCTAAGCGTCCACTAATGGATGAATGGATAAAGAAAATATGGTGTATATAAACAATATAGCTCCAAAAAGAATGAAATCCCGTTATTTTCAGCAACATAGATTGAACGGGAGGCCATTATGTTAAGTGAAATAAGCGAGGCACAGAAAGGCAAATATCCCATGTTTTCACTTATATGTAGGAGCTAAAAATGTAGATCTCATAGAGGTAGAGAGTGGTTAGCAGGAGCTGACAAGGGAACTTGGGGTGAGAGGAGGTGAAGAAAAGTTTGTAATGGGTACAAAAAATCCAGTTAGAAGGACTAAGTTCTAGTGTTTGATAGTACATTAGGGATATTACGGTTAACAACAATTTATTGTATATTTTAAAATAGCTAGAAGAGAAGAATTGTCATGTTTCCGACACAAAGAAAAGATATTTGTGGTGGTGGATATATCCTCAATAGCCTGATTTGATCATTACATATTGCATACAGGTATCAAAATATTACATTATACCCCATATATATACAAATCTTTTATATCAATTAAAAATTTGTTTAAAAGATATGTTGTTGGTGGGGAAGGGTTATATATAAAACGCAATGGCTACAGTGGCTCATGAGAGTTCCATTATATTACTCTTTCTACTGGTTTTCTGTTTGCAAGTTTTCCATAATAACTTTTTTGGGTTTTTTTTTTTTGTGTTGTTGTTGTTGTTTGTTTGTTTTTAAAGAGCATGGTCTGCTAAAACATGGCTCTTTGTTGTCATCATTATATGTCATTTCTTTGCATTTGTTTGAATTCCCCTAAGGAGTTCATTTTTCTTAGAAGTTTTGCTAACGGTTGCACTGTGCTAGAGTCCTACCAGGGAGAACTGGACCCAGGATTTGATCATTCTCTATGGGGAGCCTAAGTCCAGTCCAGTCAGCATAAAGCCTTCAATGGACAGACAGATGGGGCACAAATGCTGTCCTCAGAGCACTCATGGGCTCCCCATCATCAAACTATGTCTGCTTCCTAGAGGCCATGATCCAGTTTCTCTCAAGGAGACCCTAACCTGGAACTGAACACTATGTTGTTTTTCCATAAAGAGAGAGATTTGCAGTGACTCTCTTTTACTGGAGCTACTGATCACCTGAAGTCTGTCCTTAAATGACTCCTGAGCAGAATTAGAGATTGGGTTTAGGTTGCTTTATTCAATTATTTATTCATTCTAGCAGCATATAGCATGCTCCTTTTAACAGCTGGGTACCTTGCTAGAATGCTTGGAATTGATAGCTCATAATTCTCATAAAGCTACTTTCAAACAGATTGAGTTTATCAATCGTGTGAGCAAACTGCACAGGGAACAGGAGGAAGGAATAGTTCCAAGTGAGAAGCAGATATGGTTCACTCCCGGATCTGTCTGGTGAACCCGAATGCTGTCGTCTCTGTACTTCACACACATCTCTACCCTGGAGGTTCCCTCATTGTTCAGGCTCTAATGCCTCCCCTCCCTTTCTGGGTCATGCAGGGACCATGGATTAATTATTTCTGTTGTACCCGTGCTTAGAGCAGTGGATACTCAAAGAACAGATGGATAGTTGGACCAAATGATTGATATTTTTTATTGAACTGCTTGAAATATGTATTGTTTTAAACTCAGTTTTTTAAATCAGTTTCATTTACCAGATACCTCCTTTTTCTTATTTTATCATCATGGAAATAGTAGTCATGCCATATAAATTATGCTACAGATTAATTTTTCTAAATTAGGAGCAAAGAATCTGGGATCTGTATATCCCCAAAATCATAACACAAAATTCTGTCTATATGTCCATGAATCTAATTTTTCTGAAAAGAGGATGTCTAGTGTGCATAGGGTCCCAAGGATGGCCATAAATGACGCCAAGTCCCAGTTTTAGATTCTGGCCTGAGTTATTTGTGCTGTATTTATCCAAGCTATCTCCTTTGCCACTTTCCCATTGATATCTAGCATTCAGTCATGACATTCAGCACCAAGTTCTTTGTCAGGTAATTAGCAGTGAGGGCCATCAAGATTTTTTTTTTCTGCCAGTGAGCAGCAAAACTTCCTGGGTCATGAATTGAGCATTTGGAAAAATCTGAACATCCTGCTGCTGGACTTGCAGTTCTGTTTTTTTGTTTCAGTTTCTTTCCCTCTTACATCTCCCCCGATGTGACCATAAGTGATCACGTGGCTGATAGTCAGATGAAGAAACTAGTGGTGCATTTAGTTCTCAGCATTCCTGGGTGAAAAACACCCAATATGGATTAAAATTGTCCTTCACGATCACTCTGATGTGTAGAGCAAGAGGAAGGAAGCCACTTTAACATTAAGGAGTCTGCAACAATTTCATTTCCTGGCATATTTCTCACCTGGCTGACACATATAGGAAATCCCTTATAACAACAGGAACAAATGTAGGGAGAAAAGAGGAAAGTCTTGCTTAAAAGGGCCATCCCTTTTGAAGTAATCTAGTTGACAGCAGAATGGTGGCATTCACTTTAAATTCATGGCAATGAAAACCCATGAATAGAAAATACAAAAAGAATGTTTCACACTTTCCGCTACTTTAAATTAAGGAAATGTCCCTAGTATAGACTATCAGAAAACATAATAAACTTATGGAAAGGGAAAATTTAGGCTGATGGACTAATACTCCAGTGATGTTTTTGGAAATAAATCCACTGTTGGTAGCCGTAGGTGGGTGCATGTTGTCAACCGTCCTCTCTCCTAATCTCCAACCCCTTCCACAAAATCACTCAAGCTAGTTTCTGAGTGTTAACTCTTCCACATCTGTAGAGATGCTTTGCTTTGCAGAATGCTTTTTCTCCTTATATCTCTTATCCTGCATAGAAAAAACAAAGGAACAATAACAAAAAGCAACTTGACGTAGGCGCTATATTGTGGCTATTTAAAATCTGAGGAGACCCGGGTTCGAAGTGGTGCGCTAACAGCCCCGTGAGCGTCGTGGGGACTCACAGCTGCGTTCCACCTCTCCGTCTTTGCCTGGTCACGGCGTGTGACATGCTGTGCCCTGGGCAGCGGCCTGCTGACAGCCAGGCAGGGTGCTGCCTCCTCCTCAAGCTGCCCTTCCCTTTTCTGAGCGGTCGCTGCTCCTCTGTGACTCTGCATCCTCCTCCTAGAGTTGCTCTGCAGTGCTGGGCACCGCGTCTCCAAATCAGCTCCTCTGTGCTGATTATACTACGGGACATTCTTCTTCTAAAAAGATTATCTGTGAAAATCTGAAAGTAGTAATAAAAACATCAACCGTGCAGCACACGCATTTCTCTCCCCAAGACCTCAACCCCCTTGCCAGCTACGCACCCCAGCGCAGCGCCGGCGCTCCCCGCTCCTTCCAGCAGCTCTTCCCCCTTCCTGCTAATAAATCCCCTTCCACCGGGAAGAGCGCTCTTTGAACATGAAGGGGATCGCAACAGAGCAACGACTGTGGGCTGGCAGCCTAGTGACCCAGATTGAACCTCAGAGAAACTCCATTAGCAATCTCCACCTCAAATTGTTATGTGCTGCCTAGAATAAATGTTATTTTGGAGCACACGACTTACAGGAATTAGGTATTTAGAAAGGTATGCTAGAGAAAGATAAGTCCGGTGGAATAAAAGATCATCAATAGCCTTTACTTAGATTTAGGTGTTTTACCCAAAATACTTTATCCCCAAAGCCACAGTGGTGTAAATATTATTGTTCTTAACAAATTTGCCCTTTTTGAAAATGAAAAAACTGAAGCATGGAGAACTCAGGCATGTTCTCTTGCACAGAGCTTGCCACAGGGTATGGAAGGAGAGACTTGAGTTTAAATTCTAATTAGGGGGAAAGTCCTCCATCCCATGGCTTCTAATTATTAATAAATGTTACTTCACTGATCAAAAAAGGGCAGGCACAAAGGCCATTGCAGATGTACAGAGTGTGATGTTGGATGGAAGCCACTGTGTTCACTGAAAAGCAGCAACAAAAATAAATAAATGGGACATGATCAAACTACAAAGCTTCTGCACAGCCAAAGAAATAGTCATGAAAGTAAACAGACAACCTACAGAATGGGAGAAAATTTTTGCATCCTATGCATCCGATAAGGGACGGATAACTAGAATATACTTAGAACTCACGAAAATCAGGAAGAAAAAATCAAATAAGCCCATTAAAAAGTGGGCAAAGGACTTGAACAGAATCTTTTCTAAAGAAGACAGAAGAATGGCCAACAAACATATGAAAAAATGCTCAACTTCTCTAATCATCAGGGAAATGCAAATCAAAACCACAATGAGATATCATCACTTAACCCCAGTGAGAATGGCATTTATCAAAAAAACTCCAAACAATAAATGCTGGCGTGGTTGCAGAGAGAGAGGAACACTCCTACACTGCTGGTGGGACTGCAAACTAGTTCAACCTCTGTGGAAAGCAATATGGAGATATCTTAAAGTGATACAAGTGATTCTACCATTTGATCCAGCAATCCCATTGCTGGGCATCTACCCAAAAGATCCAATGACACTCTACAAAAAAGACACCATGTCTATAGCAGCACAATTCATAATTGCAAGGCTGTGGAAACAGCCCAAGTGCCCATCAATCCAAGAATGGATTAATAAAATGTGGTATATGTATACCATGGAGTACTATTCAGCTCTAAGAAACAATGGTGACATAGCACGTCTTATATTTTCCTCGTTAGAGCTGGAACCCATACTATTAAGTGAAGTTTCCCAAGAATGGAAAAACAAGCACCACATATACTCACCAGCAAATTGGTATTAACTGAGTAGCACCTAAGTGGACACATAGGTACTACAGTAATAGGGTATTGGGCAGGTGGGGGGGGGGCGGGTATATACATACATAATGAGTGAGATGTGCACCATCTGGGGGATGGTCATGATGGAGACTCAGACTTTTGGGGGGAGGGGGGAAATGGGCATTTATTGAAACCTTAAAATCTGTACCCCCATAATATGCCGAAATAAAAAAAAAAAAAAAAAAGAGAGACAGGGGGCTTTGGAGATGGAAGCCGCCACGGTGGAGCTTGCTTAGCTGCCAACACCCGACCTCAGACCTCATGACATTTGGTTCTGTCCCTCAGTTTCTTCCATGAGGTGATGGACAGTCAAGGTGTGCTTTTTAACCGTCACAGCAATCCTAACTTTTTCTTTCTTTCTTTCTTTCTTTCTTTCTTTCTTTCTTTCTTTCTTTCTTTCTTTCTTTCTTTCTTTCTTTCTTTCTTTCTTTCTTATTCTTTCTTCCTTCCTTCCTTCCTTCCTTCCTTCCTTCCTTCCTTCCTTCCTTCCTTCCTTCCTTCCTTCCTTCCTTCCTTCCTTCCTTCCTTCCTTCCTTCCTTCCCTCCTTCCTTCTTTCTCTTTCTTTCTTTCTTTCTTTCTTTCTTTCTTTCTTTCTTTCTTTCTTTCTTTCTTTCTTTCTTTCTTTCTTTCTTTCCTTTCTTCTTTCTTTCCTTTCTTCTTTCTTTCCTTCTTTCTTTCGAGTGGGACAGAGTCTTGCTCTGTTACCAGGGCCAGAATGCCACGGTGTCAGCCTAGCTCATAGCAACCTCAAACTCCTGGGCTCAAACAGTCCTCTTGCCTCAGTCTCCCAAGTAGGTTGGAGAACAGGTACATACTACCACACCTGGCTAATTTTTTCTATTTTGGGTAGAGACAGGGTCTCACTCTTGCTCAGGATGGTCTGCAACTCCTGAGCTAGAGCAAACCTTCTTTCTACTTCTGTCTCCCAAAGTGCTAGGAGCCATGGGTCCCGGCCCCAACTTCTTTTTCTAAAACCTATTTTTCTCAACTGTCTAATTAAGTGTGAAGTGTTCTAATTGCAGTCTATAAACCTTTAGCTAGGCATGAAGAATAAACGTGATTTTATGGCACTTTTGGCATCAGAATTAGCTTATTTTGGCTGATACAAAACACTACTTGCAACTTTAAATAATCAGCGGCGATGGGGAGGAAACAAGTAACATATTGCTGTCCCCTAGGCTTAAACATACAGCTCGCCCATTATTTAAATGAAGACTATGAATGTTCCTGCGCAAAGCCCAGCTTTAGGTTAAGATTATACTAGATGTATTACTTAGCTCACTGAAGTCAATGCAATATTCTCCAAGCTTTGGGAAAAATATACTGGAAAAAAAATCACTAATTAAAAGAAAATATAAAAGAAGTACTAACTCATGAAAATTATTTTGACAAATCTCATTTGAGTATTAAAATAAGAAAAAGTTATAGTTACTGAACAAATGAAAAATATTAGATTGTCAAATTAGCAGCATATTCTTTTTAGGTCAAATATATGCTCTTAATAACTTCTTATTTTTATATACAATACTGTATATAAGCTACTAAAGGTTCATCAACCTGTATATATGGCACATAAATATTTTGTAATGATAAATCTCACTTTCCTCTCTGCTCCCTTTCCTGACTCTACAGAACCAAGCAACTTTATTCCCACTGTAGGCACATTCCACCTTCAGGCATAGGAACAATACTGTTCCAAGCATTTATTTCTGTAGCTCATGCAACAAGAATTAGCTCAGTCTGTATCGATTTCATGACCTGGTTTTAATACATGAGCCTCTCCCTTATTTGTGTGATTAAAACCAGATGCCCCTGCCATAAAGCCACATGCCCATCTGAACATCGGCATATTGCCTTTGCCTGGTTCCCCCAAACCCCTCTACTGACCTACAAGGACATCCCTGCTAGAATGAGCAGATGTTGACCCTAGTGGACCTGTGGTGGACACCAGAAATCCTGAGTATTTGATTGAACTCCTTTCCACCACTGGCAGTTGCCCCTAAATGTGTTTGCCTTTCAATTAAGGAAGGAAGACTAGCATGAAGAAATGAATGTGTTATGGTAGGATTTCAGGCCGTAAAGCAAGTGCTCAGAAGTATGTTTGTAGTCAAATGAAGACTTTCTTAGATTCCTCAAATCAGCTATCCAAAGTGCTCTGTCCATGAGCAAAGTCAGCTGGAAATCTCACTTTCTCTTTGGTAGATCTCTCAAACTACATCCTATGTGGATGAAATTGGAGCACACAGTGGATTAGAATTTAGAAGACACTATTCATGCCCAATGAATGCACAAATGACTGGATGCTGTTGAGGCTCATGCTGATTCATTCCAGTGTGCAGCAGAACTGGCAGAATTTTAAATATACAAATCCTTAGAATAATCATTTTTATAGTTTTCTATGAGTGCACATGCTACTTAGACAACAAATCTAGCTAAATATAAAACCATTAGTCTGAAAAACTTATATAATTTATAAATCTGCATTTTCAATTTAACTGACACCTTAGTATAAAACCTGTATTCAAACTTGGAATCATTGATCCAAAAGCTTTCTTGGATGAAAAGAAGTGTGTATTTCAGTATTTGTTTTGAAGGCATTTTTTTTTTTTTTTTGGTGAAAATAACTGTGGAAGCAGTTATGTGGGGGTGGAGGATATTTAGAGCCATTGTTTTTCTGTTCACTTGGAGTCTAGAAGAGAGACAATTCCATCATTTTCAAATGGAAAAAAGCTGATAAAATGGAATCCCATCTTTATAAAAATATTTATTTATTTTTAACCTCCTAATCTTTTATAAAAAATATAAGACTGTAATTCTACATGAGGAGAATTGTAAGCAGGTAGTAGGAAAATTGAGTTTTCAAGAAGCCAGAATTTTTTTTATTTTGGCATATTATGGGGGTACAGATTTTAAGGTTTCAATAAATGCCCTTTTCCCCCTCCCCCCACAAGTCTGAGTCTCCATCATGACCATCCCCCAGATGGTGCACATCTCACTCATTATGTATGTATATACCCGCCCCCTTCCCCCCTCCCACCTGCCCAATACCCTATTACTGTAGTACCTATGTGTCCACTTAGGTGCAGCTCAGTTAATACCAGTTTGCTGGTGAATATATGTGGTGCTTGTTTTTCCATTCTTGGGATACTTCACTTAGTAGTATCGGTTCCAGCTCTAACCAGGAAAATATAAGAATTTTTGAGCTATCCTATAACTTAATAGTTATAAGATAGATGGAATAAAGAAAAGATAAACAGAAGAGATTTGTTTCGATGTTAGAAATGGGACTTTCTTTTGCCAGTGATGGGAGGGAGTAGAATGAACAATGGTTCCTCACATTCATTCTGCTTCTGAAATTTATCCTCTCTTGCTTTTCCTCCTTCTTTTATAAATTTTTATTTATATATGTATTTATTTTTATTTCAGAATATTACAGGAGTACAAACATTTTGGTTACATGAATTGCTTTTGTACAGATTGAGTCACAGTTATAAGTGTGTCCATCACCCAGATAGTGTGCATTGTACCCATTTGGTGTGAATTCACTGATCACCTCCTACTCATTCCCATCTGCTTTATTTCCGTTTTAATTTTACTACTGTATGTTCACGTGAGTGTTGATCTATTAGTTCCAATTTAGTAGTGAAGTCATGCTGCTTTTATTTTTCCCTTCTTGTGATACTTCCTTAAAAGGATGGTCTCCAGTTCCATCCAGGTTGTTACAAAAGGCATTAGTTCACCATTTTTTTATGCATGAGTAATATCCATGGTATACATATACCACATTTTATTAATCCACTCATATATGGATGGGCACTTGGATTGTTTCCACAGCTTTGTGATTGTGAATTGTCCTGCTATATACATTGTAGTGCAAGGGTCTTTTTAAATAAAATATCTTTTTTTCCTCTGGGTAAATACCCAGTAGTGGGATTGCCAGATCAAATTGGAAGTCTACTTCCAGTTCTTTGGGATATCTCCATACTACTTTCCACAGAGGTTGTACTAGTTTGCAGACCCACAAACAGTGTATAAGTGTTCCTATCTCTCTGTATCCACGCCTGCATCTATTGTTTTGGGACTTTTTGATAAAAGCCATTCTCACTGGAGTTAAGTGATATCTCACTGTGGTTTTGATTTGCATTTCCCTGATGATTAGAGACAGATATTGAACATTTTTTCATATGCTTATTGGCCATTAGTCTATTATATTTTGAAAAGCTTCTGTTAATGTCTTTTGCCCACTTTCGAATGGGGTTGTTTAATGTTTTCTTGCTAATTTGCATGAGTTCTTTGTAGATTCTAGTTATCAGCCCTTTATTGATGTGTAGCATGCAAATATTTTCTCCCATTCTGTAGGCTGTCTATTTGCTTTATTGATTGTTTCCTTGTCTGTGCATAAGCTTTTTAATTTAATCAGGTCCCATTTATTTATTTTTGTTGTTGCTATGATTGTCTTTAGGTTCTTCTTAATAAATTCTTTGCCTAGGCTGATATCTGTAAGTGTTTTTCCAATCTCTTCTTTCAGAATTCTTATAGTTAGATGCCTTAGGTTTAAGTCTATTATCCATCATGAATTAATTTTTATGTGTGATAAGAGGTGCATCTTTTCTTCCTTCTTAGAAGGGGGAAGGATATAGCCACTCCGAGGTCAGAATCTGTCATGTAGTGCTGCAGGTTACTCAGTGACAATCTAGTCCTTCTGTCACTGCTGCAATGTTTATGCCATATTTTAATTGATGCTATATTTTTATAGTCTAGCTTCCTCCATCCCTCAGATTATAATAAACCTAGGATCTTTGCTGGTATACTGTATATACCATTATCTTTCACTTCTAATTCTTACAGAAAACACCAAAACTAGCAAGAGTGGTTGAGCCTCTTAAAAATAATCAGTATTTACATAGGAAATAAATTTCTTAAACCAATTTTAAAACACATAGGCACTGACTGAGATGGAAACCATATGTTCATTCAATAAATCAGATATATATAAATAGCATTATACATGCACAATGGAGACTTTTAAAAGATTGTAAAATATAGTCCCTAACTTTCAGTTTGCATCTACAAAGAAAAGTAATTTACTATGTTATAGTTTTTTAATTTTTTTCATTATTTTTGGCTTGTTGACCACAGTGTTTCTATAATAGAGGACTGTAACTCAACCTTATGGGATGTGAAAATAATGAGAGATCCTAATTGAGCTTTTCAGAGATATAAAAGAACTGTGTCATTCAGTCCTTTTTAAAAAGTCATACACAAAAGTAACATATGAATTAAAGTAAATAGTATTTATTATAGTAAGTTATTAATAGAATAATAATACTATTTTGATGAGCCCAGAAATTTGAAATTAGGAAGTTGTAGCAAGAAGCATAAAATTAATTCACATATTTTCTATTTTCTACTCTACAGAAGTAATAACTCATGTTGAATGAATTGGCATTCCACTTCACTTGTAACGTAGCTGATAAAATTTATCGGGTTCTGGGATCTTCTTTATGGTAATCTGATAGAACCGTTTAAGTCAGATGAATCATTTAGAACTGGCTAAAAATCTCAAAATGCTTATATAAGCAGAAGAGTAACAGAAGAGACATTAGATACGTACAGGCATCTTTCTGACCATATTAGTGCAGTCAACTGTCAGGGAAGTTAGTTCAGAAGACTGGAGCTTAGTTGCCAGTCCTTTCCACTCAATAATTATGCTCTTGAGGATGCTGCTTAACCCCTAGGAGACTCAGTGGCCTAGATTGTAAATTGTAATAGGATACTACTATATATTGTGCTTTTGTGAGAATCAAGAGAAGTAACATTTAGGAAAGCATTTTGTCTACCTCAACTATTATAAAAGCAGTAAAGTTTGTATATTAAAACATTATATTTAAATTTGGAAAATATAAAAATATAACACTCTGTGAGAGTATAGAGCATTAGGGAACTTACAGGTATAGAATGCAAAGGGAGAAATGATAAGACATAAAACTGAAGAGGTGGGCAGATGTCAAATCTTAGTTCTTATTATACAAGTTGTGCCAAGTCTGGGCTATGTCCTAAATTGCATACATAATCCACTGGAGGTCTCTAATCTGGTTGTGGTGGGGAGGAGAGGACACAAATAAGATTTGTGTTTTCTAAAGTTTCATTCTAGCTGCAAAATGGATAATGAGGTCCTGGGCCAATGAATTTTTCATTAAACATTGGCCCAATAGTTATCTGGCCAGAATTTGAGAGTATTTCAATGTATTTTAATGGATAAAATTTTATGCCTGAATACTTGTTCTGAGCAAAACATGAATATTAAGCAAAGATAACTATGTTTAGATGACTTGAGTTATAAAATCCATTTTAGCTGAAAGAACTAGCCAAATGAAGGAAAATTTATTTTTATTTGAAATGTTTATCAATTCTTGATTCTATATATCTCAATTATTTTACTAGTCCTTAACTCTTAATTCTTTATTTTCTATAGGAAGATATAGTTTTTATATATTATATATTAATAGGTCAGTGACTTCTTTTTCTCTTTTTTTGTGAACCCCTTTATTCTCTTAAAAACCATTATGGAGTGCTGAGAGCCTTTGTTTATATGTATTAAATCTACTAATATTTGCCATATTAGAAAATAAAGCTGATGCACTTTAAAATTGTTATTATCATAACAAACCCATTAAAGGCAAATCTAAGTAATGTATTTTTGTAAAACATGATTAGATTTTCCAAAACAAGCAAACCAAAAATAGTAAGAAGAGTGGCATTATTTTACATTTTTATGAGTTTCTTTATACTCTGGCCTAACAAAGAAGAGCAATTCTCTTATCTGGTTCTCCATTTAATTTGTTGCAATATATTGTTTGGTTTAAGTGTACAAATAAAGTCTAATTTCAGTTAGGTAATAATAAAAGGAAGGAATATTTTAATGACAATTTCAGACAATTGTGAATCTTCTTTCCTAATATACCAAAATAAGACAAGTAGCAGTTTCTTAAATGTTATTTATGATATAAAATTCAAAATCGTTTCAATGAACTTTTCATATTATCTAACATTAAAATTCACTGCATTTTGAATAGATCTTTTACCAAACATGATATGGCAACATCATTCACTAGATTTTGGCAAGATACTGATTCACTGAGTTACACAAATCTTCCAAATGTTAAACACATTTGACAATATGAAAAACATCACTCTAGTTAATATCACCACAAATTACATCAGAAAAGTCTTTGACTATTAGGAAGTTGTTAAGCTTGCACTGGTTTTTACAAGGTTTCCAAAATTCTGGTATTCACTTTAAAACTCCTATTTTATCACAGGTAGTAAACACTGAGTTGTTGCCTTCTTTAAGTAACAGGCTTATTCCTTTCATTTTTGAGAAAATGCCTGCCAAATACTCAAGTCTAAATACTCATAGGTTGTCAGTCATCCTCTCAAGTAAAAGTGGTGTTTCTAGAAATAAATGGCCCACTGTTTGGTGTTTGCAGCCCAAACAATCCCACTGTGATTTTCCTTGAGATTTAATACCGTATTTCAGTATTCGGTGGAAATGCTTTATGTTTATTTCTCATTGCATCACACAGAAAATTAAAAGACATACTTAAGGAACAGTATTTTATAAAGTTATTATTCTTTCTGCTTCATTAAACAAGTTTTTCCTGACACTGGCACGTAGTCAGCTCGATGGTGACTTGTGGAGTCCATTGCCACTGCCTTGAAACCAGCAGTTTCACCCACCATTATTCTTGCACCATCATTGCAAATGTTGACACAGTGAAAAAAGCAAATAAAATCTGAGTATTATTAGAAAAGTAGTTTTGACTTTATGGACTCCATGGGGCTCTATAGGATGCAATTTGAGAACCACTGGCATAGATTTTCCTTGGTGCAGCTTGGCACACATGACCTCATGCTTTGCTGAATGTATTATCAACTGATGAGACTCCTGTGCAACTGAGATCAAGGTAACTGCATCCAATTTCAGGTGCAGTAACTTGGCTTTCATTGTACAGGTCTGGTTTACAAGAATACAGGCAGAAAACTAAGACCAAACGTACTTATATACGCAGATCTGTGACTTGAAAAACACAAATTGCAGACATAGTGATATAACTTGGAAGGATATTTGACAGGCCCTAAAGCCTTCCTGTCTGTGTCCTTTACAGGACACAGGTGTCCTTTACATCCATTTAGAATGTGTGAGGCACAGGTGAGGATCATCAACCTAATGGCGACTGATGGAGACACTCAAGAAGGCACATGTTTCACTTCTGTTGGTTACACCAACATTCCACTCATTCATAACTGTTGATGTCTACCTCTGTGCAGTTGACTGTGTATGTGCTACACCTGAACAGCACTAAGTGCCCCCCTCAAAAAAATCAGAAACAAAACACCCGTATTATTTGTGCTATTGCCAGATGTATGTAATTGTTTCAGCCATTCAAATCATGCACCTTAGGTTAGTAACATCACGTTCCCCTTCCAGAGATAGCACATCATTAGCGTGCTCTGATGACCTTGTTAATGAATATTTTCATAGTTTCTAACAGCAATGGCAAATGGTTTTTTAGAGACTAAATGTTCCCCACAGACTATGAATGTCCATTGCTTTATTTTTCAACTTAAAAAATAATAATATCTTCTCCAGCTCAGAATTAGTTTTCTAACTATGAATATTTAAATATCAGTTAGTATTGACTAGTCAGTGGCCTTTAACAAAGGGCAAATAGATTGTTCTGTTCTAAATTTAATATTTATGCAACCATTATTGATAGGGAGCAGGTTTTTTAAAGACTATAATATTAATTTTTCTTTATTACAGAAGAAAACAATGTTCTTCTGTAATAAGGAACAGTGCCTTTATCCAGCCATTCCTTTTAACCTTTCTGTGATAACTTATTTTTAGTGGGTTTCTTGTAAATAGTATGAAGTCGGATTTTTCTTTTGGTTCTCATTTACCTTATATTACCATCTTTGCTTGCAAATTGGAAATCTTATCACATTGTCAGTGTTGTAATTTGGCTTACCTTTGACTTTTAACACATCTAAAGAAATCTTCTTTCAAATAGCCTTAGAAATAACGGAGTGAACCAAAATATTTGTTCTTTTGTTATGTTTAAGTTCAACAATTTTTAAATATTAAATCCGAACACTGAGAGAAGAACCACTGGTAACCCATCCCCAGATGAGAATCCTGTCCTCAAACAGAAACTGTGAAGTCCTGCCACACTGGGGGAGGACTGGATGTGCAGTGCTCACAAGACCCTCCAGACTTTTGCACAGCTTCCTCAGAGGATTCCACAAGGCCCAACTGGTGCAGAAATGTCTGGTGCTAAAGGCTCAGGATTTGGTCTGTAAAATCACATCATGTAGAGAATAATCCACTGGATGTCTCCTGGGTTTAGACGAATAATAATATCTCCAGTCTCATATTTCAATTCCACTACAATCTGGTTTTGCCCCACTCTAACACCTATTTTCTGGGTTTCTGTTGGACTCAGCAGCCTGACATTGCTGGTCCTGGTTTCATTTCTTATTTACTGTCTCAGTTTATCCCTGATACTCTTTCCCATTCCCAAGCTGGGAGTGAGTTTGATTATTCCGACACTTGGTCTTGGCATCCTTGAGTTGGGACTGGAGCCACAATTAATACAGCTATAATGTTAATAGCTCAGTAAAATAGCTCAATTTTTCTCACTAAGGGTCTTTTGTTTAAAGTGGAAGTCTCAACACCTTCCCGTTCTCTCCATAACCCCACTCCTGGTAACCACCATTCTACTCTCTGATTTTATGAATTTGGCATATAATGGTTATACATATAAATGAGATCACAGAGTAATAAATAAATAATTATAAATCTCTGTACACTCATATTTTTACAACTTGAGGTTTTTATGGACATGAAAAAGAAATCTGCAGACACAGGAGTCCATGGGCCTCAGATAAAGAAACACTGTCTGTAAATTTAGGTGATCACTTGGCACCAATAATATTGTGAACCTGTTATAGGTTGAATTGTGTTGCTCCCAAATTCATATGTTGACGTCCTAACCCTTTGCACCTCAGAATGTGGTCTTATTTGAAAATAGGGTCATTGCAGATGTAATTAGTTAAGACGAAGTCATACTGGAGAAGAGTCAGTTCCTAATCCATATGACTGGTGTCCTTATAGGAAGGGGTTTGGGCACAGACACACACACATAGGAGAATGTCATGTGGATATTGGAGCTATGCTGCTGTAAGCCCAAGAACTATCAGGAACTGGAGAGAGAACTGGAATAGATCCTTCCCTATCCTTCATAGAAGGATAGACAGATAAAGACCTTGATTTGGGGCTTTTGTCTCTTCTGAGACAATAAATTTATCTTATTCTAAGCCATCTAGTTTGTGATATTTTGTTGTGGCTGCCTTAGGAAACCAATACAGAACTCAAATGTAAAACCAGGCAAAGAAATCAAATGATACGTGTCAAGTATCCCTTATTCAAAATGCTTAGGACCAGAAGTGTTTGGATTTGTAAATTTTTTAAAGATTTTAGAATATTTGCATATATATAATGAGATATCTTGGGGATGGGACTCAAGTTTAAACACAACATTCATTTGTGTTTTATATACACTTGATAAACATAGCCAGAGGGTAATTTTATGCAGTATTTTAGATAATTTCGTGCATAAAATGAAGTTTTGGCTGCATTTTGGCTGAGACCTGTCATGAGGTTAGGTGTGGAATTTTCCACTTGTGGCATCATGTCAGTGCTCAAAAAGTTTTGGATTTTGGAGCATTTTGAATTTCAGAATTTTAGGTTAGGGTTCTTCGACCAGTGGAATTCTGCTTAAGGAGAGAGTTAAAACATTCAGAATATGTTCAGATTGAAATTTTAAAGGTAGCTATAGCAATAATTACAAACGTTAAGAAATCTGTAGGAAATTTATACATCCCTCAAGAAAATGTCATGCGCTATTTTTGAGAAAACTATTTTACATCACAAACTATTTTACCTGCAAATCAATGGAGGGGAACAATTTATTTTTGTTTGCTTCTCTATAATTCTCTTCCTTGAGAAAAAATACTGTGCTTTATTTGTCTTTGTTGCTCTCCTGAATGATCAACTAAGTAAATGAGTGAGTCAGTAAGGGAATGAATGAATAAACAATTTACAGAGTGGGATTATTAAACTCTGGCTTTATTTTACTGACAGTCCAGATCTATGGTTTGAAGCTCTTCTTGGTGTTGAATACATATCTCTGAAAACCAAATCCCTTCTTCTAGCTCCTTGGACTTGGAGTCTCCTTAGCAGATCCCAGATCTACACTTCAGCACAACTCATCATTCCTGCCTCATTCTCACCACAGTGAGTTCCACAAGAAAGGACGTGGCCTCTTTTATGACATACATGGAGATATATGTCATTGGTCCCTTCTGAGCTCTTACTCAACTTTTCATCTGTTGTGAACAAAGACTTCTCCCTAAATTAGCTTCTCTCACGTTCTGTCCCATCTTGGCTGAAAGCAGCAGCATCTTCCCTGTCGCTGACTTCAAAATCCCTGGATGCACCTCTGAATGCTTTCTTCATCTCACCCATCTGCCAAAAAATGCCCTTATTTCTACCCTCAAAATATTTCCTGAGTCTAACCTACTTATCACTTTTAGTGCCATCACTTCATTTGTAGCGCCAGCATCTCCTCGCTAGACTAATATGTTTCCGACTCGTCTTCATGACTCTACGCTAATTCTTCCCCACCCACTTACAGTCTCTGTTTCACACAGCACTCAGTCATCCTTTTAAACATAAGCTGGAGCATGGTACGCTTCTATTTAAAACTTTTCGAAGGACCTCCACTTTGTTTATTATCTGTCTTCAATTGCTAAAATGTTGGTTTCATGAGAGAAAAGAATCTCACTTTGTTGCCCAGGCTAGAGTGAGTGCCGTGGCGTCAGCCTAGCTCACAGCAACCTCAAACTCCTGGGCTCAAGCGACCCTCCTGCCTCAGCCTCCCGAGTAGCTGGGACTACAGGCATGTGCCACCATGCCCAGCTAATTTTTGTATATATATATTTAGTTGGTTAATTAATCTTTTTCTATTTTTATTAGAGACAGGGTCTCGCTCAGGCTGGTTTTGAACTCCTGACCTCGAGTAATCCGCCCACCTCGGCCTCTGTGCTAGTATTACAGGCGTGAGCCACCACACCCGGCGGATTGTTGTTTTTTTGTTCCCTGAGACACTCCCAAGTGCCCAGAACAATGCCTGGTTCTCAATATTTATTCAATAAATGAAAGACAATGAGAGTATGCTTTTTAGTGTAAAAAATGCTCTTAAGAAGCCCAAATGATATTTTAAAAAGTGTTTTAACAAGGTGAATTATTTCATCTTTAAGTGTGTTTAACATTAATATTTTTTAAAAAATTAACTTTAGAATTTGCTAACATAAGCTACCTAATTTGTGAGCATAGAGGAGACTCAAAATCATCAATTGCATTTTAATACTGGAAAAGGAATATAATTGGGACATTTCTCTACAATGGTGTGTTTTAAGAGTTTGTTTTCAGGAAAAATATTCTAAAATAATGATACTTAAAGGAAAACAGTATTTTGCTAAAAGTAGAACACAACATTGGAGCAAAAGACCTGAACTGAAGTACTGATTTTGCCACTGATTAGCCATATGACCTTGAGATAATCCCTCCAACTTTGCATTGATGTTAGGCTACAAGTAAAATCATCAATTTTAAAGAGAATTTATTCCCTTAGGAAGGAGCAAAGAGTTTCAAGGACAATTTTGAAAGTTCTAAACTCCAATCCCTGTTTCCTTTGTAAGTAAGCTAGAGAATGAGATGTGAGCTACAGCAAATCCAAACTAATTACAGTAGAGCATAAGAAATGGCCTTGATGGAAACTATAATTACTGTGAAGACCTTCTATTGAGTAAATGTGCCATTATGTCAAAATAATATAGTAAAAGTACTCAAATATTTTCCTCGTCTTTTACTTTAAAAAAAATTTCCAACCATTTGCCAGATGGATTACTGAAAATCTGTTCTCTGAAGGAGCTGACATTTCATCAATCTGATGAAAATTTGAGTGTGTTTATATATAGTTCCTTAACTGAGATAATAACAGCCATTTTAAGAAGAAAGCTAAGCTGGGAAGTTTGCTAGTTAGAAAGCATGATTGTGAAAGAAAATATTCTTGTACAATTAATTTTCTTTGTGTTAAAAAATGTGATTTAGGACAATTTAGGAACTGATAACAAATATATAACTAATCTTTGCCAAAGTTCTTTGAAAAGTCAATTTAGGATGTGAAACACATTTTCTCATAGAAAATGTACTGATTTGTTTCATTTCCTTTGTATTTGATTTTCAATTGACACGTAATAATTTTTTTATTTTAGCATATTATGGGGGTACAAGTGAGATAATTTCATGTATTTATTGGGTATACTGTAATTTTTCAATACATGTATACATTGTATAATGATCAAATCATAATAATTAGCAAATCCATCACCTTAAACACTTATTCTTTGTAGTGAGAACATTCAAACTCCTCTCTTCTTGTTATTTTGAAAAATACAATATATTATTGTCAACTATAGTCACCCGACTATACAACAGAAGACAAGATTTTATTCCTATTTAACTTACTTGTATCTTTGTACTCATGGACCAACATCTCCCCCTGCCCTTCTCCTCCAATCCTCCCTAGTCTATGGTAACTACCATTCTACTCTTTACTTCTATGAGATCAACATTTTTAGATTCCATATGTAAGTGAGATGATATATTTGTCTTTCTATACTTGGCTTATTTTACTTAGTATAATGTCCTCTGAGCTCATCTATATTGCCACAATGACAGGATTTCATTCTTTTTATGGCTGAATAGTATTCCATCATGTAAACATAGTATATCACCTATTCTTTATCCATTCATCCACTATTAGGCACTTCGATTGATTCTACATCTTGGCTACTGTCAACAGTGCTACAGTAAACATGGGGATGCACTGACTTCCTTTCATTTGACCGTACACTCAGCAGTGAGATTGCTGGATCATATGGTAGTTCTATTTTTAATATTGGAGGAAACTTCATACTGTTTTCCACAATAGCTGTATTAATTTACATTCCTACCAACAGTGTATAACCATTTCCCTTTTCTCCACATCCTCACCAACATTTGTTATTTTTGTCTTTTTGATAATAGCCATTTTAAGGGAGGTGAGATGACATCTCATTGTGGTTCTGATTTGCATTTCCCCCGTGGTTAGTAACATTAAGCATTATACCTGTTGGTCATTTGTATGTCTTCTGTTGAGATATGCCTATTAAGCTAATATCTCTTTTTAAATAGAATTTTTCTTTTTGCTACTGAGTTCCTTATATATCTTATATATTCTGGGTACTAAATTTTGTCATATCCATAGCTTGCAAATATTTTTCTCCCATTCTGTGGGTTGTCTCTTCACTATGTTGATTGTTTCCTTTGTTGTGTAGAAGCTTTTTAGTTTGAGTTAATCCCATTTGTCTGTTTTTGCTTTTGTTGCTTGTACTTTTGAGTTCTTATGCAAAAAAATCCTTGCCCAGACCAATGTCATGAAACATTTCCCCTATATTTTATTCTAGTAATTTCATAGTTTGGGATTTTTATATTTAAGTCTTGAATCTATTTTGAGTTGATTTTTTTAAGTGGTGAGTGATAGGGATCTAATTTTATTATTCTATATATGGATGTACAGTTTTCCAGCACCATTTATTGAAGAGACTACCCTTTTCCCATTGTGTATTCTTGACTCCATTGTTAAAAATGAGTTGGCAGTGAATGAATGGATTTATTTCAGGGTTCTCTATTCTCTTCCGTTGGTCTATGTGTCTGTTTTTCTTCCAGTACCACATTCTTTTGTTACTATTTCTCTGTAGTATAGTTTGAAGCAGGTAATTGTTGCCTCCAGCTTTGTTCTTTCTGATCAAGATTGCTTTGGCCATTGTGGTCTTTGGTAGATTGGTACAAAGTTTAGGATTTTTTTTTAAAATTTTTGTGAAGAAAAAGTCATTAGTAATTTGATGAGAATTGCATTGAAACTGCAGATAACTTAAGGTACTATGACCATTTGAACAATATTAATTCTTCTAATCCATGAACATAGAATATCTTTCCATTTATTTGTGCTCTTTTCAATTTATTTCATCAATGTTTTGTAGTTTTCTTTTTTTTAAATATCTTATAAGTCTCAAAATATTTTTTTTTCTTTATTCTTTTTTTTTTTCTTTCGGCATATTTGGGGGTACAGATTTTAAGGTTTCAATAAATGCTCATTCCCCCTCTCCCCCCAAAAGTCTGTGTCTCCATCATGACCATCCCCCAGATGGTGCACATCTCACTCATTATGTATGTATATATCCGCCCCCCTCCCCCCTCCCACCAGCCCAATACCCTATTGCTGCAGTACCTATGTGTCCATATAGGTGCTACTCAGTTAATACCAGTTTGCTGGAGACAATATCTGGTGCTTGTTTTTCAATTCTTGGGATACTTCACTTAGTAGTATGGGTTCCAGCTCTAACCAGGAAAATATCACCATTGTTTCTTAGAGCTGAATAGTACACCATGGTATATATATACCACATTTTATTAATCCATTCTTGGATTGATCATTGGGGTAGATGCCCAGCAATGGGATTGTTGGATCAAATGGCAGATTCACTTGTATCGCTTTAAGGTATCTCCATATTGCTTTCCACAGAGGTTGAACTAGTTTGCAGTCCCACCAGCAGTGTAGGAGTGTTCCTCTCTCTCCTCAACCACACCAGCATTTATTGTTTGGAGATTTTTTGATAAAGGCCATTCTCACTGGGGTTAAGTGATATCTCATTGTGGTTTTGATTTGCATTTCCCTGATGATTAGAGAAGTTGAGCATTTTTTCATATGTTTGTTGGCCATTCTTCTGTCTTCTTTAGAAAAGATTCTGTTCAAGTCCTTTGCCCACTTTTTAATGGGCTTATTTGAGTTTTTCTTCCTGATTTTCTTGAGTTCTAAGTATATTCTAGTTATCACTCCCTTATCAGATGCATAGGATGCAAAAATTTTCTCCCATTCTGTAGGTTGTCTGTTTACTTTCATGACTATTTCTTTGGCTATGCAGAAGCTTTGTAGTTTGATCATGTCCCATTTATTTATTTTTGTTGCTGCTGTGATTGCCTTTGGGGACTTCTTCATAAACTCTTTGCCCAGGCCGATGTCTAGGAGAGTGTTTCCAACATTTTCCTCTAGAGTTCTAATAGTTTCATACCTTAGGTTTAAGTCTGTTATCCAGCGTGAGTTGGTTTCTGTGAGAGGTGAAGGGTGTGGGTCCTGTTTTAGCCTTCTACAGGTGGCTATCCAGTTTTCCCAGCACCATTTATTGAAGAGGGATTCTTTTCCCCAGTGTATGTTTTTGTCTGCTTTGTCAAAGATTAGATGGCTATATGAGGATGGTTTTATATCAGGATTCTCACATCTGTTCCACTGGTCAATATTCCTATTTTTGTGCCAATACCATATTGATTTAATTACTACAGCTTTGTAGTATAGTTTGATATCTGGCATATTAATGCCTCCCATTTTGTTTTTGTTGCCTAGAATTGCTCTTGATATTTGGGGTCTTCTTTGGTTCCATACGAAGCGTAAAATTATTTTTTTTATATCTGTAAAGTATGCCGATGGGATTTTAATAGGTATTGCATTGAATCTGTAGATCAGTTTGGGTAGTATAGACATTTTGATGACATTGAGTCTACCGATCCACGAGCATGGTATGGAATTTCATCTGTTTACATCCTCTGCTATTTCCTTCCTCAGTGTTTCATAGTTCTCCCTGTAGAGGTCTTTTACCTCTTTGGTTAAGTATATTCCTAGGTACTTTAATTTCTTTGTTGGTATTGTGAAGGGAATTGAGTCTTTGATTTGGTTCTCAATTAGATTGTTGTTGGCATATATGAATGCCTCTGATTTCTGTGTATTGATTTTGTATCCTGAGACTTTACTAAATTCATTGATCAGTTCCAGGAGTTTCTTGGTTGAATCTGTGGGGTTTTCTAGATACAATATCATATCATCAGCAAACAGTGAAAGTTTGATCTCTTCTGCCCCTATTTGGATACCTTTGATTCCATTTTCCTGTCTAATTGCTGTAGCCAAGACTTCCAGTACTATGTTGAACAGAAGTGGAGATACTGGACACCCTTGTCTGGTTCCAGTTCTAAGTGGGAATGCTTTCAATTTTTCCCCATTCAGTATGATGTTGGCTATGGGTTTGTCATATATGGCTTGTATCATTTTTAGGTATGTCCCTTCTATGCCTATTTTCTTAAGTGTTCATATCAGGAAAGGGTGTTGAATTTTGTCAAAAGCTTTTTCTGCATCTATTGAAAGAATCATGTGATGTTTGTTTTTGCTTCTGTTTATGTTGTGAATTGCATTTATAGATTTACATATGTTGAAGCATCCCTGCATCCCTGGGATGAAGCCCACTTGGTCATGGTGGATTATTTTTTTGATAAGCGTCTGGATTCGGTTGGCTAAGATTTTGTTGAAAATTTTTGCATCTATATTCATTAGGGATATTGGTCTGTAGTTTTCCCTTTTTGTTGGATCCTTTCCTGGTTTTGGTATCAGAGTAATATTAGCTTCATAAAAGGTGTCAGGGAGGTTTCCGTTCTTCTCGATGTTGTGGAATAGTTTCTGCAAGATAGGTACTAGTTCTTCTTTGTAAGTGTGGTAAAATTCAGGTGTGAAGCCATCTGGACCAGGACTTTTCTTTTTAGGGAGATTTTTAATTGCTGTTTCTATTTCAGCTGTTGAGATTGGTCTGTTCAGGGAATCTATTTCTTCCTGGTTGAGCCTAGGGAGGCTGTGTGTTTCTATAAATTTGTCCATTTCCCTCACATTTTCTAGTTTGTGTGCATAAAGAGTTTTGTAGTATTCAGTATCTTGTATCTCTATGGGATCAGTTGTGATATCTCCTTTTTTATTCCTGATGTAGCTTATTAGAGATTTCTCTTTTCTGCTTTTCGTTAGCTTAGCCAATGGTGTGTCAATTTTGTTGATTTTTTCAAAGAACCAACTTTTTGTTTTATTAATCTCCTGAATCGCTTCCCTGTTTTCAATTTCATTTAATTCTCATTTGATCTTGTTGATTTTGCTTCTTCTGCTGCGTTTGGGGTTGGTCTGTTCTTCTTTTTCCAGCTCTTTGAGTCATTTCATTAGATTGTCTATTTGTGATCTTCTTGTCTTTTGGTTATAGGCATTTATGGAGATAAACTTTCCTCTCAGAACTGCTTTAGCTGTGTCCCAGAGGAGTTGATAACTTGTCTCTCCATTGTCCTTTTCTTCATAGAATTTTTTTATTCCATCTTGATTTCTTCATTTATGAAGTAATCATTTAGTAAGAGGTTGTTTAATTTCCACGTTTCTGCGTAGAAATGTGTTTCTGTTAGGGTTGATTTCTAGTTTCATTCCACTGTGATCTGAGAAGGTACATGGTATGATTTCTATTTTTTTAGATTTCTTGAGATTTTCTTTGTGTCCTAGGATATGGTCAATCTTAGAGAATGTCCCGTGAGCTTATGAGAAGAACATATATTCAGTGGATTTTGGGTAGAATGTTCTGTAATGTCAGTCAGACCAAGTTGTTCTAGAGTTTTGTTTAAGTCCATTATTTCTTTATTAATTTTCTGTTTGGAGGATCTGTCTCGTGCCATCAGTGGGGTGTTGAAATCTCTGGCGATTACGGAGTTGCTATTAATCCATTTGCTTAGCTGCAGTAAGGTTTGCTTTATGAATCTGGGTGCACCTAAGTTGGGTGCATATATATTTAAAATTGTTATCTCTTCTTGTTGAAGTGTGCCCTTCACCATTATATAATGACCCTCTTTGTCTTTCACTACTTTTGTTGGTTTAAAAACTAAATCGTCTGAAATTAGAACGGCCACACCAGCCTTCTTTTGGCTTCTATTTGCTTGGAATATTGATCTCCACCCTTTTATTTTTAGTCTATATGCATCCTTGCAGGTTAGATGTGTTTCCTGAAGACAGCATATACTTGGCCTGTATTTTCTTATCCATTCAGCCAGCCTATGTCTCTTGAGTGGAGAGTTTAAGCCATTCACATTTATTGAGAGAACTGATAGGTAAGGTAGATTACTGACCATTCTCTTGGGTTGGATGTTGTTGCTATGATTTCTTGTCTTGAGCCATTGTAATATCTGGCCTTTAATATCTTTGGGTCTGGTTGTTTTTATATTCGTGGGTTATTATTATGATGTTCCGTGCGTAACGCTGTTTTAAGTACTTCTTGTAAAGCTGGTCTTTCTTGGTGAATTCTCTGAGCCTTTGCTTGTCTGAGAATGTTTTTATTTCTCCTTCATATACGAAGCTTAGTTTTGCAGGGAATAATATTCTAGGCTGGGCATTGTTTTGTTTCAAAAGAGTGAGAATGGGGCCCCAGTTTTCCTTGCTTGTAGAGTCTCATTAGAGAAGTCTGATGTTATTCGAATTGGCTTTCCCTTGTATGTTACTTGCTTCTTTTGTCTTACAGCTCTTAGAAGGGCCTCTTTAGTTGATACTTTGGTCAGTCTGATGATTGCATGCCGTGAAGTCTTCCTGTTTGCGTTGAATCTCCCAGGGGTCCTCTGAGCTTCTTGAACTTATTCGTCTGCCATCTTGCTCCACCCCCCCATTTACATTTATTGAGAGGATTGAAATTGGAGGATGATTACCATTCATATTGTTGGGTGGAGACTTGTTGCTTTTTTTTACTCCTTGAGCCATCATGTAGTTCAAGATCTAAACTTTAATTGTTTGACAATTTTACTTTGAGGAGTGTTACTGCCCTGTTCAGTTAGAAGTGCAAGTCTGAGAACTTCTGTAGGGATGATATGGTCTTTGCATATTCCTTCAGTGATTGTTTGTCTGAGAAGGACTTTATTTCCTTTTCACAGATGAAACTTAATTTTGCCAGATAAAGAATCCTAGGTTGGGCTTTGTTCTGTTTTAGAAGATTAAGGATAGGCACCCAATCCCTCCTGACTTGTAAAGTTTCAGATGAGAAATCTGCTGTTAGTATAGGCTTACCTTTATACGTCATTTGCTGTTTTCGTCTTGCTGCACGGAGAATTGTTTCTTTCACATTTACTTTGGTCAGCCTAAAAACCATGTGGCGAGGAGATTGCCTTTTCACATTGAGTCTGCCAGGAGTTCTGTGTGCTTCTTGTATTTGGATATCAAAATTTCTGGCCAGGTCTGGCATATTTTCCTCCAGTATTCCATGAAATAAGTTTTCCAGCCCTTTTGAATGTTCCATTCCCCTTCTGAAATGCCAATCATCTGATATTCAGATTTTTTTTTTTTTTTTTTTTGAGACAGAGTCTCGCTTGTTGCCCAGGCTAGAGTGAGTGCCGTGGCGTCAGCCTAGCTCACAGCAACCTCAAACTCCTGGGCTCAAGCAATCCTGCTGCCTCAGCCTCCCGAGTAGCTGGGACTACAGGCATGCACCACCATGCCCAGCTAATTTTATATATATATACATTAGTTGGCCAATTAATTTCTTTCTATTTATAGTAGAGACGGGGTCTCGCTCTTGCTCAGGCTGGTTTCGAACTCCTGACCTCGAGCAATCCGCCCGCCTCAGCCTCCCAGAGTGCTAGGATTACAGGCGTGAGCCACCGCGCCCGGCTGATATTCAGATTTTTAACATAATCCCACACTTCCTGTAAACTTTGGTCTTGTCTCTTGTTTCTATGTTCCCTTTCTCCGTCTGATTTCTTTAGAGCATAGGCATAATCTTCAAGCTCTGAGATTCTTTCCTCTGCATGGTCCATCTTGTTCTTTAGGCTTTCCACTGAATTTTGGAAATCCTTGATTGTTTCCTTCATTGCCAGATTTTCTGTTTGGTTTATCTTGATAGTCTCAATTTCTTTAGAGAATCTTTCCTTCATTTCCTGTATTGTTCTTGTAGTTTCTCTATGTTGTGATTCTATTTTCTCTTCAATTCCATTTAGTTTTGTAGCAATCCATATTCAGAAATCTTCGTCTGTCAGTTTACTTATATCATGTATGTTGGTGTCAGATAATGGAGAATGAGTATTTTGCTTTGGAGGTGACTTTTATCTCTGCTCCTTCATGTTTCTTGTAAACTTTCACTGGTTCTTTCTCATCTGGGCACTTTATTGAGGATCGGAGGTGCAGGGACTGGATTATGAGCTAAAATCTGGAATTCTGGAGTGTCCATCCTTGGCAGATCTGGGGATATGTGCTGTGAACCTGTACTGTCTTAGATAAGTCTGAGCCTATTGGGTTATCTTTGACCTGTTTTCTTCACCATCTTTTAATAGAGATTAGTGAGATTGGAACCCTTGCTTAGACTTCCTAGAGTTAAATCCCTCTTGTGAGCGTGATTCCCCTATCAACTATTCATATGAAGAGAAAGGCACTCTGATGATCTATGAGGTTAATCTCTCTTTTGGTTGCTTGTGGTTTGCGAGGGGAGGTCAGTTATCAAGCTTTTCCAATTCCTATGTAATGAGCTCTAAACCCTTAAATGTGGTAAACAGGACTCTCAGCCTTTGGTGAGTGCCATGCCTCTCCCAGGGGATCCTTGGGCCCTGTTTCCTAGTTTGGGAAACAGGGGTGAGATAAGCAATTTTAGTTTAGTTTAGTTTAGTTGGGGTGAGATAAGCAATAGGTATCAGCAAGTTTAAGAGATTATACTTCAGAGGTTGTTTGATCTGTGTCTAGAGGGGAGCTGCTAAAAAGTTATTCAGAGATCATTTGCTGCATATGTGTGGCAGCTCCTGGTGGAAAGTGTCTTTTGATGCAATTGTTAGGGATTCTTGTTGAGATTCTCTTTCTCAGAACTCGAGTCTATAATTAGGCAACTGCCTGGATACCAAGGATAAGCCCTTGTATTCTGCTTTTAACAGATGATCCAAACTGACTCGCTATAGTAAGGCATTGACTCGTTTTACTCCACCCTTCCAAGGATGGAGTTTATCTGGTTGATGAGAAACAAAAGGCTCAGGGCTGTTGAAGAGGACATGCCCAAGTGTGCTGAGGGACACAGAACAGAGAGCGACCTACTTGGCTACACTGCTCCTGCATAGGAGGGTCAGGCCTTTGCTATGGAACACCAGTGGCCTGGTCGCAGACAAGGACCTTCTGCAACCCAGGCAGGCCATAGCCCTAAAAGTGGACTCCCTCACTACTGTGTGTTTCCAGGGCTGGGGGCTTATGCTTTGGCTAAAGACCCTGTCTTCCAGGTTGCCTCCAGGATATGGGCTCGTGCCTCAGCTCGGGTATTGGTCTAGAGAGGCTGTTACTAAACTCTTTCAGGGGAAAGGTCTGGGCCTTTGGCGAAAAACAGGCCAGCCATGGATACTAAGCAATACTAAGGAGATAGTAGACCAGCCTCTGGTTTGAGCTTGAATAATGGTTTCACTACTCCACCCAGGGGTAGAGTCTATAGTTTTGGAGAGAAGCACATATCTCAAAACCCCAGAATGTGTTGGGGGTACAATTATTCCACATCAGAGTTGGAAAATCGTTCTCTTTCCTATTTCCACCCTGTTAGGGTGGGTTCTATTCATTAGGAGCAAGGCAGAGGCAGTTGGGTGGGATGGGCAACTGCCTGACCTCACCCGGGGGACATCACCTGGAGAGCAATCTCTCTCCCTCTTCCCTACCCTCCCCGGTGGGACTTGAGACACTGGGATCTGCCAGGAGGTTTCACCAAGGAGTGAGCTTCTTCCCTCTTACACTCCCTCACCAGTGGCTCTTGGGCTGCCGGGGCCTACTGAGAGACTCCACTGAGGGATGAAAACTATCCCTTTTCCGTGTGTCACCAGCAGAGCTTGGGCCACTGCAGACCCCTTGGGAGAATGTGCGGAAGATGGCGCTCAGTTCCGCTTCTGCCCCTTCACCGGCAGAGCTCAGGCAGCTGGGGTTCACCGAGAAGTTCTGCCGAGGGGTGAAAACTTTCCACACATCCCGGTTGGCAGGGCTTGGGCAACTGGAGACCCATGGGAGCCCACCCCCTCTTATGCCCCTTCGCTGGTGGAGCTCAAGCAGCTGGGGTCCATGGACAAGTTCCCACAAGGAGTGAAAACTTTCCGCGCATCCCCGGCAGTGGGGCTTGGGCTGCTGGAGACCCCTGGGGAGGAACCGCGGAGGATGGTGCTTGTCCTCTCTTCTGCTCCCTCCCCAGCATGCTTGGGCTGGCCAAATCCACCAGACAACTCAGTCAAATGAACAATCTGTCTCACTTTTCTGTCCCTTCACGAGCGAGGCATAAGCCGCTGGTGTTTATAGATCTCCCAGAAAAGGCGACCTTGCACTGTGCCCTGGAGATTTCAAATTACTTTCCGCTCCTGCCTCCTCTCCAACCTGTCTGCCCATCTGTGTTACCCCTTCACGCTGTCTTCAGGCACTTTCCTGCTTGTGTGGGCGTGGAGGTCAATGAAGAAGAAGTCGTCCCCCTGTGGGATGGATCACACAGCCATTTGGCTGGCTGCTGAGCGCAGCCAGCTTGCGCTCCAATCCCCTCTGTACCACTCGGATTCTCGGAACTTCACAGCAAATCCACTGACTCACTTTCCTCCTTTTCCCGGCACTGCTGCCCCTCGAAGCTTCCCTGCAATTCTGTGAAGCTGATCCTGTGGGAGAACTACCCACTCGAGTGATTCAGGCTGCCTTCTTCACCTCCCACTCTAAGAGCAGAGAGCCAGGAGGTCATCCCTAATCCGCCATTTTTCCCAATTACCTCAAAACAATTTCTATCAAAATACCAATGACATTATTCACAGAATTTTTTTAAAAACCCTAAAATTTATATGAAACTAGAAAATACCCCAAATAGCCAAAGCAATCCTGAGTAAAAAAAACACCCCTGGAGGCATCAGAGTACCTGATTTTAAAATTTACTGAAAGGCTATTATATCCAAAACAGTGTGTTACTGGCATACAAACATCAATGGATCTGAAGGATGTCATGTTAAGTGAAATGAGCCAGATACAAAAAGACAAATAATGTTAGGATTGTGCTCATGTGTGGAATCTCTTTTTTTTCCAGTGGCTTAAAAATATTTTATAAAAAATACCACTTGGGTTTTTTTAAGTTTAATTTTACCTATATTTGAATGCAGAACACTCTAGATATGTGCTAACTGTATGTTTTTTTCTTTCCTTTTTTTAATTTCAGCATATTATGGGGGTATAAACTTTAAAGTTATTACATTGCCCTTGTCTCCCCTCCCCCTTCGAATCACAGCTTCAAACATGTCCATTCCCCAGATGCTGTGCATCACACTCGCTATTTATGTATTTACCCATCCCATCCTCCCCCCTCCCACTTGCCCCACACCTGACAAATGTTTGCTTTTCCTTTTTTCTTAACATTTTGGTTACATTTTATATCTTTGCCTCTCTCTAACAAGGGTTAGAGGTATGCCCTTCCCCTATACAATGTTCACAACCTCCCTCAGATGTGGGACTACATCCCCAACTCCTGAATCCCTGGTGAATACCACCACCCTTTGAGTACTATAGTGTTAATCAGTCAGTACCAATTTGATGATGAGTATATCTGCAGCCCATTATTCTGCTCTTGTGTCACCTCACTTTTGATAATGATCTTAAGCTTAATCCAGGATAATATAAGTGGTGCTAGCTCACCGTCATTTCTTGGAATTGAGTAATATTCCATTTTAAACATATACCAAATTTTAATAATCCACTCTTGAATTGACGGACATTTGGGCTGTTTCAACGACCTTGCAATAGTGAATTGTGCTGCCATAAACATTTGGGTGCAGATGTTTTCATAATAGAATGTCCGTGCTAATCATTAGAGAAATGTAAATCCAAACCACAATGAGATATCATCTAACCCCAGTGAGATTGGCCTGTATCAAGAAATCCAAAATCAACAAATGCTGGCGAGAATGTGGAGAGACAGGAACACTCTTACACTGCTGGTTGGACTGCAAATTAGTGCAACCTTTGTTGAAAAGAATTTGGAGATATCTCAAAGAGCTAAAAATAGAAATACCATTAGACCTAGCAATAGCATTATTAACCATCTACCTAAAAGATCATGTGTGGAACCTTAAAAAAAATAAAAGGTGGTATCATGGAAGTTGAGAGTAGAACAATGGTTAATAATGGATGAGTGAAAGGGTAGGATGAGACAAGGTTTGTTCACAAGTAAAAAATTCCAATTATAAAGATTTCATCTTTCCATGAGCATGTATTTGGGAAAAAAACCACAATTATAAAGAATACATTTTGGTTTTATATTGCTCAGAAAGATGACAATGGTTAAGAGTAAGTTATTATATATTACAAAATAGAATACCAGCTTGTAGATGTTTTCAATTCAAAGAACTAAAAAATAATGAGGTAATGGATACACTAAATACAATGATTTTATCATGAAACAACATATAGATGTGAAGTGTTAAATTGTACACATATATATGTACAATTAAATCTGTCAATTGAAAACATAGACAAAGATTTAAATGCAATTAAACTCCTAGAAGTATATATAAAGGGGAAGCTCCATAAAACCTGGTCTATGTAATTATTTCTTGAATATAACATCAAGGGATTAAGCAAGAAAGCAAGAACATGCACATGGTACAACAATGCATCAAAAATATCTCAAATATATTCAAAACAAAACATGGATTATATAATTTGCTCATTTTTGTATATTGCAGCATTATTCACTAAAGACAATACCTAGAAGCAAACCAAATGTTCCTTTATTGATGAGTAAAGACAATATGACATATATACAAGGAAATATTAGGCTTTTTAAACAGGTCATCTTGACACATACTACATTAAGGACAAATCTGGAGGGTATGATGTGAAGTAAAATAAGACAGTCAAAAAGAAACAGATTTAGTAAGTAGTAGTATATTCATATAAAATATCTAAAGTAGTTGAACTCATAGAAAAAGAAAGTAGAATGATTTCTTCACGAGGTAGAGAGAGGAGGAAAAGACACTTTGTCCTTTAATGTTTCTTATATGCATAGGTGAAAACCTGAACAAGCTGCTTCATTTCTTAGAAAAGAACAATAATATAAGCAAGGCATTTTCTATCCTCTTTTACTAAGTCTGGGTAAACATTAATATATGTGACTTGCTTATGGAAGAACTTAATGTTTCTTATATGCATTTGTTAGTACACTCTACTTTTCTACATTTCTCATAGGACATGCCTATAAGCAAGGCACTTTCTATCCTCTTTTTCTAAGTCACTGTAAACATTTGTTTACAGAAGATCTTTATTGAAGACCTTAGTGTTTCTTATATGCATTTGTCAGAACACTACACAGTGCTTCAGTTCTCAGAGAGGAACAAGGGTATAATCAAACTACTTTCTATCTCCTTTGTGTAAGTGACTGTATACATTTTAATATGGAAGTTCTTTATGAAGGAACTTAATGTTTCTTATACACATCTGTGAAAACACTGTACACACTACATCAGTTCTCAGAGAAGAACAAGTGTATAAGCAAAGCACTTTCTATCTTCTTTTTGAAAGTGACTGTAAACATTTATATACGAAAGTTCTTTATGAAAGAAGGTAATGTTTCTGAAACACATTCGTCAGTACACTCTCTACTCACTGCTTTAGCTGTCAGAGAAGAACAGGCATATAAGCAAGGCAATTTCTATCTACTTTGTATAAGTCCCTGTACACATATGTATATAGAAGTTCTTTATGAACGAACTTAAAGATTCTTATATGCCTTAGTCAATACACTTTACACACTGCTTCAGTTCTCAGAGAAGAACAAGCTTGTAAGCAACGCACTTTCTCCTTTGTCTACGTCACTGTAAACATTTCTATATGGAAGGTCTTTATGAAAACACTTAACTTTTCTTATATGCATTTGTGAAAACACTGTACACATTGCTTCAATCCTCAGAGAAGAACAAGTGTATAAAACAAGGCACTTTCTATCAGCTTTGTAATAGTCATTGTGAATATTTGTATGTGGAAGGTCTTTATGAAAGAACGTAATATTTCAGATACCTATTGGTCAATACAATCTACATACGGATTCAGTTCTCAGAGAAGAAAAGGTGTATAAGCAAGTTGTTTCCTATCTCATTTTTCCAAATCATTGTAAACCTTTGTATATTGAATTTCTTTATGAAAAAACTTAGTTTTTAATATTCATTTGTTAACACTTTCTACATAGTACTTTAATTCTCAGAGATCAAACCAATAACCAAGCACTTTCTATCTCCTTTGTCTGTCACTGTAAACATTTGCATATGTAAGTTCTTTATGGAAGAAATTGATGTTTCTTATGCACTTTTGTCAAAACATTCTACACACTGTTTCAGTTTTCAAGAAAGAACAAGCATATATGAAAGCCATTTTCTATCTTCTTTGTTTAAGACACTGTAAACATTTGTATATGGGACTTTATGAAAGAAATTAATGTTTTTATATGCATTTGTGAAAACACTGTACATGCCCCTTGAGTTCTCAGAGAATAAAGAGCCTGTAAGCAAGGCCTTTACTATCTCCTTTGTCTAAGTCACTGTAAACATTTGTATATATAAGTTCTTTATAAAATAACTTAATGTTTCTTATATGTCCTTGTCAAAACACTATACACACTGCTTCAGTCTTCAGAGAAGAACAAGCATGTAAGAAAGGCACTTTCTATCTCCTTTGTATTAGTCACTGTAAACATTTGTATATGGAAGTTCTTTATGAAAGAACTTAATGTTTCTTATATGCATTTGTCAATATACTCTAGACACTGACTGCTTCAGTTCTCAGTGAAGAATAAACGCATAAGAAAGGAACTTTCTATGTTCTTTGTCTAAGTCACTGTAAACATTTGTATATGGGAGTTCTTTATGAGAAACTTAACATTTCTTACGTGCCCTTGTGAGAACATTGTACACACTGCTTCAGTTCTCCAGAAGAACGAGCCTATAAGCAAGGCACTTTCTACCTTCTCCAGTTCTCAAGAATAATAAACCTATAAGGAAAGCACTTTCTATCTTCTTTCTCTAAATCACTGTAAACATTTGTATATAGAAGTTCTTCATTGAAGACCTTCGTGTTTCTTACATACATTTGTCAGAACACTCTACACACTGCTTCAGTTCTCAGAGAGGAAAAAGGGTATAAGCAAAATTCTTTCTCCTTTGTGTAAGTGACTGTATACATTTGTATATGGAAATTCCTTATGAAAGAACTGAATGTTTTTTATATGCATTTCTCAAATCTCTCTACACACTGCTTCAATTATCCGAGAACAAATGAATAAGTAAAGCAGTTTCTATTTCCTTTGTCTAAGTCAATGTAAAAATTTGTACATTGACATTCTTTAAAAAGAACTTAATGTTACTTATATGTGTTTGTAAAAACACTCTACACATTGATTCAGTTCTCAGGAAAGGACAAGCCTAAAAGCAAAGCACTGTCTTCTTTTTGTAGAGGACTGCGAACATTTGTATACAGAAGTTTCTTATGAAAGAACATTTCTGATACACGTTTGTTAATACACTCTGAACACTGCTTAAGCTCTCAGAGAGAAAAAATGAATAAGCAAGGAGATTTCTATCTCCTTTTAGTCATTGTAGACATTTGTATATGGGAATTCTTTATGAAAGAACAATATGTTTCTTATATGTGTTTGTAAAAACAATGTACACGTTACTTTAGTTCTCACAAAGAAGAGGTGTATAAGCACTGCACTTTCTATTGGCTTTGTCTAAGTCACTGCAAACATTTATATATGGAAGTTCTTTATGAAAGAAGCAAGGAAGTAAGCAAGGCACTCTCTATCTCAGTATCAGCAGTAATCAAGGCACTCTCTATCTCCAATGTTTAAGTCACTGTAAACATTTACATATTTTTCTTTATGAAAGAAATGACTATTCCTTATATCTGTGAAAAAAAATGTACACAGTGCTTCAGTTCTCAGAGAAGAAGAATATAAGCAAGGCACTTTTTATTTCTTTGTTTAAGTCGTGGCAAACATTTATATATGGAAGTTATTTAAGAAAGAACTTAGTGTTTCTTATATGCATTTGTCAATACATTCTACGCAGTGTTTCAGTCAGAGAGGGTCAAAGCAATAACCAATAAACTGTCTGTCTCCTTTGTTTTAGACACTGTAACATTTGTATGTGGAAGTTGTTTGTGAACGAACTGTTTCTTAAATGCGTTTCTCAAAGCTCTCTACATAGTGCTTCAATTCTCAGAGAACAAGCGTATAAGCAAGGCATTTTCTATCTCCACTGTTTAAGTCACTGTAAACATTTATATATTAGAGTTCTTTCTGAAAGAACTGAATGTTTCTCATATCCGTTTGTGAAAACCATGTACAGAGTCCTTCAGTTCTAAGAGAAGAAAAAGCATATAAGCAAGGCACTTTCTATCTCTTTGTCTAAGTTACTGAAAAACATTTTTATATGGAAGTTCTTTATGAAAGAACTGTTTCTTATATGCATTTATCAATACACTCTACACAGTGCTTCAGTCCACAAAGAACAAACGTATTAGCAAGGCACTTTCTCCTTTGTTCAGTCACTGCAAATCTTTATATATGGAAGTTCTTTATGAGAAGACTGAATGTTTGTTATATGCATTTGGGAAAACAATGTACACAGTGCTTCAGTTCTCTGACAACAAACATATAAGCAAGGAACTTTCTATCTCGTAATGTTGAGTCACTGTACACATTTATATATTAGAATTCTTTATGAACGAACTGAATGTTACTTATATCTGTGAAAACAATGTACACAGTGCTTCAGTTCTCAGAGAACAAGTGTATAAACAAGGTACTTTGTATCTCTAATGATTAGATCACTGTAAACATATATTGGAATTCTTTATGAAAGAACTGAATGTTTTTTATATCTGTGAAAAAAATGTACACAGTGCTTCAGTTCTCAGAGAAGAACAAAAGTATAAGCAAGGCACTTTCTATCTTCAATGTTAAATCACTGCAAATATTTATATATGGGAGTTCTTTATGAAAGAATTTAGTGTTTTTTTTGCATTTGTCAATACACTCTACATAGTGCTTCAGTTCTCAGAGAAGATTAATAACCAATGAACTTTCTATATCCTTATCTAAGTAACTGTAAACATTTGTATATGGAAGTTCTTTGTGAACAAACCTAATGTCTCTTATTTGCATTTAACTCACAGAGAAGAACAAGTATATAAGCAAGCAACTTTCTATCGTCTATGTTTAAGTCACTGTAAACATTTATATATTGGGGTTCTTTATGAAAGAACTGAATGTTTCTTATATGCATGTCTCAAATCTTTCTACACACTACCAAAACTCTCAGAGAGGAACAAACGTATAAGAAAGTCACTTTCAATCTCTTTGTCTAAATCACGGCTAACATTATATTTGGAAGTTCTTTATGAAAGAACTGTGTTTCTTATATGGGTTTGTCAATACATTCTACACAGTGCTTCAGTTATCGTGGAAGATCAAACCAATAACCAATGAACTTTCTATCTCATTTGTCTAAGTCATTGTAAATATTTGCATATGGAAGTTCTTCATGAATGAACTGATTTTTTCTTATATGCATTTCTCAATCTCCCTACACAGTGCTTCAATTCTCAGAGAAGAACAAGCATATAAGCAAGGCACTTTCTCTCCCCTTTGTCTCAGTCACTGCATACATTTATATATTGGAGTTCTTTATAAGAGAAATGAATGTTTGTTACATGCGTTAGGGAAAACAATGTACACTGCTTTTCAGATCTCTGAAAGCAAGTGTATAAGCAAAGCATTTTCTGTCTCCTTTGTGCGAGACCCTGTATATATAATGGAGTTCCACATGAAACCATTGAATGTTTCTTATTTACATTTCTCAATCTCCCCACACAGTGCTTCAATTCTCAGAGAGGAACAAGTGTATAAACAAAGCACGTTCTATCTCCTATGTTTAAGTTACTGTAAACATTTATAAATTGGAGTTCTTTAGGAAGGAACTAAATGTTTCTTATATCTGTTGAACTTTCTATCTCCTGTGTCTAAGTCGCTGTACACATATGTATATGGAAGTTCTCTATGTGAAAACAAAGTATATTGTGTTCAGTTCTCACAGAAGAACAAGCATATAAGCAAGGCACTTTCTATCTCCTATGTTTAAGTCACTGTAAACATATATATATATTGGAGTTCTTTATGAACGAACTAAATATTACTTATATCTGTGAAAATAATGTACCTAGGGCTTCAGTTCTCACAGCACAAGCCTATAAGTAAGGCATTTTCTGTCTCCAATGATTAAGTTGCTGTAAACATTTATATATTAAAGTTCTTTATGAAATAACTGAGTTTTTTATATCTGTTTTTCAATAAAATGTATAGACTGCTTCTGTTCTCATAGAAGAACAAACGTATAAACAAGACACTTTCTATCTCTATGCTTAAGTGACTGTAAATGTTTACACATTGGAGTTTTTAATAAAACAACTGAATGTTTCTTATATCTGTTTGTGAAAACAATCTACAAGTATTTCAGTTCACAGAGAAGAACAAACGTATAAGAAAGACACTTCCTATCTCCTATGTTTAAGTCACTGTAAACATTTCTCTATTAGAGTTATTTATGAAAGCACTGAATGTCCCTTATAACTGTTTGTGAAAACAATGTACACAGTGCTTCAGTTCTCAGAGAAGAACAAGTGTATAAACAAGGCACCTTCTATCTCCAATGTTTAAGTCACTGCAAATATTTATATATTGGAGTTCTTTATGGAAGAACTTAGTGTTTCATATATTTGTTTGCCAATACACTCTACACTGTGCTTCAGTACTTAGAGAAGATCAAACTAATAAGCAATGAACTTTCTATCTCATTTGACTAAGTCATTGTAAACATTTGTATATGGAAGTTCTTTGTGAATGAACTGAATGTTTCTTATATGCATTTCTCAAATATGTCTAAACTGTGCTTCAAATGACAGAGAAGAACAAGCAGACAAGCAAGGCACTTTCTATCTCCTATGTTTAAGTCCCTGTAAACATTTATATATGGGAGTTATTTTTGAATGAACTTGAATGAGTTTGTCAATACACTGTACACAGTGCTTCAGTTCTCAGAGAATATCAATCCAGAAACCAATGCACTTTCTATCTCACATGTTTAAGTCATTGTAAACAGTTACATATGGAGTCTTTTATGAAAGAACTGTATGTTTCTTATATGCATCTCTCAAATCTCTTTACACAGTACTTAAATTTCAGATCTCCTATGAGTAAGTCACTGTAAACATTTATATATTGGAGGTCTTTATGAAAGAACTGAATATTTCTTATATGTGTTTCTCATATCTGTCTACTGATTGCTTGAATTCACAGAGAAGAACAAGCATATAAGCAAAGCACTTCCTATCTGTCTAAGATACTGCAAACATTTATATATGGAAGTTCTTTATGAAAGAATTTAGTGGTTCTTATATACGTTTGTCAATACACTTTACACCATGCTTAAGTTCTCAGGTAAGATAAAACTGATAACCAATGGACTTTCTATCTCATATGTCAGTGTGTAGAGATTCCTGTCAAACACACTTAAGCAACAGTAAGTTCTTCCTTAAAGAATTTCAATAGACAAATGATTACAGACACTTAGACAAAGCAGCTAAAAAGTGTGTGGTCTCCACATTTGCTTTTCTCAGAGAACTGAAGCATTGTGTAACATTTGGTTTGAAACACACATAACAAAAATAAATTCTTTCAAAAAGAATTTTCTTAGGCAATCCAAACACTAACCCTACTCTTAAGCCTATCCTAGGAAGTGCATTGCCTGGCATTTGCTATTCTCTGAGTGAACAAGGAGTGTGTAGAGTTTCCTGTCAAACACACATGAGAAACAAGTTCTTTTATTAAAAATTTCAATAGAAAAATATTTACTGTCACAAACAGGAGCTAAAATGTGCATTGTCTACACACTTGCTTCTCTCTGAGAACTGAAGCAGTGCATAGATATTCCTGGCAAGGGCACATAGGAAACAGTAAGTTCTTTCAAAAAAAAGTTTCTTAGGCAATCCTAATCTTAACTCTAATGCTAACACTAAACCTAGCCCTAACCCTATCTCAGTAAGTGCATTGCTTATTGGCTTGCTATTCTCTAAAACTAAAGCAGTGTGTAGAGTTTGCTGTCAAACACATAAGAAACAGTAAGTTCTTTCATAAATAATTTCCATAGACAAATGTTTACAGTTCCTTAGAGAAAGCAGCTAGAAAGTGTGTTTTCTTTATGCTTGCTTTTCTATGAGAACTAAAGCAGTGTGTAGAGTTTGCTGTCAAACACACATAAGAAACAGTAAGTTCTTTCATAAATAATTTCCATAGACAAATGTTTACAGTTCCTTAGAGAAAGCAGCTAGAACGTGTGTTTTCTTTATGCTTGCTTTTCTCTGAGAACTAAAGCAGTGTGTAGAGTTTGCTGTCAAACACACATAAGAAATAATAAGTTCTTTCAAAAAGAAGTTTCTAAGGCAATCCTATCCCCAACCCTAACCCTAATGCTAACCTTAACCCTAACCTTAACCGTATTCTAGGAAGTGCATTGCTTATAGGCTTGCTATTCTCTGAGAACTCAAGCAGTGTGTAAAATTTCCTGTCAAAGGCACATAAGAAACAGTGAGTTCTTTAATAAAGAATTTTCATATTCAAATGTTTACAGTCACTTACAGAAAAAAGCTTGAAGTGTATGGCCTATATGCTTCCTTTTCTCTAAGAACTGAATCAGTGTGTAGAGATTCCTGTCAAAGGCACATAAGAAAAAGTAAATTATTTCATAAAGAATTTCTACAAATAAATGTTTACAGTCCCTTAGAGAAAGCAGCTAGAAAGTATGTTTTCTTTATGTTTGCTTTTCTCTGAGAACTAAAGCAGTGTGTAGAGTTTGTTTTCAAACACACATAAGTTCTTTCAGCAATAAGTTTCTTAGGCAACCCTACCCAAACCCTAACACTAATGCTAACCCTAGACTATCCTAGGAAGTGCATTGCCTATACGCTTGCTGTTCTCTGAGAGCTGAAGCAGTGCACAGTTTCCTGTCAAATGCACATAAGAATTAGTAAGTTCTTATAGAAACTATTTCCATAGAAAGAATGTTTACAGTCAATTACACCAAGAACCTAGAAAGTGCGTGGCCTATATGCTTCTCTGAGAACTGAAGCATTGTGTAGATTTTCATGTCAAAGGTATATTAGAAACAATAAATTCTTTCATAAAGAATTTTAATAGACAAATATTTACAATCACTTAGAGAATGAAGCTATAAAGTGTGTGCCTACATGGTTCCTTTTCTCTGAGAACTGAAGCAGTGTGTGGAGATTCTTGTGAAACACACATTAGAAACAGTAATTTCTTTCATAGAGAATTTCCATAAGCAAATGTTTACAGTCACTCAAAGAAAATAGCCAGAAGGTGCGTGGCTTATGCACATGCTTTTCTCTAAGAACCAAAGAAATATGTAGAGTCTCCTGTGAAAAGTATATAAGAAATAGTAAGTTTCAAATGATAAAGTATTTCCATAGACAAATGTTTATAGTCACTTAGAGAATGAAGCTATAAAGTGTGCGGCCCACATGGTTTCTTTTCTCTGAGAACTGAGTAATGTGTAGAGTGTCCTGTAAAATTCAATTTAAAGGCAACAGTCTATATTAGCATCTTTTCATTAAATAATTTAGTCTTTTTACGTAAAGTAATTTTTGGTAGTCAAGATCCTTTTTTTCTATTTTTTCTCTTTACTTTTTTCAAAGCATCTCACTAATAAATTTAAGTTGATAAGGTCTTCTCTATAGTAATTATGTTTTTCATATACATTTAATATTTTAATTATTTTCTTTGTTTCTTTATTAATAGTCTTCTCTTATTTTTAACCTGATTTTTTTGTTGGTATATTGTTTCATGACTTCTATTTCTTTGCTGTATGTACTACAGTTGCTTTTCTAGTGTTTATAAGACATGTAAATTTTATACTTCACAAAAGTCTAACTTGAGATGATAAAAATTTAACTTCTAGGGATTGTGAAAAATAGCAGAGTAGGGGTGTCCTCCTGGCTCTCTGCTCCCAGAGCGGAAAGTGAAGAAAACAGACAACCACATGCTAGCAATCTGCACTTCCACAGGACCAGCTTCGTAAGCCTGCAGGCATCCACCAGGAACCGGAGGGATAAGACAGTTTGCAGCCTAAAGCAAAGGTGAATCGGTTATTCTTCCGCAAAACCTGGGGAATCAGAGATATACAACAGGGAGGGAGCGAGGTGCTGTTTAAGCCGCTGCTGGCTGGCATGGACATCAGCCCTACCTGGCGCTGAGAGAAGCCCCCTTCGACACCGAGCTCCACATCCACGTAGGCCAGGAAGTGCCTGAAGTTGGTGGGAAGTGGTAATGCTGGGAAAAGCTGTGTGGAGAGGAGAATAGAGCAGGGAACACTCTGAGTTCTCCAGAGCACACAACTGAGGCAGTTTCAGGTGGGGGTGGGTCCAAACCCAGCAGCCACTCTCCACGCAACAGGAACTAGAGCCCACTCTGGCATCTCCCTGCAGAACACTCCCAGGTCCAGGTTAAGGGGAGTATACACAAAAGGAGGCTTTGATGTTGGATATAGATGAGGTTTTGGATAGTGCTGAGTGATTAGAGTACACAAAGTTAGACTCCTTGATCCATCTGACCCCCTCCCTCTGCTCCTCCAACACTGTTCCTGTCTCCCCATTCTTGCGGGCTGACTTGGTCTCAGTGTTTGGAAGGGAGGTGCTGAGTGAGTGCTGGTATGGGCCTCTGCTCCACCAATCTGATATTGGACGGTCTCTTGCTGCACAAGTGGCACTAACTCTGTGCTCAGAAAGTGGAGCTCACTTGGGCAGGGCTGAGCCACAAAGGAGGCTGCCTTTGGTGGATATATGGGAGAAGGACTTTATGTCCCACACCGTCCTGCAACTTGGGGCCATGCCCTAGGCTCTGAAGTTCCTGTCTTCACCTTGGGGCGGAGCTGAGATAGAAACTGTTCCTGTTCCTGCCACTTATCTCCATCTGTGTAACTAAAGAGGCAGAAGATGAGGATTGGTGGGTCTGGCTGCCCTGCCTGTCGTTTTCTGGATAATCTCTCCCTGCACAGGTCTCCCTCACTCTGTGTTCAGAGTGCAGAGCCCACCTGGGCAGGGCTTAGCCATGAAGGAGGCTGCCTTTGGTGGATACAAGGAAGAGAGACTTTGTGACCCACAACCTCCTGCAACTTGGGGCCAGGCCCTTGGCTCCAAAGGTTCTGTCCCCGCCGTGTGGAGGAGTCAAGATAGAGACTATTCCCGTTTCTGCCCCCTATCTCCATTTCTGTAATTAAAGAGGCAGAAGACAGAGATTGGTGGGTCTGGCTGCTCTGCCTGTTGGTTTCTGGGCAGTCTCTCCCTGCACAAGTCTTCTGCGCTCTGTGTCCAGAGAGCAGAGCCCACCTGGGCAAGGCTAAGCTGTGAAGGAGGCTGACTTTTTTAGTTATAAGGTCGAGAGACTTTACCACCTACACCCTTCTGTGACTTGGGGCCTTGCACTTAGCACAAAATTTTCTGTCCCCACCTTGGGGTGGACCTGAGATACAGACTGTTCCTGTTCCTTCCACTTATCTCCATTGGTGTAAGTAAAGAGGCAGAAGACAGAGATTGGTGGTCCGGCTGCCCTGCCTGTCTGTTCCTGGCCATAGTAATCTCAAACCTATCATAGTTCCTCCTTTTTCAGTTTAGGAGTAGAGAGTGATCTCCTGCTCACAAGAGTTATCTAACCCCCGAATCTCTGAGCAAAGGGCCTAAATCCATTAATCTCAACAGACATAAGGTGAAGACATTAGACCAAACACTACCCAACAGAATCAAAATCCTCTAAGTCACTACAGGGCAGGACCATATACGCCCAGCCCTGCCATAGATCAATCCTTAGGAACACCAGAGTTTAGCCAATAACCCAGCCCCAGCACCTCCAATCCTCAACAAAACATCCAGATGAGAAAGAACCAGTAGAAGATCACAGGAAACATGAAGGAACAGAGAGAAAAGTCACCTCCAAAAGATAATACTCAACCCCCATCAAATGACACCAACTTACATGATATGATTCAACTGACAGAAAAATTTCTAACATGCTTTGCCAGAAAACTCAACGGAATTGAAGAGAAAATACAATCACAACACGGAGAAACCTCAAGAACAATATTAGGCATAAGCCTAGTATTTGCTGTCTACAGAAAAGACATCTAATCCAAAAAGATGCCTACCAGCTGAAGGTCAAGGGACGGAAAAGTATTATCCAGTCAAACAGAAGTCAAAAAAAAGCTGGAGTAGCTATAATATTTGCAGATAATATAAGCTTTAAAATAGCAAAAGTAAAAAAGGATAAAGATGGCCATTATATAATGGTGAAAGGGATGATCCAACAAGAAGATTTAACAATTCTTAATATCTACGCACCCAATACAGGAGCACCCAATTACTTAAAGCAAACCTTGTCTAATCTAAACACCTTGTTACATAACACTGTCATTGTAGCAGGGGACTTCAACACTCCACTGAATGATCTGGATAGAACCTCCAAACAGAAAATAAGAAAAGAAATAATGGATCTGAACACAGCCCTGGATCAAAAAGTTCTGACAGATCTCTATAGAGGATTCCATCCAAATAAGCTTGAATTTGCATTCTTCTCAGCAGCCCATGGATCCTACTCCAAAATTAATTACATCCTAGGCCACAAATCAGATCTGAAAAATTCAATAAAATAGAAATTATACCTTGTATCTTTTGTGACCGTAACGGTATAAAATTACAGTTCAATTCCTATAGAAACACTCGACCTCTCACAAAATCATGGACATTAAACAATCTATTATTGAAAAATTATTGAGTCAAGGAAGAAATTCAGAGGGAAATCAAGAATTTCTTCGAACAAAATGATATCAGTGATACTTCTTACCAAAACCTGTGGGATACAGCAAAAGCTTACCCGAGAGGAAAACTAATAGCAATTAATGCTCACATCCAAAAAACAGAAAGCTTAGATATTGACAATGTAATGAATAAGCTGAAGGAATTGGAAAAAGAAGAGCAAAAAATCTCCAATCCCAATAGAAGAAAAAAAATAATGAAGATGAAAGCAGAACTGAATGAAATGGAGAACAAGAGAACTATACTAAAGATCAACAAAACGAGAAGCTGGTTCTTCAACAACATAAACAAAATCGATGGCCCTCTTGCTAGATTGACAAGGACCCAAAAGGAAAAGACTAATAAACAATAAGAAATGAAAAGGGAGAGATCACAATAGATACCACAGAAATACAAAACATTATATTTGACTATTATAAAAATCTATATGCCCCAAAACTACAGAACGAAGACTAAAGGGACAAATTCTTGGATTCATACAACCTCCCTAAGTTCACCCAGGAGATAACAGAATTCCTGAACAGACCAATCTCAAGCTCAGAAATTGAAGCAGCAATTAAAAACCTCCTGAAAAGGAAAAGTCCTGGGCCAGATGGCTACACTTCAGCGTTCTACCAAACATAGAAGGATGAACTGATACTTATACTACAAAAACTATTCAATACCATTGAAAAAAATGATATCCTTCCTAACTCATACTACAAACCCAATATCACCTTAATACCAAAGCCAGGAAAGGACACAACAAAAAAAGAATATTACAGACCAACATCACTCATGAATACAGATGCAAAAATCCTAAATACAATTTTAGCGAATAGAATTCAGGAGCACATCAAAAAAATAATTCGCCATGACCAGGTGGGCTTTATTCCAGAGATGCAAGGATGGTTCAACATATACAAGTCTATAAATGCAATTAACTTCATAAATAAAATCAAGAACAAAGACCATATGATTCTGTCAATAGATGCAGAAAAAGCATTTGACAAAGTCCAACTCACCTTTATGATAAAAACTCATAACAAAATAGGCATCGACAGTTCATACCTTATATTTATCAAAACCATCTATGAGAAACCCACTGTTAATATCATTCTAAAATGGGGAAAAATTGAAATCTTTCCCTCTTCGATCCAGAATTAGACAAGAATGCCTACTATCTCCTCTCCTGTTCAACATAGTGCTTGAAATCCTAGTGATATCAATCATGCAGGAGAGGGGCATTAAGGGCATTCAAGTGAGAGCAGATGAAATCAAACTCTCGCTCTTCACCAATGATATGATATTATACCTAGAAAACCCCATGGACTCTTCCAAGAGACTCCTAGACTTGATAACTGAATTTGCTAAAGTTTCAGGTTATAAAATCAATATACACAAATCAGAAGCATTCATATATGCCAAGAACCATCAAGCAGAAACTCAAATAAAAAAACCCAGTATCCTTTACTATAGCCCCAAAGAACATTAAATATCTAGGAGTATACTTAACGAAAGATACAAAAGATTTATACAAGGAGAACTATGAAACACTAAAAAAAGAAATTGCAGAAGATTTGAACAGTTGGAAAAATCTACCTTGTTCATGGACTGGTCGAATCAATATCATTAAAATGTCAATATTACCTAAAGTTATCTACAGAATCAATGCAATCCCCATCAAAATACCATCAGCATTCTTTACAGATCTAGAAAAAAATAATTCTTCACTCTGTATGGAACCAGAAAAAACCTCGTATAGCCAAAGCAATCTTAAATAAAAAGAACAAACAGGGAGGCATCAGTCTTCCTGACTTCAAGCTTTACCATAAAGCAATAATAGTTAAATCAGCCTGGTATTAGTACAAGAACAGAAGCATGGATATCTGGAATAGATCTGAGATACCAGAGATGAAAAGATCAGTATACAGTAATCTAATATTTGATGAAGCAGACAAATATATACAATGGGGAAAAGAATCTCTCTTCAATAAATGCTGCCAGGAAAACTGGTTATCTACATGCAGAAGAGCGAATCAGGATCCCTACCTCTCACAAAAATTCAGTCAAAATGAATAACAGACTTAAATTTAAGGCATAAAACCTTGAGAATCCTAGAAAAATATGTTGGGAAAACACTATAAGACATCGGCCTAGGCAAAGAATTTTTGAGAAAGACCCCCAAGGCAATCACCGCAGCATCAAAAATAAACAAATGGGATCTGATCAAATTAAAAAGTTTCTGCACAGCCAAGGAAACCATCAGTAGAGCAAATAGACAACCCATAGAGTGAGAGAAAATCGTAAACTCTGGTATATGCTCACAATGGAATATTACTCAATTCTAAGAAACGACAGTGAGCTAGCACCGTTTATGCTATCCTGGATTAAGCTCAAGCCCGTTATCCAAAGTGAGGCAACACAAGACATAGAAAATGGGCCCCGCCATCTACTCGCCGTCAAATTGGTACTGACTGATTAAAACTATGGTGCTCAAATGGTGGTAATGTTCACCAGGGATCGGGGTCGCAGGGGGAAGAGACCCCATCTTAGGGATGTGGCGAGCATTTTGGAGGAGAAGGGCATAACTCTAACCATTCTTAGGGAGAGGCAAAGATATACAATGTAACCAAAATGTCAAAAAAAATTGTTTTGAATCTGTAATCACTTTGCATAGTATGGCTATTTAAAATTATTTTTCCAAACCATTAACATAAGATAACTTTCGATTTATTCATGTGTATTTCAATTTCTACATCCAAGTTTTATAGTTTTCAGTATAGATAATTTTCACCTTTTAAATTAAGTTTATTGCTAGGTATCTTAATTTTTTTGTAGCCATTGTACATGTAGAAAAAGCATTTGAAAACTTTCCTTCTTGATAAAAACACTGAGCAAATTAGGTATAGAAGATATGTATATCAACTCAATAAAGACCATGTATGTATGAGAAACCAATGTTAACATGGTGAACAGGAAAAATGCTGAAAGCTTTTTCTCTGAGTTTTTGAACATGACAAGGATGACTGTTTTCACTACTCCTATTAAACATAGTACTGGAAGTCATAGTCAAAGCAATTAGAAAAAAGAAGGAATTAAAGTCATCCAAATGGGAAAGTGGGAAGCAAAAATATCTTTGTTTGCACACATAATGATCTTATATTTTAAAAAGTATAAAGACTATACTATCAAAAAAAGTATTGGAAATATTAAAAAAATCAGGAAAGTTACAGAATACAAAATCAACGTAAAAATTATTAGTATTTCTATATACTAACCCTAAACTAAAAAAGAAATTTCAAAATTCTGTTTCAAAAGCCACAAAAAATAAGCCAGTTCATTTTGAATTCTTGTTTGTTTATAGTGCAAGGTAAGATCCTACTTCAATTTGTCCAGTTTGAATTTCCAGTATTCTCAACTTTGATTTGTGAAGAGACTGTCCTTTTCCCATTGTGATGTTTTGGAACCCTTGCTGAACATAATTGACTATATGCATGAGGGTTTATTTCTGGGTTTTCTGATCTGTTTCATCATCTGTCTGTCTTCATACCAGTACCATACTGTTTTAAATAATGTAGCTTTGTAGTATATTTTGAAATTAGAAAATATAATGCCTCTTTGTTTTTTTATTCTAATATTTTTAAACAATGTTTTGATCCTTTGAGATTCCATAGGAATTTTAGAATATTTTTATATTTGTCCAAAAAGTTTCATTGGTATTTTCACAAGGATTTTATCAAATCTATATATCACATTGTGCAGCATTGATATATTAACAATATTAAGTCTTTTAGCTCTTGAACAAGAGTGTTTTTAATTTTTTCTTGTTTATTTCCCACATAGTTGTGGACATATCACTTTGTGTTTGGTTTTTACCAATAGTTTTGTTTAACATAGTAAAAAAATAATACTTTGTGTGACTTTTATGTGCTTAAGTTTGTTGAAACTTGTTTTGTGGCTTAACATAATGCACATAATGTACTATGTGTGCTTAAGAATAGTGTGTATTCTGCTGTTATTGAGTGGAGAGTTCAGTATAAGACTCTTAGGTATAATTATGGTCAAGTATTGTTTCCCTTTTGTTCTTTTGTCTTTTTATTTCTTTGCATTATTGAAAGTTGGTTTCAAATTAACCTGCTATTATTGTGCTGCTGTCTGAGTCTTACTTCAATTCTGTAAAAGTTTGCTTCATATATTTGGGAGCTGTGATGGTAGGTACATTTATATTACTACTGTGGTAGTTTACTGAATAATGACTCTTTCATTATTATACAATGCCCTTTGTGTCTCTTGTAACGATTTTTGATGTCATATATATTATGTTAATGTGAGAGCATTACAGTTTACAGAGAAGCAAACTAGTTTACAGAGAACCAAACTAGGGTGACAGAGGTTCAATAATTTGTCTAAGGTCACAGAGATAACATGTGGAGGTACCAGCACATCAGACTAGGTCTTCCAAATGAAGAGACAAGAGCCATGCCACCTTTTTTAGAAAAGTCATATCACGGCTGTCGGCTAAAGTCGCTGCGTGCGTTCATCTGTGGCTGTCCAGTATAGTCGATGCTTGTAGTGAATTGGTTAAATGGAAGAAGGAAGGAAAATATTTGCCTAACATCTGCCCTAATTTCTAGAATTTGTTATCTAACAGCAGAGAGAGAAAATGCACAAGGTCTAGAATACATGTGAAGGACAAGCCCAGCAATGGAGTGGAAGCCGGCACAACAAAACCGGAACTTCTTCAAGAGCAAACCACACAATACAACTTAAATAGGGATTAATGCTAACAATTTGTGTGCATTACCTCATTTTATACATGTAGTCTAATTGGCCCTCCAAGGCTCTAAACATACAGATATAGGTGTAGAGACAGAGATATAGGTGTATATTATTATTACTTTTCTTTGCCCATGAAGAACAGATTTACTGACCACATTGAGATGGTTGAGACCTGAGGATATTACTTAGCTATTTGGACCAAAGAATTTTGTTAATTAGCCAACTTTGCATTTGATGTTGCCTAAATGCATTCAAGCAAAGAAAATAACAAAAACAAATAAAGAAATATGCAAACAAGTGGTGAAACTATTCATTAAAAATAAAACAAGATTCTGTTGGCGTCAGCAAACACTATTAATAGCATAACACCTTTTCCCTGTAGAAGGGCTATAGTTTGACAAAGAAGCCCTTAGACTGAGCGTGAGGACAAGGCACCCTTGGTTTGTACTTTCTGTGCATCCCAGATGTGCAGTTACCCATTTTCTAGCCATATATTTTTCAGATATTGGAATGTTCAGTAGCAAAACAACTCACGGGACCACAGTGTGTCCGTTTGGATTTTATCTGCATAATTCATTAACTAAATTAATATTCATTCAGCAAAGCACCCCACTGCTTGAGAATAACTTGAATTAATTATAAAATTGTTTACTGAAAATATACATATTATAATAAAGTTTAAGTCTCAAGTGTCAATTGCCATGAAAGCCAAGAGTTATTTTCATATCAGTTGAAGGTAATGCTTAACTTTAGAGCAAAATGTGATGGCAATTTTTATTATCCCTAAAACAAGAGTATAATTTATTTTGTGGTGGAGAAGTTGTCTTTCTTACATTCAGTACAAAACTTCAGTTATATATTGTTATCTCATGTACATTTTCTTCTCATCACCATCCCATCAAACATCAAAACAAAGGTTAGACTTATTAGCAGTCTTATTTAAAAATCCCCAGGTGCATTTTCCCAATGGTAAGTTTCCAGTAAATCAATAAAAAGATTCAGATTTCAAAATACTCTAATTTTCCTGGGAGCCATCAGCTATTTTCATAAGCATAGTAATGGGAAATTTTCCTGGCAACATTTCTGGGAATTTAGGTTAAATTTGTTGGTGTCCTTAGAATGTTAATATTATTAGACAGGGCACAAAACATAAAATCCAAATATTTGGGGCTTATCTTTGTGTCCAGAAATGAGCTCACTTAATGAAATCTTTGCAAAAAAGTGAACTTACTCAAAAATGTACCTTTTTGCTGAGAAGAGAGACTGGTGACAAAATCTGAAAGAGCTAAATGACATTTTAATTATCTGTCCCCTGTGGGACTTAATTATATGTTTTTCTGTCTTTTATAGGAATAAACTCTATCTTTATTTTCTACACATATTTTTTAAAAATTTATACTACCAAGGAATTTATTATACACTAAAATGATGCTTAAGACATGCTCATGAATTGCTTTATTCTCCTGAAAGCAACTAAAACAGCAATAATAAAATACGAAACTTTCTTGGAAAAACTAGAAAACTTCTGAATGCCTAAAAAATAATCAGAAAGGCATGGAGATGGTTCAGAAGAGTGAAAAGATGTGACAACAGTACATTTGTGTCATAGATCTCAGAACACGCTGGCCAAGTTTATACACACAGGATGGGTGTACACTAGGGTGAGGACTCAAAATCTCTTATTTGTGAAAATGGGAACAGGGTATTCTTTCTGACATATTAATGCTTTGACTCCAGGAATTTTAGGAAGATTAGCCCACATGAAAAATCACATATTCAAGTTGTGTTTGCAGGAATCATCTGTCTGTTTAGATTATTTAAGAGGAGGAGGGACATGTTGACTCTGAATGCTACATAGCTGTTTATATCCATTGGCTAAGGAGAAGTAAAGAAAAGTTAAAAGGGAATATCAATATCTACATTGTAAGAAAATTCATGGTAGCTTGGAATAAGTGTCCAACCTTTCAATATCTTTCACAAGTATTCTGCAATTAGCTTCCCATAAAATACATAATATATATCTCATTCAAATATAAATTATCAAGAAAAGATCACCACAAGATCTATTAAAATTATGAAAGTGAAGAAGAGAGAAAAGTAACTGAAACATAAGAATGACAACACAACAGGAAAAGCACCCAGGGTTGTGACTGAGGGACATAAGAATTTAATAAGCTTTTTGTAATGAATTAAAAAGAAATCTGAAATAATCCATTTCATAGAAATAATATTATATAAAAAAACAAGATGTAAAAAAATCAAAAAAGCAAGATGTAAAAACTCAGAAAAGAAATTGCAAAACCACAAAAGAAGATGAAATAAGAGTTGGCAGAGCTTGGGGAGAAATTGGAAGCAAAAAATGGTCACAGAAATGAAGGCAAAATTGAAAGTTGTGGACAACAGAGTACAAAAACCACAGGAAACAAAAAGATGAGCATGATTAAGGTGAACAAAAGTGGAACAGAAATAAAGAGCTAAATATACAAAAATAACACAAAAAGAAGAGCAAAGGAGACTCAAAATATACATAATTGGATCTCCTCACTACTCCTCCCCAAATAAGTCAGATATAATGGAACAGAAAATTACTGAAAAGCAGGCAATCCCTGGGTTATATATGTTCCTGAGAATGTCTTTAGGTGAGATTTGTAAGTAACTCTGATTCCTGATGAACAGTGCATATGTGGTAATAATAATAGCAGTACTATAATGGCTCATATGTAGTAATAATAATACAATATAATACTGTAGTAATAATAATAGCAGTAATGATAGGTATTGTAATAATAAGCTACAGAAACTATTATGGTCTTTTTTCTAATTCAAACAAACATACAAAAAGTTTAGATAGGAGACAGAAGAAATTTCAAAACAGAATATTAAAAGTTAACATTCACCTAATGTTGTATCAATGTTTTACTGGAAGGGCATATTTGAGGCAAGAAGATAGCTGGCATTATTTGGAAGGTGATGATGGAGATGGTGCTGGAGGGGATGGGGTGGGTGCTGGAGAATCAGGATTTGATTCAGTTGCTGAGGAGGGGAGCTTACCCCTGAAGTCAGTTTCTTGTAAAAGATACTAGGGTTGTTTGCACAGCCTTTTTCTTTTTTTCATCATAAATGGCCTTGTAGCAGCTGATGTTCTAATTGCACCATAGACCTTTGTAAACTACTTAATGTTAGGGTCTTTTTTAAAATAATGAATCATAAATTTTATTTCAAAATGTAAGTGTCACTAAACACGCATACATGTTAAAACAATAAAATTTACAATTTCATTAATTTTTTCTTTTTGCATAGGACATCATTACAATATAGAATCGATGCCATACAAAATAGGACATCATTACAATATAGAATATATGCCATACAAAATACATACAAATACATACAAAGTTTTACCCAAGCAAGCCAAGGCCAGACTGGGAACTGTACAACTGTAATACTTCACTGTGGTGATCCAGGAAGGATGAACATGGCCTTCAGAAGCATGGTTGGGTGCTGGTTAAAAAAAAAAAAAAAAGTTCCTATGGAAAAGGAAAACATGAGCTCCACAGAAATGGTCTTGGACCCTTGGATTCTGCCTTGGGCTTTTGGCAAACGCTTCCAGAGAAGCTCCTCCAGTGACTTTGGATGGGAAGGGGTGGCCTGTGCAGGCCTGGCGCAGCTGAGACCCTGCTGGCTGCACCCAACATATCCACGCAAACAATTCAGGGCCACCAAGGAGCCATAGCAAGCCCCTGCCCGACACTGCACAGGTAGGTGTTCAGTAGAAAGCCCAACTTGTGCAGAGCCCTGGGTCGCCAGCACTCGGCACAAGGGGCCTCTCTAGGGTGAAGCCAGGGAACAAAGTCTCCACTCACACACCTAGAGTCAGGCACCCTGACCTGAATGGACACTGGGGCTGTGACCCGCATGGGGTCTGAGCCACACTGGGAAGCCACTCCCCTTGCTCCTCTGGGAGGGCAGCCTGGGGAGGGAGCCTGCCAGCTAAGGCCAGCTATTGTGCTGAGTGGGTGTCCTTGTAGGTATTCAGCTCACACACTTGGTTTCCAAATGAGCGTGCACAGTGGCCTGTCAACAGGTCCTCTAGGAAGAGGTGAGGGAACAAGGCCGAGCCCTGGGGAAAAACTGTCCGCATGCCCACCCCCAGGCCTTCCTGCCTCCACTCTGCCCCTCCACCCCGGAATGTATGGCTTGCAGGGCAGGGGACGCTACTTTTCTCCCATCCTGTTTATTTTTAAATAAAAGTAGTAAAGTTTTAAAGCTGTATGAGAAAGGGAGAGGCTGGGCAGGGCCAGGTAGCCACACTGCAAGTCATCTGGATAAGCGGTCACTAGAAACCAAGCATGGACACAGGCCCCTGTCTCCTGCCACATTCAACTCTTCCGACTGGTGAGGGCTGGGACAGCAGGCGGCAGGAAGGGCCTCGCCCTAAAGGGTGTACAGACCTTTATCGGTAGTACGCTGGATTGTACATCCGAATTCTGGTACAAAATTCTCTGGAATGTGTGTAGGACAAAACTTCAAAGCCTCAGAATCAGGAAATCAGAATCATAGGACCTGGTTCTTCCCGAGGTGATCCTGAATTCAAAAACTATCAGCCTACGTCTCCATTTTAACTTTGGAAATTATGGTTACTAGAATCGCATATGGAAACTTTGGACAGGAAAAGATGTGGATAACTTTACAAAGCGTTTCTTACTGGTTACAACATGACCAACACATCACACCCTCTAAACCTTCTAGCACTGTGTCTTTGTCATTTGACTAAATGACCTTTTAAAATGGCGAGTTTAAAAAACTAAAACAAAAAGTGACATCTATCAGAAGTCAAAATAATCAGGTAGCCTTGTAAACACAACCACAACCAGGAGCCCAGAAATGACACCATGCTATTGCTCGGATCACATCTTCCTGTTGGGTGGCACAGCTGAGGTCCTGAACGAGGTTCCCAGGGAGTGCTAGGACCCCGTGTAGTCCACCTTAGCAGAGGCCAGCCCTTGCTGCCCACCCCACCCCACCCCTGCATCTCCCCTCACTGGGCTGAGCAGTGGCCCAGGGCATGGTGAGGCCTGGCTGGGGTCACAGGGACACAGGTACTTCTACCTGGAGGCTGCACTGTGGCAAATCCTGCACCTGCACAGCTACATGGCCTTGAAATAAAGTTAGGGGGGAGGGGATTTTGCACCTCAAGTGCTGTGGGTGCAGCGGGACACAGGTAGGCACCTCCAGCACCCACGTTCTCTTCAAGGGCATCACTGCCCGCTCCTACATAGCACCCAGCAGGGGCGGCCCCCAGGACTGTGTTCATCTGTGTTTTTCTGTATGTCTGTAGGATTCAGTAGGCATTTGGGGAGCTGGCAATGTTCCCCTAATATGGCTGATGCAAAGAAGGGCTTTCTTGTTTGGGACATGAGCTGAACACCTGCCTTTGACGGCTGAGCCCAGAGTCAATTTTAGGCCTTTGTGTAGGGAACTCTGCCTTCACTCAGGCAACCTTCACTTTGAGATCTCTGCCCCTGTGGCCCACTAGAACTGAAATCTACCTGAGTTTTCACTATTATTGCTATGAGCCCAATGGGTTCCTCAAACTCACCCAAACCAGGAAGCATGGCCATAAACCACAAAAATGAAAGACCCTGAAATAGACCCAGGCTGAGAAGACATTCTACACGTTAGAAGAAAATGAAGGCTGTTTCAGGGAGGTCCTGCCCCTGTAGCTGCTTCAGTGGGTGCAGCATTGCGAGGCCCTCTGGCCTCTTTCACAGCCCCCCTCCCCCCATTTCGTGATGAAATGGAAACCTGCTAATGAGAAACCATCTGAACTGAGCCTGAGATTCACGGATCCCCCTCCGCCTCTCAAGTGAGATGAATTTAAGCCCCAGATGATTCAAGAGGGTCTGGCCAGGAATGCCCAGCAGGTAATTCCCTCTTGGTGCTCTGTCCCCACTTCCCAGGCCAGGCTGGGCCTAAGGATCGTGCCCTGCCATCACACGAGAACCACTTTGGGAATGAAGACATATATTTGCCAAAAATAGCCAACTCCTGCATATTTCTATTTTAAGGCAATGTTACCCTTCCATCTAGCAGATGGAACAGCCCTGGGTCATTTAGAGGAAAATTAAATTAAGTGCTCTCTTTGGAAATAGCCAACACCCGCTTCCCTCCCGCACCCCCCGACCCTGTTCTAAAACAAACCAGCTCTATTTTTTTTATTCCAAGATGACGGGGTTTGGAGTCCTTTCTTTCCCTTCTTACATGTAGACAATATGGAGTTAGGAAACCTTCTCCCAAGACCCCGTGGGCAGATCCAGACCTCAGGAGCATTGGCTTCTCCCTTGGAGAGGGCTTCGCTGGCCTCACGGGGACACGCCGCTCCCTCTCCCTGCCTTCCAGAACCCTGGACGGTGAGTGCACCAAAGGACTTTGGAATAAAATTCCTGAACCTGGAATGTGAATTCCTGAGACATGAAATGTGTTCAGAGTGTGGCTGTCTCTGCCTCACACGGAAACAACTTTGGGAGGGGCCTCACTTTGGAACCAGGCATGAAGATCTTTGCACCCCAAGCACCCAGGGCTCTCTACTGTCAAGGTCCCTACTGCGTATCCACTGTCTCTCCCAGACCAAAAACACGCAGGGCTGCCCCAGAGCCCCAGTGCAGCATGGCACCCAGGATGACCAGCTCGGCCTCTCACCAGGATGGGGGCTGTCCCTCCCTAGCACCATGTAGTGCCCACTGTGCTACTCAGAAGCCACCAGCATGCCATTAGCCGATCTCAGCTGACACATGGTAGTTAGAAACGGGCACCTGGAACACACTGCCACCTGCACAGCTGCTGTGGACAGAAGGCACCCATCCACTCTGGAGCCAGCCAGAAACAGCGGCCGGAGGCTATGGGTACTGGCTGGGCCTGGGTCTCTGGGGTTTCTCTGTGCTGCACCCCATGCTGTGGCAGGGCCAGCGGAAGCAGGATGGCCACAACCAAGGCACTCTGGGCCGAAAACGCCCACCTATGGCCCTCTGAGGTCCCAAGGGCCGTTTCTCATTAAAATGAGTACCCACTGAAATGGGTTTCTCTACAAGATAACCCAAGTCTTTCCACAAACCCACCCACTCCCACCAACACACACACACACACACACACACACACACACACACACACACAGACATTATATACACATACACACACATACATACTCTGTTCTGGGACCTTGTATGTACAGGCCCGAACATCCTCCTTCCTCTCAGGAGGAAGGGAAGGTGGTGCTTGGGCTGCAGGCTGGGATGGACACGCCAGGTGTCTGCAGAGGAACTTGCTGGACCACGGCTTGACTGACTTGGCCCAGGATTCGAACCCCAGCCTAGCTCAGGCCAGGGCTCTGGGAGGGAACGCCCCAGCTCTCTGCTCCCCTTCTCCTACCAGGAAAAGGCTAGCCATGGGGGACCCTCAGCAGTCCTAATGTGCTACAGGCTGGGTGTGGCTTGGGGCCTCCAGGGCAGGGCCTGGAGAAGCTGAAGGGAAGGTGACGGATCCAGGGGGCGTGGGGAGGATGGGGGTTTGCTGAGTCTGTGCTGGGGACAGACTGTGCAGGGTGGGTCTGAGAAAAGTGTTTCCCACAACCTTCTGTCTGGTGCTCCCTGGGGAGGAAACGGCGCACATGTTCCCCCACAGCATTTCCTATAACATCCGCTGTGCCACTCCTAAAAAGTTCCAAGTCACAATGTTCCAGTCTCTTGCTACAGAAAGGTCTCTATAAAGTACGGAATGCCCTGCCACAAGCTCGGCTGTTCACACAGACCCTTGGATGAGGCCGCCCCACGACCTCAACCACGGTTGGAAAGGTGCCTGGACGGCAGCCCCATGCAGGAGAACTCCAGAACACAATATGCCAATGAGACTTTCTGCCATCTTTTTAGAAGACCGGAATCCGGATGGGAGAACATGGTATGATAGCAAAAGGGCTCCATGTGCCTTCTGCAGGGACACAGAGCAATGGGGTCCCAGGCAGGCATATTCCAGGCCCCTGCATCCCCAGGCTGGGCCGCGCAGCCGTGGGCCCCACCAGGGCTTGCATCTCTGCTTCCTGTGCTCCGAGGGGCCACCAGGCGTCTCCTGGGGCAGGGAGCGAGGCAGGCAGGACCCCAGAGGGCAGCTGTCCCCTCCACAGTCTGAGAGGGGGGTGGTCCTTTGTGCCGCAGCCTACGGCATCCTTCTAAGGGGGCCTGTTTCCCAGAAACAGCTGTGTGGTCACCCAGCCAGGCCTGTGTGGTGGAGGTCAGAGGTGGGCTGCAGGCAGGAAGACGGGGGACGCCTGCCATTGAGGACCACAAACGTCAGTGACCACGTCTGCTCCAACTGACGGGCTGACGTGCAGGACAGATGCCCAGCACCACCTGGCTCAGCTGGCCTGCTCTGTCTCCACTACATTCTTGGACAGAAAACTCCAGAGTGCAAATCTATGTACAGAGTAAGGCGACAGGAAGGGGTGTCTTCACTGACCTCGTGGAACGTGTCCATCCCTGAGAATGGGGGTTCAACACCGCTGAATCTCAACTTCATGGACATGTCTATTGTGCAATTTGTGGGTGGTGGTTTTTGAAAATTTTTTTTGTTTTTTGATTTCTTTACAAATTTACTTTGACACCTGAGGTGAAGAAAGTGTTTTCCTATGGACTTCTCATCAAGTTCTCTCTTCTTTCTTATGCAGGAGGGGCTGCTCTTGGCTGCAGCACTGGGGCTGGGGGGGAGGCGGGGCAGGCTCACGGTGAGCTGGCTGGGTGACGGTGGGGCTCCAGTGTCCCAGCGGCTGCAGTCGCTGAGCGAGCCTGTCCCTGCGTTGAGACAGAGCTCTAGAATAAATGTGTCTAACAGACATCTACGGAACATTCCACACAAATGAAGCATGATATACATTTCTCTTATCAGCTCAGGGAACTTTCTCCAAAATTGACCACATCCCAGGTCACAAATCACACCTCAACCAATTTTAAAAAATAGAAATTACACCATGTATCTTCTCAGACCATAGTGGTATAAAACTAGAGATCAATTCTAACAGAAACACTCCCCACTTCACAAAGTCATGGACATTAAACAATTTATTACTAAATGACTGCTGGGTGAAGGAAGATATTCAGATGAGACAAAAAAATAATTCTAATTAAATGATAACGGAAACACAAGTTATCAAAACCTGTGGGATACAGCAAAAGCATTTCTGAGAGGAAAACTAATAGCATTAAATGCTCACATCTGAAAGACAGAAGCTCACACATCAACAAACTAATAAGCCATCTCAAGGAACTGGAAAAGGAAGAGCAAATTAACTCTTAACCTAGCAGAAGAAAGGAAATAACTAAGATTAGAGCAGACCTAAATGAAATTGAGAACAAAAGAACTATACAGAAGATCAATAAAATCAAAAGTTGGGTTTTCAAAAAGATAAACAAAATTGATAGCCCTCTTGCTAAATTGACAGGAACTAGAAAGGAAAGGATTTTAATAAACTCAATAGAAGTGAAAAAGGAGAGGTCACTACAGACATCATGGAAATGCAAAACATTGTCTTTGAATACTATAAAAATCTATAAGCCCAAAAGCTACAAAATGTGGAGGAAATGGACAAATTCTTGGAAACACAACATCCCTAAGCTCAATCAGGAGGAAATAGAATTCCTGAACAGACCAGTATTGAGCACAGAAATTTGAGCAGCAATAAAAAAATCATCCAAAAAAAAAGTCCTGGATCAGATGGGTTCACATCTGAATTTTACCAAACATACAAAAAAGAACTCATACCTATATTGCAAAAATTATTCCAAAACATTGAGAAGGATGGTATCTTTCTCAACTCATTCTACAAAACCAATATCACCTTGATACCAAAACCAGGAAAGGATGTAGCAAAAAAAGAAAACTACAGACTAATATCCCTCATGAATATAGATGCTAAAATTCTCAACAAAATTTTAGCAAATCGAATCCAACAGCACAGCAAAAAAATAATTCACCACAAACAGGTGGACTTTAACCCAGAGATGAAAGGCTGGTTCAACATATGCAAATCTATAAATGTAATTCACCACATAAAAGCAAGAACAAAGACCATATGATTCTCTGAATAGATGCAGAAAAAGCATTTGATAAAATTCAGCATACTTGTATGCTAAAAACCTTCAACAAAATAGGCATAGATGGGACATTCCTTAAAATTACTAAGGCCATGTATGACAAACCCACAGCCAATATCATAGTGAATGGAGAAAAATTAAAAGCATTCGTGCCTAGAACTGGAACCAAACAAGGTTGCCACTATCCCCACTTCTATTCAACATAGTGCTGGAAGTCCTTGCCAGAGCAATCAGACAAGAGAAGGGAATTAAGAGTATCTGAACAGGGGCAGAAGAGATCAAACTGTCACTCTTTGCTGATGATATGCCATTATACCAAGAAAACCCCAATGATTCAGCCAAGAGACTCCTGGAGTTGATAAATGAATTCAGTAAAGTCTCATGATACAAAATTAATGCACACGAATCAGTGGCATTCATATATGCCAATAACAATCAAGCTGAAATCAAATCAAAGACACAGTACCTTTTACAAGAGCCTTAAAGAAATTTAAATATTTAGGAATATATTTAACGAAGGAGATGCAAGATATTTATAGGGAGGACTACGAAACACTGAGGAAAAGAATTGTAGATGATGTGCACAGATGGAAATGCCTACCATGCTCATGGATTGGTAGAATCAATATTGTTAAAATGTCCATTCTACCTAAAGTGATCTACAGAATTAATGAAATCCCTATCAAAATTTTATCATCATTCTTTACAGATTTAGAAAAAATAATTCTATGCTTCATCTGGAACCAGAGAAGACCTCGTATAGCCAAAGCAATCTTAAGCAGAAAGAAAAAAATGGGAGGAATCAGTCTGCCAGACTTCAATATTTAAGGCTATAGTAATCAAAACAGCATGGTATTGGCACAAGAACAGAGATATAGACCCTTGGGTATTGGCACAAGAACAGAGATATAGACCTTTGGCATAGGACAGAGATCCCAGATATAAAACCATCCCCATATTGTCATCTAATTGTTGACAAAGCAGACAAAAGTATACATTAGGGAAAAGAATCTCTATTCAATAAGTGCTGCTGGGAAAACTGGATATCCACATGCAGAAGATTGAAACTGGATCCCCACCTCTCATCTCTCACAAAAATAAACTCACGTTGGATAACAGACTTAAACCTAAGATGTGAAACCTTAAAATTTCTGTAAGAAAATGTGGGGAAAACTCTTTTAGACATTGGCCTAGGTAAAGAATTTATGAAGAAGACCCCCCAAAGCAATCACAGCAGCACCAAAATAGACAAATGGAAACTGATCAAATTCAAAAGCTTCTGCATAGCCAAGGAAACTGTTTTTAGAGTCATAGACAACTTAACAGAATGGGAGAAAATATTTGCTTTCTATACATCCGATAAAGAGCTGATAACAAGAATCTATATAGAACTTAAGAAAATCAACAAGAAAAAAATCAAACAACACCATCAATAAATGAGCAAAGAACATGAACAGAAACTTTCAAAAGAAGACAGAATAATGGCCATCAAACATAAAAAAGTGGTCAACATCTCTAATCATTGGGGAAATGCAAATCAAAACTACAATGAGGTATCACCTAACTCCAGTGAGAGTGGCCCTTATCAAAAAGTCCCAAAATCACAAACGCTGGTGTGGATGTGGAGGTATTGGAATACTCTTACACTGCTGGTGGGACTGCAAATTAGTACAATCCCTGTAGAAAGTAATTTGGAGATACCTCAAAGAGCTAGAAATAGAAATACCACTTGATCCAGCAATCTCATTACTAGGCATCTATGCAAAGGAAAAAGAAGACATTCTTTAATGAAAAAATCTGTACTTGAATGTTTATAGCAACACAATTCACAGTTGCAAAGATGTAGAAACAACCTGAGTGTTCATCAATACATGAGTGGACTAATAAAGCATAGTATATGTATACAATGGAATACTGCTCAACTACAAAAATCAGTGGCGATCTAGCACCTTTTATATGATCCTGGGTAGAGATTGAGCCCATCCTTCAAAGTGAGGATGGAAAAACATGCACCACATGTACTTGCCATCAAACTGGTACTAACTGACCAACACTAAGGTATGCACTTGGTAGTAATACTCACGGGGTGCCGGTTGGAAGCATGGTGGGTAAACCCACAACTAATAGAAGCGGAACACACTGTATGGGGGAGGGACATGCTTGTAGCCCTGGCTTGGGCAGGGCAAACAACATTACATGTAACCAAAATGTTTGTACCCCCATAATATCCTAAATAAATAAAAAAAATTGGGGGGTTTTCCTTCATACCAACCAATTCACAACATCTCCAGACACCAACTGAGTGTCCTGCAATTCAATTCAAAGCTGACACTGTCCACTTGAAGTTGTCACCAGATACCACAGGTTAAAGGGCTCAGGTACGCAAGACTGCCCCCACTCAGATGCCAAGAGCAAGTCGAGGACTCTCGTACTTCTGATCACCAGCTATCTTTCAGTTGGGTAAAATCCTCATTATAAATCCCTTAAACCCCTCCTCAAGTTTAGTAATTTTTCACAGTGGCTGACAGAACTCAAGAAAACAGTTTACTTGTTATTACCGATTTATTTTAAATGATACAATTCAGAAACCGCCAGATGGAAGAGATGCATAGGACAAGCCCTGGTGAAGGAGGAGGGACAGAGCTTCTGGGTCCTCTCCAGGTACACCGCCCCCCAGTACCTCCATGTGCTCGCCAGCCCAGGAACTCTGCAAACCTCATGGTTCAGGATTTTTATGGTGGTTCCATGATTATGGGCATGATAGATTAAATCACTGGCTATTGGTGATTAACTCTATCTACAGCCCCAGTTCCCTCTGGGAAGGTTGGGGAGTGGAGCTGAAATTTCCAACTGTCTAATCATGTGGTTGGTACCACTGGCAACCAGCCACTGTCCTAAAGCTGTCTAGGGGCTCCAACTTCCAGTCTTCTGGTTAGCATACAAAGACAGAATGGGGTGAAGGCCAAATATATATTTCCTGTTGTATCACAGCCTCATATCATCTGCTATAGCAGGTTAAGGGCTGGGACGCTACAATTTTTTGGTGTGTATATAGTCCCAGGGGACTAACAGGTACATCTGGGGACCACTGCACATCCCACAATGCCTCTGTCATAAATAGTTCACAGCCCCTGATCTCAAAGTGGTCTTATTTATGGAAGGCAAGCCTCCTGTACTACATCTATGAAGATAAGTGCTAAAAGTAAGAAATGCACAGAAGAGAGGGTTTGTTGAACAGAAGGAAATAAAATATAATGAATTGAATAAGGATGGTGAGAGAGCTGCAGTTTTGTGTCCATGCTTCCTTTCTTTCCTCCAGCCATTCATAGTCACCTACAATACCACCTACCTGCAAACACCTAAAGTAAAGCCAATTAAAAAGTTTGAATTAAGTAATTCGCCATCCAGAAATAATCATTTTTAATGTTTGACATATTACGGTTCTTTGGCAATGAAGTAATAGTTTTCATTTATTATTAAGTTTTCCCAGTGTCTGAGCAGATCAATTAATTATGTATGGCACTGTATAAACTGGGTTCAGGAGATCATATTCTAATTATCTTCTTCCCCAAACACACTATTACATGAGAGTTGAGATTTCAGATTGTCAGCATGAGCCCATTGGCGTGGTCGAGAACACTGTGACAACAAAGCCCCAGAGTCTAATGTTTTGTACTGATGCAAAAACACAAAATATTCAGGAAAGACAGCATTGCAATATTTACAGATTTAGCTCTCTCAAATTTTTCTAAAAATCAAATTAATTTTAGTAGCTTAAGAAACGATACCTTTCGATGACTGTTGCTCCAGGATATTTCGCTCTCCATCAGGAAATGGTGGAGTCTGATGTTTACACACTGGTGGGCCAGCTGATGCCAAAAACAGTGTTTCGTATGCTCAGGTAACATGCTGTGTCATCCTCATAACTATGCTCACTCATGCCTCCTATCTGGCCCAATTGGTAAAACTTTTAAAAAGGTGAAAATATTTTTGAATCGGCTTGGTTAGGAAATTATAATCTGAAGATCCTTGCATGTTGAATAACTCACTGGCCTGAATGTTCTGTCATCAAATGACAAGACAGATAACATCAAATGAAAGAAAATAAAGATTAGTACTTATAAATTATAAGACGACTCATAGAAGAATCTAACAGATGTTTCCCTCCATGTATTTATCATATTTAGAATTCAGCCTTGATGAATAGTACTCAGCATAAAATTAAGTTGTCATACTCAAGTCATGATTACTTTCTTATAAAAAAAATAATGAAAAGGGAAGAGAAAATGAAAAGAGAATTTTAAAGTTTGTAGTACAGAGTATTTTAACTAAGTGAAATCAGATGGTTGACTTTTAGTTTCCTGAGGGCTGCAGGTAGAGAAATCATTGCTGGGTCCTTTCTTCAGACTTAAGATTATTCTTGGGCATATTGTAGAGTACATTTTTATGATAGGGACTGTGTAATGGGTAACACAGCCTTCGTAAATATTTGGACAATCACTTTGTGGCTAAATGCCAGGGGAAACTTTATAATCACAAACCCCCTCTCCAATGAGATTAAGTGGGTTCATTATCCTTAGCAGAACCACGGTGTTTCAAACTTGGGCTGGGCACACATGGGTTTCAGGCATTACTGGGAAGCAGCTGGACCTGGTCATTGTCCACAACTACCCCATGGTTAGCAGCTGACAGATACTCCCAGATGCCCCAGAAGAAAGGGGTTTTCTTAACAATCCATCTCTCCACTACCAGTGAGCTGTGCATATCTGAGCACTTTGCACCTGTAAGATTCTGTCTATGGACTCCTCATAGCTCAGTATCTAGGTTGTCAACAGAAACCAGACTCTGGAAAAAAGCCTTGAGATGAGAATCACAAAGACAAATGAACACACAATTCTGGGAATACCAAGTTGCACTGGGAAACTCTACTCTTGGATGTGAATGAAATAGCTGACTGTGTTTTCCTTTCTACCCATTCTTAGAGGCCCTCACCCTAGTCTGGGTGCTGACACTGAAGGCAACACAGTTATAGTGACTGTAAAAAACAAAACCAAACCATAGGCCACAGCCCAGATTGTCTTCATTTTTATTTCATTTAACTCTCTTCAAAAATATTATTCTGCAATTACCAAGTGCAAGTTCCCTCTTGGGAACAGTCAAGTTCAAACGTATTGTCACAGTGCCCCTTGAAACATAAAGATGTAGTAGAATTTCCACTATTATAGCTCAAATTGCCTCAGTCCCAAAAGAGGCACATAATCCTTTTATCAAGCCAGGAGCTTCAAATTTTGAATTAGAAACTATGGTCTCTGTTATTGGATAGGAACAACAAAAAGTCATAAAGTGATAAAAAGACTGATAAGACCAGGACAGCTCTCACTGGGCTTTGACTTCTTAACTGGTGTTTAAATTTTGCATGCTATGATCAGTGGTCAGTAATCTACAAAAATCACCTGATTATTTGTAAGCTGTAAATAATAAGAGCACATATGTGATCTGTGATTGTTCTCAGGAAAGGCAAGACAAATCCACATGAGACAACAATGTACCTTAAGATTTTTTTAAGCTACAGATTATAAGTTATCTCATTGCTCAGAGAAGTGACAGATAAAACATAGATTGAAATAAACATTAAGCAGCTTGGATTTCACCCAAATCTTGTGGTCAATTGTGTTTAAGAAGAGACAGATGCTGGATGAAGTGGCTCATGTCTATAATCTTAGCATTCTGGGAGGCTAAGGTGGAAGAATCACTTGAGGTCAGGAGTTTGAGACGAGCCTGGGCAATAGTGAGACCCCATCTCAAAAAGAAAAAAAAGCAAAAAAGTTAGCCAGGCATGGTAGTGTGTGCGTGTAGTCCAATCTACTGGGTGGCTGACGCAAGAGGATCACTTGAGCCTAGGAGTTTGAGGTTGTAGTGAGCTATGATGATGCCAGTGAACTCTAGCTGGGATGACAGAGTGAGATCCTGTTTCAAAAAAAAAAAAAAGAGAGAGACAAGGTCCCCAAGTGACTTTGAGGAGTCATCAAGTCATCGATATGTCAGGTGTGGAGTAACAAGAATTCCATTTTGATCAGACAGGAGGTAGGGTAAAAAATTTGGTTTGGTAAGAGATTGTACAGACTAGATTTTAGAGTGAAGCCTGAAAAATAGACAAAAAGATTTGGAATTGAATACCTAAAAGGACAGAGGTTGTTTTGGGTTTTTTTGAATAGGATAGTGTTACAACAAAAGATCACTTACGGGTGATTAGACTGGTCCCTTTGTGCCTTCATTCCACTGGAAACTTTATTGAACATAAAGTTATTCCATAAGTACAAATTCTACATTGCACTTCCTGGAAACTGGGTGTAACACACAGTAGATGCTCAATAAATATTTGCTGAACAAATAAATAAACGATTTTAAAGCAGAGAGTCTCAAATTTTCATTTACTCCTAACAAGAGCTACAAATATCCAAGCACCTCCAAGCACAATAATTATTTGAACAGTTCATGTCTAATCCTAAAAATGCATACATATTTTTGTAGGATTGTCTAAAATAACTAATCAAAAAGGCAATGTGTGTTAGTCCATTTCGCATTGCTATAAAGGAATACCTGAGACTGGGTAATTTATAAAGAAAAGAGATTTATTTGGGCCACAATTCTGCAGACTGTACAAGAAGCAGCATCTGCTTCTGGTGAGGGATTCAGGGAGCTTCCAATCAAGGTGGAAGGGGACCGGGAGCAGGCTTGTCACATGGCGAGACGAGCAGCAAGAGCAGGAGGAGGTGGTGCTCTTTTAAACAACCAGCTCTGACATGAACAAATAAAGCAAGAACCGACTCCTTATCACAGGAAAGACACCAAATCATTCATGAGAGATCCACCCGCATAACACAAACACCCACTACCAGGCCCCACCTTCAACACTGGGGTTAAATTTTCAACATAAGATTTGGAAGGGCCAAACATCCAAGCCATAGCATAATGTCATAGTACTTGTAAGCTAAACTAACATTTTTTCCCTTTTAATCTTCAAATAAAATTCCTGCCTTTGAAGGGCAATACGGTGTTGACCTTGATATTTTCATCCATTACCTATCCTCCTCCGTCCTGGCACCTTCCTGTGAGGTAGCAGTCCCCAACCTTTTTGGCATGAGGGACCAGTTTCATGGAAGACAATTTTTTCCACAGACCAAGACGCGGCAGGGGATGGTTTCAGAATAAATCAGGCACATTGCATATATTGTGCACTTTATTTCTATTATTATTACATTGTAATATATAATAAAATAATCATACAAACCTCTCTGCTAATGATAATCTGTATTTGCAGCCGCTCCCCAGCGCTAGCATCACCGCCTCAGCTCCAGCTCAGATCATCAGGCATTAGATTCTCACAAGGAGCCTGCGACCTAGGTCCCTCCCATGTGTGGTTTAAAGTAGGCTTCCCGCTCTGATGAGAATCTGACGCTGCCACTGATTGGACAGGAGGCGGAGCCCAGGCAGCGACGCCAGGGAGGGGGAGCAGCTGCTCATCCAGGGGAAGCTTTGCTGGCTCACCTCCTGCTGTGCAGCCCAGGGGTTGGGGACAGCAGCTATGAGGAGCCTGTGCTCGTCTTGCACGAGTATAATCAAAGTCTTTCGAAGCTACTTCAGCCCAGGGGAAGCATGAGCCCTGCGAGGAGGAATTCCAGCCTCCACCCTCACTTCCGTCTGCATTCCTGATGCAAAGTCAGTCTCCATCCACTTTCCGTGAGGCTGGAAAACTCCACACAAAGCCAGTATATTCCCGGTGCTAATGAACCTTCATAGAATAAAACAGCATTTCTTGAATTGTTATTTTTCATCAAAAGAACACAGTTTTTTCCACTTTCTCTCTCTCCCTTCCATCCCCCATGATATGAAAAGGTGCATGTTTTAAGGTGATTAGCCAGGGATTTGGAGCAGAGTTGAAAGAGCAGCCGAATAGTCCTTTCCATTTTTGCTCTCTCCTTTAGGAATGAGGGTATAGGAACCAAAAGCCCCCCAAATTGGGATATGCATGGATTGAAAACAATTCCGTGCCTGTTGCCCTTTGCTCCAGGAGCAGGGAGGGAGGGTCTGAGAGTGCCCACAGCCAGGGCTGCACCCTGCTCTGCAGCTCAGTGGTGGGGAGAGGCTTTCTCCCATCCCCTGGACCCTCACTGACCCTCTGCCCTGACCTCGGGTGCTTGAAGGATTAGGGCTGTGGTCTGGTTGCCATCCCCTGACCCCAAGAAGACCAACATGCCTACCCATTCATGCTGGTGAGCTTCAGGAAGTGAAGGGACTGGATGTTCGTAGCTCTGTTGGTTACAGGCATCGTGGGGAGAGGTGTCCTGGGTGGGGCGGTGCAGGTACACAGAATGGAACTGGGAGGCACGTGATGGGGTGGAAAGAGTCCCAGGGTCCAGCACTCCCCAGACCCCGGGGAGTGGACAGGTGAGAGCCACAAAGGACAATGTCTCAGTGACAAAGTCTCTGGAACCCATGGAAGCACCCGCTTGTTTCCTAACCTCCTGCTGAGAGACAGCCGGGCCTCTGGAAGCTGTGCTGGAAACCCTTGAAGAGCTGAATTTGTCCTATAGGGTCAGAGCTAAACTTATAGTGAAGGAAAATTTTAAAAAGAGGTTAAAGTGACTTTGCAATGTTTTTGTTGCTTTTACACATGAATGTATCGTAGAAATGGATGCTCTATGCATCCATCTCCTATGTGCCACGAGGTGTCCTAAGGAGGTGAGAGCTGCAGGCTGAGAAGCACATGAGATGGAGAGAAGTACCCAAGGGACAGCCTCTCCTGGCCATGTGCCATGGTAGAGAGTCGGTCTGTCTTACCCATCTAAGTATTGGAGAGAGAACAAGTCTATGACTGATGAGGATTTTTGCTGATCAGAGTCCCTGGACAAAGGGGGCAGTGTTAGCATATAGTCTCCAGTGGAAGGAACCCTTTGGGGACTCAGGATTCTGACGGTACTACTCCATGCACTCCTGGAAAGCAGCAATGGACTTGCTATGGAGCCGGTGTGACAATGGATGCCTGGGAGATCTGGTGACTCTTTGGCCTGACTTGGCCACTTTGTGCATGGCCCATTTTAGACTCCACTACTGACGGGTTGAAAGGGCTCAGAACTGGCTTGTCAATTGGGCAAGGTACAGTTAAGAATGCCATTGGCCTGTGCCCAGTGGTAGCTCAGTTTTTCGCAAGAATGGAGTAGCTTTCCCCAGGGTGGGGAACTATCTTTCATTCCTGTGCCTGAAGCAAAGCCACTGACTCAATGAGATCCTCCGTTCACAGAGGTCTCCCTGAAGGCATGAGCCTGGTGCACTGAGTTTAGCAAGGGAAGACCCCGTGTGGTGCTCCAGCCGTCCAGCAACACCAAACTGAAAGCAGATAGAATTGTTCTGCTCAGTAGGCAGAGCTCAGACTCTTGGACCTACTCTTGCAGGTTAAGGACATGCCTTCTTAGGCCATGGACTGTGGAAATGGATTGTGGTTACCAATCAGACTGTCTGAATCACTCATGTAGCTGCCCACAGCAAGGCTCATGCTATAGGAGACCAGCTGGAATCTAGCCACAGAAAGGTAAGCACCAGCACGGATTGCTGCCGGTGCTGCCTGCATCCATCCCTGTGCTGGACCCTGGCCCAAAGGAAAGACTAGAGGTGTTTCTGATGCAGCAGCTACCATGGCCTGCCAGCGTGTGACAAGAGATACCCATTTGCCTCTGGCCGGGGGAAGACACATGGCACGGAGAGTGTGCTCTGCCCTGTGCCCCCTTGCAGGGCTGTCTGCGCTCTCCAGCCACTGTTGACCCTGGATGCCGGTCAGAGGACTCTGCCAGGCAGACACAACTCTTGAAACTGATTATGCAAAACCTGACCTGAGCCCCATGCCTCTGGAAAGAACCCCCCCCAGCCTTCTGTGTTGGGAGAAAAAGGTTCCTGTCAAAGATCAGCCTTCCCCGTATGACTAAGACTCATGGGTGCACCTTGTGTACCCATGCTAAGGCCACACACATCCCCTCCAAATGCCCATTGGCTGGGCACGATTAGCTAAACCGTTTGTCACACTGACCAATCTGGATGGACAGGATGCCCGTAAACTTGATTTGCTCATTCTTTGGTCAGGCTTCTCTCCCTCCCCCAACCCTTGAACTCTGTTCCAGCCTTGAGCACTGAACGCAGAACAACCCTTCCTGATGGCTGACTTCAGGGAAAAACATTCCCTGACTAACTGTCCCATGAGGCCACCTGCCCATCCCAACTGCCACCATCAGTTCTTCCTACCCTTGCCTACTCCTCCCCATAAAGGAAAAGCCCTCTTCAGCCTGACACTAGAGAAGCTTGCAGACTTCCTCTTGGAGCATTCTCTCTATTGCAATAGTCCCTTCCCCCTGCAGAGTGGAGTCTCCCTCACCCAGGTACAAATTTGCTTTCCTTCGACATCGGGGTGATGTACTTGGCTTTCCCGACCTGCGGCAGTCTGACAATGACATGTCTTCACAGCAGAAGTGACTTGACATTGAGCTGTGATCTGACTGTGCTTCCCTCACCTCTGCCAGTCCACATGCACTAGCAGGGCCGTCTGGCCATTAAACAGCTGTACCCAGAAAGGGGTTATCTCTTCTCAGCTGCTTACCAGGTTACGGTCAGGATGGAATGTGTAGAGGGTGATATGGAATTATCTGAAACATTTTTAAAATTCAGTATTCTCCCTGACCGTTCCTGGCCATGATGTGTCATTCTTTCTCTTAACAGCAACTCCAGGCCAGCTAGTTTATCACAGGCTCATGGTGACAGCTGGGCAGAAAAGGGGCTTCAGGGATACAGACTTAATTCTGGTTAAATTTTGCTGTTATTTTTACATTTTAAATAAACTTTATTTTTTAGAGTAGTATTAGGTTCTCAGCGATATCGAGCAGAAAGTTCAGATATTTCCCATATACCCGCTACCCCATACAGGCACAGCCTCTCCTACTATCAACAACTCGCACCAAAGTGGTACATTTGATAAAATCAGTGAAACAACATTGACACATAGTTATCACTCAAAGCTCATAGTTTATATTAAGTTTCCCTCTTGGCGTTGTATGGGTTTGGACAAATGTATAATGACATCTATCCACACACATACACACACATGCACACTATAATGACATATACATTATATATATATATACATATATATAAAAACTAGGGTGCTATAGTAATAAAGTACTATAATGATGGTTACTCTAAAAATCCTGTGTGCCCTGCCTACTCACCCCTCCCTCCTTGCTAATCCCAGGAATCACTGACATTTTTACTGTTTCCATAGTTTTGTCTTTTGCAGAATCTCACATAGTTGGAACCATACAGTACATAGCACTTCCAGAACAATTATACATTTTTTACTGTGGTAAAAACATATGGCATAAATTTACCCTCTTGCCAATTTTAAGTATACAGTATACATTGCTCTACAAGAGATCACTAGAACTTTGTCCTGTGGTGTGACTGAGACTCTGTATTGAACAACTCCCCGCTTACCCCTCCAGCAAGCCCTGACAGCCACCATTCCACTCTGTTTCTGTGAGTTTGTTAACTTTAATTACCTCGTACAAATGAGATCATGAAGTATTTACCTTTTTGAGATTGGCTTATTTCATGTAGCATAATGTTTTATTTTTCTATTTCTGTAAAAAATGTCATTGGGACATTTTAACAATATTAAGTCTTCCTGTCCAGGAACATGGATTTCTATTTATTTATGGCTTTTTAAATTTTGTTCACTAATGTTTTATAGTGTTCAGCACAGAATTTTTTTTGCCTCCTTGGTTAGGATTGTTCCTAAGTAATTAAAAAAATCTATTCTAAATGAATTAGTTTCTTAATTTTCTTTTTGGATTGTTCATTGTTAGATTATAGAAACACAACTAATTTTTAAGTGTTGATGTTGTATTCTGCAACTTTGCTAAATTTTTTCTTAGTTCTAACATTTATTTTGTGGAATCTTTAGGGTTTTCCACATATAAGATCATGTCATCTGCAAAGAGAGATAATTTTATTACTTTCTTTCTGATGTGAGTGATTTTTATTTCTATTTCTTTTTTTTAACCTAATTGCTCTGGCTAGAACCTCTAATATTATGTTGAACAGAAATGGTGAGAGTGGGCGTTATTATCTTGTTTCTGATTTTAGAGAAAAAGCATTTTTTTGTTTTTTTGTTTTTTCCTCTGTATGATGTTATGTATATATGATGTTAGCTGTGAGCTTTTCATATGTCACCTTTGTTATGTTGAAGCAATTGCCTCCTATTCCCAGTTTGCTGAGTGTTTTTATCATGAAAGAATTTTGAATTTTATCAAATTTTTTGCATCAATTGAGATGATCATGTGATTTTTGTCTTTTATTCTGTGAATGTTGTGTATTACATTTATTGATTTTTGTATCTTGAACCATCCTTGCATCACAGGGATAAACTGCACTTGGTCATGGTATAAAATTCTATTAATGTTCTGTTGAATTTGGTTTGCTAGTATTTCACTGAGGAATTTCCCATCAATAATCATCAGGGATATTGGTCTGTAGTTTTTTTTTTTTCTTGTAGTATCTTTGTCTAGCTTTGGTATCAGAGTAATGCTGGCCTCATAAAGTAAGTCTGAAAGTGTTTCCTCCTCTTCAATTTTTAGAAGAGTTAGAAAAATTGGGGCATTAAGTCTTTACATGTTTTGTAGAATTCTTCAGTGAAGCCACCTGGTCCTGGGCTTTTCTTCGCTGAAATGTTTTGATTACTAATTCAATCTCCTTACTGGTTATAGGTCTTTTCAGATTTCCTATTTCTTCATGATTCAATTTTGGTAAGTTGTGTGTTGGTAGGAATGTATCTATTGCTTCTAAGTTGTACAATTTGTTGGTGTATGTATTAGTCAGTTCAGGCTGATACAACAAAATACAATAGAATGGTAGCTTATAAACAATAGAAACTTATTTCTTACAGTTATGGAGGCTAGAAATCTGAGATCAGGGTGTCACCATAGTCAGCTTCTGGTGAAGACCTTCTGGGTTGCAGACTGCCAACTTCATGTTGTATCCTCACATAATGAGAAGAGAAAGAGCTCTCTGGGGTCCCTTTTATAAGGGCACTAGTTGATAAGGGCTCATCCCCATGAACTAACTACTTCTCCAAAGCCCCACCTCCTAATACCATCACATTGGGGGTTTGAATTTCAATACATGAATTTCAGGAGAGACATTCAATGAGGGTACACTGTCATGGGTTTTTCACGGTAGTCTCTTATAATCCTTTTCATTTCTGTCATCAGTAGCAATTTCTCTTCTCTCATCCCTGATTTTTGTTATTGGAGTCTTCGCATTTCCTTTTCTTAGTCAGTTCAGCTAAGTGTTTTTCAATTTTGTTGATCTTTTCAAAAAATCAACTCTTTTTTCTATTTTTTATTTTGTTTATTTCTGCTTTAATATTTATTACTTTCTTCCTTCTGTTAAATTTGGATATAGTTTGCTCTTCTTCTTCCAGTTCATAGAGGTATAAAGATAGGTTGTTAATTTGAGACCATTCTTCTTTTTTTGGTTGACATTTACCATTATAAACTTTCTTCATAGTATTGCTTTTACGGCATCTCATAAGTTTTGCTATGTTATGTTTTTGTTTTCATTTATCTCAAGATATTTTTTAATCTCCCTTGTCATTTCTTCTTTTACCTTTTGATTGTTCAAGAATGTGTTGTTTAATTTCTACATACCTGTTAATTTTCCAGTTTTCCTATTGCTGGTGATTTCTAGTTTCATTCCATTATGGTAGGAAAAGATATTCGGTGTGATATTAGTCTTCTTAAATTTGTTCAGCCTTGTTTTATGCCCTAACATGTGACATATTCTGGGGAATGTTTCACACTTCCTTGACAAGTATGTATGTTCTACTGCTGTTAGGTGGCGTGTTTGTTCTGTATAAGTTTTTTAGGTTCAATTGGTCATAGTGTTATTCAAGTCCTCTCTTTCCTTATTGATCTTCTGTCTGATTGTTCTATTCATTATTGAAAGTGGGGTATTGAAATCTCCTACTGTTTTTGTGTTACTATTTTGTGTCTCTCTTTAAAATTCATCAATATATGCTTCATATATTTGGGTACACAGATATTAGTTACACATATATTTACAATTGTTATATTTTCTTGGTGAATTGATCCTTTTATTATTATATGATATTCTTCTTTGTCTATTGTGAAAGTTTTTGAAGTAAAGTCATATTTTGCCTGATATAAGTAAGAATAAATACCTCTGCTCTCTTTTGGTTACCATTTGCATGGAATATATTCTTCCATCATTTCACTTTCAGCCTTTGCATATCTTGACATCAAGGTCAGTTTCTTGCAGGCAGTATATAGTTGAATCTTATTTTTTGTTAAATCCAGTCAGCTATTCTATGTCTTTTGATGGTGAGTTTAATCCATTTACATTTAAAATAATTATTCATAGGAAGGAACTTACTATTGCTATTGATATTTTGTTAATTCTTTTTTATCTGTCATATAGCTATTCTGTGCCTCTTTTCCTCTCTTCCTCCCTTATTTTGTGTTTCATTCATTTTCTTTGTATCAACATGCTTTGATTTCGTTCTTCTTTTCTTTTTTATATTCTATAGGTATATTTTTGTGGTTGCTATGGGGTATTACATAACACATCTTATAATTACAATATTCTATTTTAGGCTGATAACAGCTTAACACTAATCATATCCAAAACTACTCTTGTACATTTCCCCAGCTCCACTTTATGTTATCGATGTCACAAATTACATCTTTATAAATTATGTGTCCATTAACATAACTTGATAGTTATTTTTTATGCTTTTGTCTTTTAAATTATATATCAGAGTTAAAAGTGCTTTGAACATCACCATTATAGTGTTGTATCTATATATTTATATACATATTTGCCCTTCCAGCAAGCATTCAATTTTTTTATACCTTTGTGTTGCCATCTATTATCTTTTAGTTTCAATTTGAAAGACACCCTTTAGCATTTCTTATAAAGCAAATCTAGTCATAATGAACTCCCTTAGCTTTTGTTTCTCTGGGAAAATCTTTATTTCACCTTCATTTTTGAAAGAAAGTTTGTCAGATATAGTGTTTATATTTCACAGGTTTTTTCTTTTAGCATTTTGAATATATCATCCCACTGTCTTCTGCTCTATAAGTTTTTTGCTGATAAATCTGCTGGTAATCTTAGGGGAGCACTTTTGTACATGACAAGTTACTTTTCTTTTGCAACTTTAAAGATTTTCTCTTTGTCTTTAATATTTGACAATTTAATTATAATGTGTCTCCACAGTCCTCTTTGGTTCATCTTAGTCCTTTAAACTTCTTGAATTTGGATGCCCACTTCGTTTCTCAGATTTGGGAAGTTTTTGACCGTTGTTTCTTTTAAAAAATCCCTCTGTTCCCATTTTTCTCTCTTCTTCTTAAATTCTCATAATGCATATGATTGTCCATTTGATGATGCCACATAATTCTTAAAGTTTCTTTACTTTTCCTCATTCTTTATTCTTTTTGCCTCTGTGATTTGATAATTTCAAATTACCTGTCTTTCAGTTTGCTGATTATTTTTTCCATTTGATCATGTCTGCTGTTGAACCTTGTAGTGAATTTTTAAATTCTGTCATTGTATTCTTCAGCTCAAGAATTTGTTTGCGTTCTTTCTTGTATTTTCTATCTCTTTCTTATATTGTCTGTCATGTCCTCATTTTCCTCATACATTGTTTTTCTCATTTTGTTTAGTTATCCATTCTGTTCTCTTATAGATCATCTTGTCCTTTCCCTAGAGGAGACATATTTATCTTCTTAAATAAAATATAATGTATCTATTTATCTAATCTATCTCCAGAGGTTAGAAAGACAGTTGTGCCTGTTGTCCTGTATAAGTGATTCTATGTAAGCTTTAGGTTTCACAATTTCAGAGTTTCTCTCCTATGGCACAAATTCTGCTGCATACACAGGTGATATCTGCATTCATTACCTAGCCCAGTGGGGAAATGGTGTGTTAGAAACTGATGCAAGGTATTCTATGAGTAATTAAAAGTATTTCCAATTTCTGATTCAGAAACTTGATGATATAGTCAGTATTTCAATATATCTATATCACTATATCTATAATTAATAAATATTTCAGACCTTTCTGTTTTAAACTTAACAGAAACAAAATATTACAGGAGAAAAGTTAATAAATATAAAACAAGAAAAAATGAAGAAGAAAACTAAAACTAAGCAATTACTTCTTTAATGGAAAAATATAAATAAATGGACACTAACCCAGATTGTTTTAATGGCAAGTTTTACTAAAACTTTAAAGTATAATTATTCTCTACTTTATAGAAAGTATTACAGAGAAAAGAAAAGGAGGGAAAGTTATCACAACACAATAGAATTTATCCCAGGAATACAAAGATTACTTAACATTAATTTATATTATAATATAATATATTTATATATTTATATTATAATTTATTCATATTAACAGATTAAAGGAGGAAAATTATTATCTCAATAGAAGTAATAAAAATACTTGATAAAACCACATTCATTAATGATGAATCCTCTTAGTAAAATAGAAATTGGAGGAAATTCCCTTAATCTTTGTTTTAGTCCATTTTCTGTTGCTTATAACAGAATCCCTAAAACTGGATAACTAACAAATAAAAGGAATTTATTTCTTACAGTTATAGAGCCTGAGAAGTGCAAGTTTGAGGGGCTGCCTCTGGTGAGAGCCTTCTTGCTGGTGGGGATGCTCTGTGGTGTCCTGAGGTGGCACAGAATATCACATGGCAAAGGAGGCTGAGTGTGACAATGTGCTAGCTTAAGTCTCTCTTCCTTTTCTTATGAAGTCACCAGTTCCCCTCCCATGGTAGCCCATTAATCCATTAATCTATGACTGGATAAATCCGTTAATGGGGTCAGATCCAATCACTTCTTAAAGGTCACCTTTTTAATATTGCCACATTGAGGATTTAGCTTCAACATGAGTTTTGGTGGAGACCTTCAGACCATAGCAACCTTATGAAGTGCATCTATGAAATAACATATAGCAAATATATATATAATTGACAGTGCCATTGTAACTCTAAAATGACTTTTCTTTAAAGTTGGGGGCAAGACTAAGAATCACTACTGCTGCATTGAATGACTAGTTAATATATAGGGAAAAAAAAGTAGTAAAAATGTGTAGAACAATAAAGAGGTATTCAGATTTAACTTTTCCTAAGAGGTATACAGGTTATAATAAGATCTAACTAGATTGGTAAATACAAAAATAAAGTGATTCTATGTATTAATACAACAGACTATATGACAGAAAAATATAACAATCAAAAAAGCAATTTAAACTAAAAAAATGAACAGGAATAAATTTAACAAGAACATATAAGAAAGTTAGAAAACAATACTGATATATGTAAAAGAGCTGAATAAATATAGAAATAAAAAATAAACCATAAAACTACCTATCATGAAGAAGTCAGTTTTCCCCAAATTAATCTATAAATCCCATGTAAAACTAATTAAATAGAATTTTTTGTGTTTTTGTCACAAGTGTTTAGGAAAACAATATAGATGATCAAAAGGTCAAGAAAAGTCAAGAGACTTTTGAAAAACAGCAATAACCACAACAGTAATAAAGTCTTGCCTTACCAGACAGTAAGATCATGCTAAGGTTATTGTAAAAGCTATTGGGACAGTGCAATATTAGTACAGGGATACACAAATACATCAGTATTACAAACCACAGAGCCAGAAAGAGATCCATGCCTATTGGAAACTTGATGTATGATGGAAGAGGCATTATAAGTCAGTGTACCACACATATATAAAATAATCCTAAATGGATTTAGAGAAAAACTTTAAATCTTTTAGAATCTTTTAGAAGAAAATATAGAATAATATCTTCATGAAGTCAGAGTATAGAAGGATTTCTTAAGCAGGACATAAAAAGTCCAAAAAAGAAAAGAAAAGACACATGAATGAGATTATTAAAATTTTAAATTTCTATACAAGAGGCTTTAATAAAAAAAAGTGAAAAGACAAGCCTATATTGAGAAAATATTTTCAACAAACATAATCGTCATTTCATATATCTGAAGAACTTCTGCAAGTCAATATAAAAATAAATTAAAAATGAACAGAATAAGGAACTAAAACAACCATTAAACATGTGGGAAAAATTTTTCACTCCAACTAATTGTTAGGGAAATACAAATTTAATTTAAAACTAGATGAAATTAACAAATTACATATATTGTCAACAATCTTTAAAGTTCAGCAGTATCAAATATTGAGGAATATGCAAGTCCCCAAGAATGGGGACTCCTAACATTTAGGAGAAATATTAGGCATATTCCAGGGGTATGTATATGATGTATATGTACTAAGCCCCAAACATTCTAATCCTGGGCACATATTCAAGAGAAGCTCCGGCACGTGTGCAAAGGGGACATGTACAAAAGGACAGATAGCAGCATTATTTGCAATACTTCAAAACAACCTAAATGTCCAAGAACAGAATGGACAAATAACATATGGTATATGCATTCACTGAAATGCTAATCAGAAACTAAAATTAACAACACTTTACTACAAATACCAACATGGATAAATCTCCAAAATTTTGATTACAATCTGCGTTTTGTAAAATGCAGATTGTAATAGGATGGCTATATATGATACAATTTCAAGTATTTACATATGGATATGAATGCTGGGAATACATTCCAGGTGAGCCACACCAGTTTCAATGGTTTATGCAAAATAAGTTTAAATTTTTCTGCTGTTTTTAGAGTACATTATTCACCTCTTGAATATACTTACTCAATTAAGAAATTATTCTAAAATTTTATTGGACTAATTGCCTCAATTTCTTTGATACTATAAAGCTATGTTGCTACATTGAGCACCATTAAGAAAAATAGAACATCGTTGATGATTATAATTAAAAATCCTAAGACAACATTCTTGGCTCTCATTTTCTGTATAAATTTATTCCCAAAAGGACAGGAACTGCAGCACAGGATGAAAGAGTTGATGCTTCATAAAATCCTAATTTCTTAACACAAGTAAGAATGAGCTGTGAGGTAGTGATTCAATGATTTACAATTTCTAATTTATTGTTTTGAGAAATAAATACCAACAGTAATACTCTCCTAGAAAGTACCACACATGCATAACATCTTTTGCAATTATTTTAAGATACTTTTTTAAAAGTTTCTAATTCATGAGAATAATTCTATTTCACAAGATAAAACTGTTAACTGAATAAAAAGAATATTTTAAAACATTAATAGAAATATCATTACTCTATAACAAGGTGCTTCTAGAAGTGCCCAATATACTTAAGATTGTATATTAGGCAGAGAAAGATAGTTTAAAGCACTCTAGAGGGAGAGGGCCTTTTTCATGTGGTGGTTGTCCCCTGGATGGTTGGGGGGAGAACATTGTATTTTTTTCCTTACTACATTTTTGCCTAAACTTTCAGCTTCTTAACTAAATTTGATCAGTTTGAAAATGCTTTAGGGACTTATTTCCATGGGCTTAGCACAGGCTCTGCCAGAGAGTATGTGCTCAGTTGCAGATTTTGTTATGATTATAAGGTGCCTAATTCATGAAAGATTGATGTAGAAATAAGAACAACTGTTGTTAATTTACAGCAGTTAGATATATGTGCCCTCATCCATCGTCCTTCCCTTGAATAGCTGGGAAACTAAAATTATTAATATTATCTGAAAACTACTAAATGAGCATGCACAGAAAGCGAAAAGAATAGGATTATCCTAAAGATTTTTCCATTCAGGACATGAAAAAACTGTGATAAATTATGCTCATCTCATCACAAAACAAACTTGTGAGCAGAATGATCATACCTCCCAGGTCTGGATTCTCCCTGCAGGTGGTATTTACTAAACATTATCTACTTTATTACACAGATACTGTCCTTAAACTTCACAGCAACCCTGTGGGGTAGCTGTGTTCAAAAGCTCATGCCATAGAAGAGCCAGTGGAGATTCTGGGATGTTAGATAATTGGTCCAAGGCCACGTTCTCAGTAGATGGTGAAAGGATTCAGATTCTGCTATTTTGATAACAGCAGTGGTTCTCAAGACGCCATCACATTATTAGAAAAAGAAACTGATAATTTTAAAAATATTTGTTTAAAAATAATAATAAGCCCATTATATGATAATATATATTTTTAAAGAAAAATATCTGTTTTCCAAATTGAAAAAAAATATATAGTGAGAAGAGTAGCACAGTTTTACATTAGTGCAAATCTCTTTAATGCCTGGTTTAATAGAAGACAGCTGGGAGCTCATATTGCTCTGCATTTTATCTGTTGCAATATGTTGTTTTGATTGAAGTATATGAAGCAAATACGAGAATGGTAAAACATTGAGGCATCAAGGCCTTAGGAATTTTTAAGATTGCTTTCCTCTCGGGTTGATCCAAGCCCCAGCATCTAAGCATCTCTATGGGTAAAAGTACAGAAAAGAGAGGAAGTGTGCCTTGATGAATCAAAATGAATCCCATAACAAATGTTCCACAATTCTTCCCTGAGATTGCCCCACCTTAAACGCTGCCCATACCCATCCTCGATGTCTTCTGATTTTTTGAATGTCCCAGATTTGTGCCCCCTTAAACTTTGCACCTAACTTCATCATCACACTTATCACCCTCCAGTGAAACTGCCACTTGCTTATTTTTGCCTGTCCCATTAGACTGTGAAGTGGACAAGAACAGGAATGGTGTCACTCAAATCTATAATCCCAGCTCCTAGCACAACACCAAGCACTGAAAATGTGGTCTGTAAATATTTGTTTGAACAAAGTACTAAATGAATAAATGTTTACCTAACTCAAGTCAATCTCATCTCTACCTAAAATAAAACCCCTTCACACTTCCAGCTTCTCCACTACTTCTCATGCTACACCACCCTCCTGCAGAGATGCTCTTAAGTGGCTGTGGCCCTACATGGCCACCACTTCCATCTTCCTGCAAGTCTCCACAGGGCCCTGAGAAGAAACCTTAAAAACCTCCGATCTATTATCTCCCATAAACAAGCCTACCACAATTTGCTTTAAGAAAATAAAGCAATTATCAATGGTGATTGAAATAATAAGATACAAAGCAGAATCTTCTATTTGATTTTGCATTTTCTCCATAAATGAGGGGTTGGAACCTATGAGAAAGGTTATATACAAATTGTCTTCTTTTAAATAGAATTACCTTAAACTAATCCAATATGATGTCAGATCCTCAGTGAATCTGTTTTATCTCCAGGGGAGCCCAGTGACATTGAGATTGGCGAGGTGCCCATCGATGTGTCCATCAGGCCACCTCCACCTGAATTCCCTCTAGGACGCCTTGTCCTTGCCAGAAGGAAGCAGTCAGCTTTTCCAAGATTCTTTGTGTGTGTCACTTACAGACACATAAAATACAAATGCATTCACAATCATACTTTTGAAAAGCTCAACTCTAAAAAAATAAAACTTACTTGTGCATGTACAATATAAAATAAAATAAAACAAAACCACGTTCATTCAAACTACTTTGATACTTAAAGGTAAACTTGGCTTTCTCCTTTGTTTTTCTCTGTGTCTCTGCCCTCTGTTTTTGTGATCAATGTCGAACCACAAAGATAAACAAAAAGTAAAGCAGAAAACACAACATGCTAGGAATTCAGGATAGTATGTGTACCAACATGAAGAAGCCAAACCAATTGTAAATAGTTTTGCTTAGAGTTTTCCAACCTTTGGTAGAAATAATGGAAAGCGTCTCTGTCAGGTAGTGAAGACTCAAGATAATTTTTACTCACTTTTAAGAGCCATGAAAAATAGAAAGCATGCAAAATTAAAAGAGAAAATACTCATTTTTCAATCTCATCAGTCTGCAGTTGATTTCGAAGCTTATGTTTTGCCCAAATGCCTGGAATCCTGCTGTCTGTCAGTCCTAGAGTGCTGGCCTCCCACCAGCATGTGACTTTGGAAGTTGTTTTTCTCTCTGTCACCCACATAAAGACTTTGATTTTCCGCCTCACTTTTCCATTGAAAGTTGGCCTTCTCTCATTACCATAGCAGCTTGCAACCCTCTTTGTGTCCCTCCAGCCCTGGACTAGTTTGTGTGCCCAGCAGAGCAATTACAGAGACTTCCAGATGTCAGTGTGCCTGATCAAGGGCAGGAATGGCCCATTCCTACAGCTCAGCCTCTTACTGTGATTGGAACCCTCTACACTGGACAATAACGTAACATTTTGTAAAATAATTATGAGTAATATAAATAATAATAGTAAAATTTTGAAAACCAACAAACCATGAAAACCTCGATCAGCATTATTGTTGTACAACAAAAGCACATCAGAAACAAGATCACTATAAAATGTTCTAGTGTTCTTTGCTAAATGAGGTTATGAAAGAAAAAAAAGATTGACTTTTTGGACACTATTTCTATATTATTGAGTAAATTACATGGTAGGACTCCTGGGAGGTGGTGTTTTTTAATCACTACACAGGCAAGCTGTAGCGAAGCTGTATGAAGAAAAGAAAAACAACCAGCTAGTGAAGAAGCCAGGTTTCCTCTATAAAGCGGGTGGAAAGTAATGTAATTACGTTGATGTAATTAGAGCAGTTCTGCACAGAACACATGCTAGGAAGTCCCGAAATGTCTTGCAGAGACCTGTACTCAAGAACAACTTGTAGAGATGAAAAAGCAAAAGCCCCTTTTTGGGGTGGGAGGGGTTGTTAAATGCCTCATCTAAAATGTGGAACCTCAAGTTAGGATCCAGCAAGCCGTGATAGCATGACCGTGTGCTCAAAGACACATTATAATTTTGTTCACACACATTATGCCAGGGAGCATCTTAAGCTACTCAGTGAAGAGGCAATGAGGAGGAAGACTGTGTGAATTACTTTGTTTTTGGCTGAGTTCCACCTATCTCTAGCTGCTAATTATCCTTCAGATTTCCTCTAAATACCATTTCCTGATGAGGCCTTCTCTGACGCCTAATAATCCGTCCCCGCATCCTTTCTTGTGTAATACTTAAATTACTTTTCATTACGTATCAAATACTGAGTTTATTTCTTTACCGTCTATCTTCTCTACCAGCCTGCAAATTACATGAGGCCAGGGGACTCGATAAATACTTACTGGTTGAAAGAAAAGATGAATGAATCAGTAAGTACTGAGTAAATGATTAACCTAATATTTGGAGAAACAATCACTCTTGTAACTCTCTGTACAGATTCCCTTTCCCCTTGTCTTCATATGGGTCAGCCTAAGAGTGTCCTGAGCATTCACAGAAAAAAGTATTCTCCCCTAAAAACTGCCACATGGTTTGTAATGAATGCAGAGGGATGAGCTCTAATTTGCACTCTGCCAATAATCCCCACAAGAATGTGGGTCCTAACAGCCTCCCTGGATCCTTGTTATCTCATCTGTAACTCTACCATCAATAATTTTGCCCCAAATACTTAATTAAATAACTTAGGATCAATAGCTCATATGATTGTGTTTCTAGGTCTAACGTATCCTCCTGCCACATGTATTTATGTGAATGGATGGATTTCTTGCCAGGGTTCAGCTATTAATGCCCTAAAAACTGCCTGTATATTTTTTCTTATCATGTGAATTCTGTGTGTGATATTACATTATGTTTCGGAGAAACTGTACATGTTTGTGTAACTCTTCAACTGACGGGAGTTGCTGATGCTTAAGGTTTAAATTTATTTGCCCATGTCCTTGAATTATCAAGTAATTAATAATCAACTAAAAATCAAAAAGGAACGATAAAAGAAATAAAAAGAAAATAAATAAAAGCATGAAGGGACGGGAGGTTGGTCACATATCCTTATACGTCCTCCCTTTTGGAGTTTAGATGCAACAACTAACCAGCATTAATGTTACAATAGAGATCACAAGACTGACAAACACACTTTCTGTGACAATAAGATACTGAATTATTAACAGGACCTGAGGCTATGCAGAGCAAGGGTTAAATCACTTGCAAGTCATCAATTTACTTAACAGATCACTTGAGTTAGTTTATTGTGGTTTGTCTCTGATTAACAAACTTTCTTATCTTAAAACATCCCAAGCCTTGAAACAAAGCTTTATTTCTTTAACCAGTTACAAATCAAAGATTCTTTGAACCTACCTGTAACCTGTGAGACACCTCCCCAACCCTCATGTACCTCTTCCCCACTTCCAGATGTCCTGCCTTTTCAGGCTAAACTGATATACAGTTTCCATGTATTGATTTATGATTTTACCTATAATTCCTGTCTCTCTAAAACGTATAAAACCAACCTGTAACACAACCATGTTGGGACCACTTGCTCAAGACGTCCCCGGCATGGTTTCCCAGATGTGGTCACACACATTGGCTCAGGATAAACGTCTTTAAATTATTTTTCAGAGTTTTTTTTTTTTTCCATTAACAAAACAATTAAATCATTTAAAATGATCTTTGTATAACCTCATGTTTGAAATACCTGTCACTCTAATCTACCTCCAGTTTAACACATTGACTGCCACACTAGAAACAAAAACTTTTTCCATGAGGCCACAGTGTTTTATTATGAAAATAGAATAAAAATTTCGAAAACACAATGATCTTTTCTAATGTAATGAAAAATTTGTTATTTTTTAAATTGCTTTCTGTGTGTGAGTTATATGAAATTTGAAAAATAGTTCATGCAGCTCCCAAGGTGAAGAGACATGAATTACATATGCTTCACAAGGCCCCAGGCTCAAAACTAGCGTGAGTTAAATACAACTCACATGGCAGTTAATGTGTTAAATATCTTTTTTTGTCATGAAACTCACCAACTCAGAAACCTTCTTTGGCTTTCTATTTCTCAGCAGAGTCTCTGTGATCTAGCTGATCTCTACAATCTTGTGATAAGGGGGTGGCTTCAAATCCTAGCTTCACCACTGACTATTTGTGTGGGCTTAGATTAGTTACTTAACCTCTTTGGGTCTGCATATAACTTTGTTCATAAAAGTGTAGAGTTCCTGCCCTGCAACAATATAATGAGAAGTAAAAATCTATCCAAATTTTACCCATTTTCCAAGGCCCAAGTCAAATCTTTTCCCTTCCTCAAGTCTTTTTTTACTTCTCTTATACTCAATTATTGCCCTATTCTCTGAATTCAATCAGTACACTTTGTCCAAGCCTCACAATTACACAGTAGTTGACAGTGTGCACTAATTGGACCACATTTGCTGTTTTTCTATCCTCAACTAGATTATAAATAGCTTATTTTAAAATTCTTCTGTACCCCTATAGGGCTTGGCACAGCGATTATTCCAAAGTGAATTCAATCATGGCTTAGTGGCTGGTTCACTGCACAACTTATTAAAATGTGGCTCACCTAAATTTAATCTGTTGTTTTCATAACTGCAAGCTTACAAAATTATTAGACTTTTTTTCTTACAAAAAATGGCAACATGATCAAAAGAATGCGTGTCTTTTAGAAGTTAACATTCATTTAGTACATCCCCACTATGTGCCAGACACTTTTCAAGGAACTGAGAATATACTATGAGACCAGAAAAAAGGACGATAAATAATTTCTGCTTTTGTAGAACCCATATTCTAAAAAGAGAAAAGAATAAAAAACAGTAAATATGTGAAATACCTCATATATTGGAGAGTGATAAATACTAAGTGAATATATAAAGCACAATAAGGGGACTTAGGTGTTGTTAGGTATTGTTAGGGTAGATGTCAGTCAGGGGAGGCCTCACCCAGAAGGTGACTTTGGAGGTATGGAGAACCAGGTGGCTGAAGTATTATTGCCTAATATGTGTGACAGATACTCTCATAAGTGCTTTATGAGATTGTCCAAATTAATCTTAATAGGAAATATCTAGGCAGGTAGGAGCTATTCTTCTCATTTTAGAGATAAAGTAAATCGAGATCTGAAAAATGTTTAAGGTCCTTTGATGTTATAACCTTCTACATAATTAAGACAATTCAAGTAATCTCCTTATGAAAGAGAAGTAATGGCCTTGCAGAACTTCTGGTGCTTACTTTAGCTCTTTATGTGGAAGGAAGTTTCTTTTTATATATTACCTCATTTAAATCATGTTAGCAACTCTAACTTGCAAGTTTTTTTTTTTTTAAACAATTCCACAAAAGGAAAAAATGAAACTTAGAAAATTTAAGACACTTTTCCAAAGTCTTATAGAAAATTGGAGTTTCCCTTTCAGGTCCAAATCCAAAGTGCTGCCATCCTAACTAATTTAGTTACTTGCTTACTAAGAATTTTTGAGTTTGTACCAGGCATACATTATCATGTTCCAAACTCCAGGAACTCAGAATTTCATGGGGAGATATATTGGTAAAGAGACAGTTATAAGCATTGAATGAAATGACTGAGGTATAGTTTTAATGGGTTTTTAGTGGATTTCTTAGATTTTCTTTTTTTGTAGCTTAACTGCTGATAGGTAATGATTCCCCATGTGGAGTAACAATGGTTGTGTGTTGGGATTGGCCACTGAGGAGGATGAAGGAGTGCTCTTTGCATGGCCATCAACATTGAACACTACTACAGTCACTGCAGTCTACAACCCCTTTTAGTGCCAAGCCTGATGCTGTGTTGGGGTGCACTGCTTGGTTCATGGTCTCTATCATTGCCACAGTATCCCCCTCTTTTCCCAACCCTGTGGTTCCTAGACATGAAGCAAGGCCCATCACTACTGCGTCTTTACTAAATGTTGATAGTCTTGCTGCTGCTGCTGTGTTTCTGATGCTGAAAACAATCTCAGTTCTCAGGACCACTGGTGGGTAGTGGCACTAATTCAAATGATTCTGGCTTTCTGTAGTGAGAGAATATTAGCATGGCTTCTTATCACAGTGCTGGGACCTCAGTTTGCTGCTGCTTCACTCTACCCTAGCAAGCTCATGTGTGTTCCATAGGAAATGAGAAGTCTCCTTCCAAACTGAACCTCCTGCAATTTCTGCAATTTCACTCTAATTGCACCCACCTTAGGTACAGATCTCATGTATGTGTGTGTACCTTCTAGATGCATCCATGAAGGGAACAAGAAAGGCAGAGGGCCAAAGAATGGACCTCAAATAAGCTCACAGTTACAGAGAAAAGGAAAAAGAGAAAAGAGAATGTAAACTTTGACTTTTCTTATAAAATTCAAATTAAGCTTTATATTATTTTTATGCACCCAATAGATGAGAATATCCCCTCTCTGGTGGAAGTGTTTCCAAACTACATTGGCTCAACCAATGCTGCTAGACCCTGTCACTGGCACTTCTAGCCCCTCACGTCTCCACCTTGCCATCAGGTAAAACCACACTTTCCACTGCTGTCATCTACCAATACCGAGGTTATAGCAACACATCATCAAGGACTATTTAAACCTGATGTAACACTATTCTGACTATTATTCTGCAGTCAGCAGGTATGTACAAACTTACTCCAAAGTCTGAGGGAGCTGAAAGGCCAAAGAAAGAGGCTGACAAATCTCTAGTTTCTCAGAAGGAAACGTTCTATAGGGACTTACAAACACAAGCCATATCTTGGGCAGCTGTGAGACGATGTATCCCTGCACCCACTCACCAGAAAGTATTCTTTACATAGCAAGCTTTTTTGGTAAAAATGTGTAGCTTCACATGTCTTAGACCCTCTTGCAAAACTCGTGGCCACTGGGGAAGTTAGATAAGCATCTTTATTAAGGGTTTTCTATGCTATAGGCATTGTTTCTTGACCTTACTGCAGGAACACCATGGTATGCAGGAGTCAAACATCAATCATATGCCAGTTTTGCTCCCAGAAGGTGTTACTATCACCATGCCACAAGCTGCTTTACTACATACCAATCTTTTTATCTTCTTGATCAACTTCAGTGTTGATATTGTCAACCTAAATAACGAACAGAGGGAGGCTCGCTAAAAGAAAAAAAAGTTTATTGGACTCTTATCATAAAAGGGTATGGAATTTTGTCAAATGCTTTTTCTGCGTCTATTGAGAAGATCATATGATCTTTGTTTTTGCTTCTATTTATGTGGTGAATTACAATAGATTTGCATATATTGAATCATGCATCTTTATCATGAAGCCGTTGGTCGTGATGGATTATTTTCTTGATAGGCATGGGATTCAGTTTGCTAGAATTTTGTTGAGAAGTTTTGCATCTATATTTATAAGGGATGTTGGTCTGTATGTTCTTTTTGTGTGTGTGTCCTTTCCTGGTTTGTGTATCAGGGTTATGTTGACTTCAAAAAATGTGTTGGGGAGAATTCCATCCTTCTTGATGTTGTGGAATAATTTCTGCAGGATAGGCTCCAGTTCATCTTTGTAGGTGTGGTAAAATTAGGATGTGAAACCATCTGGTCCAGGATATTTCTTTTTAGGAAGGTTTTTCATTGCTGTTTCAATTTTGTTACTTGGTATTGGTCAGTTCAGGAATTCTATTGCTTCCAGGTTAAGCCCAGGGAGGCTGTATGTTTCTAAAAATTTGTCCATTTCCTCCACATTTTTCAGTTTGTTTGCATAAAGGTTTTTGTAGTATTCATAGATTATATCTTGTATCTCTGTGGCATCAGTTGTAATTTTTCCTTTCTTTTCCTGATGGAGTTTATTAGAGACTTTTCTTTTCTGCTTTTCATTAGTCTAGCCAAAGGTGTATCAATTTTGTTTATTTTTTCAAATAACCGACTTTTTATTTTATTAATCTTTAGTATAGTTTTCTTGTTGTCAATTTTATTTAGTTCTGATTCGATCTTATGAATTTCACTGCTTCTGACAGGTATAGGATCGGTCTGTTCTTTTTCCAGCACTTTGAGTCAATTCATTAGGTTGTCTATTTGTGATCTTTCTGACTTTTGGATACAGACATTTATAGAAATCAACTTTCCTCTCAGGACTGCTTTAGCTGTGTCCCACAGACTTTGATAACTTGTGTCTCCATTGTCATTTACTTCAAAGAATCTTTTGATTTCCATCTTGATTTCCTTGTTTATGAAATAATCGTTCAGGAGAAGGTTGTTTAATTTCCACGACTTTGTATAGAAAATAGAGTTTGTATTAGGGTTGATTTCTACTTTTATTCCACTGTGATCAAGAAGATACATGGTATAATTTCTATTTTTAAAAAATTTTTGAGACATGCTTTATATCTTAGGGTATGGTCAATTTTAGAGAATGTCCCATGAGCTGATGAGAAGAATGTATATTCAGTGGTTTGGGGGTAGAATGTCCTGTAAATGTCAATCAGGCCCATTTGTTCTAGAATTCTGTTTCAGTCCATTATTTCTTTGTTAATTTTTTGTTTGGAGGATCTGTCCTGTGCTGTCAGTGGGATATTGAAGTCTCTTGTTATTATGGTGCTGCTGTTTATCAATTTGTTTAGATCAAGTAGAGTTTGCTTATGAATCTGAGTGCACATAAGTAGGGTGCAAAAATATTTAGAATTGTTATGTCTTCTTCTTGAACTGTACCCTTCACCATCATATAGTGACCCTCTTTGTCTTTCATTACTTTTGTTGATTTAAAGACTAAGTTATCTGAAATCAAAACCGCCACACTAGCCTTCTTTTAGCTTCCGTTTGCTTGAAATATTGTATTCTACCCCTTTACATTGAGGCTAAATGCATCCTTGCAGGTTAGATGTGATTCCTGGTGACAGCAGATACTTGGCTTGTATTTTTTTGTCCATTTGGCCAGCCTATGTCTCTTGAGTGGGGAATTCAAGCCATTCACATTTATTGAGATAACTGGTGGGTGGGGCAAATTTCTGTTCATCTTGTTGGGTTGAACTTTGTTACTTTGTTTACTCTTTTAAGCCATTGTGGTTTCTGGCCTTTGATATTTAGCTTTTGAGTGGTTTTATATTCGTGAGTGTTTATTGTGCTGATCCATGTGTAACTCTGTTTTGAGTAGTACTTAGAGAGCTGGTCTTGTCTTGGTGAATTCCCTCAGTCTTTGCTTATCTGAAAATGTCTTTATTTCTCCTTTGTATACAAAACTTAGTTTTTCAGGGTACAAGATTCTAGGCTGGGCATTATTCTATTTCAGAAGAGTGAGAATGGGGGACCAGTCTCTCCTTGCTTGTAAGGGTTCAGTAGAGAAGTCTGGCATTATTTGATGGGGTTTCCTTTGTATGTTACTTGTTTCTTTCACCTTAGAGCTAGTAGAAGGGCCTCTTTGGTGTTTATTTTGGTCAGTCTGATGACTGCATGTTGTGGTGTCTTCCTGTTTGCAATAAATCTCCCAGATGTCCTTTAAGCTTCCTGTACCTGGATATCTAGATTTTTAGCAAGGCCTTGGAAATTTTCCTCTATTATACCTTCAAATAGCTTATCCAACCCTTATGTATTTTCTTCATCACCCTTAGGGATGTCCATAACTCTCACATTAGGCTTCTTCATATAATCCCACATTTCTTATAGGCTTTTCTCTTTTCTCTTATTTCTCTGCTCTATCTCTGTGACTGACTTATTTAATTGGAAGCTGTCATTTTCAATCCCTGAGATTATTTCTTCTGTTTGATCTACCGTGTTCTTGAGGTTTTCCACTGTTTTTTATACTTCCCTGAATAAATTCTTCATTTCCAGGAGTTCAGTTTGATTTTTCTTTATTACTTCAATTTATTTAATGAATTTTTCTTCCAAGTCCTGGATTTTTTGTATATGTGTGTGGTTTCTTTGTGTTGGTTATCCATTTTTTCTTGCATATCATTGAGTTTTCTTACAATCCATGTTTGAAATTCTTCTTCTGTCATTTTAGTGTTCTGAATTTGGTTAATGTCCATTGCTAAATAGCTGGTGTTACTTTTTGGGGTGTGCTTTTGTTTGATTCTTCATACTTCCAGAGTTCTTTCACTGAGTCCTTCCCATTTGGCTCAGCTGTTGCTTCCCACCTTTCAGTTTTTGTTTTGAAAATAATATGTCCTGTTTAGGATCTTTTCCAATAGATGCTGTAGGAGCAAGGCAGATCACAGCTGGTGCTACCAACCAGGATATGTGTGTTTCTATGGTTGCTTGATCTGCCATTACGGGGAACTGCTAATACGTTGTTCAGGGTTCTTCTACACAGTTGGGAGGCTGCTCCTGATGGGAAGGGTTACTTGTGGAGCCTGTTTGGGTCTCTTTCCAAGATTTTTCTTTCCTGACCATGGACCCCACTGGTGTCAGCTGACCGGAGGCAGAAATCCAGCACCAGAGTTATGATCCTATTAAATGACCTAAACTGGTCAGACAAGCAAAGTCACTGGGCTGTCAACTATTGATCTGCACCAAGACCCTGCGCATTTATGCTAGAATGCTTAACAAAATAGGAATAGATGGGGCTTACCTAAAAATGATACAAGCCATATATGACAAAACCACAGCCAACATCATACTGAATGGGGAATAGTTCATTCACACTTAGAACTGGAACCATACAAGATTTCCCAGTCTCTCCACTTCTACTCAAAATAGTGTTGGAAGTCCTTGCTAGAGCATTTAGATGAGAGAGCAGAATTAAGAGTGTCCAAATTGGGACCAAAGAAATCAAACTCTCACTCTTTGTTGATGATATGATATTATATCTAAAATACCCCAATAATTCTACAAAAAGACTTCTGGAATTGATAAATGAATTCAGTAAAGTCTCAGGATACAATATCAGTACACACAAATCAAAGGCATTCATATATGCCAATAACAGTCAAACTGAGACCCAAATCAAAGACTCAATACCCTTCACAATAGCAACAAAGAAAATAAAGTACCTAGGAATATACTTCACTAAGGAGGTAAAAGACCTCTACAGGGAGAACTATGAAACACTGAGGAAGGAAAAACAGAGGATGTAAACAGGTGGGAAACCATACCATGCTCCTGGGTTGGTAGAATCAACATTGTTAAAATGTCTATACTACCCAAAATGACCTACAGATACAATGCAATCCATATTAAAATACCAACAGCATTTTGACAGATATAGAAAAACAATTCTACACTACAGAAAAGACCCTGTAAACCAAAAGCAATCCTAGGCAATAAAAACAAAATGGGAGAAATCAGTTTACCAGACTTCAAACTATACTACAAGGCTACAGTAATTTAAATAGCTTAGTACTAGCACAAGAACAGGGACATTGACCAGTGGAACAGAACTGAGAACCCAGATATGAAACCATCCTCATATAGCTATCTGATCTTTGACAAAGCAGACAAAAACATACACTGGGGAAAAGAATCCTTATTCATTACATGGTGCTGAGAAAACTGGATAGTGACACATAGAAGACTGAAACAAGATCCATACCTTTCACCTCTCGCAAAAGTAAACTGATGCTGGGTAATAGAGTTAAACCTAAGGTGTGAAACTATAAGAATTATAGAAGAAAATGTTTGAAAAACTCTTATAGACATTGGCCTAGGCAAATAATTTATGAAGAAGACCCCAAAGGCAATCACAGCAACAACAAAAACAAATAAATGGGACCTGATCAAATTAAAAAGCTTCTGCACAAACAAAGAAACTGTCACAAGAGCAAACGACAACCTACAGAATGGGAGAAAATTTTCACATGATACACATCTGATAAATGGCTGATATCTAGAATCTATTTAGAACTCAGGAAAACCAGAAAGGAAGAATCAAACAATCCTATCAAAAAGTGGGCAAAGGACATGGACAGAAACTTTTCAAAAGAAGGCAGAAAAACGGTGAAGCATATGAAAAAATACTCAACATCTCTAATCATCAGGGAAATGCAAATCAAAACCACAATAAGATATCACTTAACCCCAGGAAGAATGGCCTTTATCAAAAAATCCCCAAACAATAAATGTTGGCATGGATGCAGAGAAATAGGAACATTCCTATACTGCTTGTGAGCCTGCAAACTAGTGAAACCTCTGTGGAAAGCATATGAAAATACCTTAACGTGATGCAAGTAGATCTACCATTTGATCCAGCAATCCCATTACTGGGCATCTACCCAAAAGAACAAAAGACATTCTGTAAAAAAGACATCTGCACTTGAATGTTTATAGCAGCACAATTCACAATTGCAAAGATGTGGAAACAACCCAAATGCCCATTAATACATGAGTGGATTAATAAAATGTGATATATGTATACCATGGAGTACTATTCAGTTATAAGAAACAACAGTGATATAGCACCTCTTGTATTTTCCTGGACAGAGCTGGAACCCAAGTGCCCATCAATTCATGAGTGGATTAGTAAAATGTGGTATATGCACACCATGGAGTACTGTTCAGCTTTAAGAAACAATGGTGATATAGCACCTCTTGTGTTTTCCTGGATAGAGCTGGAACCCAATCTACTAATTGAAGTATCCCAAGAATGGAAAAAATAAGCACACGTGCGGGGGAGAGTTGAGGCAGGGCTGTGAGATCAGCTGCTTCTTCCCACAAAGCCAGGTCCCTTAGATAGGGGTCACCACAGAGGATAAGAAAATTGATAGGAAATAGTGAGAATAAATGAATACACAGAGACTAAGGCATAGTTTATAGTTTTATATAAAAAGATCAGAATAATCACAGTGGGGTACTCAGGAAACTAGACATAATCTCCATGAATGCCTAGCAATATGGTTAGATTCACATAGGTTTTTATAATCACAGATATCAATTACCAGTTGCCATAGTGACACATTTACATATCAGGGAATGCAGTTGCTATGGGAGACATGTAGTGGGTTGGGGTCACAAGTCTTCTTAAAGGGCTTCTAATCTATCTAGGTGAACAAACAGGTACAAAGTCTTTCAGGGGCTAACTTCTAATTTCTAAGATGTAGTTGTCAATTAACAAAGGTATAACAAAAGAGGTATAGTGACCCTATATTTCTTTGATCTAGTTATTGTGGACTTTAATGCAGTTATGAGAGATCAGGACGCCTGTTTTCTACAAAACAAGTTGTTTATAACCTCCAGGGCGCATCTCTGGGCAAAGAGCACTCATTGTCTCTAGCTCCCATCCTGTCAGCCATATTTTCCCTGCCTTGTCTTTCAAGGAAACAGGAAGGTGCACAGATTTTGAGATACTGGGAAACCTTCCTGGAAAACATCCCTACCAGAGTCATGAGAGCCCTCCCTTGATAGCAGCTTCTGATAAATGAACCATTGAGTTCACACATTCCTTCAGGGCAAAACTTTACAAACTCCTGTTTCTGTCTTTAATATAGCAATATTGGGTGTTACAATAAAATAATGGTCTTATGAGTTACATCTCATTAATTGCTCAATCATATTTCTCAACACAAATGTACTCATCAGCAAATTGGATTCACTGATCAACACCTAAGTGCACATATAGGAATAATATTTATCAGGCGTTGGGCAGGTGGGAGGGGGGAGGTGGGGATGGAGATTATACATACATAATGAGTATGATATGTACCAACTGGGGGATGGACACACTTCAAGCTCTGAGTCCAACAGGGAAGGGGGAGCAAGGCAACATACATAACCTAAACATTTGTGCCCCCATAATATGCTGAAAGAACAAAAAAGAAGTTTATTTGGGAATAGGGTATTTTATTGGGAGTACAAGTGCCATAGTAAACTATGTGCATATTCAGGGAGGGAATGGAAGAGACAAAGGTTTTTAAAGGAAGAATGAAGAGAATGAAACAATTACATAATTGTTTTGAAATCATTATCCTTGGCTTCAAAGGGTGATGTCAGTGGGAGTTTGGATAGGCATTTGCTTGCTAGATGTCCTTGCAGAAGTATGTTTTTATGTAAAGTTGCAATGGCCTCTGTACAAGTCCATGGTTTTTGTAGTCTTTTACAATAGTTTCTGTCCTCAGGCATACAAGCGTGAGAACCCTCCCTTCATGGCCTTCCCTGGCTCAGTTTTTCAGGGTTTTTGTTTTTAACATTAATGACTTTATTTTGATTCTGACAACTTTCACATTATGAATACTTCTGCATCACTCTGACCTCAGAGTCCCTCTCTCTTATTAATTTCATAACTTTCATTTCACATTTATTCTCACTCTCACTATTATCTTAAATCAGTATTTCTTAAACACAGAACCTGAGGCAAAAATGTACGTGCTCACATTATTATGGCATGCAAATGTGGAACAGTGGTAGTAAGCCCAAAAAGGGGAGGCAGGAAAGGCAAGAACAGGGTAGGCAGTTTGGGGGGTCAGGTGTGCCAGTCTTCCCTAAGGCTGCAGCAGGGGAGTAGGGGAGAAGGACTTATCTGCATGCCTCCACCTCCCCTTAGTCACAGGTTTACTCTAAGGAGTGTTAATTTACCTAGACTTCCAGGTTGCACCTGCATGGGCACCAAGCAGATCCTAGAACAAGAAACACCTCCTAAGAGAGAGATCCCAGGCAGGAGGCAAGAGATGTGCACCATGGGCATGAGTCAGGGCCACGTGCCGTCACTGCGGCTGCACTGGGCACCACATACGGCCAAGTTCTCCGTGCATTTATCTCCCAGGCCAGTTGCTGAGCACAGGAGGTGTGCAAACGTAAACAAAGCAAATGTACGGAGAAAAACAACAACTTAACATGACAAAACACTTTCTAAGACTCAGCCACAGAGGAATTAAAAACCAGCCCTGCCTTCCACACACCGCCCTGGCTCTAGCTTGCACTTTTGTTCATGTGATGATATAAGTAAAAATAATTGTTCTGACTGATGCATCTGAAAATGCCCCTAAAGAAAAAGTAGAAAAGTAGAATGGAGTAATAGGGCACCTTTCTTGTGAAAGTCTTTCTTTTTTTTAATTTTTTTTTTTTTTTTTTACTAACCGCTATACTAACAAGGAGAATCAATGTCTTTCATAACAGAAACCAGAGTTAGGGTCAGTAGGCTGCAGCTTCATATCAAAACATACTCCAGTTCATTGCTAGGACTATAAGTGCCTTCAGAGTAAGTCGTTGTCATCATCATCATCGTTACAGGGCAAAACCTAGCTGCAAGAGTGCAACCCAGTAAACAAAGAGATGTTGTGTGTTCACGACATAAGGGTAAAGGAATTAAAGATTGCAAAAGTTTTGGAAGCATGCTATGACAAAAGAATTCTCAATGTGTTTACAAACATCTGTAGAGATATAAGTGTTGAAATAGATATGTAGATCCTTGGGTGTTGTTTAGCTGCCTTTGGTGAGAAGATTGGAGTACACAGTCACACCGGATGTGCCCAGGGCTGCCCAGGCCAGGAATCTCTCAGAAATTCTTTCTTCTTCATTTCTAAAGCAGGCTGAGGAGGGGAAACATCCTGTCCTCTCTGGAGTCCCCTCTCTCTGCTCGGCTCTGCCATTTCCTGGGTTCTGATACGTCTCAAGCTCTGCTATTCCATGAGATTAGCGTTTTCCAGAAGGAACCTTGAAAATGTAAGCAAAAGAAAATGAATAAAATTCCACAAGGGCAAAGATGTGGGTGTGTCTGTAACACAGAGGTGGAAGCCAGCCAGCAGGGTGGTGGGGCAAGTGGGGAGCACAGCCCTGACTTTGTTTCCTATTCTAGATTTTTTGTGTAAGGTTCATTGCCTCAAGTATTTAGGTGTGAGCTTCACTCCGGCCTTTTCAGAAAAATACATCAAAACTAAACAAGAGATCTCTTACTCTGTTGTCAGTTGGTTCACTGTGTGATGAGAAGATGCTAACTGAAGTCATTATTTTTGTGACAAGACACTACCCGTCTTCCTCATCATGAAAGCTTAAACACACAATCACTGCTGTATTGGATGATTTTATTAGACTCAGTAACTATGTTAAATCCAGATTTCAGGTCCCTTCAATGTTAGGTCACCCCACGTATTAACATTCAATGTCTCGTTATAGATAAACGTGGCACAAGTGACATTTCAGCCCAGGGTGGCATGTTTTTGTGCCGGCTCACAGGGACAAAACGGGAAGGAAAACTGGGAACAAAGCTGCTTCCTTAGCCCAAAGTTATCACAAACATTATGGAACATTTTCTGTGGGTAAGTAAATATTGGATCCTATATGTGGTTCATAAGAGGCTTTCCACTTCTAGAAAAATTCGTCACTTAGTCTGATAAAAACAGTCCAGCAAACAAGATCACTAACCAAATAATCCACTCGTGCTAAGTGTCGGGTGCGAAGTGCAGAAGAGGTGTTCTGACATGCGCAGAAGACCCCAAGATGGGCGGTGTTGGAGGCCGTGAGCTCCGATGCACCAGGAAGGGAGAACAGAGTGGGCAGAGGAGAGAGGCTGTGGTGGCGGTGGGATTTCCAAGAGAAGAGTAAGTTTTCTTAGGTGCCAGCATGAGAGTAGCTTTGGTGGCAAAAATGAGCAGACTAGTTTGATAAAAGCAGCTCACAAGCAGTGCTGTAGACGAGAAAGGTAAATTCAAACCTGCCATATGCATGTCATTGAGCTGCAGCCAGGCAGCGAGTGGGTCCTCAGGCAATGGCATCTTATGGAGGGTTCAGTATTTGCCTTTGCTCTTGCAGGTTATTTCCCAGTAGTGGTGGTTGTCACAGAGTTGCTGACCAATGGATGGACTCCATTTGCACCACCAGGACTCTGTGCGTGGCCCAGAGAGCTAACATGGGGGTGGCAGGAAGGGCGTCCACAGGTGACCATTTCATCACTCTGGCTATTGAGGCCACATGCACACTGTGTGCCTGCCGGGTGGCACTGCACAACTACCCTCACACTCCGTGCTCTTCCCAGAGGGCTGGCCACAGAACTGTCCCCCCAGTCTTGTTCTTCTCCAGTCCCTTGCTTACCTGGCAACTCATCGGCCCCTGTTCATGAATCACTGCAGATCCACAGCTCAGACCATCTCTTCTGCACAGAGTGTCCAGCCACTCATACTGCACAAAGTTCTGGACACTAGGACAGTTTCCTGGTACAAATTTCTTTCTTTAGAGTGGTGCTGTGAAAAGATGGATGCCCAGTTCTGGTTGGGGTAAGCCTGTGTTGCAGATTTTTCTACAATAGGCCTGGATTCTTTCCTCTTTTGTTGATTGGTCACAGGGAACTTTCCATGAGATCCTAGCTGTGGGTTGAGAAGAATATTGTGATGCTGTAGGAGAGGGACACCCAATGGTGGCCTTCACTGAGTACTGAGCTAATCTGTATCCAGGCAGGGGGAGCCAGGGCATGAAGACACCACACCTCTCTTCTAGCAGCCTCCAATCTGTTGCACTTCACGTGGTCTGACCCAGCTGAAAGCAGATGAATGCCAGCGTTCTAGAACAAGGTAGAGAAGTGTAGAGAGTGGACTTTCAGGAACAGCGGAGAATGTCCAGAAGAAAGAGGCGTTTTCAGTTTCACATATTTCTTCTTCTGCTTCTCTGCCTCCTCTTCTCCCTCCTCCTTCTTTTGCCTGTCCCTGTCTCTCTCCATCCTGTCTCTGTGTCTCTGTCTCTCTTTCTCTCACACAGGCACATTCATGCATGCATGAACAGTAAAAGCATCTTGTTAATTTACAAGATAAATGTCATTTGTTGCCTTTGTGATTACAAATGGGCTCTTAAAGATCATTGTGCCCCGAAACACGGTTCTCCTGAAAACCATGTGGAGTTGCTGGCAATCTAAAACTGCAACTTGCTTTTCCAAAACATTGTGCTTTGGAATAGTCAGTGTGAAATGCAGTGTCTCAGTCTGGTGATTTGAAAAGCCCCTGAGGAAACATTTATTTTAGGTGGCAGTCATTCCTCTGACAGCTTGTCTCATGGGGAGCCATTATCATCAGCAACACATTTTTAAATTCTGAAGCCATTTGCATTTCTTTCAAAATCTTTTAATTGAATAATAAATAATTTGGAGGGATCAAGCTAAGAGCTGATGTGACTCCAGAGGTGATTAATTTTCTACAAAACTAATCAAAAGACAGTTTATAAATTTATTCTGGATTAACACAAATTACAAGACAGAAGAATGAAGTGAAAGAATATTTTAAGAGTATAATGAAGCAATAGTGAATGAATTTAAATTGTGAAAATTATGAAATAAGATAAACCTTTACATCTTAAGTCAATTCTTCAATCACTACTTATTGAAAGCAAATGCAACTGAATTGGGTCCAAACTTGTTTAGCAAAACATACTCTTTTATTTTTTTTCAGAGTTCAAAGTGCTAAGCCTAATCAAAGTGCTTAGAAGCACTTTACAAAATATTCAAATAAACAGATGCCAGGAAATTACAAATTGTGCTTATTTTGATATTGTTTCCAATATCAAAGTAACTAAAGGGCAATCATGTGACTGAAAACTAAGGAGCTTAGATCTGCAAGACTGTAGAGAGCTTTGTTTCACCACGAGTTGAGCTCATTCATGTGAAACTGAGGACTGACCAACCTTAGCATGGTTTCTAGCAGCCTTAGCCTGAGTCCCTGGGATGACTCAGCTCTCTTTTGAGTTCCTGTCTTGAAAAGCTCAGGACAGTCACAAGAATTCGGTTTGTTCTAGGCAACAGTTGCATAGATCCCTGGCCATTCCTTCTTGCAGCATTTTCTCAAAAGGGTTTTCAGTTGTCAAGTTGTATCTCCTACACCTCAGGAGTGTCTTCTCAAGAAGCTGGAAGCCATTCCTTTGAGAGGTAATCCTCAGAAGAAACAGGCTGGGTCTCCCAGTCTCTGTGGGAGGGTGAGTCCTAACTTCCTAAAGCTGCTAGCAGACCCAGCTGCCCAGTCACATCTCCACTCACCCACCTTTGTGCATCTTCACCTCCCTGACTCTACAAAGCCTGACTGTACCCCCTTCCATCCTCTCCCTCTCCCTTTAAAAAGCCCAGTCATCTCTGCAAATTGCAAATTGGAGTGGAGCTCAGCTCTCTCCCCTATGGTCAGTATTCTGAATAAAATCTGTTTTCGCCACTTCTACTCATGTCCAGCTTTGTTTATCTTTGTCATGGAAACTTCCCAACAAAAATTTTGTTAAACAGTTTTTTCTTCTTTTGCTAGCTGCTTTGTGTTCATTAAACTTCAGAAGCAAAATATAAAGATAAAAGTCTAAAATCAACCCTGAAAGTGATCCAGTTTGGGCTTGAAATTATTTGTACATATGGATTGTGTGGTCAGTTTGCAAACAAATGCCACTTGCAAACAATATTTCTATTTATTTAGAGGAGAAGAAAGAGAACCTGTATAAGTTTTGAGGGACTATTTTTTGAAAAGACAAGAACAAGTTAACTAGAGGGGGAAGAAGCCTGAAAGCAAAACCCTTTACCATCTTTTTGAACTTGGCTCTTTCAAGAAAATAATCTTCCCATGAGATTTGAAGCTGAGTTTTCAGTCCCAGGCAAATGCAGAAAATAATCTCACTTGTCATAAGTAAAGGGAGATATTATGAAAATTAAATTAATATTTAAAGTTGCTAAAAAGCTCTGTTAAATACAACCAAACATTTAAAAAAATTATCTCCTTTCATCTGCTAAATGTGTAAGAGAGCCATGGCATAAGAGTAAGAAAATACTGTACTCCGATAGAGTGATCGAATCCTATCCCAGTGTAGTGAAAATGTGCCCTATGTAATCTGGGCAGCTGCCGCCCCTGGCCTCATCTGGCTCTGCATTCCTGATCCACTGCCCTCCAGATGTGTGGATGTCCTTTCAGCTCACTGAAAGCCCTTCCTCCGGGGGCCTTCCCATATGCTGCTCCCTGACTGGATTAGCCTGGTCCCATTCTTCAAGCAGCAACAGGTATTTTCCTTACAGCAGTGGCTCAAAGCTCATTTGAACTTAATGGTCTTTCCTGAAGTCAACTAGGTTACCTACCTGTGCTGGTGATTCTTTTGTGTGTCACTGATCCCACAGTGATCCCTTTTCTATCTTATTCTATCTTTAACTACCTGCTTTTTTTTGTGAACAGTAGGCTTCCTGGGGAAAGGAACATGTCTAAATTTTGCACCATTGTAATTTCAGACCCAGGTATATACAATGTGTCCAATAAATATTTATTGGAAAAAAACAGAGCTATTAGGTCACAGACAGGAATGTGCAGTGTGGAGTCATTTATGGGAGACATCAAAAACCAGGAAAAAGAGATGATACTCGACGTGATAGAGCACAGGCTGCAACATGAATAGAGAAGATGTGATAAAGGGATATTTAGAGATTAATTCAGCGTCAGGGCGGCATATATTTGCACAGGGGCAAATTGGGCTCAGGCTTCCATTGCAGCAGATTTAGATATAAGATGTAGTAGGATTAAATCTACCATAAGGGTGGAGAGACAGGGATATAGGGCTTGAGTGAGAGGGGAAAAAACGTTATAATAAGAACGAGGTTCTGAAATCATAGCTGGGTAAGTCAGAGAAGGGTGATGATAAAAGATTTATAATTATAATTCCAATGTTCCAGAGAGATACAAAAGAAGTGAAACTAACACCAAGATAGCTAAAGACTGTTTGAAAACACCTAGTTCAACCACTTCATTGATTAGAAACCGAGACCTAAGTCAGCGTCTGGTAGAAACAGGTGGTTAGGGGAGCGTCTGTCCTCCTGCGTCAGTCTGCAGCGAGCCCCTGTTCTGGCAAAACTGCTGCTGAGTCTTCAGAGCTGGACGGGGACTTTGGGATGGGGACAGGTAAAGCCCTGCTGAGGAGGTAGCTGGAAATGAAACCAGTATGTCAAAGATATACCTGCACTCCCATGTTCATTGTAGCACTATTCACAATAGCTAAGATAGAGAAGCGGCCTACATGTCTGTCATCAGATGAACAAATAAAGAAATGTGGTGTATATACACAATGGATTACTATTCAGCCTTAAAAGGGGGGAGGAATCCTGTCATTTGCCACATAGATAAACCTGGAGGACATTATATTAAGTAAAATAAGCCAGACACAGAAAGGCAAATACTGCATGATCTCACTTATATGTGGAATATAAAAAAGTCAAACTCAGAAACAGGGAGTTAGAATGGTGGTTGCCAGGAGCTAGGGGTGGAGGTGGGCATTGGTGAGATATTGGCCAAAGGATACACAATTTCAGTTAGATAGACAGACTAAGTTTAAGAGATATATGTGCAACATAGTGACAATAGTTAATAACAATGTTTTCTTGAAAACTGAAATGAGTCGATTTTAAGTTTTCTCACCATAAACAAATGGTAAGCATGTGAGGTAATATATGTTAGCTCAACTTAGCCATTCTACAATATATACATATTTCAAAATAACAAATTGCACATAATAAATATATACAATTTTTGTCAATTTATTTCTTTTATTTCAAAATATTAAGAGGGTACAAATGTTTTAGGTTACATGGAGATTGCTTTTGTAATTCTTGAGTCCCAGCTATAGGTGTGCCCATCACCCAAAGTGTGTTCATTGTACCCATTAGGTAGGCTTTTATCCCTTCCCTCTTTCCCCTCCCCCTGGTTGATTTCCACTGAGCTTTACTTCCCTCTGTGTATATGTATGTTCATCAGTTAGCTCCCATTTAATACTGAGTATACATGGTGTTTGTTTTTCCAACTCTTAAGATACTTCACTTAGGGGAATGGTCTCCAGTTCCATCCAGATTGTTGCAAAAGGCATTATTACTTCATGCCTTTTTTATGGCTGAGTAGTACTCCATGGTATACACATGCCACATTTTGTTAACCCACTCCTGAATTGATGGGCATATAGGTTGACTCCACTCTTTGCAATTGTGAATTGTGCTGCAATAAACATTCTAGTGTGGGCATCTTTTTGATGAAAATTCTTCTTTTCCTTTGGGTAGATAACAAATAGTGGGATTGCTGGATTGAATGGTAGGTCTACTTTTAGTTGTTTAAGGAATCTCCATACTGTTTTCCATAGAGGTTGTAACTAATTAGCAGTACCACCAACAGTGTATAAGTGTTCTTTTCTCTCTGCATCCACACTAGCATCTATTGTTTTTAGACTTTATAGTAGCCATTCTAACTGGGGTAGGATGATATCTCACTGTGGTTTTAATTTGCATTTCCCTGATAATTAGTAACATTGAGCATTTTTTCATATGTTTATTGGCCATTTATCTTTCTTTTGAGAAGATTCTGTTCATGCCTTTCCTAGTTTTAATAAGGTTCTTTGTTTTTTTATTGCTGGTTTGCTTGAGTTGTTTGTAAATTCTGCATATTAGCTACTTATAAGATGTACAGTTTGGAAATATTTTCTCCCATTCAAATAAGCTGTCTATTTGTTCTGTTGATTGTTTCCTTTGCTATGAAGAAGTTTTTTATTTTTTTTTATTTTTTTGGATTTTTATGTGTCTTGTATTTTCAGTCAGTTATCTTTTATATTTTTGGTTAAGGAGATTTGTCTGGATCTTAGATTCTTTTTTTTTCTTGTTTTTTATTTCAGCATATTATGGGGGTACAGATTTTAAGGTTTCAATTAATACCCATTTCTCCCCGCTCCCCACAGAAGTCTGAGTCTCCAGCATGACCATCCCCCAGATGGTGCACATCTCACTCATTATATATGTACAGACCCGCCTCCATCCCACCTGCCCAATACCCTATTACTGTAGTACCTATGTGACCACTTAGGTGCTGTTCAGTTAATACCAATTTGCTGGTGAGTATATGTGGTGCTTCTTTTTCCATTCTTGGGAAACTTCACTTAATAGTATGAGTTCCAGCTCTAACCAGGAAAATATAAGATGTGCTATATCACCACTGTTTCTTAGAGCTGAACAGTACTCCATGGTATACATATACCACATTTTATTAATCCGTTCTTGGATTGATGGGCACTTGGGCAGTTTCCACAGCCTTGCAATTATGAATTGTGCTGCTATAAACATTCGAGTGCAGGTGTCTTTTTTGTGGAGTGTCATTGGATCATTTGGGTAGATGCCCAGCAATGGGATTGCTGGATCATATGGTAGATTCACTTGTATTGCTTTAAGGTATCTCCATATTGCTTTCCACAGAGGTTGAACTAGTTTGCAGTCCCACCAGCAGTGTAGGAGTGTTCCTCTCTCTCCGCATCCACGCCAGCAACTATTATTCGGAGACTTTTTGGTAAGGCCATTCTCACTGGAGTTAAGTGAGATCTCATTGTGGTTTTGATTTGCATTTCCCTGATGATTAGAGATGTTGAGCATTTTTTCATATGTTTGTTGGCCATTCTTCTGTTTGCTTTAGAAAAGTTTCTGTTCAAGTCTTTTGTCCACTTTTTAATATGGTTATTTGATTTTTTCTTGCTGATTTTCGTGAGTTCTAAGTATATTCTAGTTATCAGTCCCTTATTGGATGCATAGGATGCAAAAATTTTCTCCCATTCTGTAGGTTGTCTGTTTACTTTCATGACTATTTCTTTGGCTGTGCAGAAGCTTTGTAGTTTGATCATGTCCCATTTATTTATTTTTGTTGCTGCTGTGATTGCCTTTGGGAACTTCTTCATAAACTCTTTGCCTAGGCCGATGTCTAGGAGAGTGTTTCCAACTTTTTCCTCTAGAATTCTAATTGTTTCATACCTTAGGTTTAAGTCTGTTATCCAGGGTGAGTTGATTTTTGTAAGAGGTGAAAGGTGTGGGTCCTGCTTTAGCCTTCTACAGGTGGCTATCCAGTTTTCCCAGCACCATTTATTGAAGAGGGATTCTTTTCCCCAGCGTATGTTTTTGTCTGCTTTGTCAAAGATTAGATGGCTATATGAGGATGGTTTTATATCAGGATTCTCAGATCTGTTCCACTGGTCAATATTCCTATTTCTGTGCCAATACCATATTGTTTTAATTACTACAGCTTTGTAGTATAGTTTGATATCTGGCATACTGATGCCTCCCATTTTGTTTTTGTTTCCTAGAATTGCTTTTGATATTCGGGGCCTTCTTTGGTTCCATACGAAGCGTAAAATTATTTTTTCAATATCTGTGAAGAATGCTGATGGGATTTTAATAGGTATTACATTTTATCTGTAGATCAGTTTGGGTAGTATAGACACTTTGATGATGTTGAGTCTGCCGATCCACGAGCATGGTATGGATTTCCGTTTGTTTACAACCTCTGCTATTTCCCTTCTTCAGTGTTTCATAGTTCTCCCTGTAGAGGTCTTTTACCTCCTTGGTTAAGTATATTCCTAGGTACTTTAATTTCTTTGTTGCTATTGTGAAGGGAATTGAGTCTTTGATTTGGTTCTCAATTAGATTGTTGTTGGTATATATGAATGCCTCTTATTTCTGTGTATTGATTTTGTATCCTGAGACTTTACTAAATTCATTGATCAGTTCCAGGAGTTTCTTGGTTGAATCTTTGGGGTTTTCTAGATATAATATCATATCATCAGTAAACAGTGAAAGTTTGATCTCTTCGGACACTATTTGGATACATTTAGTTCCATTTTCCTTTCTGATTGCTGTAGCCAAGACTTCCAGCACTATATTGAACAGAAGTGGAGATAGTGGGCAGCCTTGTCTGGTTCCAGTTCTAAGTGGGAATGATTTCACTTTTTCCCCATTCAGTATGATGTTGGCTATGGGTCTGTCATATATGGCTCATATCATTTTTAGGTATGTCCCTTCTATGCCTATTTTCTTAAGTGTTTGTATCATGAAAGGGTGTTGAATTTTGTCAAAAACTTTTTCTGCATCTATTGAAAGAATCATGTGGTCTTTGTTTTTGCTTCTGTTTATGTGGTGAATTGCATTTATAGATTTACGTATGTTGAACCATCCCTGCATCCCTGGGATGAAGCCCAGTTGGTCGTGATGGATTATTTTTTTTGATAAGCATCTGGATTCGGTTAGCTAAGATTTTGTTGAAAATTTTTGCATCAATATTCATTAGGGATATTGGTCTGTAGTTTTCTTTTTTGGTTGCATCCTTTCCTGGTGTTGGTATCACAGTAATATTCCCTTCATAAGAGGTGTCGGGGAGGTTTCTATTCTTCTCGGTGTTGTGGAATAGTTTCTGCAAGATAGGTACTAGTTCTTCTTTGTAAGTGTGGTAAAATTCGGGTGTGAAACCATCTGGACCAGGGCTTTTATTTTAGGGAGATATTTAATTGCTGTTTCTATTTCAGCTGTTGAGATTGGTCTGTTCAGGGAATCTATTTCTTCCTGGTTGAGCCTAGGGAGGCTGTGTGTTTCTAGAAATTTGTCCATTTCCTCCACATTTTCCAGTTTGTGTGCATAAAGATTTTTGTAGTATTCATAAATTGTATCTTGTATCACTTTGGGATCAGTTGTGATATCTCCTTTTTTATTCCTGATGGAGCTTATTAGAGATTTCTCTTTTCTGCTTTTCGTTAGCTTAGCCAATGGTGTGTCAATTATGTTTATTTTTTCAAAGAACCAACTTTTTATTTTATTAATCTCCTGAATAGTTTCCCTGTTTTCAATTTCATTTAGTTCTGATTTGATCTTGTTGATTTCACTTCTTCTGCTGGGTTTGGGGTTGGTCTGTTCTTCTTTTTCCAGCTCTTTGAGTCGTTTCATTAGATTGTCTGTTTGTGATCTTTTTGTCTTTTGGTTATAGGCATTTAAGGAGATAAACTTTCCTCTCAGAACTGCTTTAGCTGTGTCCCAGAGGAGTTTATAACTTGTCTCTCCATTGTTGTTTTCTTCATATAACTTTTTTATTTCCCTCTTGATTTCTTCATTTATGAAGTAATCATTTAGTAGGAGGTTGTTTAATTTCCACATTTTTGTGTAGAAATGTGAGTTCTTTTAGGGTTGATTTCTAGTTTTATTCCACTGTGATCTGAGAAGGTACATGGTATGATTTCTATTTTTTTAAATTTCTTGAGATTTTCTTTGTGTCCTAGGATATGATCAATCTTAGAGAATGTCCCATGAGCTGATGAGAAGAACGTATATTCAGTGGATTTTGGGTAGAATGTTCTGTAAATGTCAGTCAGACCCAATTGTTCTAGAGTTTTGTTTAAGTCCATTATTTCTTTAATAATTTTCTGTTTGGAGGAATGTCTCGTGCCGTCAGTGGGGTGTTGAAATCTCCGGCGATTATGGAGTTGCTATTAATCCATTTGCTTAGCTCCAGTAGGGTTTGCTTTATGAATCTGGGTGCACCTAAGTTGGGTGCATATATATTTAAAATTGTTATCTCTTCTTGTTGAAGTGTGCCCTTCACCATTATATAATGACCCTCTTTGTCTTTTACTACTTTTGTTGCTTTAAAAACTAAATCATCTGAAATTAGAACTGCCACACCAGCCTTCTTTTGGCTTCTATTTGCTTGGAATATTGATCTCCACCCTTTTATTTTTAGTCTATATGCATCCTTGCAGGTTAGATGTGTTTCCTGAAGACAGCATATACTTGGTCTGTATTTTCTTATCCATTCAGCCAGCTTATGTCTCTTGAGTGGAGAGTTTAAGCCATTCACATTTATTGAGAGAACTGATAGGTAAGGTAGATTACTGTTGATTCTGTTGGGTTGGATATTGTTGCTTTGATTTATCTCTTGAGCCATTGTAATATCTGGCCTTTAATATCTTTGGGTTTTGGTTGTTTTTATATTCGTGGGTTATTATTATGATGTTCCGTGCATTTTAAATACTTCTTGTAGGGCTAGTCTTGTCTTGGTTAATTCTCTGAGCCTTTGCTTGTCTGAGAATGTTTTTATTTCTCCTTCATATACAAAGCTTAGTTTTGCAGGGAATAATATTCTAGGCTGGGCATTGTTTTCTTTCAAAATAGTGAGAATGGGGCCCCCCTCTCTCTTTGGTTGTAAAGTCTCATTAGAGAAGTCTGATGTTATTCGAATTGGCTTTCCCTTGTATGTTACTTGCTTCTTTTGTCTTACAGCTCTTAGAAGGGCCTCTTTAGTTGATACTTTGGTCAGTCTGATGACTGCATGTCGTGACGTCTTCCTGTTTGCGTTGCATCTCCCAGGGGTCCTCTGAGCTTCTTGAACTTGTATATCAAGATTTTGAGCAAGACCTGGGAAATTTTCCTCTATTATATCTTCAAACAGCTTGTCCAACCCTTGAGTGTTGTCTTCTTCCCCTTCTTGTAACCCTATGACCCTCATATTAGGTTTCTTCACATAATCCCACAGCTCTTGTAGGCTTTGCTCTTTTCTCTTGTTTCTCTGCTCTATTTCTGTGACTGATTTATTTAATTGGAGGGTGTTATCTTCAAGCTCTGAGATTCTTTCTTCTGTTTGATCTACCCTGTTCTTGAGACTTTCCACTGTATTTTGTAGTTCCTTGAATTGATTCTTCATTTCCAGGAGTTCGGTTACACTTTTCTTCATTGTGTCTATTTCTTTTTCCATATCCTGGAGGCTTTTTGTGGTTTCTTTGTGTTGGTTATTGAGTTGTTGTTGCAGCTGGGTGAGTGTTCTTATGATCCACATACGAAATTCCTCTTCTGTTATATTGGTTGCCTGATTTTGGTAGGTGTCCGTTTCTAGGGGGCTAGTGCTCCTCTTTGGGGGGGTGTTTTCCGTTTGGTTCTTCATATTTCCTGAGTTCTTTCGCTGATTTCTTCCCATGTCGATCAGTTGTTGTTTCTTTCCTTAAGTTATTGTTTGGGTATTCACACACCTTGTTTAGTTTGTGAGGCGTTAGGTGGTGTCTGTGTGTGAAATTCGACCACTCCCTGTATATTGAGTCAATGGGTGCCGTGGAAAGGCTGTGCAAGATGCCGTCCCTGTCAGTAGGTGGTGTTTGCTTGGAGGAACAGGCTATGCTGTTGATTTTGTGTCCTGTTAACAGCTCTTGTTCTGGGTGGAGCTGGGTTGGATAAGCCTGCCCTCAGGCCATTAGCAGGTGTCAAAGTTCTGTCCTCTGCTTCCTGGGAAAGCTGTCAGGGCGGGGCTGGAATGGTCCTGCTCAGCCAGAAAGTCTGTGTGTGGGGGTGGGGCTGTCTGAGACCGGCAGTCTGTAACGGGCCTTGCTTCTTTCCACCCTCCCCAACTCCGCAGCTACTCCTGGGCCTCTGCCAGCAGGCCAGACCACAAGCCACCAGTCCTCCCCGGACTGTGATGCCGGCGGGGAGGTTCCCTGCACAGGAACGCCACCTGGGTTGGGTGCATGGCCTCCTCCTGGGAGGCGGGTTGCCCTCTAGGATGCCGATCCGCCCCTGGAGGCACACACACCTCAGTAGGCTGTTCACGTATAACCCTTCTGTGCCCCGGGCAATGGTAGCCCTCGGTGCAGGGGATCTGGTCTGCAGGTCCTACCTCTGCGTCCCAGAGTTCAAACTTTATCCCCACCAGGGAGAGGATTTCCGGTCCCAATTCACCCACAGGGAGCCCAAGCTGGGTCTATGTCTCTCAGCCTCTGAGTCGGCACCGTTCTCCTGGGAACACGGTGCCAGCAGCACCTGGGAGGGCGGGCAGGTAGGGAGCTCACAGTCTGAGTGCCCCTGAGTCAGCTGTAGGGTCCCAAAAGGATAGGTCCCGTTCCCTGGAGGTGCCTCTGGCTGGTGGCTGTATTGTCTCTCTGGGCAGCCGCGGGTAGGGTCAGCGGAGGGGAGGAGGAGGCAATATGGCGCCTGCCACGCGGCTCAGGTCTGTGCACACGGAGGTGCTGGGAGGGTGTTGGGAGCCTGATGCCGCCTCCACTACCGGCTCACCACTAGCTGGCGGCAGCTGTCTCTGGGCTGGTGTCTGCAGGTTTCTCCACCCACTGGGGAGCCCACCAGCAGTCCCAAATGCAGGGGAGGGGAAAGGTGATTTATCCACCTACCCTTCCCGCTGGTCTCCGGGCTGCTCCGGCGGTCTCAGCTTCCAGTTCTCCTCCGCAGCCTCCTCCCATGGAGTCTCCTGGGGTCTCAGGTACCCCGCCTTCTGGCCCTCGTTTGCTGTATGCTCGTCTTCTTGCTTCTTTTTTCTAATTTCTGCTAGAATCTGTCTTTTCTGCAGAGACACTCTGGTGGTGTTTCTCATCCGCCATATTGATCCTCCCTTAAGAAGCTTTTTAATTTAATCAAATCCTATTTATTAATTTTTGTTTTGGTCATGATTGCCTTTGGAGTCTTAGCCATAAATTCTTTGCCTAGGCTGATATCTAGCAGAGTTTGTCCTACATTTTTCTCTAGAATTCTTATGGCTTAATGCCTTAGATTTAAGCCTTTTATACATCTTGAATTAATTTTTGTGGATGGTCAGAGATATGAATCCTGTTTAATTCTTCTCTATGTGGCTATCCAATTTTCCCAGCACCATTTATTGAACAGGGATTCTTTCCCCCAGTGTACCTTGTTATCTACTGTGTCCAGGATTATTTGGTGGTAGGTAGATGGTTTTATGTCTGGGTTCTCTGTTCTGTACATTGGTCTATATCTCTATTTTTGTACCAATATTATGCTGTTTTGGTTACCATAGCTTTGTAGTATAGTTTGAAGTCTCATAATGTGATACTGCCAGATTTGTTCTTTTTGCTTAAGATTGCTTTGGCTATTTGGGCTCCTTTCTGGTTCCAAATGAATTATAGAATTATTTTTTCTGACAATTTTTGTCAATTAAAAAAATGTTTAAAAAATCATAAAAAATAAATATGCATAAGAAGACCCTGAAGGGAAGAGAGAACAAGGTGGATCAACGAGGGATCTTGGGACCTCAAGAACAACACAGTGGTGAGTTACTCGACTTTCCTTTTTGTATTCCTTTTTCTTTTTGCTTCATATATCCTAGATTGGGGAAGTTGGAAGCCCCGAAATGGCAAAGGGGACATATGTTTTAAAGTCTTCCCTAAAGTCTGCTCTCTCTAGCTCAAGGAATGGGAAAGTGTAAGTCTAGCAAAATAGGAAACTTTCAGACAATAAATATTCTACTCTAGCCAAATATCACCAAAGAAATGTGGTCCCATTGTACTCACACCAGCAAAGACCATGTGACAAGCCTAGACCTCCACCCTCTGAAGGCCGTAATGAAGTACCCTAACCTCCCACTGGGGGTATCAAATGCAGGAGGGTACAGGGATATAAAAAGAAGGATGTTTTCAACATTCAAATTGGCACAAATAGACTGCAATTAGTTATATTTAGTGTAATGCCTAGACCAACCACTTTTCAAAAAGATACATTTTAAAATATTACGGATAAATCAAAATTAAATCCTAAAAACTGCTTGTGTTGTTCATAGGAAGGAAGGAAAAGGAAATCAGGGAAAGAGAAAACAGAGAGAAAAAAGAAAAAAGAAGTCATAATGGCAGATTTAGTCTTAGCATATCAATAATTGTATTAAAAGTAAATGACCTAAATATAACACCAAGTAAGAGACAGATTGGGAGAGTATATTAAAAGCAAATAAAACATGACCTAAGAGGGTGTGGGAGGAAGGGTAAGTTTATAGTGGGGAAAACCTGGCAAATTTTACTTCTGACAGTTGGTCAAGGTTAACATCATTAGTGGTAAGTTATGTGGATAGTATGTGTCCTTGATATGACATGATTAAAGTGGCACTCTAATTTTGTGGTCTTTCTCCCTAACACACATTACCAGAGACTAAGCATGAGAAGAATATCAGACAAATCTCAAATGAAAGACGTTCTACCAAATATCTGACCAGGCACCCTTAACAATTTCGAAGTCATCAAAAGCAAAGAAAGTCTGTGAAACTGCCACATACAAGAGGATCCTTAGGAGACATAACTAAATGTAATGTGATGGGGTACACTGCATCAGATCCTGGAACATGAAAGAACATTGGGTTAAAAACAAAGGAAATCTGAATAGAGTATGATGTTAGTTAATGCCAATTTATTGATATTGATTCATTAACTGTAACAAAGGTACCACATGGATATAATAATGGAGAAAACTTGGCGTGGGGCATATAGAAACCCTCTGTACCATATTCCCAATTTTTCTTCAAATCTAAAACTGTTACAAAATAAAAAGCTTATTTAAAAAGTTGACTTAGCCATAGGCCTTCTACAGGAAAACCAAATGCCTTCTACATTCACTTCAGCAATGTATAGCCTGCAAGAAGACTATCTTGCCATATTTTTGTTCTCTGGTTTTGCTAGTTTCATTAAATTATTTAATGGCTTTTTAAACAAAAATCACAATGTGGTATATGTATACCACGGAGTACTACTCAGCCATAAAAATGGGTGAATTAATGCCTTTTGGCAGGAATTTGAAAGGAATTAGAGACTATTATTCTAAGCAAATTATCTCAAGAATGGAAAACAAACACCACGTGTACTCTCTAATAAACTGGAACTAACCGATGAGCACACATGTGCACAGAGGGAAGTAAATGTCATTGAAAATCAAGCTGAGGGAGGGGGAGACAGGGAGGGGCAAAAACCTACCTAAGAGATACAATGAACACTACTTGGGTAATGGGCACACTTACAGTCCTGACTCAAGCATTACAAAAGCTATCCATGTAACAAAACATTTATACTCCCATAATATTTTGAAATTGAAAAAAAAAATACATCTCAGTTAAATTTGTATTTCAGATAGACAACTTCTTTTAGTGTATGTCCCATGCAATATTTGGGACATACTTATACTAAAAATTATTCAATATTTATCTAAAATTCAAATTTCACTAACATGTGTAATATTTTAGCTGACAACCCATAGAATCTGAATGTAGGTTCCCACCATGATTCTGCTTTCATTCTTCACACATGGATTCCATTCTTAAGGTCATCTTACAGTCAAAAGATAGCTGCTGTAGCCCAAACATCCATGATTCAGGCGAGAAGAAGAAGGAGAGAATGAAAGGGCCCAAAATAGCCAACATATCCCTATTTTAAGAGTTTTCTAGAAAGACTCCCTAGTGGCTTCAGCTTATAATGGAGGCTGGGAAATAAAGACTTTTTAATTAGGCACACTGCCATCTAGAATAAACCTGAAGATCTACAAAAAGGAAAAAAAAGAATGCATATTGGGTAAATAACCAGAAGTTTTTCCAGCATTCCAAAAAATATTTGTATTTGCTTTTATATAAAAATAATGTCTTCAATCATTTATAATTGATGATTTAGAAGATGTGGCACATTTATCTCCTGATTTCCAGTCTGAGAGGCATAGACTATGCAAGCAAATGTATACTCATAATTAGGCTCTGAGATCAGACAACTCAGCAGGTCTTGTTGGGATAAAAAAAAAGAACTCAAAAAGTGCTCTCATTCATTAAATAGATTTTATCTTTGCCTACTCTTACCCTGGGCTTTTTGTCACATGGAATGGAGAGACCAGAAAAGACTTAAAAGGCAGAGATTTCTTTACTGAAGTGGAAAAATAAATGGTTAGGAGGAGAGCAAGAAATAAAGGAAAACAATTTGGCTTTAGAGATATTTGGGACTAATTTTAAAATTTTGTTTATATTCTTTACTTGTACTTATTTTTGGAGAACCTCTTCAAGGATTCAAAAGAGTTGGAAGGAAGAAGAAAAGTATTTGAAGTATTACCATAGGCTACAAATCAGAAACTCTTTCATACTCTTAAAGAAAATTTCCCAAGGAAGGAAAAAGAAGGAAATTCCTTTCAATTCACTTGAGTGCTGGCCTGGGCGCTCCTTAATGGCCTGTGATGCGTTACCCAGACAGGTGCCTCTGAGGCTCCACGTAATACGTCCCTAGTACAATGCCAGGAACTCTGTTTTCAAGTGAAAAAAAACACACAAAATATTTTTTTCTCCCTGTATTTAAAAACATCTTGAAGATAAAAAAATGCTAAGATAGATTCTTAGTTGCCATTTAACTTCCTGTAATGAGCAGATTGGACTATGCAATCACGCAGAACCATGTAGGATGTAGCCCAGGCCTGCCCAGGCTACGTGTCTTTCTCAGCAATTCATTTTCTCTGGTTTACAAACAGTCTGAGGTTGAAAAAACACTTTTGCCCCTTTTGGAGCCTACTCCCACCTATAGCTCTATTTAGCCCTAGTTCCTCAATACTATCTCACTGCTAAATCGAGCCACTACCCTGCGGTTTAAATTGATTTGGGCTTTGAGTGTGAGTTGTCAAGTGGAATCCTTGACCCTTCCAGGATCTGGTCATCTTAGCGTGGGTAAACCAGTTGTCTCATCGGGCTGCCAGATGTTTGTGCTTCTCTCCTGGATTTTGTGGTTCTCTTCGGTCCAGCAGGTGCCATTCCAATTAATAACAGTAATGTAAAAAGTAATCACATCCACTATTTAGTGTTAACTTTGTGCAAGTTGTCATCTTCATTTTCTAGATGAACAAAGGAAATGATTAATTTGCTTCAGGTTAAAATATACTAAGTATAGTCTATCTGAAAACAGTCCACTTACTGAATACTACAGAATCCCAACTTCCTTGGATTCAATCCCTCCTTCTCCTGGCAGTCTCCATGTTCTCTGGAGGAAGTCTTACCACCAACCCATCCTGTGTGGTTGAGTTAGGGGGCTGCTAGCACTGTGTCTAATTATGGAGATGCTTGGCAAAGCCCCTGTTAGAAGCTAGCATCTTGCCCTAGCCGCTTTAGGGAACAAGAAGTGTTGAAGTAAAATGCAATCTTGCTACCTAGAGCTCTTCAAGGAGGGTCAGGTCACCTTAACATAGAAAACCTTCTTTCTGCACTTCCAAGGTAGCTCTGTTTTGGACCACCCACCAAGTTACTTTTGCTGGTATGCTTCCAGCTCTTGTTCATTTCCAGTATATGGAATAACCAGACAAGTTTTTCTCTGGCTTCCCCCAATAGCTCACTCTTCTCACTCAAATCCTTCCTCTCATCTATATACATTAAAAACATCTTTTAATTTCATTCTTATAATATATAAAATTTTAAATATATCTCCATATAGCACCATATACACACAAGCCTCTCGAATTATCCTATCTTTTGATAAGTTGAAAGTTAGCTCATCTGTAGTATGCAAGAATTAAACACTTTATATATATAGGCACCATGTGCTAGGTGTCAGAGATATAATAATGAGCATCAGTATTCTTGAGGAATTGAGGGTCTAATGGTGAGACAGGTGTACAAACAACTTGTTCTGATTTAAGACAGCACAACAGAAATGCTAAATTGAGATAAAAAGTAAAGTTCTTTATGTGGTGCCCAGAAAGGGGTGATTTATTCCTATTGTATGCAATGCTGGATGAAATGCAGTATGTTTCAGGCCAGTTATTTGGGAAACTAATTGACTTGGCTTAGCTGGGGGCTTTCAGCACAAGTAAAGTGCAGTTACTAGTTGGACAGAGTGTCTGATTAGGGACCAACAGCCATCACCAGGGGATTCATAATCACAGATCATCAAGAGACATTGAAGACTGCATTCCAAGGAAAAGCAGTTCTATTGATTTCATGTAAAAGCTTTACTTTAAAATATTCTAGAAACTGTGGATCGGGGCTTTGAAATGTCAATCCTCGAATAAATAGCCAAGAGAGAAAACTATCATTACTGTCTTGTCAAATCATCTCTTGAGAGGTAAATGGTGTGTTCCAAAAAAGAATGTGTTCATTTTGCAAACTCTATTCACAGGGACAGTGGGAAGCTGCCTATTGTAGTATAATTTTAGCAGTCCTTCAGAACTCTGTCTCCCTAACATGATCTCTCCTGTTTTAGAGTACCCTTTCTGTCTTCTCAAATTCCACTACCATTAGGAACACCTTGAAAATAAATATCTGGCTGTTGGAGCGTGGGAGTGGAGGAGAGGACAGGGAAAGGGCCACATGGAAACAAAAGCTTCTTGGAGCATTGTTGAAAGTCTCAACTTCCCCCAGATGTCTGTACTTTATATCAGAATGTCAGAACTCCTTCCAGTGAATTTATACTTGATCACAAGCATGATTGCAACATTTTGGAGTGATGCCAAAGATTTTGTAAGCTACACACTACAGTAGGGTAGTGCTATTTTAACTTCTTTGGATTGAGTAAATATACATAACAAAAAATCATAAGAGGCCCCCTGCATGGGGCATTTCTTCTCCAGAGAGAAATAAGAAGGTAAACAAGCACTTAAGGAAGTATAATAATATGCAAATATTATTTTATAGGGCTAGAATTAATGTTAGTCTAAAGGTAGGGACTAGGGCCAATGTTAGGCTTCCCATTAAATTTAATTTAAATGCATTCTAATCATTGAAGAATTAATTTTTCCTCTATGTTGCAAATTCATCAAATTACTGTTTGGCTTCATTATGTCTAAAAACTATATTATTTTTCCTTCTAATTTTTTTTTTTTTTTTTTTTTTGAGACAGAGTCTCGCTTTGTTGCCCAGGCTAGAGTGAGTGCCGTGGCGTCAGCCTAGCTCACAGCAACCTCACACTCCTGGGCTCGAGTGATCCTTCTGCCTCAGCCTCCCGGGTAGCTGGGACTACAGGCATGCACCACCATGCCCGGCTAATTTTTTTATATATATATATCAGTTGGCCAATTAATTTCTTTCTATTTATAGTAGAGACGGGGTCTCGCTCTTGCTCAGGCTGGTTTTGAACTCCTGACCTTGAGCAATCCGCCCGCCTCGGCCTCCCAAGAGCTAGGATTACAGGCGTGAGCCACAGCGCCCGGCCTTTTCCTTCTAATTTTTAAATTGAACCATTGAGTATATTTATCAAGCAGATTTGATGTGTATTAAAAAATAGTATTCTCATGGTCTTCTGAAAATACGAGTTAAATAAAGTTCTGACATCCTGATAGTTATTATTGCTTTTGCATTTATTTTAATATTTCAATCTATGTCAACCAGCATGTCCTGTCACTGCAATTACACTGTCTTGAATTTCTTCCCTCCAAGTGTATTTACTGACATATCTGGAAGAAAGCCTCACAGCATCCTTGGTTAGGCTGATAGCTAACTACAGAAACATGAGTCTTTCAAGCTAAAATGTGTTTCAATGCTTGTATAAATATTAGTTTTACAAACTGCTGCAATATATTGCAAAGAAGATCTGAGTAATGCATCTGAGCATATTATTTATCTTTCATTGAAATCTTTAAAAACTAATTCATTAAATGCTGCATAGAGTAAAAGAAGAAAGAAGCAAGACAAATTCTCCTTGAATACTGTTCAAAAAAGTACTTTTTCAATAAAATTCTTGGAATAAGTTGTAAATGTCTACTTTTATGTTTAAACCATTTTTAGACAATGACCTTCACTCTAATTTATTGTACAAGGCAATGAATTTACTGTGTTCAAATCTTTTTTTTTTTTTGTCATTAGGAAGTATTCAAAATGTTCCATACTTTTTAAGAATTATAGTCTAATGGTCAAATCTCAAACACCAAGGGCCTTGGATATTCAGGTCTTTTTTTGCTCTGGCCTATGACATCAACATGACTCATCAGTTCACCAGCATCAATAATTTTGCTTAACAAAAACACCAGTAATAAAATGACCTCCTTTCTAATATTCTTTCTTTGACCTCTCCCCCCTGAATGGAGAGTCTCTTTTAACCCTACTTCTCTATGACTCCAACTATTCAGTTTACCCTTTAGAATTCTCACAGGGCTTTTCTACTCTAGTGAATAAATGGTTCAAATTCATCAAACTCTTACCTAGATGCTCCATCCTCATCACTTCCTTGGCCATAGGGAATAGAAACATAAACGGGATTTGGGGTCAAAATCATTTTAAAAGAAAGAGTATATCAAATTCTTAGTGAGTAAACACTGATACTTGGAACAAAGAAAAGATTAACTAAGACATTTTGCATGAGAAAAAGTAATGATATTGGATTATTTAATGTTAGGGTGTGAATTTAATATATCTTATTTATATTATTATGATTTTTTCACATGTACAAAAATACAACATAACAGGTGTTAAATTAGCTACCACCCTAAATCCTAACCATCTACCTCTTTCCTCTCCCTACCTATATATAGGTTACCACTCTCCTAAAGTTAGTTTGTATCTTTCTCATGCATGTTTTTATACCTTTTATACCTTTATACCTATATTATGTATATTCACACTGTGTACATCTTAAATTTTTTAAAATAATCAGTATCATATTCTATAGATTCTTTCAAAACTAACTTTAATTTACATATTATGTTTTTAAGATTTACATGTTGATACAGAAGTACATCTAGTTGATTTGTATCAAGTGCAGTAACTGTATTTGTTTGTATATTTCCCTATTGATGGACACATGTTATTTCTAATTTTTACTGTTACAAATGGTGTTGCAATTAACATATAATATTTGCCATTCCTTCACTTTCATCTTTTCTATATAAGTTTTATGAGGTTTTCTTGAAAATATATAGCTGAATTTTTCTAATTTATTCAGTATAGATTGCACATCCCTAATCCGAAAATTTGAAATAAAAAATCCAGATACTCCAAAATTCAATATTTTTAAGTGCTGACATGATGCCACAAGTGGAAAAATTCCACACATGACCTCACATGATGGGTCACAGTCAGAATGCAAGCACAAAACATACAGCTTATTCAGTGTCCCTAAGGGAAAAAAGATCATCTCACCCCTCCCTTTACTTGTTATATATCTTTCCCACACGCACTCATAAAGACTAAAAAATGGCCCATGTGCAGGCCAGACACACCAATATCAATTCCCCATGATGCCCCATGTGGGGCCAAGACCTACATTCATTACTCACTCTGTTGTCTTGCTTATTCCCTTCTCTATAGTATGAAGATAGTGTTGAAAATGTCAAAAAGGCCTGCAGATATCCTTGTGGGTAAGAGTGATAAGAAAAAGAGGAAGCATTTATGTTTATCCACAGCACAGAAAGTCCAGCTGTTGGAGAAACTTGGCAATGGTATAAGTGTGAATTGTCTTACAGAAGAGTATGGTGTTAGAATGACTACCATATATGACCTGAATAACAGAAAGGTGAACTGTTGAAGTTCTATGCTGAATGTGATGAACAGAATTAATGAAAAATATAAAAACACTGCATAAAGCTAAAAAGGAGGATCTTGATTGTGTATTGAAAGAGTGACTTCATCAGCATCACAAAGAATACATATGCCACTTAATGGTGGGCTGATGATAAAACAAGCAAAGATCTATCACAATGAACTGAAAATTGAAGGGAACTGTAAATATTCAACAGATCAGTTGTGTAGATTTAAGAAAAGACACAGCATTAAATTTTTAAAGATTAGCGATAAAGCATTTGCTTATCACAAAGCAGTAGAAAATTCATTAATGAATTTGCCAAAGTCATTGATAATGAAAATCTGATGCCAGAGCAAATCTATGATGCTGATAAAACATCATTGTTTTGGCATTATTGTCACAAAAAGACACTGTGTATAGCAGATGAGACAGTCCCTACCAGAATTAAGGATGCCAAGGGCAAAATAATTGTGCTTGAATGTGCTAATGCAGCAGGTATGCACAAATATAAACCTATGTGATAGGCAAAGCTTGTATTTTCATTTTTTCTAAAGAGTAAATTTTTTGCCATTGCATTATTATGCTAACAAAAATGCATGGATTACCAGGGACATCTTTTCTGATTGATTTCACAAACATTTTGTACCAGTGACTTGAGCTCACTGCAGGCAAGCTGAACTGGATGATGAATGCAAGATTTTGTTAATCCTTGATGACTATTCTACTCATCCTCCAGCTGAAATTCCCATTTAAAAAAGTTTATCCATGTACTTGCCCCAAAATGTGACTTCATTAATTCAGCCATGTGACCAGGCTAACCTTAGATGAATCATGAGTAAATGTAAAAGCATTTTCTTGAACAGCATACAAATAGTCAATACAGGTGTAGATATGAAAGATTTTAAAAATAAAGTTTATCATGAAGGATGCCATATATGCAGTTGCCAATGCTTGGAACATAGTGACTAAAGACACAATTGTGCATGCCTGGTACAACCTATGGCCTTCAACTACATTCAGTGATGATGATGATGATGAACAATATGATGACTTTGAAGGATTTCATACGTCAAGTGAAAAAAAAGTCTAACCTCCTTACATATGTAAAAAATACACCTTCGGAGTCTGTTAGTAAGCTTGAAAAAGTAGATATCAAAGAAATTTTTAACAACAATGAGGCTCCAATTGTTCATTCATTGACCAATAGTGAAATAGATAAAATGGTTCTGCATCAAGGTGACAATGAAGATGTGGTGATAGTGTGAATAGTGATGACAGAGATGTTAGCACTGCAGAAAATGTGTCTATAGACAACAGAGTGAAAATGTGTGATGGGCTTACTGAAGGACTAGAGCAACATGTATTCATAACAGAACAAGAAATCATGTCAGTTTATAAAATCAAAGAGAGACTCTAAGACAGAAACAATATTGTGAGGCAGATGGTCCTGGAGGAAACATTTTTAAAAGCCAGGTAGGAGAATGCCTCCTCATTTCTAGAGGACATACTTTCTGGTCCCTCAGCTGCTTCTAAAAAATTTTTTTATAAATTTCTTAGGTTCTTATACATAAATAATATTGTCTATTAATAAAGAAATATTTATTTTCTTTCCAATCTAAATGGCTATTATTAGTATTTGTGTTATTGGACTGGCTAGGATGCTCAGAATATTGTTGAACAGAAGTGTAAGAGTAGATATTATCTCTGATCTTAGAAAAAGCATTTATACCTTTACCATTAAATATTATGTTAGCTATAGGTTTTTTTCATATATACACTTTATCAAGTTGGGGAAGTTTCTGACTATTCCTAATTTGTTGAGAGTTTTTAATGCAAATGGATATTAAATGCAAATGCCTTTTCCCTGAAACTATTGAAATAATCATATAGTTTTTATTTTTTAATCTATTGATTGGGTGAATTATAGGGATTGATTCTTTCGGTTCGGGGAGAAACAAGAGTCTTGCTCTGTCACCCCAGCTAGAGTGCAGTGGCAATATCATAACTCACTGCAACCTCAAACTCTGGGCTGAAGCGATTCTCCTGCCTCAGTCTCCCAAGTAACTGGGACTACAGGCATGTGCCACAATGCCCAGATAATTTTTCTAGTTTTTGTAGAGACAGTTTCTTGCTCTTGCTCAAGCTGGTCTTGAATTCCTGAGCTCAAGGGATCCTCCCCACTCAGCCTCCCACAGTGCTAGGATTACAGGTGTAAGCCACTGTGCCTGGCCTTATGTTGGTTGATTTTTGAATGTTGAATCAAACTTTCATTTTGGGGATAAACCTTCTCATTCAGTTATGGTTATTCTTTTTGTGTATTGCTGGATTTGATTTGCTAATATTTCCTTAAGAAATTTTGCAGTTATATTTGTAAGGGATATTGGCCTATAATTTTCTTTATTTGTAATGTCTTTGCTTGGTTTTGGTATCAGCATAATGCTGGCCTCATTAATGGATTGAGGAAATACTCATTTCTCTTAGATTTTCTGGAAAAGTTTATGTATAATTAGTATTATTTCTTTTTAAAATATTTTGTAGAGTTTCACCACTGGAGACATTCGGTTCTGAGCTTCTTTGTGGAAAGGTTTAACACTATAAACTCAATTTTTTTCAATAGATACAGAGATAGTTGGTCTATTTTTACTTTAGTGAGCATTGTTATTTTATATCTTTTAAGATATTTGTCCACTTCATCTAAGTTATTGAAGTTTTTGAAGATTTTTGACTAGATACAAGTAGTACGTGACTCCTCTACAAAGAGGAACCAGAATAGTAAGTAGATAATAACATTTCAAACAGATTGTCTAGGAGAAAATACTGGAATTCCTAAAGGCAGTGACAGGAAGTGCCAAAAGTAAGTAAGGAGGGGGTTCAAGGCAGCTTGTCCAACTGGGTACAGGGTGAGAACCCAGAAAAGCTCCTGAATGTGAGGAAACACCACGAGAGAAATCCCCATGGCTTCATACTCTGAGCAAGGCTTTTGCAATCTTGCCTACAGTAGGAATCCTCCACTCATGTGGACCTAAAGCCTAACAAAAGGATCTGTCTAGAGACTGCACAAAGATATTGCTCCAGAATGAAAACCCATACAGAATCCCACAGGCATCTGAGCTCAGAGCACCTCCAGCTGCATGCCATTCTGAATGCCTCAATAACAAGGATCTATAGATGTGTCTGTTGCCACTGCACTGCCCTGTGGAGGGAGAAGAGAGACTGAGGGCTCCTGCACAACCCTGGGTAGGTCAGCAACCCCAGGCCATGGACTGCTATTGAGACTGAGACATGAGTGGATCACACCTTCCACAGTTTCTTTCCCACAGCTTTCCTGGAGGGAGCAATGCTCTCACAAACTAGAAAATTTAGAGAAAATGGATGAATTCTGGGAAACATATAACCTCCTGAGATTGAACCAGCAAGTAATACAACTCCTGAATAGACCAAAAATGAGTAGCAAGATTGAATCAGTAATAAAAAATCTCTCTAAAACAAAGCCCAGGACCAGGTAAACTTACAGCCAAATTCTATGAAACATACAAAGAAGAACTAATACCAATGCTCCTGAAGCTGTTCCACAAAATTGAGGAGGAGTGAATTCTCCCCAACTATAATGCCAATATCACTCTGACACCAAAATCAGATAAGGACATAACAATAAATGAAAACTACTAACCATATCCCTGATGAACATAAATCCAAAAATCTTCAACAAAATAATAGCAAAGCAAATCCAACAACACAGCAAAATATAATACACCATGATCAAATGGATTTTATACCAGGAAGGCAAGGACACTTCAACATACACAAGTCAATATATGTGATACATCACATAAACAGAATTTAAGGACAAAACATACATGATCATCTCAATAAACACAGAAAATAGTCCTTGATAAAATTCAACATCCCTTCATGATAAAAATCTTCAACAAACTACGTATAAAAGGAACATACCTCAAAATAATAAAGGCCATATATGGGCAAACCCACAGGCAACATAATATTCAATGAGGAAAAATTGAAATCACTCCCCCTCTAAGAACTAGAACAAGACAAGGATGACCAATTACAGCACTCTTATTCTACAGAACACTAGATGTCCCCACAATCAGGCAAAAGAAAAAGAAAAGGCATCCGTATTGGAAAATGAGAAGTCAAGTTTTCCCTGTTTACTGATTTGATCTTATTTCCAGGAAACCTTAAAGACGCCACTAAAACACTCTTAGATTTAATAAATGAATTCAGTAAAGTTTTAGGATATAAAGTCAGTGTACAGAAATCAGTAGCATTTCTGATGATCTAGTTGAGAACCAAATCAAGAGGGCAATCCCATTTACAATAGCTACAAAAAATTAAAATATCTAGGAATATATTTAACCAAGAAGGTAAAAGATCCTTATAAGGAAAACTACAAAACACCCATTAAGAAATATAGATGACACAAACAAATGGAAAAACATCCCATGCTCATAGATAGGAATATTTAATATCATTAAAATGACCATAGTGCCTAAAGCAATTTACAGGTTCAATGCAATTCCTATCAAAATACTAATGTTGCTTTTCATAGAACTAGGAAAAACAATTCTAAAGTTCATGTGGAACAAAAAAGAGCTTAAATAGCCATAGCAATCTTGACTAAAAAAGTACAAAACTAGAGGCATCATATCGCCTGTCTTCAAATTATACTACAAGATTACAATAACCAAAATAACATAGTACTGGTAAAAAATAAACACATAGTCAATTGAACAGAATAGAGAACCCAGAAAAAAAGCCATATACAGCCAACTGATCTTTGACAAAGTCAACAAGAACATACAATGGGGTAAGGACACAGTTTTAAATAAATGGTGCTGGGAAAATTGGATTGCCATATGCAGAAGAATGAAATGGATTTTACTAAATAAATTTTACTAATGAAAATAAATTAGTGGAACCTCTATGGAAAACAGTATTAATATTTCTCAAAGAACTAAAAATAGAACTACCATACAATCCAGCAATCCCACTACTGGGTATCTACCCAAAAGATAAGAAGTCATTTTATCAAAAAGACACCTGCACTTAAATGTTTATTGTAACACCATTCACAACAGAAAAGATATGTAATCAACCTAAGTGTCCATCAACAGATGAGTGGATAAATAAAATGTCTTATAAATACACAATGGAATCCTATTCAGCCATTGAATGAAAATCCCGTCATTTTCTGCAATATGGAGGAAACTGGAGGTCATTATGATAAATGAAATAAGTCAGGCAAAGAAAGACAAATATCATATGTTCTCACTTATTTGTGGGAGCTTAAAATTTTGATCTCATGGAGGTAGAGAGTAGAATAAGAGATACCAAAGATGGGAAGGTTATGTGAGTGGGGGAGAATAAAAAGAGGTTGGTTAATGGGCACAAGCATACAATTAGATAGAAGGAATAAGTGCTAACGTTCAATAGCAGAATAGAGTGACTATAGTTAACAATGTATTGCATATTTCAAAATAACCACAAGAAAGGACATGAAATATTCTTAACACATAGAAATGATAAATAGTTATGGTAATAAATATCCTAAATATCCTGACTTGATAATTACACATTCTATGCATATAACAAAATATCACATGTGCCCCATAAATATACACAAATATTATGTAGCAATAAAAAATAAATGAATCTGTCGCGCCCGCCTCGCCAGCAAGGAAGACCCGGCAACCGGAGTTCTTCTGACAGTGCTTTAATGGGGTTCCCTTTAGACTTACATGATGCGGAAGACCCAGCCCGGCAGCGCGCAGGCCGCTATATACCCCAGAAGCACAACCCCTAAGCTGGGATAGGCCGCTCAGCTGTCGAGCCACCAAAGCATTAGTCCATAGCAGGACCCTTTGTTTGCATTGTCGCGCCACAGGGCAACCGACAATTGCGCGTTCGCTGAACTTGTTTGCTGCTCTAGGCAAAGCCGGAAACAGGCGCCAACTTGTAATGGCGTTGACACCGCGCCCCACATGAATCAAAAAAGAATATACAAAAGAATAATTGCTAATTTCTCATTAGATGCAAATCAAGCCAGAATACAATGGAATAGCATCTTTAATGTATAACAAATAAAAGCTATCAACTTAGAACTATATACCTTTCACAATGGAAGTGAAATGAAGATATTTCAGACTAACAAAAGCTAACAGACTTATTTTCAGACTTGAATTACAAAAAAAAAAGTAAGATGTTGCTTAAGCAATGAATGATGCTAGATGGAAATTTGCATTTACATTTCTGCGAGAAATGGTAAATATATGAACAAATATAAAACACATTCCTGTCATTTTTAAAATTCTTTAAAGTGCAAGGGACTATTTTAAGCAAAAGCAATAACAATGTACTTTTAGGTTTGTAACACACAATGTTTCTCCTCTCAAAACAAGAGGAGAAAATGGAAGTATAATGCCGCAAAGTTGAGGGGGGATAAAAAAATGCCGCAAAGCTTTTCTTCACTAGCCATAAAGTGTATAATATTTTTGAAGGTAAACAACAGCAGTCTAAAGCAATAATTAAAAATAAAGTAAAATAACTAAAACACAGTAATATATCCAAAAAGCCAGTAATGGGGGTTGGTTAAATAAATCATAAATATATTCAATTCAAAAGAAGGCAGAAAAAAGAGGGAAAAAAGTAAGAACCAGATGGAACAAAGAGAAAAAAATAACAATGTGGGTAGATTTAACCTTAACCATATCAATAACTGCATTAAATGTAAATAATATAAACTCCCTCATTAAAAGGAAAAGCTCATCATATCAAGCAAAAAAAGAAAGAACCAATTCTGTGGTTTCTATTAATACAAGACATCCATTTTAAATATAAAGACACAATTCGGTTAAATAAAATGATAGAAAAAGATATATTATTCTAATATTATCCAAAAGAAAGCTGGAATGGCTATTTGACATTAAACAAAGTAGACTTCAAAACAATTAATATTACCAGGGATAAAGATGAGCATTTTATAATGATGAATGGGGTTAATCTATAAAGAACACATAATTGGCATCAATGTGCATAACCCAAGAACAGAGTCTTTTAATACAAGAAGTAAAGATTGACAGAACCAAAAGAAGAAGCCAACAATTTTATAATTAGACTTTTTGGAGACTTAAATACTTCTTAGTAAATAATCAAGCAAGTAGACAAAAAGTAAATAAAGACATAGAGACTGAATGTTATCAACCAACTTGATCTAATTGATCTTTTCAGGTCATCCCATTCACAGCAGGAAAATATTCAGCTTTTTCAAATGCATATGGCATATCTACTAAATTAGACATATATTTTGGACCTAATTGTAAGTCTCGATAGGTTCTAAATATTTGAAAGGTAAACATCATATTACTATATGAACCATGGGTCAAGAAGCAATCACAAGGGGAATTAGGAAATAGTTATAACTTAATGAAAATAAAAATACCAAATTTCATGGGTTGCAGTTAATGCAGTCTTAGAAAGAAATTTATAATATACAGGTTTATATTATAAAGTTTTAAAAAGGTTGAATAAATAATCTCAGCTTTCACTAAACAAGAAAAAGAAGTGCAAATTAAGTTTAAAATATGCAGGAGAAAAGAAATAGTAAAGGTAAAAGTGGAAAATGATAGAAAATGAACCACCAACACAGAAAATTAATAAAAAGAAAAATTAGTTTTTTGAAAATATGAATCAAATTGATAAACCTCTAGCTAGATTGACCAAGAAAAAAATAGAGAAAAAACAAGGTAACAACATCAGCACTGAAAAAGATGACCTCCCTTAAATCTAGAGACATTAAAATGATGATGAAAAATATTATAAATTACTTTATGCCATTAAATCCATTTATTTATTTATTTATATTTTTCCCATTATCTTTTAATTTGCATATATTCATGGGTACAAGTAACATTTTGCTGCATTGTTATATTGCACTGTGGTGAAGTCAGGGCCTTCAGTACATACATCACTGAAGCATATTGTACCCACCAAGCAACCTCCCATCATCCACCCCCTTCCCCACTCTGATCTCTCAGTATTCGTTGTTTATCATTCTCCATTCTGCTTCCATGTATACATATTATTTAGCTCACACTTATAATTTAGAGCGTGTAATATTTGTCTTTCTGTGTCTGAGCTATTTCACTTAAGATAATGGCCTACACAGTTCCATTCATGTTGCGGCAAAAGACCTGATTTCATTCTTTTTCACAGTTGAAGAGTATTCCTTTGTGTACATATACCACATTTTCTTTAGCCATTTCTCCATTGATGGGCATTTAGGTTGATTCTATGTCTTTGCTCCTGTGAATAGCACTGAGATAAGCATATGCCTACAGGTATCCTTTTTATATATTAATTTCTTTTCCTTTGGGTAGATACCCACTAGTGGCATTGCCAGATCATATGGCAGCTCTGTTTTTAGTTCTTTAAGAAACATCCATATTTTTCCATAGAAATTGTACTAATTCACTTTCCCACCAACAGTATATAAGAATTCCCTTTTCTTCACATCCTCACCAACATCTGTTATTTTTTTAAATCTTTTTAATAATAGCCATTCTGATTGGTATAAAATGGTATCTCATTGTGATTTTAATTTGCATTTCTCTGATGATTAGTGATGTTGAACATATTTTCATATGCTTATTCTCTATTTGTTTGTCTTCTTTTGAAAAATATTTATTAATGTCCTTAGCCCACTTTTTAATGGAGTTAATTGTGGATTTTTTGTTCAGTTGTTTGTGTTCCTTGTATATTCTGGACATTAGTCTCCTGTCAGATGTATAGTTTGTGAAAATTTTCACTCATTCAACAGGTTGTCTCTTTACAATGTTGATAATAATGATAGTAGAAATTAAAGTAAAATTTACATTAATTAGTTTAATTAAATCCCATTTGTCTATTTTTGTTTTTGTTGCCTATGCTTTTGAGTTCTTAGCCATAAAATCTTTGCCTAGACCAATGTCCTGAATTGTTTTCCCTATGTTTTTTCTAGTAGTAGTTGTATAGTTTCAGGTCTTGTGTTTAAGCCATTAATCCATTCTGAGTTGATTTTTGTATATGGTGAAAGATGCAGAAACTGGGAATGATGCCAAAACTTATTTGACTTAATCATGGATCAAACATGTTGAGCCTGGAAAATAAAGGCAGTTATACAGTCAAAAGGGGATCGTTTAACATCTAATATGTGCTAATAAAGTAGCATGCAAGAGTCTACCAATGAAGTCTCAATAAATAAGGGTATGACTTAAGTCTGTACTATACTTATTTACAACCTAATGGGTGAAAAAAAGAGGTAAATAAACCATTCACTTGTTCTGCGATACATGCTATTACAGATATGTGCCCTGTAGGCATAGGATGTAAGAAATACTCCAAGGGCACAGTTTTGTTCATTGCTGCATCCCTGTGACTAGAAACATGCCTGTGTTATAGAATTATCCCTCACTGAATATTTGTTGAGTGAATGAATTAAAAGACTTGAGTGTTTATTGAATTTTGTTGTTATTAATTTAGCTATTTGTTTATTTGGTGCTCTATAAACTTCCAAATCTTTTTTTGGGGGGAAGGGAAGAAATTTACTAAAGAATCAAACATTTCTTTAGCATTTACTGTATATCATGTAACAAGGATTAGAAGATTAGAAAAATACCGTCTTATTCTTTATATTCAACTTGTGTGTTGAGAACACTCTGCACTAAATGCAGATTATGAGATTTTAATTTTGGTGTGAAAGAGTTTGCAGGAGAAAATGAGAATCATAACAGCAATAATACAATGAGTAACAGATACAAGATTAAAACATAGGTGAAGTAGAAAAGAAGTTTGCAGATTTGTATATTAACTATCATAAGAAAATCCTTTTAGGGTAATTTAATTTACTAATTAGGTGATAAAGAATTTACCCTATGTATTTCTAATATTTCTGTTATTGCCAGAAATTCTGGTAAAAGGAACTTTCTAACCACAGTAATAGCCTATAAAATGAATTTGTATAAGGCTACATCAACATATAGAATTAATTTACCTTAGTATTATAGAAAGGATATTGGTACATTTAAATGTGACTCTTAGCAACAATGAAATTGAAAAGAAAAATAAAAAGCAAAATAAGAATCAAAATGAACAAATCTCAAGGAATGTCTAAATGTGTAGTAATGTGTCACTTAAGACAGGGATATATTCTGGGCAAAGCATTGTTAGGTGATTTTGTCATTGTGTGTACACCATAGTGTGTGCTTACACAAACCTAGATGGTCTAGTCTACTACACACCTAGGCTATGTGATATAGCCTATTGCTCTTAGGCTACAAACATATACAGCATGTTCCTGTACTAAATATTAATACTGTAGGCGATTGTAACAGAATGGAAAGCATTCCATATTTAAACATAGGAAAGGTACAGTAAAAATATGGTATTATAATTTTATGGGATTACCATTATATATATTGCTGATCATTGACCAAAACAATGCTATGTGGCACATGATTGTATATTAATCCTAGTGTACACCTATACTCTATCACATATGACTAAGAAAGACTCATAGTATTATTCCATTTCCATTATAATCCCTATCTTATTTTTATCATCAAGATATTTCCCTTAAGGAATTTACTGTTTCCATTTGTAGTGAGAGACTGAATATACAAATGGACAGTGGTCACACCATATACAAAAATAGAACTGTGACCCACAACATGCAGCAGCCTCCAGGAAACCAATCTTCTTATCTACAGTAAACAACCTAGAAAGCTGGCTTGCTATAAGTCAGATTTGCAGGAGGCCAGATTGCCAATTCTGGTGGCCATTCATGAAACTAACCAATAACTTTTGTGGCAATTGGTCCAAAATGGCCAGGACATGATTAATAAAGGACAGCCTCCCTAGTTTTTCTCCCCACTTCCAACTTAGCATCAATCAGAGAAAGTCAAATACACTCTTCTAACCAATCACACAGAATGTCCTTTTTCCAGTTAGTCCAGCTACAGCGTCCCCAGGCCCACAGTCTCCCTTCAGGGCACACCTAGAGCCTTTCTGCTTCTCCACCATGAAGCTTTCCCACTCTTCTGCCTGCAATGAGACTGCCTGGATGCAAGAGGAGGTAACCAACTCCATTGATATAGGAGGGAGTCTTTTCTGTGTTTTTCCATTTGGTTGGTCTTCTTTTGTTTCCACAGTATAATGGTATGGGATATATGTATAAATTTACAGTTATCCAAAACTAGAGAAGAGATTCTGCCTTTGGTTTCTGCTGCTTGGTCAGTGAGAACAAACACTGAGGGGACTAAAGTGGATGATCTCCCCATTGTTCAGCCACATTTGCTGTGTTTTCTGGCCAGAGCCTGTCCTGCAAGGATCTTACCCTTCATCACAACAAAAAGTACAAGAGCATGGAATGATACCGCCCAAACCTGCTTTCATCAGCATTTGGAAACACTAGCAAATAATTTTGAGAGTCACAATTGCTGGTGACTACTAGTGGCTTTCAGGGTGTGAAGGATGCCAAACATGCTGCAAGACTTGGGGCAGTCCCCCCGCCAGAAAGACTTGTTCTACCAGAAGGGTCAAGCACAGCTCTAGAGAAAAACTGTGGGTTCAAGTTCACCCCTCCCTACTCCTTGCAAAAGAATTTGCATGCCTGATGAATGTTTAGTACGTTTATCTAAGGTTGTGTGTAGTTCTAGCAAACCCATCTAGATATAATTTCCTTTAAGGATATAGCTGCTTACTTAGAGATTTCCATATTTCTTTTAAAGGCCGCAAAGACAATTAAAGTTTTAATGCATTTTGCCATCCATGTTACTTCTAAGAATATTTTTGTTCACCTATTATATATTAGACATTGCTTGGGGCTCTAGAGATAGATACCAAGATGAACAATTTCAATAATTGCCAGTAAATTTCTATTCTATTACACTCTTCATTTGTCTTGGATATCATGTGATTTGAGTATGGGTCTAAAATGATTTCATTCACCACTAATAAGTTAGAGATTCCTTTTCTATGAAAACTTTGTGAACTCCTTTTTAATCATTTATATCAGGAATGACACTTGAAATGTAAAGTGTATTACTGATGTTACCCTATTAATTTCATCCATTCTTTACATTATATTCTGAAGCCGTAACTGACTCTACTATATCTTTAGTAAAGTGGAGAAGCACATATCAAAAATTCATTTGAATTCCTGGACATTTCAAATAACACATGCCTTTTTGAAATCAGGCAGAGAATGCAAACAGGAAGAGTAAATAGGATTAAAGATAGAGAGACACAGCACACTTCTTCGACAGTCAATGACTATTTATGACTTCTAGATTTTCCACCTATAAAACTTGTCCAACTTCTACTTCAGAGGAAAATTATGAGACTCAGCAAGTTAGCAATCAGAAATATCTATGGTTGTCCTGAATGAAGTGATAAAGAACAATAAAGGAATTTGGGTTCACACATTCTCTGCCTGCCCCTACCTCCCCATACCCCATCTTACCAATAAATATCACATACATTAATCTTTTTGGAAGAAAAACTTAGTTGTCTGTAGTTACAGTACTAATATAATGTTCTTGTTCTCAGGTAATGAGAATCAGGATCACTTTTTTGCTACAAAGTCAGTCAATTTAAATTGTGCTGATTTATTGCCTACTTTAGAATAATAAAGTATTTTTAATTTTATCTTTAAACAGGGTACAGTTTATTAATGGATTATTCAGTAAGTATTCATGAGATTTATTATGTGGTATAGATTGTACATTATCAATTAGTGAGAAAAAAAAACCCTTCAGTTTAATACAGAATTTAAATAACTTTCTATTATTAAAAATTAAAATCATTACCTAAAGTCAAATAAGCATTTATAAATTGGCGATGCTTGATATTCAGTTTGTCAAGCAAGTCTCTGAACTCCTGCTCGAGGAGATAGCATATATAAAAACATCTTGGCACCCAAAGAATAATTAAGCATTAATCTAAATAATTCAACCTAAAAATAAATGGCCTTTTGTTTTAGTTAGCTTTCATTCCAAGTTTTTTGGTTGAGTATGAAAAATAAGTGATTAAAAACCACTCATGTAGGAGGTATTTCAGAGCAATTCCTGGAACCCTTGTGCCTGCCTCTGGGGCTCCAAGCTAAGACCCTCCCAGTCTGTGTCCCCAAGTCAATGATTGTCTCACAAGAGAGAATGACAAGCACTTTCATACAAAACGAAATATCATTTCTCAAATCTGAAAAGTATTGTAGTTGAGAACTTACACTTTTTGGAAGAAGACAAATTCAAATAAGGCTGTCAAAGATGGAGGTTCTCTAATATTATTATTATCCTGAATTTATCCTCAAAAAATTGACTTTTTTTCCTCTCAAATCTCTGCCCCATCTACTAAAAATCTTCATGGAGTCTCAGAAATCCCTCTTTCCTCTAATTCCATTAGTACTTCTTTGGAGGGGGCAGCCACTTGCCCTTGCCTGGTTGTTTCAGCCAATTTGTGTGTTGTGCTTTCCTCCAAACCCATATTTCAATTTCCTTAGGCCAGAGACCATGGCTTCTATTTCTTTGTTGGTCCCAATGAGACTAATACATTGCTCAGTCCATTAAATATTTCTACAATGACTGAGTGATAATTAAAGAAGATTCTGGAGAATCTATAACATGTCTATGAAAACCTCAAGAGGTGATAGATAGTATTAATATTATGCTGCCCTTTTCCAATTCCCTTTCATTGCCTGTAGCTACTCTGTGCATCTAATATCCCTAACAATTGCTGTGGGTCATGGCAGGATAAAAAGTGAAACTGAAATTTGAATGATTTTATCAATGTTCTCAGGGTCTGTAACAAAACTCAAGGGGGAAATTCTCCAGTTTCCAAAAAATTCATCATTGAATTTACTACTTACTTTGGCTTTTGTTCTGTGTTGAAACTTGCTAAAGTTAGCAAGTCAAATGGATATGCATTCGAACCTTGAAATGTTTCTTTACCTTTTGTAATTGCTATACTCCATGAACTTAATGATTTTGAAGATAATAACTCTGAATTCCAGTTTTATAAAAAAAGTTTTTAAGTTATTGAATTATTTCTGAATATATCCATACAGGAAAAGTACAATGGGCAGCTGAAGACATCACACAGATCATCAGAATCATTCCACAGCTTTTCCATTGGCAAAAGAGGCACTTTGGTTATTGTTTAGATCCTGACCAGCTCTGATGAATTGTCTCTTTCACTTGGACACTTATTTAGCTCATTTATCAGCCCTCTCTTTATTTAATTTTGCTTTTCATTAAAGCTAATATTTCAAGAGAATCTCCCACAATTGTTATTTCTAGGGAGCTATGGGAGAAAGCTGTCTCCACCCTGTCTTTTCTCATCCCCATCAGTTAGCCTTTGAATGTACTGAAGAAGGATCTGTCATCTGCCAGAGGAGACCAGAGCCCGTCTGTACCTCAGCTCTCTATAACCATGCTACCTTTACAGAGGTGCTGGTAATACCATTGTGATTCCAAAGTGGAGCTACTGAGACTGTCTTATTTATCTTAGTATCACCAAAGTAAATGCTTCATAAATATTACATAAAAAGGAGAGAAAGAGAGACAGAGAAAGAGAGTGGTGTTTGAGCTATAAGTGTGGTATGAAGCCATTCAGGCTGTTTAACAATAATTTTCTGAAATTTACTTTATGCCCTAATGAATCTGGACATGAGCACTGCTTTGGGGTGACCCTTCAAGAGGACCAGTTTGCAGTTGGTGAGAGATTTTGTGGTGTTTTCCCAGACATCAACAGGGCAGGGGGCAGGCATTAAATAGGCCTATAACAAGTCATCAAAAGTAGTTTAAAGTCATGATAAATTGAGTACTGGCAAGAATTAAATATAAAACAATAAAAAGTCTATATGAAATAATACAACATCTGTCAATGTTGAGTTTGCTGCACAAATGTCCCACCAACGGGAAAGATTTACATATTTAAAGTGGAGGAATTGCATTGACTGTGAGCACATTACAGTGGCACAATGATTATTTTGATCTGTAGTGCCCAGTGTAACAACTCTCCTTAAAGATCAGTAAACATCCCAGTGCCCTGATGAAATATTTCCACATTGCTCCAGTCAATGTGGATGGGCAGGTGACTGGGAAAGAACTCTGCTTTGGGCCTCAGGGTTTGTCTCTGTAGAACTGAAGCTGGCGGAGGCTGGTAGAGGCTCCCTTTGTCTTGGGTACTCAAGATTGCCAAGACACTGTTCCCCTTAATGAACCCCTCTGGACTGATGGGGAGAAAGTGAACTGCATGGTGTTGTAAAATTCACTCTCACCCCTTGGGCCTCTAGAACACAGGGTTATAGGGAAGCTCAGAAAACATGTGGAGCCTTCTCTGATGCCTCCTTACCTTTCACCTTGCAGGGGCTGGACATAGAAGGCTGGTAGGCACAGAATTTAAGTATGGCTCCATTCGTTCTTCCCTTACAGATCACTAGGAAACCCTACCAGTTCTACAGACTAAGCTCTCAAAGGCCAAATTAATTAAATATTTCTTATGTAGTGGACTCTTTACATTAAAGGTAATAATCTATCTCACAGTTCAATAATAATATTATAATCCTCCCAACTTTACAGATGAATAAAATAAGACCAAAGATCACGGAGTTAATAAATGGCAGACTTGGTCTGCAATGCAACAGCAGGCAGCTGTAGTAGCTCATGCCTGTAATACCAGCACTTTGGGAGGCTGAGACATGAGGATTGCTTAAGTCCAGTAGTTTGAGACCAGCCTAGGCAACATAGCTAGACTGCATCTTTATACAAAAAATAATAGAAAAATATGCGAGTCATTGTGGCAAACACCTGTAGTCCCGACTATTCAGGAGACTGAGGCAGAAAAATTGCTTGAGTCTAATCCCAGGATTTTGAAATTACAGTGCCATGTGGTGAGGCTACGGCCTCTAGCTTAGGATAAAAGTAACACCAATAAAAAAAAAAAAAATTGTCAATTACATTTGTCAATTTCAATAAATTGGATATTTTATATCTCAATGAATTACAAGCAAATTTTTCCTTAAAGCACCAAGTTTGAAATACACCAAACTAACACTAGCGCTAAACAAACCATAAACCTAGCCCTAACCCAAAATAAGACCTAAACCTATGACTAATCCTAACTCTATTTTTGACCCTAACCCTAATACTAGCCCAAACCCTAAAGCTAGCCCTAACCCTAACCCTAAACCAACCCTAACCCCCCTTAACCATATCCCTAACTGAATCATAGGCCTAACCGGAGTCTTAGCTCTAACACTAATCCTAATTCTAGCCCTAAAACTAACCCTAACACTAGCCATAACCTTAACCCTAATCCTAGTCCGAGGCCTAAACCAATGTTTACACATAACACTAACCCTAACCCTAGCCCTAATCCTAACCCTAACCCTACCCCTAATCCTAACTATAGGGACCAGGGAGTATTCTTAGGATAATTTCTAAAAGCTACCCCTAGAGATTGCTCAGCTGCACAAAAAATAATCCAAAAAAACAATTTCTACTATTCTCTCCTGAGAGAAGCCAAATGTATTAAAAATAACAAATAAACTTGGATGTTAATGAAAAGTCATAACTCATTTTTTAATTTTGACTTGCTCTTTTCCCTATTGCTTTAAGTACATATAGATCACTATTTTCAGCAAGTGTGGATGTGCTCAGAAATGTGTGTTAGGCTTTTATCAAGTTTAACTCTATTGTCACATTTCTTTCTCAAATCTGATGTTGTAAAGAAAAGTCAGGAATGAGTCTCAGATTACAATCATAAATCCCTGCTAGAAATTATCCTTTGTTGCTATTAGTGGTCTCCTTTGGTGAATTGTCTGCTATTTTATGATGTGAGCAAAATCTATCTATTATTGACATATGATTATAATTATATGATATTTAAAAGTATAAAATAGAAAAACTAATTAAAAACCAAAATTCATTATGAAATAGAAATATATATTATTTGTATTGTGTGGATAAAATAATGAAAAAATTAACTACCTCTCCCCTTTTCATGGAGTATAATGTTTCTGCTATTAATTTTTCCTGGCCACTTTAACGACAATGATGTGGGTAAGGAGACAAAGGCTCTAGTCCTCCTCCATTACCCAGTAGATGACCTTAGGCAAGTCATCATTTTACCAATAATGAGGGGACGGGACCAGAATATTGCTACTGTTCTTCTCAAATTAATACTTGATGATTTCATGACTACCACAGTATCTATGTATATCCATTTATATTTTTAATGGCAAACTAATGTTGTTGAAACCAGTAAGGTTTTGGCCTAGGTACAGTTGCTCATTGCACAGAAATCCAATTATTGAGACAATGAGGATTGCCAAGAAAAAAAGAGATTTTTAATACTATAGACATATTTTTGAGAGAACAGGAGAAGCAATCTCAAATCTGTCTCTCTGACTAAGGGATATCATGGGCTTTCAAAGGAGGGGCCACATACCTTGGAATAGGCCATGGTCTACCTCACAAGGAGCTACATGCTTTGGTGGCAGGTGGTGGGGAATGGTGAATCTTGGCATTAAGAAGTCTGTGCTGGGGTCTTTAGCATCTCAACTCCTTTGTCTTGCGGAAAATCCATCATTTCAGGCCAAGTGTGGTGGCTCATGCCTCTAATCCCAGCACTTTGGGAGGTTTAGGCAGGAGGATCATTTGAGGGAAGGAGTTTTAGTTCATCATTTCTGAGAAACAGCTCAAAAGGTCAAGTAGTTAGTTAAGGGAGAGGATTATAAAAACACATAGGGGTTCATAAAGGCGGTTACAACTCCTTCCTTGTTTTTAATTCATTCCTCAATCTTGGGGAATCAGGACATCGAACTGTCTGGTTGCTTCCTGCTGAAATGATACATACTTAAGACATAAGGAAGAACAAGAGTGTTGGGCCTGTAACCAAAACATTTTAGTACATGTTGCTGAGTTGCCAGCCTCTCCCCACCAAGGTAGTGAAGTATATCAAAAGAAATACTCATCCCTGTCTGGGATCCTTCCCAGGAAATATTGACCCAGTGTCCCCCAGATAGAATATCCATCCTAAAATTCCCCTAGTCATTCATGAAACAGTTATAAGTAGCTGATCCAGCAGTGAGATAGCTTAGTGGAAGAGGCAATAGATTGAGAGATCTTAAGTAAAGAGTTGTCTTGCCAGGCAAATGAAAATTCCCAAAGGAAAAACTTGATATGCAGGGTGTATGTTTTTAGATGTCCCAGGGAGTAGGGCTTGTGCCTCAGTTTCCTTTTCCCCAGTAACCATGGCATACCCAGCTTTGGTTGTCCCATGTCTGTAATGCTGCTTTCATTTATAAAGAGCACCTCATCTAGGTCCAACAGTGGCTGATCAGTCAAATGCTGGAGACTAGAATACATGTGGTTGATAATCTGAATGCAGTCATAGAATGGGGAATGAGAGTCTATAGGCAGCGACATGGTTGGATTTAAGATAGACACCACCTTCAGATTTACATTAGGGTTATCTCAAAGTAGCCTGATATTTACCCATCTGGCCACTTGCAGTTAACCAAAAGCCTCCTTTTTGTTCTAGTAGGAGTAATACATAATGCATGGTGTGAACAGTTACCAGTTGTCCAAGGGTAAACTTTTCGGCTTCCAGTAAAATATCACAGGTAGCAGCCACCACCCTCAGACAAGTTGACTATCCTGCTACCACATCAAATTGCTCAGAGAAATAAGGTTTAGGTTGCTTATGATCCCCTAAAGTTTGTGTCAATACCCTCAGTCCAATTTATTGCCTTTCTTGATAGAAAAAATCAAAAGACTTATGTAAGTCCAAGGGACCCAGTGTAAAGGCAGTCATTAATTTTTAATACTCAAGAAAGCCTTGTGGTATTCCCTGGTCCAAATACATAGATGTTTTTCTTCCCCTTTTAAGGTCTAATAGGGTGGGGTTTTTATTAGCTTGAACTTAGGAATATAAACCCAGCAAAACCTGACCATACCTAAGAATTATTGCAACTGCTGTGGGTGGTAGGGACTGCTATTCAGTTTATAGCCTATCTCCATCTGGAAGGAGGTTCCAAGTTTTAAGACATGATTTAAACCCCAAGCATTTGACAGTGGGGGATGAGAGCTGAGATTTATTTATTTTTTTTTTTTTTTGAGATGCTTTATATCCTTTGTCAGCCAGTAAATTTAATACAATTATGGCACATTGCCTTGATTCAGCCTCAGTCTCACTGGCTACTAGGGTACTGTCTACATACTGTACAATCATTTTTCTTGCCTAAAATTATTTCCTTCAAGTCTCTGGCTAGAATTTCCTGAAGATTGTTAGGGCTTCCCATTCAAAAACAAATAGTACTTGGGATTTGAGGGCAAGAGAAATGCAAAAGAAAGCACCTTTTAAATCTATTACTGAAAATCAGACAAAATATCCTCCACTATTTGGTTGATTGCCCTTAGATCTTGAATAAACTGGTTCTTCTGGGTTCCAGGTTTTCTTTTTCTTTTTCACCATCAAGGGCTATGACAAGGCATGTCCAATCTCTTTTCCCTTCATGGCCAGGAACACAGTTTTAAGTTTTTTCCTTGAGGTTCCCTTGGCCAAGAGGGGGTCCATTCAGTCTGTGGAGAAGGTGCCTAGAATTTTATTTTAGTTTACATTTTTCCCCTTATGGCCAAGGTTTGCCAGAGGCAGCATCTATTAACATCTAGCTACTGTTAGACTCATAGAAAATTTGCTATACAACTCTAAGCATTTGTTAAAACCATTTGAGTTAAGGATTTAGAGATTCTTGTATCAGAATGAACAAACAGCATTCTAAACAAAAGGTTGTAAGTCCTGCCTAGTTCCGACAATGACAGGAAAACAGAAACCTACGGGTAGCTAAACATTCAAATCATCTAGATGTTGTGGACATTTGTCAAAGATATTAAAAGGCTCAAAACATTTGATCAAAACAGAATCACAGGTTACTATAAAATAATAGCAATTCACTTAACCAAGAGTGATAATCAGAAGACTTTAAAGGAAATACAGAAAAAAAACCTTAACATTTTAAAGCTCAGCTTTCCCAAGTAATCAAAAGCCTTATACAGACAACATAGGAATTATCTTGATAAAACATAAAATCTTTGTTCCTTAGGCCAGTTACCAAAAGGCAAAGAAAAAAACCTTCTTTAGTGCAATTATTTTTTCTTATGGGAAACCAAATTAGACAACTTGGAAGTCAAACATCATCAAAAGCAAACAAGAATTTATCAGTCATTAGAAGATGGTGTCCAGGGTCATGAGTGAACATTATACTATCAAGGAAACAAGAAACTAGAAAATTAATACTTTGAGAAGGGGAATACACAACTCTTAGTAACAGTATAAGAAGATTTTTGGCCATGTTGAACAATTTAGACATATCAAGAAGCTAAGAAACAACACTGCTTTTCAGACCTTTAAGGTAAACACTTGAGCGTCAGACCTTTATAGCAGACTGAGAACCAGAGGGGAAAATGTTACAGGAGCTGAGGAAGAGGTTGGAGGAGGTGGTCAGCTCAGGCCCTCTCGAGGGGAGGAAAAGCTGAAAGCTGTCAGACAACAGCAAAAGTTAAACTTCTGAGATACAGATCTGAGAAGTTTAAAAAGAAGCAGATTATAGAAAACCTCTTGCAATTTTATTACATTTATCTCATTTACATTTGCCTGATTTATTTTAGAGTTTACTTAACCATTTTGATAGCCTATAAATATTAGATATACAATGATTGTGATTGTGTCTTCAACAAAGTCATTTGTCTAAACAAATTTAATATCTAAACATATTTTCATAAACAATATTGTAAAATGAATTTTAAAACATAGACCAAGAAACAATTACAGAATATAGTTTTAACTATTACTTTTAAACTTTAAAAAAACCTACCAAAATAACAAACCTAAGTGTTCTAGTGAGACTTAACTATTTGAACAATGTAACATCTTTAAGTTCTATGAATACAGTAGAAGTTTTAGAACACATACTGCTAATAGATGTTAACTAATTTACCAATATCTCAAAATAAAATTTATTGATATGACATCATCTGACTACAGACTGAATAATCCCTAACATCAATATCAATAATGGTATCTCAATAACGTATCTCGAATAATGATACAAAGTCATAATATTTTTTTACATAAGGATCAACATCAAGCCATTTTAAAAACAATCTAACTAGTCTCAAAATATTTTGCTACTTAAGTGCAAATTCAATTATATGTAATACTTCCAAAGAATAAGATTGTTTTGATATTTTCTTTGGATTCTAAGAATAACCATTTTGTTTATTTTGAAATAAATTACTATATAATAATTAACAGTTTTAGGATTCATTTAAAAATTTTTCTAGGCAAAGGCCTTTGCTATGGCAACACAATGTACACATAACAGGCTAGCTTGCAACCAACACTCAGAAAGAGTGAGTCGGAAGCAGATTTTGTGTATACATTTCCACAGACAGTAAAGTCAATGGATAAAACTGCATCTGCAACTAGGATTAACAGACCAAAACCAAAATGTCTTCATAAACCTTTGACCATAAGTTTCTGTTTTTGTGCTATTATTTACTTAGCACAAATAAAACTGGTTCGTGGAGCCGGTTACACTAAGAGATTCTAGATGTATCAGTTGTGTTTGATCTTGAAATTCAAATGAATTTTCCTGATAGTGGCAAATTCAGAGACAGCAAAATATTACATTGTAAGCCCTGTCCCCACTCAGACCTCAAGCTTGCTAAATCACCTAATTATCGATGACTCATATTCAGTGTGGACACAAAATATTTACATTATAATACTGTACAAGTAAAGAGCCTTAGCACTTTCTCAAGGTTGAGAAACTTTGTATTAGGACTTATTTAAATAAATGGTTATACTGGGTTGGCATTTGTAAAGAAATCAGGGGAGGAAATGTTGCTACATTTGACTCTGTTGGTCAGAGACAGTGGGCAGATTCTGGTTCTAATATGCAAGCAACTGTTGTGGGCAGTGGTAACCTGAGGAAATGGGTAGGATCAATCATCAGAGCAGCTTCCCCTGGAAAGGCTTTTACTAGTCAACTTTGACCAAGACAGACCCTCCAACTCCCATTCTCTTCTGTGACTTTAATTTCCAAAAACAGTTCCTGCTGTATAAGCAAAGATTCCAGACAAGGCCTCCTGCTCTGCTTTGCAAACACGCGGCTACCCCAACCCTCCTTTATTAAGATATAAGGACTCTCTTATCCACATACATTCTAAGAATCCTAAAATTGGTGTAAGGAGAAATGAAATGATGAATTAGCAAAATAATTTTCTATATTGTATGGGATGATATATTGCATCTAAAAGTCAGTTAGCTACCCATTACATTAACGTTTCAATTTGTTTTTATTTTAGTGTGTTATGGGAGTACAAGTGTTAAGGTTACCTATATTGCCCATGGCCCTCCTCCCCCTCGAGTCAGAGCCTCAAGCATGACCATCCCCCAAACGTTGCACATCTCACTCATTGTGTTTGTATATACTCATCCCCTCTTCCCCCCCACCTGCCCGACACCTACTAAATGTTACTACTATATGTCCACTTAAGTGTTGATCTGTTAATACCAATTTGCTGGTAAGTATATGTGGTGCTTGTTTTTCCATTCTTGAGATACTTCACTTAGTAGAATGGGTTCCAGCTCTATCCAGGAAAATACAAGAGGTGCTATATCACCATTGTTTCTTAAAGCTGAATAGTACTCCATGGTATACATATACCACATTTTATTAATCCACTCATGAATTAATGGGCACTTGGGTTGTTTCCACAACTTTGCAATTGTGAATTGTGCTGCTATAAACATTCCGGTGCAGGCGTCTTTTTTGTAGAGTGTTTTTTGTTCTTTTGGGTAGATGCCCAGTAGTGGAATTGCTGGATCAAATGGTAGATCCACTTTTATCGCTTTAAGGTATCTCCATACTGCTTTCCACAGAGGTTGAACTAGTTTGCACTCCCACCAGCAGTATAGGAGTGTTCCTATCTCTCCGCATCCACGCCAACATTTATTGTTTGGGGACTTTTTGATAAAGGCTATTCTTACTGAAGTTAAGTGATATCTCATTGTGGTTTTGATTTGCACTTCCCTGATGATTAGAGATGTTGAACATTTTTTCATATGTTTGTTGGCCTTTATTCTGTCTTCTTTTGAATTAAAATAGCTTGGGACTGGCACAAGAACAGGAACATTGACCAGTGGAACAGAACTGAGAACCCAGATGTAAAACCATCCTCATATAGCCAACTGATCTTTGACAAAGCAGACAAAAACATACACTGGGGAAAATAATCCTTATTCAATACATTGTGCTGACAAAACTGGATAACCACATGTAGAAGACTGAAACAGGACCCACACATTTCACCTCTCACAAAAATCAACTCACTCTGGGTAACAGACTTGAACCTTAGACGTGAAACTATTAGAATTCTAGAGGAAAACATTGGAAATACTCTTCTAGACATTTGTCTAGGCAAAGAATTTATGAAGAAGACCCCAAAGGCAATCACAGTAGCAAAAAAATAAATAAATGGGACCTGATCAAATTAAAAAGCTTCTGCACAGCCAAAGAAACTGTCAAGAGAGCAAACAGACAACCCACAGAATGGGAGAAAATTTTCGCAAGCTACACATCCAATAAAGGGCTGAGAGCTAGAATCTATTTAGAACTCAGGAAAATCAGCAAGAAAAAGTCAAACAACCCTATCAAAAAATGGGCAAAGGACATGAACAGAAACTTCTCAAAAGAAGACAGAATAATGGCCAATGTTACAATTTTTGAAAATGCATTTTCCCCTCCTCAAAGTCATGGTTTGTAGAATCAATTTAGCATCTAAATACTGTCCTGGTTAAATATGTAAGTAGTTGTGATATGCCCACTATTATCACATGCTTAAAATAATAGAAGAGAATGAGAAATTAAATGGGTCTATGTGGTTGAATATCAACTTATGGAAACATTTTAAAGACTATCTTTAATTTTAACTGTTTAAAAACTACACAAAAAAAATCCTTTGCAAAGGATAATGAAATACAAATAAACACAAGAGGGTAAGTTTAGAGAGGATTCATGATCTTATGAGACGCAGCTCAGAGTAAGTGTCAGTTGTGTGTGGGTGAGTGAGAGTGAGAACTAGGGTCATGTGGACTGGGGAGAAAGGAAAGGCATGCCCAGTACTGAGATCTGTGTCTTAGGAATTTGACAGGCAAGTAGAGGAAAGAGCAATTGCAAGGAAGGAGACTAATCAACTTGGAATAATGCAAGGGCTTGGGTGTGCAGTATGAAAGCCTTAGGCAAGCCCTCCACATGTACTGGGCCTCAGTGCCCCAGTTCTAAATGGTGACAATGGTATCTCATTGCACGGTTGTGAGGAAGGTGAGATGGTGATCACACAAACACTTAGAGTGTTTGGACAACACATGCTCCATACATGTGAGTTCCTTAGTGTCTCCTGCTCAGGGAAATCTATCAGCATTTGATCTCTGACATTTCAGTTTTAGAATAAACAAGAAGGCCAGATTCAGCCGAAGATTTCTACAAATGACTGAGCCACTTGCTGACTCCAGAACTGTAGGGAATCAGGAGCCCCCAGGGTACCAGAACTTGCAGACAGGAGGTGATGTGAGGACAAGTCCAATGGAAACATTTCACACCCCCAGCCAACATGAGCAAAGTGTCCCACACTCAGAGACCAGGCTACTTATTTTAGAATAATAGACATTTATAAACAAGGACACTGCATTCCCCTGGCACCCTTAAGGTTTTTGCTCCTAAAAACTTAACCTAAAAATCACCACTATAGAAAGAGACTAGTTGTTTGGAGAAAAATAGCCTTGAGGAATATAAATTTCAAGTGGACAGAAGAAAACCCTATACCTTAATGAAACAATATAATAATATACAGCACAAAGAACAAGAAGAGTATCAACATTTTGCACATTCGAAAACAATAATGAAGGTACTGTATAATTAATTTCCATTTACCATCTTTTGTTAATTAGAGATATTAAAGAATCACTAGTCCTTGAAGTGCCACTATGGCAGGCAATATGAATGCCAAGAACATTCTTTGAACTTCCATTAAGTGCATTAGAATATTATGACTCCATTGTTGACTTCCACTTTCCAAATCTCACTGTGATTCCAAACATGTGCAATAACTTCAATGTTTGGGAAGGATGGAGCTTTGGGAGACTTTTATTTAACAAATATCATAGAGACCAAGGGGTTATATCTCTGCCTCACCCCCTTCTCTCCCCCGACCTTAGTTACCTTCCCCAAGCTCTTGTTACCTTTCACAAAGCCAAATTTGAAAAAACCCTCGACTTCTACTTTGCCATTCACCACACTTGGCACCAAGTTTCTGTTTACAATCTAGGTCTCCTCTAATTCTGATTTGCCAGTGTAATAAGACCCATATCTGAATTGAAATTTTCATGATTTGCCAGTGTAATAAGACCCATATCTGAATTGAAATTCTCATGACTGTAAGAAGGAGAATATATTCTTGTACATAAGAAAAGAGATGGAAGAATTAGAAGCTTAAGAGAATTCATTGAGTTCATGAAAGCCTTAATCCGATCTCCTAGTGATAGTGACATGCTGTTGGATCACTTACAGAAGTGATTTCTTAAGTGAAATCATTTCTAAAACCATGTAAGTTTCTGGTGCTGATAATATTTAGCTTTTTGACATTTTCAATTCTTTAAGCCATTTATTCAGCAAAGATACATGTGTAACTATTCTGTGCCCAAAACTGCATTAGGTTTTATTGAAAGATAAAATATAAGAAAGAGACAGGGTCCATGCCTTGGGAACATTTTAAACTATTACCCAACATTGCCAAAATTTAGACTCTCCAAGAAAATGCGAAAAGTAATTACTAAGACAGACAGACTATATAATCAGGTGCATAATAACTGAAACACAGACTCTGAGGAGCAAAGGCATCCACCGTGGGCAGTCATTGTCCCTTCTTCACATGGATGCTAGCACCAAGGGTGAAACAACTCACCCAGAGACACAAAGCTGTAATAGTTGGTAGTAGAGTTCAGACTCAAAATTGGCCTCATGGTTTCATTCCAGTATTGGCTTCACCACCTACAAATTATGAAGAGTTAAACTGTGTTCAAATCTAGTACTTACTGACTGAAAAAAATAGATTTAGGGGATTGAAGTCACAAGTAGAATTTAGTGGACATAAGTGAGCCCTTGTGCATTTTTCAAACAAAAACAAACATGACACACCAAATAAAAGGAAGGTCAACATTTTTCACACGTTAAAGCAATAATTAACAAATACCACTTATTTGATTTGGGGATTCTAGAAACAGGCATTCCTCACTTCCCCAAAATCAAATTTTATGCTAATAGTTAGGATTGAAACAAATGCTAACTAGATCAGCCAGACTAGTATATTGAGGCTGTGGCCAGGCTGCCTAGCTAAATAGTTATTTACCATCCCTGGAGTTCAAAGAGGACAATTTAGATCTCTTCCTTATGGAATACTGAAGAAAAATGGTGATTTATAATAAGTGTAAATATAGTCCTGCTGTTCTATTCATTATTCTGAGGGAGAATATTAAGCAGACAGCTATATGAGACTATGAGGATTGACAAATGATTAACAAGAATTTTTGATTACCTGTGCTTTTCCCCTTCCCCACCAAGCCAGCAGACAGGATAAGAATAGATGTGTATATGAAAGAAAGCAGACAGAGAGGACAAAGACAGTCAGAAAAGGAGTCTTGAGGGAGATAACCAAGGAAATTTATCTCTTTGGGATCATGAAAGAAGAAAGTTTCACTGGAATGAAATCAAATATTCAGAAGTTACATAACTGATAAGAATCTAGGATCCAGAATATATAAAGAATTTTTCACAACTTAACAGTAAAAAGACAAACAACCTGACCAAAAATAGGCAAAGTACTTAAATAGACATTTCTTATATATATATATATATCGAGCAATGGGTTCATTGAATAAAATAATTTTTTAAAAGATATACAAATGACAAAAAAAATACACAAGAAAAGATACTCAAAATCATTGGTCATTAGGGAAATGCAAATCAAAACAATGAGATAGCACTTCACACTCACTAGGAAGGATGTCTATAATCAAAAACTTAAAAAGGAAAATAACCAGTTTTGGTGAGGATACAGAGAAATTGGAATCCTCATACATTGTTGGTGGGATTGTAAAATAATTCAGTACTATTCACAATATCTGAAAGGTTGAAAGAGCTAAAATGTCCATCAACTCATGAATAGATAAATAAATTGTGGTATATCCATACAATGGAATAGTATTTGGAAATTTAAAAAATGAAATACTGATACATGCTACACTGTGGATGACTCTCAAAACCACAGCAAATGAAAGAAACAAAACAAAAAGTCATTCAATAATGACTTCATTTATATGAAATATCTGAAATAGGTAAATTCATAGAGACAGAGTGCACATTGGTGGTTTCCAGCTGCTGATGGGGGGAGGGGAATAAGAAACAAGTGCTTAATGGGAACAAGGTTTTCTTTTGGGGTGATGGAAATCATTTGAATTTAAATAGAGTTAGTGATTGCACCACGAAATGCCACTGAACTGTTCACTTGAAAAATGAATGATTTTATGTTATGTGAATTTTACCTCAATAAAAAAAATTGGCTCACCCAGTTTAAAGTTTCAAAGCAACTCGAGTCAACAGCTTTGTCAAAGTTTCTCATTAGCTACAACAGAAAATTGGGACTATGGTGTCAACTATAATTTTAACCAAGGATGACCAAAAGTATTTGGTGCTTATTTATATTAAATTCCACAGTAAATAAATATAATGATATTGATAAGGACAAGTGAAGTTGCTGATATTGCAGTATTTACTAGATAATGTATTTATCTGCTTAAGATCTATCTGTTCCACTAGGCCATGAGTTTCTTGGTAGAAGGAGCCAAATCATATTGTATTGTATCCAAAGACATAAGCACTCAGTGAGCTTATTGAATAGAAGAATGATTTTCCCTAAAGCATCTAGAATTACAAATTCTATATGATAGGAGTTCATAAATTAGTTTTGCCTTGATAGAATTAAACTTGAATAAAATCATAAGTAGAAGCAAATCATAGGTGTGGACAGTATTCTTCTAGATTGAGTACAATTAGTATTTATCTTGAAATATTACTGAATTTCCTGTGAAAAATTACTTCAATATATTTTCCTCATTTTACCTAAGAAGTCATCTCATATAAATCAATGAAAACTTTGATTCCACTGGTTACTGGAAAGGGAACTGGTAAAACCAGTTTGCCTTCAATGTTGCTTCCCCATCTCCCTCCCCCAGCCCCCCAGAGTTTTACTCCAAAACGTAAGAAAAAGTGGGACGGACACCACTGGTGTCACACTGGGGAAATACGCTGATGGATGCTTTCGCAGGTCAGGACCATGTGCACCTGCCCGCCCACCGCTGTCTTAGGCTGGGTTTCCCTGGAAACTGAGTCCAAGGAGATTTTATGTGCAGGTTTCTGGGGGTTCAGGTTGTGATCAGCAGCTCTAGGGAGTGAGGAAGGCAGAAGTGGCCAGAGGAAGAAGTCGCAGTGTGACGCAGGAGGCCTCAGACGTGGGGGGGGGGGGGAGGCAGAACTCTTAACCAGGACCACAGAATGAGGCCATCACTGAATAGCTGCGTGACCTTCACACATCACTGCAAACCTCTGCACCATTTTCTGACCATCTAGCATGGCTTAGTCCTGGCTAAATTTCATTTCCTTTTTCTGTAAAATAGAGAAACTAGAAAAGATCAGTAGCTCCAAACTGGTTTACCCTTCAGAATCACCCAAGAATGCTTATTAAAGACACAGATTCCCTGGGTGACATGTTGCGATTGTGACCTGATGGATCTGAGGGGAGGGGGCAGTGGGGCGAGGGGTGGGGCTGGAAAAGCTATTACTGACAAACGCCCTCTGTGAATCTGATGCACTCCTCCAAGCCAACATCCTAATGTACATTGAATGTACAAAGCATGATAGGCAGATTGTAATAAAAACAGAAACAAGATCTCCCTGTTAAATCAAACATTCCTGGGAGGGATATCTTGGATGTTTCAACCACCACTTGCTCCACATATCAGAACAGCTCTGGGTGAGAAACAGAAAATGTACCTTCTTGTTGTACACATGTACATCAGATTCACACAAACATGGGTGAAGTCTTACAACAAAGTCATTTAAAATAATGAAATGAGCTTTCATGACTTTGAAAGTTAGAGGGAAATTCTGAGATCTGAGTATTTTCACATCCACTGAAAGACAACCAATAATTTCTCAGTCCGATTTGTGAACATGAGCAATTTTTGTTTTACCTTGTCTGTCCCCTATTACAACAGAAAGACATCAGAATTGCACCATTTTATTTCTGAACTTTTTAAAGTAATTCAAACAAGAGTAGCAGGTTTCTCCCATCTCTGCCATTGTGATTTCACAATTACTTACCAGTCTCAAAAGATAATTTGTCAAGAAAATGGAAGAATCATTAACTTTAGAAATATCTTCTTAGTAGATATTTCATTTAAATAAGGGAATAGATAACGCTATTTCCCATTCAGAACAATCACCTTCATGCACTAAACTAATCATCCTCTGAAAAAGAAATAATTCTCAAAATAGTCATGCATTTGAATTGAGCTACCTTATAAAAGGCAGGCTACAAAACATTAAAAAGAAGCTACAAGCAACCTTATACCTACCTTTTTGGGTAGAGTTTATAATTAGGTACTAACTTAAACTGAGGCATATAATTGTCTTAATGGACAAGTAGATCTACCCGTCAAAACAACTCATTAAGCTTATTCTTTCTTTTCAATCTGTGTTCTTCCTTGTTAGGGAATTCTCTGCTAGAGGTTACTATTTTTTTTCTACCCAAAGACTTTACCCAGGAAAACCCACGTTCCCCCCCCCCCAAGTTATAGGGCCTGCCAGACTGCTGTGCGGACACAGGACACAGGACTCACTCGAGAATCAAGTATTCTGGGGACCGGGCAGTGGGTGCTGATTTGCTGACTATGCCTGCAAGATCCACAAAGGTGTCCCCATGGGGGAAGGCCTGAAGCCGCCAGAGAAGCTCTGCCACTCCCAAATTTGGTGCCAGAGGCTATCTGCACCTGCTTTATCCTCACCTAGTATGTGGTCACTTGTAGCTTCATTAATTCCTACTAGCGCTGAGGCTGGGCTCTCTCTTGAACTGTTTCTTGCTCCTCACTCAGATTTGGTGCCTTTTCCTGTGCTAACCCTGGCACTATCTGCCCCTGCCCCCGCCAAAGCCCTGCTTTTGTTTCTTGAACTAGCTGGAGCAGAGATGGATTGGGTGATTCCAATGATACTTCATGCTCATCCACTTGTTTCTTAGTTGCCCACCTTTCAAGCAACTGATACAGAAGAAAGGCTCTGCTAGAAACTTTTAAAAAGAAAATTTTTACTTATCTATGAACTTTTTAAAACACTATTGCATTAAGAAAGGACAATAGGAAAAAAACCAAAATTCAGTATAAACAATTTAAAAAACAAGTTAAACCACCCATACATAATGAAAGTTTACCCAGCATATCCTACAAAGTTTATTCCCTTATTCAGAATTATTTATTAGAAGTAACCACTATTAAGGCTAGGTTAGAGAAAATGACAGACTGCTTCTCCAAAGAACAGGATGAATTTATCCTCCTTCCACATGCATTGGAGACTGGGGCTTGGCCTCCTAACCACACCCTCCCAGCATTTGATCCCCACAAACCCAGTTCTGGTTCCCTTCTTCCCCGTCCTGGACTTAGCAGTTCTTAGCTTCTGGGCTGCCCCATATTCCTGCTCTCCTAACTGGTGCTGTCTCCTCATACAGATTTCGTAATTCTTCGCCTTCCTTCCATGGACACTCTCTAGATTTGGTCTTCTTCTAATGGCCTTGCAGATTTTTTGGTGAGAAGTAACCTGTTGCAGCAGTAAATGTAAGGGTTTGGAATAATTTTCTAGTCACTAATATAAATTTATATGGAGTAAGGTTTAAACGAACACAGTGATTTATTGTTCATTTCTCATTAAGATTTTTATGCTACATTCAACAAATTAGAAATAGAAGGAGATTTCCTCAACCTGATAAAGCGCATCTATGAAAAACTTACAGCTAACAACATACTTAATGGTAACAGACTATATTCTCTCCCTTTAATATCAGGAATAAGACAGAGATGTTCCCTCTACCTGCTTCTATCCAACATTGTACTAGAGGTTTAAGCAGGGTAATTAGGCAAGAAAAGACACAAAAGGCATCCAGATTGGAAAGGAAGAAGGTAACACTATATTTGCAGATGACAAAATCTTATATATAGAAAATTCCGACATATCCACTCAAAAACTAGTAGAATAAGTAGGTTCAGCAGAGTTGCTGGATACATGACCAATATACAAAAATCAATTGTATTTCTGAGCAATAGCAAATCAAAAACAAAACTAAAAAAAGAAATTATTTAAAATAGCATCGAGAATAAAATACATAAGAATAAGTTTAACAAAAAGTGCAAAACATATTCACTGAAAACTGAAAAACATCACTGAGGAAAATTAAAACAGACCTAAAGAAATGGAAAAATATCCATGTTTATGGATTGAGAGACATCATAGTGTTAAGATGGCAAATTGATCTGTAGATTTAATACAATCCCAATCAAAACCCCAGCTGGCTTCTTTGCAAATTTGACAAACTAATCATAAATTCATATGGGAATTCAAGGGACTCCAAATAGTCAAAATAATGTTGACAATGAACAAGTTGCATGACCCACACTTCCCAATTTCAAAACTTACTAGAAAGCTACGGAGATCAAGACAATGTGGGGCTGACATAAAACTAGGCATATAGACAAATGGAATTAGAAGCCCAGAAATAAACTACACATTTACAGTTAATTGATTTTCAACAAAGGTGCCAAGAAAATTCAATAAGGGAAAAGTAGTCTTTTCAATGATTGTTCTGGAATAATTGAATATCCATATGTGAAACAACTAAGAAGTTGTGCCCCTACTTCACACCAAAAATTAACTCAAAAGGGATCAAACACCTAATGTAAGAGCTAAAACTGCAATAGTATCAGGAAAAAAAAGCATAGACTTAAACTTCAGTAACCTTGGACTTAGGTAATGATTTTTTGTATATGACATAAAAAACACAAGCAACAAAAGAGATAAATTAGACATTATCAACATTAAAAACTTTTGTTCTACAAGGAAACCTATCAAAAAATGAAGAAGATAACCCATAGAATTGGAGAAAAGTAAAAGTTTTGCAAATTGTATTTCTGTAATGCTCTTGTATCTAAAATATATCAAGAACTCCAATAATTCAATAATAAAAAGACAAATAATCCAATTTTAAACATGGGCAAAGGATCTAAGTAGACATTTTTCCAAAGAAGGTGTACAAATAGTCGATAAGTACATAAAAAATGCTAAAAACCATTAGCCATTAATAAAATGCAAATAAAAACCAAAATGAGAAACTACTTCGCACCCACTAGAAAAGCTATAATCAAAAAGACATAAGAACAACTGTTGGCAAAGCTGTGAAGTTGAGACCCTCATACACTGCTTGTGGCAATGTAAAATGGTGTAGCCACTTAGGAAAACATTCTGGCAGTTTCTCAGAAAGTTAAACATAGAGCATCTTTATGGTCCTACTATTCAACCCTTAGGCATACACCCAAAAGAAATGAAAACATATATACAATTTAGTATTTAGTAAACATGGTATTTGTTTTTCCATTCTTGTGATATTTCACTTAGAAGAATGGTCTCCAGTTCCATCCAGGTTGTTACAAAAGATTCTAGATCACCATTTTTTTAATGGCTGAGTAGAACTCCATGGTATACATATGCCACACTTTATTAATCCACTCATGCAGTGGTAGGTACTTGGGTTGTTTACACATCTTTGCAATTGTGAATTGTGCTGCTATAAACATTCAAGTGCAAGTGTCTTTTTCATAAAATGTCTTTTTTTCCTTTGGGTAAATACCTAGTAGTGGGATTGCTTGATCAAATGGTAAGTGTACTTTTAGTTTGTAACCAAAGCGTGTGTACCCGTGTAATATTCTGAAATTAATAAAAAATAAAATAATAAAATATTATTTAGTTAATGTGAAAATATATATATATATCCACACAAAAACTTGTACACAGGTGCTATGTTAGCAGGATTGTGCATAATATCCAAAAAGTGGAAATGACCCAAATGTCTGTGAACAGATGAAAGGGTAATTTATTATATGATACATTCATATAATAAACCATTATTCAGCAAGAAAAACAAATGAAGTACTTATACACACCAAACTGTGGGAAAACCTTGAAAACATTGCATTCAGTGAAAAAGTCCAGTCACAAAATACCAAATAGTGTAAAGCTCTCTTTATATGAAATGCCCAGAATCAGCAAATCTACTGAGACAGAAAGTAGATGAATTGTAGAGGGACTGGAAGGTGGGGGTGATGTCTAAAGGTTTCTTTTAGGGGTGAATAAAATGTAGAATTTATTTCAATGCTGGCTGCACAATTCTGTGCATATACTAAAAATTATTGAAATGTACTCTTTAAATAGGTTAATTGTATGGTATGTGGATTATACCTCAGTAAAATTGTTGTTTAAAAAAAGGTTTTAAGGATAGAGAGTCCAGGTAAGACATTGGCTAATGATTAAATAAAGTGTTAAACTGCTGATCCTGGTAGTAGATTAAGTTAGATTTCTCCATCTCCTTATGAATTAGAGATACAATGATGAAAGTAAGTAAAGATATTGAAGATAGGAGAAGGCATGAAAGAGATAAAATAGGCCTTGCTTTTCTTCACTTATAACAAGCAAACAATAATACCAAAAGAAAAGAATATTTGGTCTCTGCATGAAAACAAAACTTTACTAACAATTCTTTGTTGTTAACATTTACATGATGCCAAGATTCTCTGGTCTAAAAGCAAAGTTTATAGGTAAATTATCTCCGTATGTGAAGGGAGGATATTATTTAAATTTTTATAAATGCAATAAGCTTCCAAACTAAATTTCTGAAATAAGGTTAAGAAAAACAGAGCTTATTAAAAATCCACACAGGAGTCCAATCGCCAGGAAGAAGAATGTACACCAATCTGTTCCTTTTTGTTTCTTCCCCTTTAACACATCCCAAATCTCATTTTGTCTTGTCTCCTCCTGTGCAAACAGCTAAAAACAGTCCTCTGTTAATAGCTGCATTGAATTCTGGCTCTTTGTAAAAGTATGCCACCCTAGACAGGGCCACTCTCCGGACCGTGCCATTGAAGAAACAATTGAATAGGACAGAACTAAGAACGCAGGCTGCGATACTCTTCTGACATTGACCACAACCAATTGATTAAAAATGTTCAATTCATTCACGTAATTGTACTAACATCCACCCATAGCACTCGGTAAGTAATATCAATGAATGTAAGTGGGACTATTAAGGGAGACCTAGTCAAAGGCCCTGTCAATCAAAGTCTCAAGTTCAACACACACATCAAAGAAGTAGATGAGATCCGTCATGACTCTTGGTGAACATTGCAGCAACTTTTCCTCAGCCTCAGTTTCCTCTATGCCTCAGTTTGTTTTGCTAATACTTGCCACACATATCCCCAGTTCTGAGCAAAACCTGACAAAGGCAGGAAGTCTTACTCACTGATCTCCCACTAACACAGCCCAAATATTCTTTGCTGCCAACCACACCTAACAGGCTCTGAGCCATGAAGACAGGATCCATGAATGACCCTCCCTATTCCCTGCCTGTCTCTGATGCTGGCTCAGTGCAGAGATGAAGTGCGTATACTGTGCCTGAGTTTCCCCTAACTGCTTCCCAGGCACCATATCTAGTTCAGCTGCCCCTGCCTGGGCCTTCCTGTAGCAGGAAATCTGGCAGCCTGTCAGCTCTCCCAGCCTCCCAGCTCTCTTCTCTTGCACTGGCTTCTTGTCTCACTGCACAAATGAACAGGTCTCCTGGCATCTGCCGCCGCCTTGCCTGAGTTCAGAATTGAATGGAAACAGTGACAACAAATAGACATTACACCAAGCCACAGAGTTTGTGATAACGTGTCACACAGCAAGAGAAAACCAACACACGCACTGTCTGTTCCTTTGCAATTAATAAATGTCTGGGGGGAAATTATTTGACACTATTCAAATATCCTTTTTCTCCACAAAGTTTTTCCCACTAACTTTAGCATCTATTATTGTATCTTGACTGCAACAAAGATGACGATGCTGTTCTAATGCTAAATTTCTATTTATATCATTATCTTTACACTTAATAATTAAACTTCTTTAGTGATGTAATGTTGTCCTCTCCATTTATTGATCTGAGATTGTTGGTTTTTGCCACGCAAAAAAATGATATAACAGTGGAAAAGAAGGCAAACTGAGTTAGAAGGTAATTTCTGGGAGAACAGTTTACCAATTATAAAGATAAATATAAGCCAATTCATGCTTAACTATTAGAAATAGCCAGATACATTTCCTGTTTTTTTTTTTTTTTTTTGAGACAGAGTCTCACTTTGTTGCACAGGCTAGAGTGAGTGTCGTGGCGTCAGCCTTGCTCACAGCAACCTCAAACTCCTGGGCTCAAGCAATCCTACTGCCTCAGCCTCCCGAGTAGCTGGGACTACAGGCATGTGCCACCATGCCCAGCTAATTTTTTGTATATATATATATTTTTTTTTTAGTTGGTCAATTCGTTTCTATTTTTAGTAGAGATGGGGTCTCGCTTAGGCTGGTTTCGAACTCCTGACCTTGAGCAGTCTACCCGCCTTGGCCTCCCAGAGTGCTAGGATTACAGGCGTGAGCCACTGCACCCAGCCCAGATACATTTCTTATCAGTGTACATTCTTAACCAACTCTCAAAACAAATGTCCAAGATACATTGAAAAATGTTGCCCAGCCTTGTCTTTGCAGCTTCATGTATTGGACTAAAATCTTAAAATACATTAACCAAATTACAGTTAGCTTTCCAAATCCAAAGTAAGATTAGGAGTCCAGTCTTTGTTTCTTGAAAAAAAATGATACATTTTCCACCTATCACCTAGTTTACTTATCGTTTTTTGCTTTACTATATTCAATTTAATATAATGTTACAAATTTTCTAGAAAGATAGAGAAACAGAAAGAGAGTATGTGGATAGATAGATAGATTAGATGGATAGCTTAGATATAGAGACAGTTCTCAGTCTTGGCATTATTGACATGTTGAGCCAGATAGTCCTTTATTATGGGGAACTAACTGCTCTATGTAGTGTAGTATGTTTAGCAGCATCTCTAGTCTCTATTCACCAGATGCCAGTATTCGCCAGTAGCACCTCCCAATCGTGACAACCAAAAATGTTTTCAGACATTGTCAAATGTTTCTTGGGGAGGGTGAGGGGAACAAAATAGCTCCTGGTTGAGAACTGCTGAGACAGACAGACGGATGGTAGCCAGGTAGGTAGAGCAAGTGAGTAAGCTAGGTGATAGAACTGGAGATATTTGCTCACTCCTCCAGTTTGTTAACTTATGAAATCCTGAGACTTGCCCACCATTTTACGCAGTCCTGCCAGAGCAGGTCCTTTACCAATGTGATCAGTGTAAGAGTGTTCTGCTCTCATGAGACAATATGGAACCCGGCCTCTGCAAAGCTGAATGAGAAGTAATTTAAATTGTTAAGAAAAGTACGAAATTAAGGGCTGCCGAGGAGCAATTGAGAAAATAAAGGCAACTGAGTAATTCAGCTAAATAAAGATCCAATTGCTGCAAAAGCAAAACACAAGGGCACCCTACAAACAAACAACCACTAACATTAAATACAAAATTATTATGGCTAACTTGGTAAATCTGTTGCCGATCAGCATTCTGATATACAATTAAGAAAACTATAAATGGAGGACAACATTGTGACTCAGTTGATAGAAGGACACAAGGCCAGTGTTTCCTCTTGGCAGAAGCCGTGGACCAGAAACCAGGGGATTGGCTCTGCGGCCTGGTTGTGCCATTTGTTAGGACATTTAAGCAAGCTATTTCTTCAGTATTTTCAAATCTATTGATTAGGTTAGGTTAGGTTAGAAAATCTTCACTTTTTTTTTTTTTTTGCATCTCTAAAACTCTGATTTTAGGTTAAAATAAAACAGTTATGTTTGAAAATACAGAAGAACTGGATACTTGCCTTCCTTAAGTCCAACTAAGAGCAAAATTGCTCGTCTTTCTAGCTCCTCAGCTCCTCAAAAGGAAGTGCCTTGATGCATACTTGCTGAACAAGTTCATGTTTGAAAATGAGCAATGATAATAGTGAGACAGATGCTACAGGACTAGGACCATTTAGTTGTTATTTGAGCAAAAGAAACCCTGCTTTAGTAACCTATTTGAATAATTGAAAAAAAGATATCCTAGCAAACTCTGCTAACTCAGCTCTGTAGTCCTCTGGTCTGAGAGACTACAATACATTTAATCAGAGAAGTCAGAAGGCAGGTAAGAGCTGACACCCACAGAGTCTTCTCTGGCTGCCAGATTTTCTGGGCTGCATTGGCCAGACAGCAGCAGGGATGGACTTCACAGCTACCCCACACTCTGAAGCACTGTGCACCACTGTTATCTATACAGTTATCCACATACGTGTTTTCTCTCCCGAAGTGTAACTCACTTCTCTACTGACCCACAGAAGTTCACACAGTGCCTGGCGTATATTAGATGATCCACAGATAGTTGTTGAATAAGTAAATGAATTAATTAATTAATGAGAGAATGAATGGATGACTAGGAAACTCTGACCCAGTGTTCAGCATCCTGCCCTGTGAATGACCATGATGGGGTTTGTGAACAACAGGACTTCATTTTCTCTTGAGGGATAGGAGTCCCTCCCATTTTATAAGATTTATGTTTGGTCCAAGCTCACGGATTACCAGGCCTTTATAGAATCCCAGAGACCAGTGTGTGCCTATCCTATTAACTAACCTGCCCTCTTCATCTTTTAAGCATTTCCTTCCATATTAAGCAAAGACAATTAAGTTCCAGACCTACCCTCACTTCAACCACTTTGATATAGTTCTATGATGCTTTATTTCAATATTTGGAGCTGACTAAGAAATTAAATGTTTCAAATTTCAGTTAGACAGGATGAGTAAATTCTGTCTAGTGTACAACATGGTGACCACGGCCAGTTGTCCTATTAAAATGGCACATCCATCAATTACTTTCTTATTTGTAGGTGAAAAGATTTATAATAAAATAGCACCTTTTTCTCTCTGAGAGATTGGGAAGCTACATTTGAAAAATCAAACCAACCAGTCATTGGAATGCCTTGTGTAAATAAAGGAGGACCAACCAAAAAAGTCAAAGGCTATTCATTCTGAGCTTGCTTTAACAAGGAGGTCAGCCGCATCACTTGTGTTTGCCAGAAACTCAAAGGTGGGCAGAGGAGTGGGAAAGCTTTATAGTAAAGGCAAGGGAAGGCTCTGGGTGTGCCCCGAGTGGACACCGTTGGCCTGGGGAAGCTGAAGGTGGGATAACTAGAATCACATCCTATGCGATTGGCTAGAGGTGCATATTTGGCTTTTTCTCTTTGGTCCCAAGCTGGAAGCAGAGTAAAACTTGGGGAACCTGTGAGTTATTAATCAAGTCTTGACCATTTTAGGCCAATGGTCACATAAGGTGTTGCTTAGTTTCCTGGCGTGTCACCAGAGACGGCAGTCTGGGTCTCTACACACCCGACCGTAGGAGAGGAAAGCATCCTCTTCCCTGGCCTCCTAGGTGCAGTGTCTGGGTCCTGCAAATCAAACGGATAAAAGACAGATCTGCAGAACAGAAGTGAAAACCCAGAGACAGTTGGTCCTAAGAGTTTATGTATCATTTTAACAAAGGTGATAAATTGTAGAGATGTGACTAGACAAAGAAAAAGGAGTTTAGGCTTTAGGGGCAGAAAATTATGGGAAGGCAAATGTATGGGGGAAAGTAATGGAAGATAAAGGTTATTTGATTAAGGTGTGTTTATGCAGCAGAGTCCATGCTGTCCCTAGTGGCGAGTATCATTTCTGGTGATTAACAGTTGTTCTCTTTTTGGTGCAGAAGACAAGAGGGGAAATCTTTTCATAAAGGGAAATTTATGCTCTGCTTTTTGGCAGATGGGAGAGAGTACAGAGCTCCTTCTGTGTCTGCTGTTTCTCCCTTGCCTTCAGCATAAAATAATCCTTTTATTAATACCAAAGCAGCATATTGGGGGTGGCATATTCTAATCCTCTTCATACAGTATAACAGGTTGGTTTCCTCCGTTGCTTATTGTAGATAAGAAGTTGATTTCCTAGGAAGGTCAATGCAGGCTGTAGGTCAAAGTTTTATTTTTATTATGGTTTAGCCATTGTCCATTTGTGCATCCAGTTTCTCACTCACCCTGAGGATTTGAAACAGACCTAGAAATCCTCTGGCATTGTTTAAAATTGTTTTATGTGGTCTATACCTACTAAATCAAGGATGAAAAAAAAAAGTGGATATTCTGATAATTAAAGAAAAAATGGACTCTCAAACCTTACTCAATATTGTTAGTAAAGTTTCTTTCAGTTGTGAATGATTATGACAATCATAATTCCAGTACCAACTAAAAAGAGGAAATAAGACCAAGCCACAAAGCAGTAAGACAAGGCATTTATTGGGGTCTTAGGAATTATAATTCAGAAAACACAGATTCAGCAAGAAGCCAAAGCGTATTCCAAAGAGAGGGAGAAGAGTGGGGGGTTTTAAGAGAAATAAAAAGGAAGGTAAGGGTAATTACACAAGTTGTTTTCAAAGAATTATCATTGGTGGGGGTGGCTGGCCAGGACATGAGTCCATAGTTCAATGGTGGTGGTTGTTCAGGAGTTGCAGGGAGAAAGGGGGGAGATTGTTGTTGTAGGTTTGCAGAATGTGCAGGCAGTCCTTCTTAGAATGGCTTCCTGTCCCCATGTTAGATCTCTGGACCAGAGTGAAGCCATTTTGCACATCACATTTCACACCAGCAATCCAAAATGACTCACAACCAATTTATCCAGCGTGTCAGGTACAAAAATTGAAAAAATGAAATGATATATTATTTTTGCTTCACTTGTACCATAAAATGCTACGATATTCCATTTCTTAATGACTGCATTATATTTGTGTGTTTTCCTGAAAGCTTTAAAAGATAAACTGAGCCACATTGAAAATTAAAGAGTTTATTTGAGCAAACAGCAATTCATAAATCAGGCAGTGCCAGACCACAAGCAGTTCAGGGCTCCAACAAAGGGGCGGAGGAAGGCTTGGCTTTTATAAGGTGACACAGAAGCAAGGCAAAGAATATATGTGATGGATTAGAGTAGAGCAGTACCCTTGTTCTGATCATTCCAGTGGAAAGTCCTGTTAGAGGTCAGGTGGTTCCTGATTGGCTAAGCTTAACTAGTAGAAAGTCACTGGTTAGAGTTAGTTGTTCCTGATTGGCCTAGAATCTGACCACTCATACTGAGTTGGGTTTCTCTTTGCTTACAGAGAAACCTAGGGCCTGGAGCAACCTCAGCCTGATGATCTCCCAACTAATTTTTTAACAATGGATAATGAAATAACATCCAGAAGTTCCTTTGAATCTTTTTTAAAAAAAACAGTGAGATACCACTTCAGTACAAAGACTTGTTGTGATTTAATTTTAACATTTTGTTTATTGCCCTTTGAAGTAAGTCTGTCATTTATAAGAACAATGGAGCAATTATGCACAGTGTCTCTCTGCAGCAAAATATGTTTTCCAGCACAGTGCTAAGCTAAAATCTGTGTTAAGAAGATGTATGTGATTATGCATTGTGAAAGCTAAGATTTAAAAAGCTAATTCACAGGGTTTATTGCATTTTAGATCATGCATTCATGTTTTCCCCAGGTGGGGAGATATTAAGGATTCATAAAATGAAATGGCTGCTTGGGTGTCACATGTGAGATGTGTTCATGTCTTCAGATAATTTTATAGTGTTAATGGGGAAAAAAACCCAAATAATTTAAAGAGGTTTATTCTGAGCCAAATGTGTGTGACTGGCCCAGGGCACATGGCCTCAAGAAGTCCTGAGAAAATGTGCCTGCAGCAGTAGCTGGGTTACAATCTGGTTTTGTACGTTCAGGGAGACAGGAATTACACGTAAGACTGTCAGTCAGTATGTGGAGTGTGTATGTTGCTTTGCCTTGAAAAGGCAGATATCTCAAAGAGAGGGTGGGGTTTACAGGTTATTAGTGGGTTTAAAGATTCTTTGGTTTGTAATTGGTTAAAGAAATGAAGCTTTGTCTAAAGGCTTGGAATGTGCAACGTTTTAACTTAAGGAAGTCTATTAATCAGAGACAAGTCACTAGACATATTCTAAAACTCAAGTGATCTGCTGAGTAAATCCATGGCCTGCAGGTGTGGCTTAAACTTTGTCTTGTATAGCCTTAGGCCAGTTAATGATTTGGATAAAGAATATCTCCAAAAATGGAGGAGGCATGACTAGGCTTGCCTGACCTCAGATCTCTCAGCCAACAACTCGGCTTTCAGCTTTTTCTAGGGTTTCCTTGGCCAAGAGGGAGTCCATTCAGTAATCTGGGAGGCTTGAGATTTTATTTTAGTTCACAATAGTTAGAAATTAACTAATAGTGTTGCTAACTCATTTGGGGGGTGACAAATAAGATCAGTCAGAAGCTGTCATTTGTAGATCCCTCGAGATGCTGAAGAATTTCTTTTCCCAGATTAGTTTTGTGTTCACAGTAGCAGTGGCACAGCTCTGAGAGAAGCCGCCAGGGCACTCTTGACTCACAGTGTCGTCCAGGGAGACACAGCAACAGAGCAGCCGACCCTGGCATGGTTCTGGGGGCTCCAACTGCAACTCCCCCAACACCCCAGCCCTCTAAGGCCACTAATTAGGAGGAAAATACAGTCTCTAGCTTTGTAGAGATTTTAGCAAAGTAAGCCCTAATTAGAGAGGGAACATTCTTTGTTTTGGTGAGTCTCAATTGTTTTATACATAAAGGAATCCTGAAAGGTCTCCCATTCAGTGCATGTCTTTGATGTGGAGAGAGGCTGTTCTCTCCCAAAGAGCATATTTCATGCACCCTGTAAATTCAGGGCTGAAGGGCTGGGAGGTGGGAGGCTCTGGAGGCCATGCACAGGTACACACAGCCTTTGATAAATGCAGCGGCTTCACTCCTTGAGTTTTGTTTTTGAACATCATGGTGTATGTAGCTCTTAACAGTCTCTCATTCCTGTCTTAGTGCATTGGGTGTTTTCGGATCTCAGTCTGGTTCAGCACGTGCTCTGTAGGTTTCCCAGCACTGGGGGACATCTGTAGAAGTTGGCATTCAGTTGCTCCTAACAACCATCCAAAACAAAGGGAGTCATGAGACTCCCACTAAGGAGAGCAAAGGCATCTCTTACACCTCATGAAGGCAAGTCATGTTTAAGATATGTCTGTGGTGCTTTGCTGTGCAACATATGAATAGGAACTGACAGTGATGGGAAATAGTTTATGGGAGAGCACTGTTTTGGACTAGCCTCCTTTGGTGGGCCACAGTAGATCAGACCAAACCAGGATGAAGTCTGCTATTCTTTGAATGTTTATGTTCCCTCCAAAATTCATGTGATGAGACTTACTCACCAATATGACAGTATTAAGAGGTGGGGCTTTTAAAAGGTGATTTGGTGATGAGGGCAGAGCCCTGGTGGATGGGATAAAGGCCTTTATAATAAAAGAGGTTTCACACAACATTTGGCCTCATGCTCTTCCACCTTCCACCACGTGAGGATGAAGCAACGGGGTGCCATCTTGGAAGCAGAGAGCCACCTTCACAAGACGCCAGTGCCAGCACCTGACCTTGGACTTCCCCACCCCCAGGACTGTGGGAAATAAATGTCTGTTTTTTATAAATTACCCAGTCTTGGGTATCTGTGTACAGTAGCACAAACAAAGGTAGAAATTGGTACGAAGAAGTGGGGTGTAGCTATAACAAATATCTGAGTAGTTTAGAAGTGCATGCTAGAAAAAGCCTGTATTTTCATGAACAGAGCCTTAAGGTGATTTTGATGAGGACACAGAAAAAGAGGAGAGCTGTAGAAAGAACCTCAGTCTTTTTAGTGATGATCTACGTGGTCATGATCAGAAGGCAGGTAGACATATGGACAGCAAAGGCCATACTCGTGAGGTCTTAGGTGGAAATGAGGAATATCTTACTGGAAACTGGAGGAAAGACCATCCTTATAACAAAGTGGCAAAGAACTTGGCTGAATTGTCTGTGTCTTGCTTTGTGGAAGGCAGAATTTGAGAGTAACATCACTAGGTCTAGGATATTTGGTGGAAGAAATATCTAAGCAAAGTGTCCAGGGTGCTGCATGGCTTTTTTCCACCCTGATTTCAGTCTATGATCTTTTCAACATCAATCAAATGTCAGCTTCTTTTCAATATTAAAATCTGGTATGAAGGAATAATAACAAATAGGAGTCAAACAATTCGGATAAGCATTTTAAAAAAATATGTTTAACACATGAACCTTATAACTATTTTATTCTGAACTTTTGACTATTATATTTATAGACATTTTCTAATAGAAATGCTGCCAACATTATCTCAGCTTTTTAAAAATAAGCATCCTCTGTCTCATTAAATATATTTTTAACAAACTATTTAGACCAAGCCAAATTTAACTCTTTAGTAGAACAAAATAAATAGACCATACTGTTCTGGTTATTTCTGTACAAATAACCAAATCAGGGCAACTCCTTGACCATATAATTAATTATTTGTACTCAGCTGTTTCATAGTAGAAAAGAGACAATTTAACATTACAGTTGTTCTTTGATACACACAATGAATTTAAATATTTTTAAATTATGACAGTTTAACGAAGTTCGTGGGAAGCCAAAAACAGAGGAGGAGGGGGTTTCAGAGATATCAGGGTATTCCTTATGGAGAGAATCTAACATACCAACTAGTCCCAACCAGATCTACGTGCATGCTGCATAATCTTCTTTCCAGAGTGGTCATTTCTCTATGATGTACAGACATGACAGGAGATGTGAAAATAAACCAAGATGAAAAATGAAAATCATTTTTCACCCAAATGAAAAAATCAAAGTCTATTTATTCTGAGCTTGCTGTAGCAAGGGACCTAGCCACCACCGCTTGCATTTAGGAGAGACTCAAAGACAGGCAGAGAAGAGGGAAAGCTTTATGGATGGTTTCAGGTGCGCCCTGAGTGGAGGCTGGAGGCAACGAACCAGCAGCGGGGCTTCCTGTGTGGTTGGTGAGGGGAGAAGAGTTGGCTTTCTCTATATGGTCATAAGCTGAAAATAGAGACAAAATTTAGAAACGCTATCAGTTATTAACCAAGTCCTGGCCATTTGGGACTGATGGTTGCAGAGGTAACTATGGATCACAGGCTGCTTCTTGGGCTGATCGCTGCAGAGTAGAGGTCAGAGTCCTATCTTCCCTTATGGTCTGGCCATCGTCCGTTTGTATATTCAGTGTCTCAGGGAGTTGAAAAACCACTTTTATATTCTTGGCCGATAAAACTGCTTTGGCTAAACTAACTTTTCCTCTTGGTAGCCATATGCTAATGACTCCCTAGTCTCCATTTCCCCAACTCTAGACGCATGCTCAACTGCCTGCCATGTATTTCCACTCAGGTTTCTCAATTAGAACAGGTCTAAAGTGCCACTCCAGAGATTCCCACACAACCCAGTTCCCTCTGCAGTGTTTCCTGGATCAAGCAAGGGCAGCTCCATGAACCCTGGAATCATCCTTGAATTTTATTTCTCTTACATTCTATCTGGAGTCTACCAGCAGATGCCGTGAGCTTCACCTTCAAAACATATCAGGGATTTAGACACTCCTCACACCCCTGGTGCAAGCACTGTCACCTGTGCCCTGGAGCATTTCAAAAGCTTCCAAACTGACCTTTCTTTTTCTATCTTAACCTCCTACATCTCTTCTCAGCTCCCTGTCAAAGGCGTCTAGTGGGACCTACCTTAGACCTCATTAGCCTTCTGCTCAAAACCCTCCCACAGTTCCTCGATTCACCATGGGTAAAAGCCAAAGTGCTCACTGTATCCCATGAGCTCCATGTGAACTGGGCTTCCCAGCTCTCTGCTCCACCACACTGTCTTCACAGCATTCCTCACGTACTCCAGGCACACTCGTGCCTCGGGACTCTCACACTTCCTGTTCACTCTTTCCAGAACCCTCTTCCCCAGATACCACACACTGCCTTCTTCACTTCTTTCCAGGCTGTCACAGTGAGCACCTGCCTTGGCCACCTTATCTAAAATTTCAACATGCTCCCTCACCATTTTATATTCCTATTCCCTGCTTTTGTTTTTGTCCTAACTACTCATCACTATCAACACTCTCTTTACTGTCTGTGTCTTGTTTCTTTCCTATTCACGGAGCTGGTGCTGATTGGAGCTCCACGAGGGCAGACTCTTTTACTTGTTTCATTTACTGCTGGACCCTGGAATCCAGAACAATGCCTGACCTGCCATGGGCACTCAGTAAGTATCTATTAAATAAATAATTCAGGGAGACATTCTCAAAATGATGAAAACATAAGAATATCACTGTGTGGATAGCACTTTAGAATTTAAAAAGCATTCTCACAAAATCTCTCTTATAAGGTAGATATTACATCCATTTTACAGGTGAGGAAACTGATTTCAGCAACCTAAAAGACATACCTTGATCTTATGTCTGGGAAGTGGCAAAGTCTAGATCTTCCAATGCCCCTGCCCAAAGCTCCTCCTCCCAGCCTTGACGTGTCTTTCCTATAGGCATGCTGGTTTCCCTGTTGGCATTCTGGTTCGCTCACTCACAGCTTCCCATGCAGGCTGCCCACAGCAATGGCCTCCCTGGGGGCCCTCTGCTTCCAGTCTCTCTTGTCTCTAGTCATCATTTACACTGACTCCAGAATGAATTCCTGAATCGCAAAATGTGATTATGATACTTCCCTGCTTTAAAGCCTTTCCTGGGATCCCACTGCTGCTCTTCCCAGAGCCCACCAAGGTCCAGATGCAGATGCCTTTCAGCCTGTTTCAGCCAACACCCCCGAGGGCCCACCCACCCTCCATGCAATTCCGTGGCTGAGCCATGAACTCCTGTCTTCCTTGTCATTCTTTAGTCCCTCTGTCTGAAGTCGCCCTTCCGAGTCTCCCACCCACCAAGGCTTTCCTGGAAGCTCTCTGCAAATCCTACATCAGAATTAACACTTAGCTCAGCTTTGGCACCCTCTGTTTGTCTTCTAACAGGCAAACCCATCCCTGGGCACAGAAACCATCTCACTCCTCTCTCTCACCTGCCCCACCACACTGCATATAAAATGTGCTCAGGAAGCATTCATGTAATTAAGTGAATAATGTTTTACAATAGGAAAAGTAGAGTCCCTTATTTTCTCATCACATGTTTGAGGAGCCTGGGCAGGCCAGGGAAAGCAAATGGAACACCCATAATCAGCTTCAGAATATTACTGGGGTACAAATGTTTAGGTTATATATATTGCCTCTGCCCTGCCTAGGTCAATGCTACAAGCGTGCCCATGCCCCAGACAGTGTGCACTGCACCCATTAGGTGTGAATATATCATTCCCTCCTCCCCGCTCCCACCAGCTCAACACCCAACGAATGTTACTCCCTTATGTGCACTTAAGTGTTGATCAATTTATACCAATTTGATGGTGAGTACATGTGGTGCTTGTTTTTCCACTCTTGTGATTCTTCACTTAGGACAATGCACTCCAGCTCCATCCAGGATAATATAAGAGGTGCTATATCACCATTGTTTTTTTTGTGGTTGAGTAGTACTCCATTGTAGACATATACCACATTTTATGAACACTCTCTTTATCATGTATTGATGGGCACTTGGATGGTTTCCACATCTTTGCAATTGTGAATTGCGCTGCTATAAACATTCAAGCACAGATGTCTTTTTTTATAGAATGTCTTTTTTTCTACAGGTTATCTTCCTGATGCAGCAGGGGTAAAAGGAAGCATCCAAACATTAGGAAAATTAGGGACAAAGAAATAAAAAAATAAACAGTGCTTAGATGAACCATCACTGTATTGGTACAATACCTGGACAGAAGGAATGATAAACTAGGGGGAAAAAAGGCCCTCTGTGAAGATGAGAAGCTGCAACCCTCATGACTTAGACCATTTTGATGTCAACAGACAAATGGACCTTGTCACGTGGAGCTGCTATGGGTGTTTTTACACTGCCGTAGATCACAAGGCCTGACAGCTCCTGCAGCCTGAGCGATCCCTGCCAGGCTGAGGTCAGAGGCTTGATGGGCTCATCTGGAAGAGAAATATTTCACCCTGCTAGGGAGAAAGGACTGGCTGACCTTGCAGGGCATTGCCATCCCCTTCTTCCCACAACTCCAATGCATAGAATTCACGAGAACAATCACACTCTGTCACAATCTGTGAATAGATTCATCAAAAACCTCCACCAACCTCTGATACTTTCACGTAAATTGTTTTCAATTTCCTTTGTCACTGAAAGGCAATGTTGTTGAACTCAAAGTATTCATGTGAGTGATTGAAAGATTGCTCTAAATTTAAGGCGAACTTTAAAAATGTGTTCTCTGAGAGCCAGATTGCCTTAGGAAGCCATTAAAGTAGAAAAATAAACACAGCACATAAAAATTTCAAATGCCACAAATCCTAAGATTTATTTATGTTATTTATACAAATGGAGGAGGTAGGACAAGAGTGTTTTACTGAGAGCTGAAGACTTAATTTTCCAGAGTGAGGAACTGACAGTGTGAAACTCAAATGGGGAAAGGGGTGAGGCAGAGACACTGCTCCGTGGGAGGTGAGGGTGGTTTTGAACAGGGTGGTAGCAGTGGAGGGGCTGAGACATGATAAGTCCTCCATACATCTGAAGCTAGAGGTGATAGGTCTTGCTGATAAACTGGAGTTAGAACACAAGAGAAAAATAGAAGTCAACCACAACACCAAGGTTTTTGGCCTGAGTGGCTGGAGTTGCCATTTACCAAAATAAAGAAGATTTAAAAAGGAGCAGATTGTGTCAATTGATCATGAGAATTGCATCATCAATTGATGCAGAAAAGGTATTTGAGAAAATCCAGCCACCATTCATGATAAAAACTCTCAGAAAACTAAGATCAGAGGGAACTTCCTCAACTCAACAAAGGGCACCTGGGGGGGGCAGGGGCATAGGCAAACTCACACCTAACAGGCACAGTGCACACCATCCGAGTGATGGACACACTTGTAACTTTCACTCAAACTGTATAAAAGTAATTCATATAACCAAACATTTGTACCCCCATAATATTCTGAAATAAAAATAATGGTGATAAAGAGCATCTATATCTGACATCATACTTCATGGTCAGAGACATCTGGAATCAAGAGAAGTTTTTCATAAAGGTTGAAAGACATTGAGCACTCCTGTATGCCGTGTGAATGGTGTGACACAGTGGGAAATACCCTGATGTAGGAGAAGGAAGAGGGAGCGCAGGAGTGGTGTCATTGAGTGATGACAGGGGATGGGATCTGGCAGACAAGTGACAGGGTTGGCCCCAGCCAGGAAAGCAAACAGCTGAACCATGCTAATCACTTAGCGGCCACACATGAGCATACAAACACCCAGATGAGAGACTCCATGGCTGATTCCATTTTCTCAGAGGATCAGAGACCAAAGTCGTTAGCTGAGAACAGTAATGAGGAAGAAGATGGTGGTGGGTTGAGGAGAGAATGAAAAGGAAAATGATCACCTTGGAGAGTGGGGGAGTGTCAGGGGGCACTGTCAGTCCATCGGGGCTTAGTGATTGTCAACTTAAAGTAAAGCCAGTCAACATTTTTCTCCAGCCACAATGACTTACTTGACAGACATCAATCAAGAGTTGAGTGTCTTCTGCTATGGGATTTTTCCAAGTTGGTGCAAAGGAGGAAAAAGAATCCAGGGAGATGAGAGTATAGGCAAAGGAGAAGTTACAGTCATGCAACATGACATCACACAGGATAGAGGAAAGTGAGGACATGAAGGATTACAGGAAAGATGGACTGTAAACACCACTGGGGGTCCAAGAAGGTTTGAGAGTTCTGATGTCAGAGAGGGTGATGTAGACAGGTAGGAAGCATCAGTCAAAGAGTGGCATTCTTAAAATGGACACTATGGAGAGGAGCCAGGTTATCTTCAGCGACAAGTATAGAATATAACTATAGTTACAGGTGGCAGGCATCATGTGAGGGTCAAGGTCATTGGAGAAGAGGAGGACAAGAAAATAAAGAAGCCAAGCTATCAGAAGGACCATCAGTGTGGACATTGAAAGATCTGGAATTATGGCAGCAGTGTTAGAGAGAGCAGGGCAGGTGCTGAAGTCTTGCTGTACTGTGAGGAGGAGGACAGAGTCTGGAGGTGACTATGCTGAGGAAGCCTAGTGAGTAATGCATTCTAGTGCATTATGAGCTGCTTCCTCCTTTAGGGAGGAGCAAGGGACAGCAGTCTGGATGTTGCAGTGAGGACAAGGTGGGCAGCTACTCTACATCCAGGCCTAGTGTCACAAGGGCTGAATGAATTGACATCACTACAAGGGAAACGGTATTCTCAAGTAAGAGCAAGATTTTGCTCAGAGCAGGAAGGAAGAGGAACACAAGAGGCTCATGAAGAATTGACTGGTGATGTGCCATGAGCTCCAGAGGCTTCAGGAGAGGGGTTTAGGGATCTGAAGAGGGATAGGAGAAAGGAGGGGTGTTCAGGACTTTGGTGGCAATCTGGGAGTCTAGGGGTTCTTTTGGCAACTAGAGAAACAGAAACAAAGGGTCTTGCACTATTGCATCTGATGTATGTTTTCCTAGGTAAAATGAAGTGCTGAAACCATGAGTATTAGGAAGAAGGGTGTGGGTGAGTAAGTTGCCAGGGTCACTGCTCTCTGGGCTCTTCACTCCTGCCTATGACACTGTGATCAGGGGACAGTGAAGTTGCTGGGACCATGGGGACTGGAGGAGCATTTTCCAATTCTGGGAATTGTCAATGTGGAGGCTGGGGGAGTGATATATCCCCACGCGCTTCAGCAAAGCAACTCCAGATCTGAAGATGAGCCATGGGATAGCTCAGAGTTTTAGGTTCTAACCAAAATTTGTTTTCTAGATTTCTCCCCTCTCCTTGGTGTTAAAGAATACATTTATAAAGAAAATGTTAAGTTATTCAACTCTTGGGTTTAGTAGCAATGGTTTGAACGCTAGGAATGCCCTAACCTAGCAAATAACACCATAGGTTAGGGAAAGGAAAAAGAGAGAGGGGTGAAAAACAAGGTGGAGAGGGAAGAAAGGATTGGGAGAGTTTTTTAAGCCTTATACTTCAGCCTAAAAATAATGATAATCCACTGAAATGTTATAGGCAGGGGAAAGGTATGATCAGATTTACTTTACAGAAAAGTGACATCTCTTTGGAATATTGCATCTGTTGTCACAGGGCTTCAAATGAACATTGTATAGCTCCTGTTACATTTACCAAGTATAAACTGAATGACTTAAGGCAAATTTTATATAATTTCTCTGAGCCTTAAACTAGAGTATCGTAATAATGTGGATAATGCAGTCTATTTCTGAGATGTTAGAGAATGTATCTGTCAGGATTCTCCAAGGAAATGGAACCAATAGACTATATAGAGACATACATGAGGGAATTTATGATGGAAATTGGCTCATGCAATTATGGAGGATGAGAAATCCCATCATAGGCCACCTGCAAACTGGAGAACCAGGAAAACCAGTGGTATAATTCAGTCTGAGTCTGAAGGCCTGAAAACCAGGGCAGCTGATAGTGTAACTCCCCATCCAAGGCTGAAGGCCTGAGAACACAGGGAGTCAATGGTATAAGTCCCAGAGTCCGAAGGCCCAAGAACCTGGAGCTCTGATGTCCAAGGGCAGGAGAAGATGGGTGCCCCAGCTCTAGAAAGAGTGTGAATGTGCTCTTCCTCCACTTTTTGTCTTGCTCAGGCCCTCAACGGATTGGATCATGTCCACTCACCTTGGAAATGGCAGATCTTTACTCAGGGCACTGATTCAGATGCTAGTCTCTTCTAGAAACACCTTCGCAGACACACCCAGAAATAATGTTTTACCAGTTATCTGGTTATCCCTTAACCCAATTAAATTGACACGAAATAACTATCACAGAGAATTAAATGTGTAATTCACATCAAAGATCTCCCATGAACTGAATGCTTGGAGGTGCCCATAAATGCTAATAGTTTTCACAAGGCTTTTTTTTAGTATGTATCTGTTACAATTAGGATTTTGTCATTTGGTACACAAAAACATCCATAATATTTTCTAAGAAAATATATAATATGAAGAATTCCAGAAAACAGTCCCTTTGATATTAAATATAGCAATCTGTATTTTATCTCTTACAATAGATTTTTGCCTCTTTTGTCCATCCTCTCCTTCCCTCTCTCATCTTGAAATAAAAATGTTCAGATGGCTGGCAAGTTGTCAGAAAATCGTATCTTTTATAAATATAAAGAGGCCTCTCTTCTTTGTTCTTCAACTAGCAAATATAGTGAAGAGACAGTAAAGTCAACCAGAACCCATCACTCCATTCCCTGTGAGTTTGCTGTGCCAAAGAGATGCTTTTCCACCTCTTCATCTTTTCTTTCAATTTAAAATTAAAAATTTAATACCCAAAGCATGAGCAACAAAAGAAAAACCAGATTGGACTTCATGAAACTTAAAACTTTTGTGCATTAAACGACATTAGTAAAAAAGTAAAAATCTGTAATCTACAGAATGAGAGAAAATATTTGCAAATCATACGTCTAATAAAGGTCTAGGATCCAAAGCATATATTTAAAAAAAAAGTTCTTAAAACAGCAAAAGGGACAAACACCCACTTAAAAAATTGGCAAAGGACATGAATAGACATTTCTCCAAAGAAGATACACAAATGGCGAAAATGCCATTCAAAGATGGCTACATTCAAAGATGGCTCTATTGAAAGATACTCCAAAATCATTAATCATTAGCAAAATGCAAACCAAAACCACAGAGTAATACCAACTTTATACCTGCTAGAAAGGGCTACAATAAAAAAAGACAGACAGTAACAAGTCTTGGTTGGGATGTGAATGTAAAATGGTGCAGCCACTTTGGAAAGCAGTGTGGTAGTTCCTCAAAAGGTTAAACATTGAGTTACCATACAACCCACTCATTTTCACCCAAGAGAAATGAAAAAAAGTCACACAAAAACTTATACATGAATACTCATAGTAGCTAAATGTAGAAAATAATCCACTGTCCATCAGCTGATGAATGAGTGAATGTGATGACGTACACTGGAATCTTTTCAGCATAGAAAGTAATGAAGTACTGACACATGCTACTCTGGGAACCCATTCAGATCCCCAAAGTTGGTATGAAGATTACTGTAAACCAAAGACATTTGAGATTCAATAGATGCAGAAAGAAACTTCCCTTATCCTACTAGAAACAAACTTCTGGAGTAACAGCCAGGAAAAAGATGAAGAAGATCACTTGTACCTGCATAACAAACATTGTCACAAATTTTCTTTTTTTTTTTAATTATTTTTATTTCAGCATATGATGGGGGTACAAATGTTTAGGTTACATATATTGCCTTTGCCCCACCCGAGTCAGAGTTTCAAGTGTGTCCATTCCCCAGACAGTGCACATCCATTAGGTGTGTATAAACCCATCCTCTCCTTCCCTCTCTCATCTGCCCAACACCCAATGAATGTTATTACTATATGTCCACTTAAGCATTTATCAGTTAATACCAATTTGCTGGTGAGTACATGTGGTGCTTTTTTTCCATTCTTGGGATACTTCACTTAGTAAAATGGGTTCCAGCTCTATCTAGGATAGTACAAGAGGTGCTAGATCACTATTGTTTTTTGTAGCTGAATAGAACTCCATGGTATACATATACTACATTTTATTAATCCACTCATGTATTGACAGACACTTGGGTTTTTTCCACATCTTTACAATTGTGAATTGTGCAGCTATAAACATTCTAGTGCAGATGTCTTTTTTATACAATGTCTTCTGTTCTTTTGGGTAGATGCCCAGTAATGGGATTGCTGGATCAAATGGTAGTTCTACTTATATCTCTTTGAGGTATCTCCATATTACTTTCCACAGATGTTGCACTAGTTTGCAGTCCCACCAGCAGTGTATGAGTGTTCCTATCTTTCTACATCCACACCAATATTTAGTGTTTTGGGACTTTTTGATAAAGGCCATTCTCACTGGGGATAAATGATATCTCATTGTGGTTTTGATTTGCATTTCCCTGATGATTAGAGATGTTGAGCATTTTTTTATATGTTTGTTAGCCATTAGTCTATCTTCTTTTGAAAAGTTCTGTTTATGTCCTTTGCCCACTTTTTGATACGGTTGTCTGATTTTGTCTTGCTGATTTTCCTGAATTCTATATAGATTCTAGATAGCCCTTTACTGGATGTGTAACATGCGAATATTTTCTCCCATTCTGTAGATTATCTGTTTGCTCTTGTGATAGTTTCATTGGCTGTGCAGAAGCTTTTTCATTTGATCAGGTCCCATTTACTTATTTTTATTGCTGCTGAGATTGCCTTTGGGGTCTTCTTCATAAATTCTTTCCCTAGGCCAATGTCTGTAAGAGTTTTTTCAAAATTTTCTTCTAGAATTCTAATAATTTCACACCTAAGGTTCAAGTCTGTTACCCAGCATGAGTTGATTTTTGTGAGAGGTGAAAGGTGTGGGTCTTGTTTCAGTCTTCTACACGTGGATATCCAGTTTTCCCAGCACCATTTATTGAATAAAGATTCTTTCCCCCGCCATGTATGTTTTTGTCTGCTTAGTCAAAGATTAGATGGCTATATGTGGACGGTTTTATATCTGGGTTCTCAGTTCTGTTCCACTGATCAATGTCCCTGTTCTTGTGCCAGCCTCAAGGTGTTTTACTTATTATAGCCTTGAAGTATAGTTTGAAGTCTGGTAAACTGATGCCTCCCAATTTGTTACTTTTGCTTAAGATTGCTTTCACTCTATGCAGTCTTCTCTGGTTCCATACAAAGTGTAGAATTATTTTTTCTACATCTATGAAAAATTATGGTCGTATCTTAATAAGGATTGCATTGGAGAAAAAATGATGGAGTAGAGGTAACTCTCCGGACTCCTGCTCCCAGAGGAGACACAGATCTTGGTCTCCTATGTGCAAGTGGATCTCCCCACTACAAGGACAGCCTGGAGAATCCGGAGAGGAGCAACATGGAACTCTCATAAAAGGATAAACAAGGTGATCGGGAGATAACATCACGTAGTACTCTGGAGAGTGCAAAGCAAACAATAGGGCGAGTGGGAGGGTGCCGGCCCGCCAGGCCAGGGGGTGAAGTAGGATCAGACCCACAGGAGAACTCCTTGCTTCCCCATTGACCTCCACACCCACCCAGCCAGAGACCTGTCTGAACCTAGTGTGAAATCGCAGCAGAAGAAGAGGGTGCTGGAGGGTGCAGTTGATGGTGAAAGGCGGCGGTGTGGTCCCCCCTGAGCCTGGTGCCAGGAGGCTCCAAGACGGGAGGAAACTGATCTGTGCAGACTGGGGAGACCGTTAGAGGTCTCGCCTCTGGTAACCAGGGAGACTAAGTGGGGGCTCTAAGTTGAAACTGCCCCGGGCAAATAAAACCACACAGGGTGGGTCAGTAAAAGCGTGGGCTCTGACTGAACAGGCAGTCAGGCAGGCAGCGTGGAGGAACCTACGGGGTGTCTTATTGACCCAGGCTCCCAACCCAGCACCGGCTGCACCCTAATCAGTCGCCCCCAGTACTGGTGCCCTACAAGTGGGCTAGCGGTCACCATTGAGGGGGTCCACAGCCCAGCCATCAGCAGGCAAGTCCTCTGCCCCCGCCCAGCCTAGAGTCTCTCCTGGCAAATCCCACCCCTACACAATCTGCGATCGGCTTGTCAGGCCTGGCTCCATCAAGGAACTACTGAGATGTCTAACAGCCTAGGGGAGTTACAGCCACTGGGGTGCAGGGCATGCAGGGCAGACTGGGGAGATACCACCTCCCCTCAGCCCGCATCTCTCTTGCCGAAAGTGGTAGGCTCCACCCCTCGAGGCGGGCGAGACAAGAAAACCTACTTTCCTCAAAAGCTACTCCTGTCAGGGGAACCTTCCAAGTGTGGCGGAGGAGCTCCCCCCAGTGATTGATTAAGAAACTACACAAAGTAGACGACTGAGCTCTAGTAATTGACCCAGATGGGGAGGGCCAATGCAATTCAAAAAATCAAGCCAAAAATACTCCCCCTAGGAGATACACCAGCTCTCAAGAAATAGAGTCTGAACAAACCCAAAACACAAAAATGACAGAAGAAGAATTCCAAAATTGGATTGTAAAAAAGCTCAATGAAATGCAAGAAAAAATGGATAACCAACACAAAGAAACTACAAAGAAGACGCAACAATTGAAAAAAGATTCACTAAAGAGAATGACATCTTGAAGAAGAATCAATAAGACATCCTCGATATGAAGGATTTATTCAGGGAAATTCAAAACACAGTGGAAAGCCACAAAAATAGGGTGGACCAAACAGAAGAAAGAATCTCAGAGCTGGAAGACAACTCATTCAAATCAAATAAGTTAATCACAGAGTTAGAGCAGAAAAATAAGAGACATGAGTAAAGCTTACAAGAATTGTGGGATTATACGAAGAAAAATAACCTGTGGGTCCACGGGATTCCGGAGAAGGAGGAAGAAAAACCCAAGGGTTAGATAAGCTTTTTGAAGAAATAATTGAGGAAAACTTCCCAGGTCTAACCAGTAACCTAGAATTAGAAATACGAGAGGCCAAAAGGACTCCTGGGAGATACAATGCAAACAAGAAAACACCACGCCATGTAGTCATCAGACTGACGAAAATATTAACAAAAGAGATTCTCCTACAAGCTGTTAGGTGCAGGAAGGAAGTTACATACAAAGGAAAACCAATCTAAATAACTCCAGATTTCTCAACTAAAACAATACAAGCAAGGAGGGAAGGGAGACCCACTCTCACTGTTTTAAAACAAAATAACACCCAGCCTAGAATCTTGTACCCTGCAAAACTAAGCTTCATATATGAAGGAGAAATTAAGACATTCTCAGATAAGCAAAGTCTAAGAGAATTCACCAAGACAAGACCAGCCATACAAGAAGTACTCAAAACAGTGTTATGCACGGTACACCATAATAAAAACTGATTAATATAAAAACAACCAAAACCCAAAGATTAAAGGCCAGATATCACTACGGCTCAAGAGAGAAATCAAAGCAACAACATCCAACCCAACAGAATAAACAGTAATCTACCTTACCTAACAGTTCTCTCAACAAATGTGAATGGCTTAAACTCTCCACTCAAGAGACATAGGCTGCCTGAATGGATAAGAAAATACAGGCCAAGTATATGCTGTCTTCAGGAAACACATCTAACCTGCAAGGATGCATATAGACTAAAAGTAAGAGGGTGGAGATCACTATTCCAGGCAAGTGGAAGCCAAAAGAAGGCTGGCGTGGCAGTTCTAATTTCAGACGATTTAGTTTTTAAACCAACAAAAGTAGTGAAAGACAAAGAGGGTCGTTATATAATGGTGAAGGGCACACTTCAACAAGAAGAGATAACAATTTTAAATATATATGCACCCAACTTAGGTGCACCCAGTTTCATAAAGCAACCTTTACTGGATCTAAGCAAATGGATTAATAGCAACTCCATAATCACCAGAGATTTCAACACCCCACTGACGGCACGAGACAGATCCTCTAAACAGAAAATTAATAAAGAAATAATGGACTTAAACAAAACTCTAGAACAATTGGGTCTGACAGACATTTACAGAACATTCTACCCAAAATCCACGGAATATACGTTCTTCTCATCAGCTCACGGGACATTCTCTAAGATTGACCATATCCTAGGACACAAAGAAAATCTCAAGAAATTTAAAAAAATAGAAATCATACCATGTACCTTCTCAGATCACAGTGGAATAAAAGTAGAAATCAACCCTAACAGAAACTCACATTTCTACACAAAAACGTGGAAATTAAACAACCTCCTAATAAATGATTACTTCGTAAATGAAGAAATCAAGACAGAAATAAAAAAGTTCTATGAAGAAAACGACAATGAAGAGACAAGTTATCAACTCCTCAGGGACACAGCTAAAGCAGTTCTGAGAGGAAAGTTTATCTCCATAAATGCCTATAACCAAAAGACAAGAAGATCACAAATAGACAATCTAATGAAACGACTCAAAGAGCTGGAAAAAGAAGAACAGACCAACCCCAAACCCAGCAGAAGAAGTGAAATCAACAAGATCAAATCAGAACTAAACGAAATTGAAAACAAGGAAGCTATTCAGGAGATTAATAAAACAAAAAGTCGGTTCTTTGAAAAAATAAACAAAATTGACACACCATTGGCTAAGCTAACAAAAAGCAGAAAAGAGAAATCTCTAATAAGCTCCATCAAGAATAAAAAAGGATATATCACAACTGATCCCAAAGAGATACAAGATACAGTTTATGAATACTACAAAAATCTTTATGCACACAAACTGGAAAATGTGGAGGAAATGGCCAAATTTCTGGAAACACACAGCCTCCCTAGGCTCAACCAGGAAGAAATAGATTCCCTGAACAGAACAATCTCAACAGCTGAAATAGAAACAGCAATTAAAAATCTTCTTAAAAAGAAAAGTCCGGGTCCAGATGGCTAAACACCTGAATTTTACCATACCTACAAAGAAGAACTAGTACCTATCTTGCAGAAACTATTCCACAACACCGGAGAAGAACGGAAACCTCCCCGACACCTTTTATGAAGCGAATATTACTCTGATACCAAAACCAGGAAAGGATGCAACAAAAAAAGAAAACTACAGACCAATATCCCTAATGAATATAGATGCAAAAATTTTCAACAAAATCTTAGCTAACCGAATCCAACGCTTATCAAAAAAATAATCCACCACGACCAAGTGGGCTTCATCCCAGGGATGCAGGGATGGTTCAACATACGTAAATCTATAACTGCAATTCACCACTTAAACAGAAGCAAAAACAAACACCACATGATTCTTTCAATAGATGCAGAAAAAGCTTTTAACAAAATTCAACACCCTTTCATGATACGAACACTTAAGAAAATAGGCATAGAAGGGACATACCTAAAAATGATACAAGCCATATATGACAGACCCATAGCCAACATCATACTGAATGGGGAAAAATTGAAATCATTCCCACTTAGAACTGGAACCAGACAAGGCTGCCCACTATCTCCACTTCTGTTCAACATAGTACTGGAAATCTTGGCTACAGCAATCAGACAGGAAAATGGAATCAAAGGTATCCAAATAGGGGCAGAAGAGATCAAACTTTCACTGTTTGCTGATGATATGATATTGTATCTAGAAAACCCCAAGGATTCAACCAAGAAACTCCTGGAACTGATCAATGAATTTAGTAAAGTCTCAGGATACAAAATCAATACACAAAATCAGAGGCATTCATATACGCCAACAACAATCTCATTGAGAACCAAATCAAAGACTCAATTCCCTTCACAATAGCAACAAAGAAATTAAAGTACCTAGGAATATACTTAACCAAGGATGTAAAAGAACTCTACAGGGAGAACTATGAAACACTGAGGAAGGAAATAGCAGAGGATGTAATCAGATGGAAATCCATACCATGCTCGTGGATCGGCAGACTCAATATCATCAAAATGTCTATACTACCCAAACTGATCTACAGATTCAATGCAATACCTATTAAAATCCCATCAGCATTGTTCACAGATATAGAAAAAATAATTTTACGCTTCATATGGAACCAAAGAAGACCCCGAATATCAAGAGCAATTCTAGGCAACAAAAACAAAATGGGAGGCATTAATATGCCAGATATCAAACTATACTACAAAGCTGTAGTAATTAAAACAATATGGTATTGGCACAAAAACAGGAATATTGACCAGTGGAACAGATGTGAGAATCCTGATATAAAACCATCCTCATATAGCCATCTAATCTTTGACAAAGCAGACAAAAACATACACTGGGGAAAAGAATTCCTCTTCAAGAAATGGTGCTGGGAAAACTGGATAGCCACCTGTAGAAGGCTAAAACAGGACCCACACCTTTCACCTCTCACAAAAACCAACTCACGCTGGATAACAGACTTAAACCTAAGGTATGAAACTATTAGAACTCTAGAGGAAAAAGTTGGAAACACTCTCCTAGACATTGGCCTGGGCAAAGAGTTTATGAAGAAGTCCCCAAAGGCAATCACAGCAGCAACAAAAATAAATAAATGGGACATGATCAAACTACAAAGCTTCTGCACAGCCAAAGAAATAGTCATGAAAGTAAACAGACAACCTACAGAATGGGAGAAAATTTTTGCATCCTATGCATCCCATAAGGGACTGATAACTAGAATATACTTAGAACTCACGAAAATTAGGAAGGAAAAATCAAATAACCCCATTAAAAAGTGGGCAAAGGACTTGAACAGAAACTTTTCTAAAGAAGACAGAAGAATGGCCAACAAACATATGAAGAAATGCTCAACATCTCTAATCATCAGGGAAATGCAAATCAAAACCACAATGAGATTTCACTTAACCCCAGTGAGAATGGCCTTTATCAAAAAATCTCCAAACAATAAATGCTGGCGTGGTTGCGGAGAGAGAGGAACACTCCTACACTGCTGGTGGGACTACAAACTAGTTCAACCTCTGTGGAAAGCAATATGGAGATACCTTAAAGCGATACAAGTGAATCTACCATTTGATCCAGCAATCCCATTGCTGGGTATCTACCCAAAAAATCCAATGACACTCTACAAAAAAGACACCTGCACTCGAATGTTTATAGCAACACAATTCATAATTGCAAGGCTGTGGAAACAGCCCAAGTGCCCATCAATCCAAGAATGGATTAATAAAATGTGGTATATGTATACCATGGAGTACTATTCAGCTCTTAGAAACAACGGTGATATAGCACATCTTATATTTTCCTGGTTAGAGATGGAACCCATACTACTAAGTGAAGTATCCCAAGAATGGAAAAACAAGCACCAGATATATTCTCCAGCAAACTGGTATTAACTGAGTAGCACCTAAGTGGACACATAGGTACTACAGTAATAGGGTATTTGGCAGGTGGGAGGGGGGAGGGGGCGGGTATATACATACATAATGAGTGAGATGTGCACCATCTAGGGGATGGTCATGATGGAGACTCAGACTTTTGGGGGGAGGGGGGTAAATGGGCATTTATTGAAATCTTAAAATCTGTACCCCCATAATATGCCGAAAGAAAAAAAAAAAGAAAAAGAAAGCCAAAAAAAAAAAGAAATAATGGACTTAAAGGAAACTCTAGAACAATTGGGTCTGACTGAAATTTACAGGACATTCTACCCCAAATCCACTGAATATACGTTCTTCTCATCAGCACATGGGACATTCTCTAAGATTGACCATATCCTAGGACACAAAGTAAACCTCAAGAAATTTAAAAAAATACAAATCATACCATGTACCTTCTCAGATCACAGTGGAATAAAAGTAGAAATCAACCCTAAGAGAAACTCACACTTCTGCACAAAAATATGGAAATAAAACAACCTCCTACTAAATGATTACTTCATAAATGAAGAAATAAAGATGGAAATAAAAAAAATTCTATGAAGAAAACAACAATGGAGAGACAAGTTATCAACTCCTCTGGGACACAGCTAAAGCAGTTCTGAGAGGAAAGTTTATTTCCATAAATGCCTATAACCAAAAGACAAGAAGATCACAAATAGACAATCTAATGAAACGACTCAAAGAGCTGGAAAAAGAAAAACAGACCAACCCCAAACCCAGCAGAAGTGAAATTAACAAGATCAAATCAGAACTAAATGAAATTGAAAACAGGGAAGCTATTCAGGAGATTAATAAAACAAAAAGTTGGTTCTTTGAAAAAATAAACGAAATTGACACGCCATTGGCTAGGCTACCGAAAAGCAGAAAAGAGAAATCTCTAACAAGCTCCATCAGGAACAAAAAAGGAGATATCACAACTGATCCCAAGAAAATACAACACATAATTTATGAATACTACAAAAATCTTTATGCACACAAACTGGAAAATGTGGAGGAAATGGATAAATTTCTGGAAACACACAGCCTCCCTAGGCTTAACCAGAAAGAAATAGGTTTCCTGAACAGACCAATCTCAAGATCTGAAATAGAAACAGCAATTAAAAATCTTCTTAAAAAGAAAAGTCCCGGTCCAGATGGTTTCACACCCGAATTTTACCACACTTACAAGGAAGAAGTAGTACCTATCTTACAGAAACTATTCCACAACATTGAGAAGAATGGAAATCTCCCCAACATGTTTTATGAAGTGAATATTACTCTGATACCAAAACCAGGAAAGGATGCAACAAAAATAGAAAACTACAGACCAATATCCCTAATGAATATAGATGCAAAATTTTTCAACAAAATCCTAGCTAACCGAATCCAGACGCTTATCAAAAAAATAATCCACCACGACCAAGTGGGCTTCATCCCAGGGATGCAGGGATGGTTCAACATACGTAAATCTATAAATGCAATTCACCACTTAAACAGAAGCAAAAACAAACACCACATGATTCTTTCAATAGATGCAGAAAAAGCTTTTGACAAAATTCAACACCTTTTCATGATACGAACACTTAATAAAATAGGCATAGAAGGAACATATCTAAAAATGATACAAGCCATATATGACAGACCCATAGCCAACATCATACTGAATGGGGAAAAATTGAAATCATTCCCACTTAGAACTGGAACCAGACAAGGCTGCCCACTATCTCCACTTCTGTTCAACATAGTGCTGGAAGTCCTAGCTACAGCAATCAGACAGGAAAGTGGAATTAAAGGTATCCATATAGGGGCAGAAGTGATCAATCTTTCACTGTTTGCTGATGATATGATAATATATTTAGAAAAACCCAAAGATTCAACCAAGAAACTCCTGGAACTGATCAATGAATTTAGTAAAGTCTCAGGATACAAAATAAATACACAAAATCAGAGGCATTCATATATGCCAACAACAATCAAATTGAGAACCAAATCAAAGACTCAATTCCCTTCACAATAGCAACAAAGAAATTAAAGTACCTAGGAATATACTTAACCAAGGAGGTAAAAGACCTCTACAGGGAGAACTATGAAACACTGAGGAAGGAAATAGCAGAGGATGTAAACAGATGGAGCTCCATACCATGCTCGTGGGTCGGTAGACTCAACATCATTAAAGTGTCTATACTACCCAAACTGATCTACAGATTCAATGCAATACCTATTAAAATCCCATCAGCATTCTTCACAGATATAGAAAAAATAATTTTACGCTTAGTATGGAATCAAAGAAGGCCCTGAATATTAAAAGCAATTCTAGGCAACAAAAACAAAATGGGAGGTATTAATATGCCAGATATCAAACTATACTACAAAGCTGCAGTAATTAAATTAATCTGGTATTGGCACAAAAATAGGAATATGGACCAGTGGAACAGATCTGAGGACCCTGATATAAAACCATCCTCATATAGCCATCTAATCTTTGACAAAGCAGACAAAAACATACGCTGGGGAAAAGAATCCCTTTTAAATAAATGGTGCTGGGAAAACTGGATAGCCACTTGTAGAAGGCTAAAGCAGGACCCACACCTTTCACCTCTCACAAAAATCAACTCATGCTGGATAACAGACTTAAACCTAAGGTATGAAACTATTAGAATTCTAGAGGAAAATGTTGGAAACACTCTCCTAGACATCAGCCTAGGCACAGAGTTTATGAAGAAGTCCCAAAGGCAATCACAGCAGCAACAAAAATAAATAAATGGGACATGATCAAACTACAAAGCTTCTGCACAGCCAAAGAAATAGTCATGAAAGTAAACAGACAACCTACAGAATGGGAGAAAATTTTTGCATCCTATGTATCTGATAAGAGGCTGATAACTAAAATATACTTAGAACTCGTGAAAATCAGCAAGAAAAAATCAAATAACCCTATTAAAAAGTGGGCAAAGGACTTGAACAGAAACTTTTCTAAAGAAGACAGAAGAATGGCCAACAAACATATGAAGAAATGCTCAACATCTCTAAACATCAGGGAAATGCAACTCAAAACCACAATGAGAAATCACTTAACTCCAGTGAGAATGGCCTTTATCAAAAAGTCTCCAAACAATAAATACTGGCGTGGATGTGGAGAGAGAGGAACACTCCTACACTGCTGGTGGGACTGCAAACTAGTTCAACCTCTGTGGAAAGCAATATGGAGATACCTTAAAGTGACACAAGTGGATCTACCATTTGAGCCAGCAATCCCATTACTGGGCATCTACCCAAAAAATCCAATGACACTCTACATAAAAGACACCTGCACCCGAATGTTTGTAGCAGCACAATTCATAATCACAAGGCTATGGAAGCAGCCAGGGTGCCCTTCAATCCAAGAAGGGAGTCTTTGATTTGGTTCTCAGTTTGACTGTTGTTGGCATATAGGAATGCTACTGATTTCTGTACACTGAATTTGTAACTGAAACTTTGCTGAATTTTTTCATAAATTCCAGTAGTCTCATGGCAGAATCATTGGGGTTTTCTAGATATAAGATCATATCATCAGCAAAGAGTGATAGTTTGACATCTTCTGTCCCCATTAGGATGCCCTTGACTTGCTTCTCTTGTCTGATTTCTCTGGCTAAGACTCCTAGCACTATGTTGAATAGAAGCAGTGATAAAGGGCAACCTTGTCTGGTTCTAGTTCTAAGGGGGAATGTTTCCAATCTTTCCCCATTCAGTATGGCTGTGGGTTTGTTATATATGGCTTGTATCATTTCCAGGTAAGTCCCATCTATGCCTATTTTGTTAAGCGGTCTTATCATAAAGGGATGTTGAATTTTATTGAATGCCTTTTCCGCATCTATTGAGAGGATCAGATAGTCTTTGTTTTTGCTTCTATTTGTGTGGTGAATTACATTTATAGTTTTGTGTATGTTGAACCAACTCTGCATCTCTGGGATGAAGCCCACTTGGTCATGATGGATCATTTTTTTAATAAGCACCTGAATTCGGTTTGCTAGGATTTTATTGAGAATTTTTGCATCTATATTCATAAGTGATATTGGTTTGCAGTTTTGTTTTTTTTTTGTTGTGTCCTTTTCTGGTTTTTGTATCAGAGTGATGTTGGCTTCATAAAATGGGTCGGGGAGGTTTCCTTCCTTCTCAATGTTGTGGAATAATTTCTGCAGAATAGGCACCAGTTCTTCTTTAGAGCTCTGGTAAAATTCGAGTGTGAAACCATCTGGTCTGCGACTTTTCTTTTTAAGTCATAAATTTTCTTATCTCCCATTTATTCTCCTAAAAAAATCTATTTGTCTTTTCTAAAGAAACCATTTGTCTGCTCATAGAAGTCCTTTCTCCTCACTCCCTTTCCCCTATTAAAATTGGTATATAAACATTTGTCTATCCTTAGCAGTCCAGGGAGCCACTTCTCTTGTGTGCTCACATGAGCATATGAATAAACTTTACTTTTTCTCCTACCAATCTGCCTAGTGTCTGTTAAATTAGCAAGCCCCAATCACTGCAACTAAGTTGGTATATTAAAATATTTTCCTCCAACACTAGAATGTAGATGAACGTCAAAAATATTCTAAATGAAACAAGCCAGTCACAGTAAGTCACATATTGTGTGATTCCTTTTATATAAATTATGCATAATAGGTAAATCTTACAGACAGAAAGCAAATCAGTGGCTACCAGGGGCTGGAGAGAAGGGGGAACTGGAAGTGCCTGACTGCTTATGAGTACAAGGAATTTTGGAGCAATGAAATTATTTGGAACTAGATAGAAATGGTGGTGGCACAACTTTGTAAATGTACTAAATATCACTAAATTGTTCATGTTAAAATATGTTATGTTATATGAATTTCATCTCAACAAAATATATAATTTTACTGGGGCTCAATTATGGTGAATCTTGAATGATAGGATAAAGGTCTTAGATTGTGTTCTATTAATAACAGGGAAAATTTCTTAAAATATTTTCTCTTTTACTTTTTCTTTTTCTTTTTTAGACACAAAATCTTGATCTGTTGTCTAGGCTGGTGTGCAGTGGCATGATCATGGCTCATTGAAGCCTTGAACTTGGGTCAAGCAGCTTTCTTCAGCCTCCTAAGCTGCTGGGATTGCAGGCATGAGCCACCACGCCTGAGTCTAAAATATTTTCTTAAAAACAAACCTAACATTTTAAGATGACTAATTTATATGTATTTGTTTGTCCAAGACCAAAACATCCAGTTAAGAAGTAGAGCATTCAATTGATTTTGAAACCTCCCTTTATAAAATTAATAAAGGGCCACAAGGTGGGAACTAGGGTATAGGAAATATATATACATATATATATTGGGTTGCTTTCCTTTAATTGCTCACTACTCAGGAGTCACATAGCTTATGGACATAAAACTTCTTAGCTTTCTTCATTGCTCCCATAGATAATTTTACCCTCATGAAGCCTAGGGCTAGTTTTTGAGATATCTTCCAGGCCCTGCATTCTGGTGAAACAGCTTGTCCACCTAGACCAGTGGCCCATTCCAAGGAACTGCCTCAACTGGTCTTGAGACCCCCACCCAAGAACTGACTCAGCAAAGAAGACAATTTTTACACCCCATGGTTCTGCCCAATCCCAGCCAATTAGCAGACTCAATTGCCCAGCCCTTTCCTGGCCAAACTATCTTTAAAAACCCTTTCTCCCAAATTCTTGGATTTGAGAACTTCCTCCTGTCTCCTCACATGGCGCCTGCGATATTAAACTCTTTGTCTGCTGCAACCCCTGCTGTCTGAGTGTATTGGCTTCCTCTTGGCAGCAGGCAATGAACCTGTTAAGGTTGTAACGATTTGTCTAAATGAACTCCCCAATTGTGAAGACTATGGTTTGGGGTGTTTTTTTAAAGTTTTTTTCTCCCATTTAATGAAACTGGCAAATATAGAGCCTAGTTCTGTCTGCATTCATTTATATGTGATCACAGAGACCCTTTCAGTGTTTACACAAAAAGAACACTTTATGGACATGTGAAATAATAATAGGGTTCTGAAAATGCTAATTTACGATGATGCAAAGATAGCATAAAGGAATATATACCCTAAATGAGAAGCGTGAGAAAAAAAAAGGAGAACAGTAATAGAGACAGAGAAAGTGAGCCAGAGATGCTCAGGTAATATCTGATAATTGCCTGGCCCGAGGTTGGGGCTGATGCTGGAGTTTGCCTGTTTAACATGAAAAGGAGGAATCCTGTTTCCTTAAGACTCAGGCAACCTGAGACAATATTTTAGTGAAACTAAAGATGGAAGAAGATTTCTGGACATTTAGACAAGAGAAGGCCCTGAATCTGTTAACTTACACTGGGCCTCTATAATTGCTCGACATTTACGCATCTTGTGCCCCACACGATTCACGTTCTCGCCCCTGACTTGACAGGGACTCCTACCCGGAGAGGACGAAGGGAAGGAGGGCAAAGGCCCCCAAAGCTGCTACATTCTTCTTTATAAAGCAAAAGCTGCATCCAATGACACCTAACCATTTACTTCTGCATTTTGTTCCTTTGTTCATTTTCTTTAACTACTCAATTACTATAAAGTCCCACAGGATCTCAGCGAGAAACTCTCATCTCCAAGACTAATGGTTGACGCGTTCCATAAACCAAAAGATCAATAAAAAACGCTCAGTTTAGGGCTGCAAAGTGGCTTCTTTCTGACTGAGTGAAATTTTTTTAGCAGCTATTAAGACAAAACACTGTTACTGTCAAAATAAGTAATTCAAAATCTAAGCTGTAGGGAACCTTAAAATACTTTGAGCCTTGAGGGAATGTGATCATGAAACCTGAGTCCGAGGACAGGCAGCTGAAACCCAGGCAGCTGTAGCCTCCTCGGATAACAGGTTGGCCTTCTTCCTTACCTAAAATGTTTTGTAAAATGTTGTAAGAGACTGAAGGGCACCAGGGAAGACCCCTCCCCTCTTAACTGCTGCTCCTCATTATAGATTCCCCTCCCTCTTACCTTTCTCACACAAAGACTTCATGGCAATCATGTTGTCAAAGATGGAATGTTAAAGACACTCTTAAACTGGAAGGAAATGAAAACAAGCTGTAAAGAAAGGAAAACAAACTGTAACTAATTAAATTGTTGTAACTCATAAACTAGCCTTGTATAGAAAATGTTATAATCTTACTAAATTTCTTTTTTTTTTCCTGCCTATATAAGCAAGATCTTAACTTTGAACTTTGGAGCACTGACCTCATTTCTCTGGAGTTCATAATTCCCGGAGTTCATAGTTTCCAGATTTTCACTTGAATTCACTCTTTTCTACAACAGGGTTTAGATCCTTTTGATTATTTCAGGTTAACATCATAGATTTATTTTTCAATGCATTCTCATAAACCTCATGCTTATCTTAATGCCAGGACATCCCACCTATATTAGTTGTGTCCGTCTCTGCCGTTAGACCATGAGCTCTCTCTGGAAGTAGGAAATTTTCCGTATCTCTGTAACTCCAGTGGTCAGCACACTGCAGAGAGATAGAGAGGAAATGTCCAATTAATGCACACGAACTCCGTCCGTGGTTCACGTGGGCAGACTGCGTGCCTTGCTCTTCGATATATAGTTCCGATGCAGCACAGAGCAAGACCTCAGCTATGGATTTGTTGAGTGAATGAAAAAACAAAGGAATAGGTTAATTAAGGGGTGCATATATTCAGCCATTTTCATTTCTTTGAGCTCTTTTCCAGTAACAAAATATCCAAATAGAAGTTTAAAAAAATAGATGGCTGTTTGGACATTTTGTCCATACATTCATTGTCAAAGGTCTGCATGATGGATGTATTTAGATATGTGATACTACAAACATGAATTCAATAAGGTGCATATTACACTTCTTTAGATTTTTCCAAGTAGTTAGGTATAATCATTCTCTTTATGAGCACTATTTGTTAATCCTATTTTATAGGAAAAAAATAGGCTTTCTAATCTACTTTTTTAAATGACAGCTATTCTGTGCTGGGTAGATGAGTGTGCTGAGTACCTGTGATTTTCCTGCCATCCTTTCTCAGCTAAAGCACCCTCCTGCTCTGGGAAACGACCTGAAATTGCTGCTCATGCATTGCCCCCCAGAGCTTTGTGTCATTGCCGGTAGCTGTGGCCTGGTTTTATGTCTTTAAAGTAATTTTCTTTTGTACAGAAATGTTCATATACTGTATTAAACCACTGCAAAAGCAATGTCCTTTTCACTTTTTGGAAATGATAGAAGAAGTAAGTGGGGGAAAAAGTAGAATCTTCTAAACTATTTAAAACATACCTTTCTAAATTCACAAACATTAAAAACTTGCTTATCAGATATTTTAGCCACTATATTTTATTAACTGGCAGGTTAATGTAACTACAAAAAGGAATGGTAGATATTCAAAATTGTAACACTGATTTGAGACCTTGGGAAACTTGAAGTATATTTAGAATTAGAGAAAATATATTACTATAGAATTGTTTAAGTGTTAGGCATATGCTGTTTTATCCATAGTCTCAATTTTTTTCATGTACTTTAGTATGAACTATTGTGTGTGTAGATGGATAGATACACTGATGCATAGATATAAATAGATAAAGATATACATGTATAGCCAAAGTCTCAAGTTTATAAATATGTATATAGTGCATAAGTATATAGTATAAACTATTTATATTTATACTATAAGTATGAACTATTGCACATATACATATAAATGTACATAGTCAAAATCTCCATTTTTTACTACTTATAGTACAAATCATTTCTGATATATTTGCTTCTATTTAAAAAGATTTGTGCACACTTTCATTTGTAAGTTTGGAAATATTTGGTTGTTATTATAACAAATGCCAAACCTATGATTATATCACAATGTAGGAAAAAGTAATTAAGAATTATTATTATTAATGCCAACTGAATTTGCTTTTGTCTTATACCACATTCTCTAAGAGACTTGTTTTCTAGCCTGCCAGAATGTTCTAATGAAGAGAGTGGCTCATGTCACTATATACAGATAATCGAGATTTTTTTTCTATGTGTGAAACATGTTAAAATGTGTGGGCTCTGGAAAAATTCTCAGGTTCACCTTGCTAAGAATTTCCTTGCCCATCAGGAACATTTCAGGAAAATCCAAAGCTCAGATTTCTTACTACTTTGCATGTAGTTGCTGCAATGTTCTTTGACAAAAGTTTCTTGATTCACAGCTTGTCTTACGGTGGCTTTCCAAAGTTGTTTTCTTTGAAAGGGAAATTTTTCTTTGCCAACATTAAGCCAATTCTAGGCTTTGGTTTACTTACTATCTTACATATTTGAATAGAAGATTTAAAATTGGGGTCAGAACAAAGGTACCTACAGTTACTGTTTCCAAATTGAACCACTGTCGGTACCACCAGCCAAACTTGAGTACAAACAGCAGTCCTTAAGAATATGCAAGAAACACGCTGCTCTCTTCCAGGACAAAGGGGTTGTAACAAACCTTGTGGGTTTGTTACTACATTTTTTCTCAAAAAGATTTCTCTATGAAAATTAAACTAAAAACACTTATGCCATCAAGGTTGCACAAATGTCAACAAATGTTGAATTTGTCATATGTCCACACTTAACTTCCAGTGGTTGAGTATAAGTCATCAAAGAAAATCAAAAGGATATATAGATGTTGCAGAGTGAGAATGTATGCATACAACCCTCGTCACATTTGTGAAGAAATTGATCTACTCTTTAACTGTCAGAGTTGAGATTCACCACTTTCTAAAATATTATTAAACTACACTATCTTAAAGTATAATTTTCAAAAATGTAAAATCAATAATTTCCTACAGATATAAAATGAACATGTGTGAGAGATTGTTTTAACTTAGAAATCAATGAAAAAACCAGTAAGATAATAAGCTAAGTCCAAAAGCACTTAAGAATGTATGTGTATTTAGGCAAAGAAATGTTAAAATAAGATGCCTTTGTTACATAAAACAACTGGTTTAACTGCAGCAGGGTTATAGACCACAATCTCTGGATTACCTGATTAATGACAGAAGTTACTGGCATCTCTACGAGGCAAAAATCTATAAGTTAACCATTGCTTCTATGACAGGTAAATTGCCCAAACAATAACATCAAGCCCAGCACTGCACTGAAAGAACAGCCAGTAATCTCTTTTGTGTATTTCCAAATTTCAGGTAAGTTTTCTGATAACTCATAAAAATACCTGGGTTTTCTACATATTAAACAATCTTATTTAAGCATGTTCCTAATTACATATATCAAAGTATAAGAATGCCCATGCCACAGCAATATCAATTGTCTTAGTCTATTTGGGCTGATCTAACAAAATAACTCAGACTGGGTAATTTATAAACAATGGAAATTTATTGCTCACAGTTCTGGAGGCTGGGAATTCCAAGATCACAATGTGGGCAGAATTGGTATCTGGTGATTTTTCATGGATGGTGCCTTTGGCATATCCCTGCATGGGTGGGAGGGGCAAACAAGCCCCTCAGGCCTCTTTTATAAGGATACCAATTCATTCATGAGGACAGAACCCTCATTATCTAATCACCTCTCGAAGACCCCCTACCTGTTGATACCATCACACAGGATTAGGACCTTGACAGAAGAATTTGGGGGTAACATAAACATTCATACTATAGCATTCTGCCCTTGGCCCTCAAAATTAATATCCCTTTCACATTCAAAGTACATTTATTCCATCACAATGGCCTGAAAAGCCTTAACTTATTCCAGCATCAACTCAAAAGTTTAAAGTCCAAAGTCTCATCTAAATATCCTCTAAGTCAGATATGAGTGAGACTCAATATATAATTCATTCGAAGGAAAATGCCCCTCCAGCCATGAGCGTGTGAAATCAAACAAAGTTTGAGCTTCCAAGATACAATGATGGGACAGACGTAGGATTGATATTCCCATTCCAAAGGGGACAAAGGAGAAGGACAAAAGAGCAAACCAGTCCCAACCCAACAAGGCAAATGACATTAAATCTTAGGGCTTGAGAATAGTCTTCTTTTAATCAATGTCCCAACTTCCAAACATGTTGAGACGGGAGGTGGGCCCCCAAGGCTCCAGGCAGCTCCACTCCCATGGCTTTGCTGGGCACAGCCCACGTCACAGCACTCACAGGTTGGAGTTGCATGCTAGTGGCTCTACCATTCTGGAATCTCAGGGGTGGCCTCTGTGTGTAATGACTCTCGGTGGTGGTCCTGCCCTTTTGGAAATTCTCTACCTGGGATCTGAGGATTCCCAGGGCACTCCTTTAAATCTAGGTGGAAGTAGTCATGCACCCATAGCTCATGCACTCTGTGTATCCGTAGAGATGGCGCTTTTGGCACTTTGGGATGCTGCCATGGTTTACCACCTGTGCCTTCTGGAAGAGTGGCCTGAGATGCAGCTGGGCCTGTTTGAACTACACTGGGGTAGCCAACAAGTGCCACACCAGGATGCAGGCAGTAGAGGCATGAAATCTTTCTGCCCCTAGTGCCCTGGCATTCTGGGCCTGTGATTGGGAGGGCAGCCCCAAAATTCTTTAGAATGCCTTTGAAGACATTCTTTCACTGCTTTTTTAAAATAACATCTGACTTCCTTCTGTCCATACTAATCTTTCTATCAAATGCTTGCTTGGTCCCAGCCTTGCTATTATCTCCTAAAGATACTATTTCAGTCTTTACAGTATGGCCAGGCTGAGAATTCTTCAAATCTTTGTGTTCTGCTTTCCTTTTGGTCATAAATTCTGTCTTTAAATCATTGATCTCTTCTTACATTTTACTATAAACAGTCAAGAATAGCCATTCTGCACCCTCAACATTTTTTGGATATTTCCTATGCCAAGTATCTCGTTTCATTGCTTGCAAGTTCCTCCTTTCACAAAACACTGGAACACAAATGCAATTTGGCCAAATTCTTTGTTACATTATAACAAGTTTCACCTTTCCTCCAGTTTCCAGTAACATGTTCCTCATTTTTGTCTGAGACCTTTTCAGAATGGCCTTTATCTTCCATACTTCTACCAACATGCTGATCATGACCATTTAGGTAATCTCTGAGAAGACTGAGATTTTCTCTGCAGCTCTCCTGAGACCTCACAAGAATCACCTTTCAAGTCCCTTTGTGGAAAGATAGGTTTTTCCTAGCATGCATTGGCAAACTGCTTCAGCCTCTACCCATCACCCAGTTCCAAAGCCTCATCTGTATTTTTAGGTATTTGTTATAGCAATACCCTACTTCTCAGTACCAATGTCTGTCTTAGTCCATTCAGACTGCTATAACAAACACCTCAGACAGGGTGACACAGGAACAGAAATTTATTGCTGACAGTTCTGGAGGCTGGGAAATGCAAGATCACAGAGCCAGCAGACTCAATTTCTGATGAAGACTCTTTCCTCATAGATGGCACCTTCCTTGCGTCCTCACACAGCACAAGAGGCAAACAAGCTCCCTCAGGCCTCTTTTGTGAGGACATTAACCCCATACATGAGGGAAGAACCCTCGTGATCTATCAGCCCTACAGGCCCAACCTCTTAATACCATAACCTTGGGGCTTCGGTTCCAACATATGAATTTTGGAGGACATAAACGTTCAGACCATAGCACCAATAATCCAAAATAGATAAACACTGCTTTTAGACAATTTAATTAAGATCTATTCATGTAACAATTATTTCTTAATAACAATAGGTAACAAAGTCTCTTTTTCAGAGGCTTTGTTTTATATCTGTTACGTTATTTAATACTCATCAAAACTCTATGGAATTCCTACTATTATCATCATTTATTATTATTAACCCCAAGTTATAGAGCTTAAGTAATTTGCCCAAATTTTTACCTAGTAAGTGGTGTAGATGATCAAGCCATTGTCTGTGTGATAACAAAATCTAACTCCTAACTTGTAGAAACGTCAGCTGAGTACCAGGCAGAGTGCTTGATGCTGAGAATACAATGGTTGAAAAGACACATCTCCTGCCTTTAAGGAGCTCAAAATCAAATATGAGAGGTGAGCAAGCATCTGTCAGTCACAAGAGTTAAGTGTTATAATGTGGTGAGTACAGATAAGAGGCTATGAGAGTATATGAGAAAAGCCTGAACCCAATTTGGAGAGCCACAGGAGGATTTTTAGGGGATATCTTTTATAAATGTAATAACATTTAGTTTGGTAATGTGATTTGATTGTATTATTGTTTACTTTCTATATTCATCAAGCCCACCATATCTAACCCCAAATTGCAACCCATTACCAGACTATCTTCTTTATTTATTCCTTAACTAAAAAATGAGATCGAAAATGCCAATAAAAAATGTAAACAAGTGCTGGGCTCTTGTAAAGGACCATTATTTTCAGAGTGTAATAAAAAAAGTTTTTGTTTTTAAAATAAAAATTGATCATTTGAATACTTGGACTTTAACCCTTAATAATACTTTCATAAATTGATTATTAGATAACTTTTTATATATTAATATCATCTTAAATTTTATGTAGACCAATATATCTTAGATATTAAAAAGGTAGGATATGTGCATCTCTCCTTTTTAATATTTAATTAAATACATGCATCTGAAGTAAACACCTCCTAATCATTTTAAATTCCAATACTTTCAATTCAGAATTTTCTTTGATATTTTTTTATAAGAACCTTCTTGCCAATATCTAAGTCTTTCCAGAATCTTTCAAAGGACTTAATTTCTATAGGTTTCTATAGATAGCTGGCCGATTGGTGCCATCTGGTGAACGTTTACAAGGCTTTAATAAAGAATAAAATCCAGACGCTCTTCCTGGAGACTTGCAATTTAATGATATTTGAGATGTATAATCTTTTTTAAAAATCCATTTTTCATTGCTATTACTGAATAAATATTAATGCCCTTTTCAGAAAATTCATACTCTCAAAAATGGAAGGTAATTTTTGAAGTATTACAAAAGGATTTTACTTTTATTAAAGATCATTTCCATTACATTTTACAATTTTCTTAAATAGTTTCCTTAATATTCACACTCTATAGATTTCTATCTGTAATGTGTAGCAGTTTCAATAAAACAAATTTCAATTCTTTGTTTGGCTGGTGAAGAAAAAATAGGACAATGCGGTAATTACACAGCAGGATGGCAAGAGGATAAATGGTTCCTTTCTTCCACTAAAGCTCTGGGAAAGCTGCTACCTGTGCATCAAAAGCACCTGCAGCCATTTGGACAGGAGCAAGACCCACGATTCCCAAAGCAGGCAGGACATGATTTATAAAGGCAGACTGTGAATGGCTAAGACCCATAGTTTGACAAAGAGAGATCTAAATGGAGACAACTTGATTACACTTGGTGACAGTTTACAGGTTCAGAATCAGACAGTGTAAACACTGACGACACATACTAATTTAACACAACAGTTGGTTAAGAAGGACATAGTGGACAAACTGTGGAGCCTCCCCCTTCTGCTTCCCACCAGCTCCAGGCCCAGATGACTCTCCCTATGGCCAAACAGAACCCATAGCTTGACCTGCATAAGTGCAGGTGATCAGGAGAGTACAGAGAAGGAGCACAGCTAAGACATTACATGGAATCACACAGCTAATCTGCCTTCCAGCAGATGCATTTCTGATACCTTTCCTATTTGCAGAGAGTCAGCTCCTTATCTTCTAAATCCTGGCCAAAGGTCCAAGCCAGGAGAAACCCACTTTGTAACATGCAGACCCCCTGTCTTCTCTGGGAAGGAATATGCCCTGGGCATGCAATCCTAAGAGGAAAATATTGAATGTGTCCCTTCAGAAGCAAAAGTCAAACAAAGGAACAAAAATCCAGACAACTATCAGGTCTAAACTAAAATAGGACAAAATATATCTGTACATACATGAGCAGAAACATACATTTTAGGCATATAGATGCATAAAAATCACAGTGGCTAGTACATTGTCTAGTCATATTTTCTTCATAATATTGACCAATACTTAAAATTATTTTGTTACTGATTTCTTGTTGACTTTTCCCTATCTCTCTCTCTCCTGGAGTGTAAGCTCCATGTGGATTGGTCCATATTTATCTGAACTATTAGCATATATAATCCCAGTGCCTGGAACAGAACAGCTGGCACAGTATGGACTACATAACATTTGTTAAATGAATCAGTGAATCAACACCCACATTTGTCTCCTGCTGTGCTCTGCTCAAGGTGAGTAAAAAGGTGGCATGACTACACTATGAAGAGGAAGAGCCATCAGAGGACAGGTAACTGATGCAGAAGAGTCGCTGATGGAGGATGAGTCACAGCGTAGACGGAGCCACAGCACAGGCACAAGGTCCAGTTTCAGCTAAGAGAATGGCATCTACAGTTGTGCCAAAACTGGACAAAAGAATACTTTTAAGATGAATTTGGTTTTAGAGGTAAGGAATTAAGGAATCTTCATTTCATTGTTATACTCTAAAGAAAATTGGAGAAAAGATCATTAATTGCAAGTGGAAAGGGGTAAGGTGTTGGATCAGGATTTGTTTGTTTTTTGAGAATAAAGCTAGATTCCTTCCTCTATTATAACCATCTTCAGATTGTAAATATTAATTCAAAGCACTGACTTATGTGCTTGCCTGAATGGGATCCCAGATAACAGGGATAATGTCACCCTGTTACTGCTGGAGCTCAGTGTGGTGCACAGTGCTGGCACGTAGTAGGAACTCAAATATTCACTGAATAAAAAGTAAAGGTATAGAAAAAAATCCTCTGAAGCCAACTGGAGAGGGAGGGTGACTATGATTGCCTAAAGAGATTTCCGGGCAGGACTGAGGGCTCATGGGCGGGGAGGGAGATCATGAATATTTAGTTGTGTAGATGGTCTATCATACAGTCCTAGGGTCTTATTACCTGTTTAACCTGAGCCAAGATACTCTAACTTTTTAAGACTGAGTTTTATCCTTTCCAAGATAGATGGTAAAACTGTCCTTGTAGAGACTGTATGAGAAAATAAAAAGAAATACTGTGTGTCAAACTCAGCTCAGGACATAATACATGTTGACTATTGGTTTGCACAATGTGGCTTACTGTACTTTGAATATTTTTTCTGTTCCAGTAGAGAACACAAAAGCAAGGAGCCAGTCTTAATCACTATGCAATCCTAATATCTGGTACATTTCTGTCTTAATCCATTTGGGCTGCTATAACAAAAATAGCTTAAACTGGGTAATTCACAAACAACAGAAATGTATTGTTCATAGCTCTGAAGCCTGGAAAGTTCAAGATCAAGGCACCAACATATTTGATGTTGGCTGAGGGCCTATTTTTCATAGATGTCACCTTCTAATTGTGTTTTCACATGATGGAAAAGAAAATAAGCTCCTCTAGGGCCTCTTTTAGAAGGGCACTAATCTCATTCATGAGTGCTCCACCCTCATGACCTAGTCATTTCCCAAAAGATCTCCCTTCTTAATACCCTCACATTGGGGATTCGTTTTCAGCATATGAATTTTTGGGAGGGACACAAATATTCAGATCATAGCACATGCCCAGCTCACATGAGAAGTGTGGCAGATGCTGCCAGCTGCCTCCACATATCCATTTCCTATTCTTTTCTAACAATACTGATTTTATTTCAGGTGAAAATGTGCAAAGATAAAATACGCATCTTACCAGGCTCCCTTACAACTAAATATGGCCATGGGAAGTAGTTCTCAGATTCATTGGGGATCTCCGGGGAAGTTGTTTTCCTTATACAGGTATGACCCCATCCTCTTTCTCCTTTCTGTCTTCCTGGCGGGAATATAGATAGGAGGCCAGAGTTGGGGCAGCCACCCTGTGACAATGAAGTGGCAAGTGGCAGGACAAGCAGCACATGATAGGGATGGTGGAGTGAAGGGTTTAAAGGGTACTGGGACACTCGTGGCATCACGGAGCCATTGTGCCAATTCTAAACTGGTGACCTCCTTCCCATCCATAAAAGAGGTTATATGGAGGATAGTGTTACTTATCAACGTTAATAGGCTAATCTATCTTACAGTTAATCGCACAGGTTTACCAGCATCCACATGGCCGAAGTAAAAGTAGGCTAATTAAACTGATTTTATTTGAAGAAATCTAAATGTTAGGGATAACATAAAATAAGATTCTCTTGCTTTTACCCCTAATTTCTAAAAACATAACATTAAAGTAAATCTATTGTTACATTAAAATTCTGATGTCTTATAATAATACAGGCATAATATATTTGGAATTTAAATTTAAATTGTGTCCAAACATACTATCAAACCCTAAACAATACAGAAGATTAACACAATTATTGGGATTGTTTCAGGTCAAAGTTATCTTAATTGTGGTTTCTTATTTCTTAATTCTGGTTTAAGAGTCAATCTATGACTGTCAATATATCTGTTTTGTAGGTTTAATTTAACTTTGTAATTTTTGTTTTAATACATAAGATACAGTTGCATAGTTATGAGAAAATTTTCATTTCTGAATAAAATCCAGTGAAATTACTTATATAAAAGAACTGACTTGAAGAATTAATAATTCTGGGTATTATTTTTTTTCTTACAAAAATTGTCCCATTGCTCCCTCTGGTGGTTTCTCTCAAAAATAGACTTTTTCTGCTCTAAATTTAATTCTTCAGGACTTCTTAAAGTTTCAAAGAAAATTTACCCAAACTATGAAATATTGGTATAAATGATAAAATATGTAGAGTGAGGCTGCCTGAAACCTAAATGCCTAGGTTTAAAGATATTTATTTGTCTACCCTCCATTCAGAAACATTCAGTGAGTACCCACTATTGGCCAGATTATTTTATTTTATTTTGAGACAGAGTCTCTTTTGCCCGGGCTAGAGTGCTATGGTGTCAGTCTAACTCACAGCAACCTCAAACTCCTGGGCTCAAGGTATCCTCCTGCCTCAGCCTCCCGAGCAGCACGTGCCTGGCTAATTTTTTCTGTATATTTTTAGTTGTCCAGATAATTTCTTTCTATTTTTTTTTTGTTTGTTTGTTTGTTTGAGACAGAGTCTCACTCTGTTGCCCAGGCTAGAGTGCTGTGGCATCAGCCCAGCTCACAGCAACCTCAATCTCCTGGGTTCAAGTGATCCTTCTGCCTCAGCCTCTCAAGTAGCTGGGACTACAGGCATGCACCACCATGCCCATCTCATTTTTTTTTGTATATTTTTAGTTGTACAGATAATTTCTTTCTATTTTTAGTAGAGATAGGGATCTCACTCTTGCTCAGGCTGGTCTGGAACTCCTGACCTCAGGAGATCCTCCCACTTTGGCCTCCCAGAGTGCTAGGATTACAAGTGTGTGAGCCACCGCATCCAGCCTTTTTTTTTTTTTTAGTAGCAATGGGGTCTCACTCTTGCTCAGGCTGGTCTAGAACTCCTGAGTTTAAACAATCTGCCCACTTCAGCCTCCCTGAGTGCTAGCATTACAGGTGTGAGCCGCCGCGCGCAGCCCAGATTGTTTTAGATGCCAAGGATTCCGTGGTAATCTAGGGAGCAGTGTGCCAGCCCTCAGGATGTTTCCATGCAGTGGGAATGTCAGACAATGTCAAAGAATCAAAGAAACAAAATACCTGGAAAACTATAACAGAAACAAAGAGGTAAACTAGAGAAGAGCTTTGAGAAATAGGGTGAGGTTTTCCTTCTAAGGAGCTAAAATTAAGTTGTCCTCAAGGAGCAGAAGGAATTGGCCCTGTGAAAACTGGGAAGCATCCCTGGCCCAGCACAGGGAGGTGCAGAGACGCTGTGGCGGAGAAGCCCAGGTGTGGGTAGCCACGCAGCGGCTGGTGAGCACAGGGGAAATGGCCCTGGAGGGGTGAGAGAAGGAAGTGGAGTGGAGCCAGGCAGTTCCCTAAAGTAGAGGTCCCCAACGTTTTTGGCACCAGGGACTGGTTTTATGAAAGACAGTTTTTCCACAGACGGGGGATGGGGGTGTAGGTAGGGCAATGGTTTGGGGATGATTCAAGTGCATTACATTTACTGTGCAGTCAAACCTCTCTGCTAATGATAATCTGTATTTGCAGGCGCTCCCCAGCGCTAGCATCACCGTCTGAGCTCCACCTTAGATCACCAGGCACAGTTTACAGTAGCCTTCGTGCTCACATGAGAATCTAATGCTGCCGCTGATCTGACCAGGAAGTGGAGCTTGGGTGGTGATGGCGGTGATGGGGAGCAGCTGTAAGTACAGATGAAGCTTCACTTGCTCGCCACCGCTCACCTCCTCTGTGTGGCCTGGTTCCTAACGGGCCACAGGCTGGTACCAGTCAGCAGCCCTGGCATTGGGAACCACAGCCCCATGGTAAGAAATTGGATTCTGTTCAAACTGTGGTGAAAACCTATTTCAGAGATATATGCAGGAGAGTGAATGAAACAATTTATATTTTAACTAGATCACTCTTGCTGTTAAGTGCAGGCTGGGTGGGAGGGAAGCAAGAATGGAAGGCAGTATGTCAGTTTACAAGGTTGTCTTTAGTTGTGCTGGCAAGAAATGGCACTGGCTTATGCTAGGGTGACTGCAGGGGTGAGGAGGCACTGAACACATATTCAAGTTCTGCTTTGGAGGAAGAATCAAAAGACCCTGCTGATAGACTAGATATAGGAGAAGAAACTAAAAACAAGCATCTAGATAGCGCCACATAAATAAGGAGAAATGAGCCATGCACATGTTTGAGGTGAAGATGGGGTAGGAGGAAATGTTCTGTTTGGGGTGGAGAGCAGCAATAATTCCCATAGATTCTTAGTTGGAACCGACTCCCTTATTAATACAAAAGATAGGCTAACAAGAGAAAAATAAACAAAAAGTCATTAATATGTATATTTCATATTTATATGGAAGACACCCAGGGAATGAGTAGTCCTCCAAGAACTGGCTTTGAATTTCAGATTATATTGCATCCCCAGCAAAGAACAGTGAGTTTTTAGAAAAGTGACAAAACAAAGCAAAAGGACTTTGAGTCTCTAAGGGTGACAAATTGTGGAAAGGCAAACACCTGGCAGATAAAGGCTAGTCAATAAAGTTCTTTCATGTAGTTTTTCCTCTGGTACCATCTGCAGGTCAATAAGAGTTCAACATTGTCTTCTGTGGTTAACCTTTGTTCTTCCTGGTGGAAGCAGGGCAGGATACCCTTTGTCCTTGTAAATCTATGTCCTGCTTTTAGGCAAATAGAGGGACGGCAGACAGCTTTCCTGCTTCTGCTTCTTAATTGTCTTCAGCTCAAAAATCCTTCATATTTTGGGGGGACATATTCTGGTCCCCTATGGGGGCTTGTTACACTTGGGATGGTTTTGAGACATCCAAGGAAAGCTGTTAAGTAGAAGTTAGGCATCTAGGTCTAGAGAGCAGAGGAAATGTTTTTGGACATGAAATCTAGGCATCATCAGTAAATTCAAGATATTTAACATCTCAGATCTGTTCAGATCACTGACAGAGGATGTGTAAAGAGAGAGAGGTCCAATGAAGGAAGAGGAACCACTAATCTAACTAAAAGCCTGTGATACTGTAGAAGATTCCTTTTCAAGAGGGAATGATGAAGTTGGGTAAGATGAAAATGGTTTTATCCAGATAAAACCTGTATAAACCTGGTAAAACCAGGTAAAACCAAGCTTTATACAAAGCTTGTTTGAATTGATCAGCAATATGGGGTTGCTATCATCTAAGTGCATATATCCCCCCAAAATTTATTTGTTGAAATCCTAATGCCCAAGGAGATTGTATTAGTATTAGGCCTTTGGAAAGTGATTATTTCATGTCATGTATGAAATTAGTGCTCTTATAAAGAGGCCCAAGGGAGAGTTCCCTCACCTCTTCCCACCAAATGAAGAGACAGCAAAAAGCTTCCTCTGAACCTCACCAGACACAAAATCTGCTGGCACCTTGACTTTGGACTTCTCGGCCTCCAGAACAGTAAGAAATACATGTCTGCTGTGTATAACCCACCCAGTCTATGGTATTTTGTTATAGCAGCCTAAGCAGACAAAGACAGGAAGATTAAGGTTAGAGTGCCCTGCAGAGGAGACAAGAGGAGCAAGTAGAGACAAAATGTGGTGCAATTCTGTCAGCCTTTGACCATAGAAGGATGTAGATGAGGGATCCATAGAATCAGGGGGAATGTGTACAGGACTATTTCTTCTTTTTAAGTATCTACTTTGCTTCCAAATTTTATTATGAAAGTGTTCAAACACACAGAAAAATTAAAAGAAAAATGCAAAGAGCACCTGTATTCTCTAATTGTGAATGTTTTGATTACTTGCTTTATTTTTCATAAATATATACATTGATAGTTTGCCATAATTTACGAAGTAAATTATAGATATCATAATAATTCACCCTACATGTTTATGCCTTCACACCCTAAGAATAAATTCTCTTATATAACAAAAATATCTTTACTATAAGGAAATTACCAAAAACATTTCTAATAATTTCTAATATCCAGAAATACTTTTCATGTTCTCAAGAAGAAAGTAGGCTATTAGTTTGATATATTACTTCTATTTAATTTATTTATGTATTTATTTTTGAGACAGGGTCACCCAGGCTGGAGTGTAGTAACGTGATATCTCACTGCAACCTCAAACTCCTGGGCTCAAACAATCCTCCTTCCTCAGCCTCTTGAGTATCTAGGACTAAAGGTGTATGCCACCACACCAGGTTAATTTTCTTCTTTTAGTTTTTTGTAGAGATGGGGTCTCACTATGTTGCTCAGGCTACTCTTGAACTCCTGACCTCAAGTGATCCTCCCACCTCAGCCACCCAAGTGCTGGGATTACAGGCGTGAGCCACCATGCCTAGTCTCTTCTATTTTAATATAGGCAATTCAGTTATGTTTCCCTCTAAGTACTGCTTTGGCTATATCCTATACATTGGGTTGTAATGTTTCCATTTCATATATCTCAAATTGTTTCTAATTTTCTTTGTGATTTCTTCTTTGATCTATTTGATTTGTAGGAGAGTGTTGTTTAATTTCCACATATTTGTGAATTCCCCCAATTTCTTTCTTATTGAATTCTAATTACATTCTGTCATAGTTAGAGAAGAATTTGTCTTCTGCTACTGTTGGATTGAATGTGCTATGTATGTCTGTTAAGTATAGTTTGTTTATGGCATTATTCTAGTTCCTTGTTATCCTTCTGTCTATTTGGTCTATTCATTATTAAAAGTGAGGTATTAAAGTCTCACACTACTATTGGTGAATTGCCTATTTCACCTTTAAATTCTGTCAGTTTGGCTTCAGGTATTCTGGCATTATGTTGTTGGGTGCATATATGTTTATAATTACTATAAATTCTTGATGGATTGACCATCTAATCATTATAGAATGTCCTTTTCTGTCTCCAGTAACAATTTTGTCTTATATTTGCTTGCCTTTCCCTCTATTATATGCATTTCTGGAAAATATTAAATATGTTATAACCATAGCACAAACCAGATGGTAACATAAAAATAAGGTAAATCTTTATTGTTTTAGAGTTCATTCATTTTTTTTTTCCTAATGCTCAAATAGATAGATCTGTGCTACTAACTTGGTTCAGGCTCACATTTGAAGAGGATAAGGTACATATTGCCCTCTAGTGGGCAACCATGTACACTGACACCTCCTCTGTAGTTACTTAAATATGAAGAAGCAGCCACAGCTTAGTGATGAAATTGTGCACTAAAATCCTACAAAACACTGCATACCCAACTCATACAATCAGAGCCCAGTCTCTCATACCAAATTTGGAAGCCAGTGAAACCTGGGCTTGGGAAAGCCTTCATTTTGTTTTTGTGTGCCAAGGCCCTGGTATTTACAAAATAAGATGGCAACACCATTAAGGGGCAAGACCCTGGAGAAGCTCCAGACTCAGAGGTACCAGGACTAGTCCACAGGAGTTTTTCTATTTTCAGAGCATATGGAAGAAAATGATAAACTCAGCAGTGGGGCAGATTGCCAACAATAGCTGTTACTTAACTCCCACTGACCATGTGATACTTTCCCCCTCTGGCTGCCTTCAAAATTTTTTCTTTAACTTTGGTTCTCAGTAGTTTAACAATAAATTTTTTAAGATTTCTTCCTTGAATCTCTGGGTTTTTTTTTCATTGATTTAGGGACATTTTTTGGTATCATCTCTTCAAATATTCTTCTACCCCTCTCTTGCTCTCTTTTCCTTCTGGAACTCCAATTACATGTATGTTAGACAGTTTGTTATTATTCCACGGTCCTTCTCTTTTTTCTTCTCTTTATGTTTCAGTTTGTTTCCTATTGACTTATTTTTTTCTTCTGTGGTTTTCAGTTTGCTAGTAGATTATTGAACGAATTCTTCATCTCTGCTGTCATTTTTTTTTTATTTCTAGCATTTCCATGTTCTAGTTTCCATCTTTCTAATGAAGTTCCTCACTTATTAATGCTCATTGTCTGTCTATTCCACTAGATCCTCTAACATACGAATCATAGTTCAACTAGACTTCCTAGCAGGACCCGTGATTGTAATTTTTAAATTTTCTTTAATAAATATGTCTAATTTTATTAATATAATTTTTAAAGCTTTTTAAAAAATATTTGAAGCTGAAATCTCTTGTAATTATAAAATATGTTACAAATAATCTGGTGGTAGAACATTATTATCAGCAAAATTTTTATCAAAAAAGACTAACAACCCCATTTCTGTAAAATGAAGAAGTCATTGAAAAAAATTGACTAAGCCAATAAGTGCTAAAGCCAAGAATTTGAATTCACATCTGGTTCAAAATTCCATATTTTATCCTTTCTAGGCCTTGGGAAAACTTCTTAGAAGATCTAAAAATATCTGATAAGATGCTACATACTGGAACACGAAATCAAATGTATAGTCAGTACATATATAAATAGCACATGGCCAGTTTGGTTTTGTTAAACCCTGGAGACAGAAACAACTATAGATGTAAACTCAATGCATGTAATTGTCCCCAAACATACCTCCTCCTTCTCCTGTATAATTTTTATAAATTTGAGGTTTGTAACTTCTATTTTGTTTTTTGTAGAGAAGGGGTCTCACTGTGTTGCCCAGGCTGGTCTCAAACTCCTGCCCTCAATCAATCCTCCCATCTGAACCTCTGAAAGTGCTGGGATTATGTAACTTTTTTTTATGACCAAACATTTTTTTGTCAAATGTCATGATTGAGTGAACAATGGTTAAGACATCAAGAATCAGGAAAAAAATATTTTTTTATTCCCCCCAGTTAATCACAAACGTCTCCCATACTCCTCTGGCTGTATTGGCCTGTTTGTTTCCTACTCAATAGTGTAACTCTTTTTTACATTTTAATTTAACTTAATTTTGAAACATTCATAAATTTACCAAAAACTAGGAAGTACAGTATAAAACCTTTTTTCCCTGTCCGTGTGAGAGTAGGTTGCATACCTCATGTCCCATTGCCCACAAACATTTGAGTGTGTCTTACCTACAAACAGGACAGTCTCAGCACTACTACAGTACAGTCATCAAAGTCATGACATTAATATTAATTCTCAGATTCCATTCAAGTTTTGCCAATTGTCCCCAGAATGATCCTTTAAAATCAAAAGATTAAGTTCAGGTCTCATGTTGTATCTGGTGTGGCATCTCTTTTGTGTCCTTTGGTCTGGAACAGTCAAACAGTTCCTCAGTCTTCCCTCAATTTCCATGACTTTGGCAGGTTATCCCTCTAGATTCATGTACTGCATCTCAGATGGAAATACCACAGAAGTGATGCTGAATTTTTGTCATTACGTCCTATCAGGGACATGATTTCAATCTGTCCTGTCACTGATGATGTTCACTTTGATCACTTGATTCAGATGGGATCTGCCAGGCTTCCCACTGCAATGGGATCCTTCTTCCCATACATAGAACACACTCGCCACCCTGCCAAGAGAAATAATCCACAGTCTCATCCAGTTACTGCATCCCACTCAAAATCCAACATGTCTGGGTGATGCACAGTAATTTCTGTTGTGTCCAGGGGTGGCTTTTCATGGTGGGTATAGCAGCCTGTCAACTAGCATATAAGTTACTTGCCTACATTGTCTCACATCCTCCCAATATCCCATTAATATATTCGGTGGCTGAATAGACCAAAATAACTGCAATAGAAACTTTGATTTAAAAGGGGAAAAATGGGTAACACACAACAGTCAAGGTCTATAATGATTATGAAATCCTACTGGGCAGGACTTAGAAATACCACTATCTTCACAGTGGAGTCAGCTCCTCTGAGAGCCTATCCAAATACCCAGGCTCTAGTCTCAGAGATTTACTTCCTAGTTGTTGAGCCCTGTGGCAAGATATTACTTGTCCATGATGCTCTGTGTCCACATTTGATGTGGACATTAGAGAGAAGGTCTGCCCTGAGAACTGTACAGATTTCTTGAAATTAGGTGGCCAGAAGGTGTCTTTAGGGCTCAAACAGTCATAGAATTTGGCAGAGCTGACTTGAGATTTCTTTGGTAATACTCTAAAAACTTAGCTGGCTTTTAGTCTTTGTATTGGGTAATTCCATGAGCTGGTAATCATCAATGGTGAGTCTTCTCATCTTGCAATATGTTTCAAAATTTCATTTACTGAGGTCTTTTCTTCTAATCTTCAAGTTTTATATTTTATAAAGTATATATTTGAGTATTCATAAACATAGTAAAATGGACTTTTATTTTACTTTTATGTGTTTAAGTTATGAAAGTTTCCTTCTATTTCTAGGTTAGTAATTATTTAAAAAATCAAGAATGGGTTTTTAATTTTATTAAATGTTTTTTTCAGTATCTATTAAGATGATCATATAGTACTTTCATTTTAAATTTGATATTGTCAGCATAGAAAGACATTATAGTACAAACACATGTACTCATTACCCATTTAAAGAAATAAACATTATAAATATGGTGGAAATTCCTACATATCCTTCCACATTCTTTCCTCCTCCAAAACTCTGTACATCATTCCCCTGAGTTTAATTGTTATTGTTTGTATACTACCTATATACTTTGCCACACATACATTTTTCTATAAAATATGTAACATTGCTCAGGCTTTTAACACATGCATTTAAGGTTTTATTAATACATTGTGTGTATCTCTCCACAAATTACTTTTCTTAACTCAACATTGTTTTTGGAATTCACCCTGATACACATAATTCTAGTTTATTTTAACCACAACTTAGTGTCCCACTGAATGAACACACAAAATTTGTTTATCCATTCTCCCAGTGACAGCTGTTTACTTTGTTTACATTTTTTTGTTATTTCAATGTTATCATACATTTCTCCATGTGCTTATATGCAAATTAGGGTGGTCAGATATAGCAAATCAAAATACAGGATGCCCAGTTAAATGTGAATTTCAGATAAGAAATGAATAATTTTTTTTAATATATGTTGCCAATATTACAACCCTACCAATGTTTCATTTAGAGAACACAATAAGAAATGTTGTTTAAAAAGACCTAGCACACACACACACACACACACACACACACACACAGCAACAAAAGCAAAGTTTTCAAAAATAACAATTGATATCATTGAGGTATATGCTATCATTTTCTTTCTATTGAAATTTACTCTATTCTCTCTTATCACATTTTATTCCAGAAGGTATGGTTTGAGTGTTCCTGTAAAAATTCATGTTGGATCCTTAATTTCCAGTGCAGCCATGTTGGGAGGTGAAACCTTTAAGAGGTGGGGCCTTAATGGAAGGCGCTTGGGTCATGGGTTTTCTGCCTTCAAGGTGGCTTGGCGCCCTTCTCATAGCGGTGAATGAATTATCACTCTCTCAAAACTGAATTAGTTCTTGAGGAAATGGATTCGTTCCCATGCCAGTGGGTTGTTCCTAATCATGTTTGGTCTCTTTTCACATAAACTCACTTTTCTGCTTTTCTACCATGTTATGATTCAGCACAAAAGTTCTCACCAGAAGCTGAGCAGATGCTAATGCCATGCTCTTGGACTTCCAGTCACCAAAATCGTGAGCCAAATATACCTCCTTTCTTTGTAAATTACCCAGCCTCAGGAATTCTGTTATAGCAACACAAAACAGACCAAGACACCATCTCATTACAAAGAAAAAGGACATGCCTTATATCAATAAATAATTTACCACCTATTAACGTGCCAAGTCCTACAGTTTAAAAATACTATTAGACAGTATATAGCCAGGAGTGAAATTGCTGACTTGTAAGGATTGCGTTTTCAACTTTACCAGAATAGCCAAATTGTTCTTCAAAGTGACGGATATGAATGTTCCCAGTGCTCCACAGCCTCATCAACACTTTTGATTATTCAACTGTATAATTTTTAAGTCCTATGAATGTCAAATGCTGTTTCATTTTGCTTTAAGTGTGCAGTTTACCGAATATTTGTGAGATGTAGCATTCTTTTCATATCAATCATTTGAATTCTCTCCTCAGTCTATTCATATTCTTCATGCAATTTTCTTTTGGGTTGGTTGCCTTTTTCTTATTGAATTTTAGTAGTTCACAGGATATTTTGCATACTAATGCATAGTGAATTGCATAGGACCTAATTTTTGACCTATCTTTTCACTTTATGTATGTGGAGATTTTTGATATATATTTTTATTTTAATGCAGTCAAATTTTTAAGTCTTTTAAAAAAATAATGTATGCTTTTTGCCTCTTATTTAAATACATCTATCCCATCCCAAGGTCATAAAGATATATTTCTCCTATATATTTTCTTCTTGAAGTTTTAACATTTTGGCAGCGATTTTTGTCTGTTTATCACTGCTATATTCCACGTTCCAGATAGAGTGTCAACACACAGCAGGCACACACTATTTGTTGAAAAAATGAAAGGAGGGAAATGCTCAAGGACAAAACAAAGTGAAAATGGAAAATCAGAAAGGTGAAGGGACTGGAATGAGTTCTTTGATTTGTGCAAGGGGGATCACTGCACCCAAGACACATAAAGCCAGGACACTCAGGACCTTAACAGAGACAATAAACAAGAAAAAATTTCTCAGCTGGACATTTAAAAGGATAATTATCATATTTTATTTAGTATTCTGGTAGTTTATATGGGAATGGTTTTCAGGTTATTTAGCTGACTGAATCACAAGAAATTTACCAATTAATGTTTGAATTATATTAATAGATTATTAAACTTTAATCCACCCCTACATTCCTGGGGTAAATCTTTCTCAACAATATTAGTTACTTTTATTTGCTAATATTTTCACTAGGACTTTTGGATTCTATGGTCATAAGTAATATTAGCCTCTAGTTTTCTTGGTGGCGTCTTTGTCTAATACTGGTATCTGGGTATGTTAGCCTTATGGAATGAGTCAGGAAGTTTTCTAGTACTGTCTATGCTTTGGAAATTTTAATATAATATAGAATTATCTCTTAAATATTTGTAAAACTTACATGAAAACTATCACAATTGTTTCCTTTTTAGAGAAAAATTTTTTGTCTATGTTTTCAACTTGGTCTTTCACAATCATTGAGTCAATTTTGGTTATGTAATAAGGTGCCAAAGGACACTTTTCCTGTTGTCTCAGAGTTTCAGCAGAGCATTTTAAGAAATATGGGTGCCAGGCGCTCTGTGCAGGACAGCCCAAGAAACTGTGAAACCTCAGTCCATAGCCCACCTTGAGGGTTTATAAGCAGAAGTAAGAAAATTCTTCAAGACCGGTCAGCAGGAAGGATTCCTCCCATGACAATTGTCAATGTGCTGTGCACTCCCCAGAAGATGAGGGGTGTTCTAAGAACTACTCCAGGAGTTTGTTATATGCTCTTTGGCATTTGGATGGCTCAACTAGAGGCTTGCTGGAGCCACTGGTGTGACAGAGTTTGGCATGGCCTAATTCAACCTCAAAGAAAATCTCTGGTATTGAGTCATCTCAGCCAGATTTGAAAATTTTATTGTGGTAATTATTGAACAATTTATATGTATATCAAATCAGCATGTTATACATCTTGAAAATATTGAATATTCATTTAACAATTACATAATTTAAAATAAAAAAAAGAAAATTGGTCAGACTGAGACTAAGACAACAACAACTTTGGAATCTCCCTGCAACATTGGCTATTCAGAAAAAGAAATGAGCTATTTTAAATATCACTTCTAATGAGCTCAGCTTATCAAATAAACTGGATCAATACATTTTTCTGGGTAATTCTTTTATTTAAATTTACAAATATGTTGACAAAAATGTAGGTAATATTTCCTTTTAAGGTTAAAATCTCTGTGTCTGTAGTTCTACTCCTTTGTTATTCTTTCTGTTGTTTATATGTATCTTCTTTTTCTTCTTGATCTGGTTGTCTGTTTTAGTGAGTTTTTTCAATAAACAGCTTTTCATTGTGTTGGGCAAGTGTACATTTTTTGTTTGTTTTCTATTTCATTAAGTTCTGCTTTTATATTTATTGATTTCTTTATCCCGTTTTCTCTGGGGTTACTTGGCCTACCTTCCTGAATTGTATGCTTAGTTTGTTTTCAATCTTTCCAGTTTTCCAATATTTGTTTTTAAGGCTGTATTTTCACTCGAATGGCATTTTAGTGCTGTTTTAAATTTATTGTTGACAAAGATTGGAGAGACCTCTTTTACAGCAGCCAAATTAATTATTTTCACACAGCAATGAGATTCAGAAGGCTGAGACAGGCCTCTGGTCAAATGATTTTTCAAGATGGTCTCATTTATTTTCTACTTTAAGACCATTTAAGTAAGTGTATATTCCCTGCTCTGATTTCCCAACCATCTTCTTTTTAGGCTTTACCACATAGTTTCAGAGCTCTGTACCAGGAAGAAACTCTGCTCTTTATGTTTTAAGAGGGGTATAAACCAAAAGCAGCATTTTCACAGGCAAGCTCTGTGGGCACAGCCTGGTCATGGTATCCAAGCAGATTGGCCATGATGATATTTAATTGTGTAATTTAACATTTTTTAACTAGGAGCACTGAAAGTTTTCCTTGATTTTCTAAAAGATGTGGTCCAAATCAACAAGCATGCATCAATTTTCACAGCTTAGAGCAAGCTATTCAGCAGCACATCTCACATTTTTGGTTCCTCACTTGCTATAATTTATATAAATTTACTCTTGGGACTGAGATGGCCTAAAATTTTGTGGATCTCCTCCTAAGTGACAATTTATGTAGCCTACCATTTTTTCTTCTTCCCAAATGAAGAAGTATTGTGAAGAAGAAGTTAACACGAAGCCTTAGCTTGCAAGGCACAATTTCCAAAGACTGCTTGTCACATTCCACCTCTCAGCACTTGTTATTGATTGAAGTATGACACATCCTTGTATTGGGCTATGATCCAATTAAAGTGAAAAAAGATAGCTGTTTTCTGTCTCAGCTGCAACATAAAATTAGTGCAATAATGACACACAAGGACAGGGATGTCACTCATGGGTGGCTTTACTCAGCTGCCCAGAGAGCACCATTTATGAGTTCTACGCTGGTTACTATTTCATGTGATGTGTTAGGTTTGTTTAATGACTAACTCTATGGCCTCTCTATATCTATTGACCTTTTATATAGCACTAGATAACATTGTTTTGTTTTGGCTTTAAACTGATAAAGACAATCCAAGTTTTAAACCTATGGACCCAATGATGTCATCATTTCTGGCTCTCATGAGGTTTGATCTAAACATCAAATTCTCCTTTTGAGCTCTTTATTATCCTTCATGTGAACTTCATAGTAGTATTGACAATGACATTAATTGTTTTTGTTGAATTGACATTCACGGTTCTTTGGACCAATGTAAGAGCTGCCCAGTACCTTTCCAAGCAAGTGGAGTGACTTGCTTGTGAAGTGACAAGGCTCCCATTGTCCCTTAGGCACAGAGCAAAGGCAGGTATTTCTCAGAAGCCGCAGTGACAGTAAGCCAGGGCTCCCGAAGTGAGCTGGTAAAACCTCCTATGGGATTATCAGTGTAAAAGAAGGGGACGTGACTCACTGGAGGAAGTTAAAAAAATGAACATTTGGTTGGGAGAAAGATAGAGAATTGACACTTCTGTGGATATGAAAACCACTTGGACAGATCTCACATGTTTACATAGCATGGGACTCTAATATCATACTCTAGAATTGAGGCACAAGTTTGATCTCCTGTTTAATATTGTATGTTGGTTTATCAATTCAAATGCCTGTGTGACATACTAATTTAGTATACTACGACTTATGAAATGATACTTTTCAATTTGTCTGAACATACTTCGTTATTCCACAGTTGTTTATATTCAGTCCACAGCATGTATGGTTTTGGGCACAGGTGTGACTGGATAACCTCACCCATAATGACAGTACTCCAGTATGTTGCCTTGAGAGCTGCACACAGCTGCAACCGTACCCAAAGGTTTCCAGCCGCCATTCTTCCCCAGTCCCAGTCCCTCCCCTGCCCTGTACCCATTCCCATAGCCAGGTCAGAGTTGATCGTTTTCTACACTTTTTAATTTCAGTTTTGCATGTTTGCCTAGTCCACAGAATTTTTAATGATTATTTGGCAGCAGTGAAATGTCTCCATATGGTATTCCTATTATATGGCACATATATAAAGTTGAAAAAGAAGAATTTCTTGAAGGACTCCATCACTTGAAATAGTGTCATCAAACAATGAATATATTGCTTTTTGATATAATTTTTTAATTTATACTCAAATATTATTGGATTTTTCTGGTATAATTTCTTACTGTGTCTACACACCAGTCATATAGACATTGTTTTAAAGTCTAACAGGCAGACACCAATTATCAATATTATTTGTCTTAATATACCAATTAACCTTATTAAATTACTTCAAAAAAGAGTTTGATCACTTTTATACTGGGGTTTGCTCCCATACAGCTCAGCCTCTGCCTACAAATACCTCCCAAACCTATTACTGGGCATTTTTAGTAATTAGAGTCTTTGGCTGGTTCCCCAAATAGGGCAAGGCCCCATATAAGGGAAGGCTGATACATATTTAGTCTTTTCTATTTGTTGTTTTATGTTTATTTTTTAATTTTTTGAGACAGGGTCTCACTTTGTTGTTCAGGCTAGAGCGCAATGGCGTCATCAAAGCTCACTGCAGCCTCCAATTCCTGGGCTCAAGTGATCCTCCTGCCTCAGCCTCCTGAGTAGCTGGGACTACAGGTATGCACCACCATGTCCAGCTATAGTCTATCCAAAATACAGTAGTCCCCTCTTATCCATGGGGATATGTCTTAAGACATTCCTCTACCCCAGTGGACCTGCAACCATGGATAGTATACATATACATATACATATACATATACATATACATATATGCATACAATCCTATACAGACATGTTTTTTCTATCTGATAACCAAGACGGCTACTAAGGGCCTAACAGGTCAGGAATGTCTACAGTATGGAGAAGCTGGGTGAAGGGATCATTCACACCCCCAAATGGACAAAGTGGGATGGTGCAAGATCTCATCATACTACTCAGAACGTTGTGCAATTTAAAAACTTGAAAATTGTTTATTTTTGGAGTTTTTCATTTAACATCCTGGGAGGGCAGTTGACTGTGGGTAATTGAAACCACAGAAAGTAAAACTACAGATAAGGGGAGACCACGGTATAAGGGCTTATTAGATAGCTATAAGTCATGCCACTTATCAATGAAGGAAGGGTTTCTCATTCTAAATACCATGCACAGAACTTCAGTCTTGCAGAGTAGTTATTATCAAAGAGTAAGAGGATGAGAGCAAACAGACTGGAAGAGGAAAATCAAATTAAAGGATTAATTTAAATGATGGCAAGATATTAAGTTATATTTCCCACATATTCTTTCATTTATATATTCAGTATTAGCCATGAATTTTCCAATTTGTAGCTTAGTTCCTAGATAAATTTGGACAAATTGAATTTTCCTTTTTACCTAAATCTTTTTGGCACATAGTAAAATGAGTTCTTATTCTGATTTATTCAGTGGATTATCAAACTGTTGCCCCAGTTTGTGCAAACAAAAATTTATAAGGACTAGGAAAACACATAAAAAGTTTGACTCTAATTCAACTGTTGCCCCAGTTTGTGTAAACAAAAATTTATAAGGACTAGGAAAACACATAAAAAGTTTGACTCTAATTCAAATAATAAATGACAAACATCAACTCCATCAATTTTGTTCAAAATGGTTAGCAACCACCAATATTTGTTATGTATTTTTTTTTGCATTTAGTGATAAAAGAATACTCTAAGATGGCTAATTTAGAAGACTTGTTTTTTATGTCCTCTTTATTCAAGACTTATTTTAAAAAATAATTGTAAATTTCCAAATGGAGTAGATTTGTTTTGGTTATTATTTATTTTACTATGAATTTTTACACATACTGCATTGTGGTCAGAGAATGTGGTCTGTGTGAATTCTACTTTTTGAAACTGCTTTGAGATTTTTCAAAGTGGTCTAATATACCATCAATTTTGGTGAATGTCTCATGTGGATTTCAAAATAAAGTATATATTTCTACAAGTTAAGTGCAGGGCCCTATATCTTTTTACTATATCAGAATTATTACTTGTGTTTAAATGTTTGATATTCTTAGTATTCTTAGCTTGATATATTGATAGCTGAGTTATAATAAACTCTCCTAGTATGTTTGGGGATTTGTCAATTTCTCCTTGTCATTTTGTCAATGCTCGGTCTCTGTATTTGAAGCTATGTTGATAGGTGCATATAGACTCACAGTTAAGGAATGTCCCTCTTTATCAATTATAAAGCTTCTTACTATACAGTCTAATTATTTTTATTTTTATATTCTTATACCTACATTTTTTATTGGTGTTTGCCTTAAATATCTATCCATTCTTTCTTTTTTACTTTTCCATTCTTTCTGGTCATTTAAAAAAAATTTAAGTGTAATTTTTAAATGGCAAAGAGCTGAAATTTGTTTTTAATGCAGTATGAGATCTTCTGTCTTTTAATAGGATGAAATTATCCTTTTTATGTTTATTTTGTTTTTTCATATCTGCCCATCCTATTTTTGTTTTCAATTATCACCCTTTCTTATTCCTTATCCCTTTCCTACCTTTGTTGGATTCAGAATTTTTCTCCCTATATTTCATTTTCATTTTCTCATATGGCATAAGAGTTATATATCTTATGTCAATTTTTATAGTGTTTATACTCATATTTTAGCACATGTACTTAACATATTCTTCTACTAACAACCAGAGATATTCAGTATCCTTTTGTCTCAAACATGAGAAAAATTAAGCAAGATTCTCCTCCTCCTTATATCCCAGGAACTATGTAGAGGTAATTTATAATTTGAGTTTGAGGTTATCGGTTTTTAAAGCTTTGGGTTTTTTCATATTATATACCAACAATTAGACTTAAATATTTATTTTGCTAGTATTAATATTATTTTTTATAACCCATATATGTCCCCTCTCTCAGAGTTATTATCTAATTTGCTAAAACACATCCTCAAATAATTATTTGAAAATGGATATGTGGATATCTCTTTAGCTTGTTTGTGTTGAGCGCTCTTTCAGTTTTTCTTCAGTCACCTTAAGCAATTTCTGACTTATCTGGCTCTGATTTCCTTGCTCAATGTTTTACCTGTGAGGTAATTGCTACTACCCTTTGTCCATATGGGAGGGGAGAGGGAGAAGAATGAGGAAGTGTACCTGCTGTGCATGCTGTTCCTCAGGAATAATTCTGCCAAATACTCTGCCGACTCTCTCTCTCTCTCTCTCTCTCTCTCCTCTCTCTCTTCTTGTAGTTCTTTATTTGGGCTTAGAGTTGCTGTGAAATATACAGCCCTTTAAATTAGAGCTCTTCACATGTTTAAGGCTAAAAAATTTCCTTCCATTTTGTATCTTTGATAGAGGAAAAAGCCATCTTACACTTCTGTCCATCACCTGAGTGCTTCTGAGTGTCGTGGAGTCAGCATATGGCTACCCAAGTGGCAGATGGGCTGTGTCCAAACTAGAGAAGCTAAATAATCTCTTGTTTTCGTAGTGGCCATATGTGCTAGGGTGGTGTCGTAGATAGAATAATGGCCTTCCAAAGATGTCCATGCACTAATCCCCAGAACTTGAGAAGATGTGAATTGACATACAAAAGCTGTTGCGATTAAGTTAAGGACCATGAGATGGGGAGATTACCCTGGATTATGAAGGTGGGCGCACTGGACTCACAAGGGGCCTTAGAAGAGAGAGGCAAGAGGGTTGACGTTGTGAAGGTAGATGTAACCACAAAAGCAGAGTTTGGAGTGATGCAGTTTGAAAATGAGGAAGGGGCCGTGAGTCAAGGACTGTAGGCAGCTTCTTGAACTGGAAAAGGCAAGGAAATGAATTTTACTCTAGAAATTCCTGAAGGGACACAGCTCTGCCAACACCTCGATTTTAGTCCATCAGAGTCATTTCAGACTTCTGTCTTCCAGAACTGTAAGACAGTTTGCATTGTCTTAAGCCACAAAATTTGTGGCAATTTGTTACAGCAGCAATAGGAAGCTACTACAGTGGCATCTTTCTCCAGCAGTAGTGATTCTTTAAGTGTGGGTTGCCTATTCCCCATGCTATCATTAGTGAAGGGCAGTCCCAGCCAACCAGCTAAAGCTCACCAGATAAACTTTAGTTTGCTCCCTCCTTGCCAGAGTCAAGAGAATGGGCAGGTACTATGCTTGCCACCTCACAGATGGGAAGCCATGCTAATGTGCACCTCCGTAGAACAATGCTGTGGGGTGGTGGTGGCTGCTGGAAAGGTAAAATGGCTCAGGAACACAATTGGGACTGGTGAGGGATGAACCATTTTTCAGAGAGGTGGTGGAAAATAAGCAAACAAAAGAAAGACCACCTGCCCTGATGGAACTATCCGTGGTTACTTGGTCTAAGGCACCATCCTACTGGCAAAGTTCTCTGCTCTGGTCCCCAGAGACTCTTGGCTGTGACTCCATCAGGGAAAGAAATCTCCCAGGATTATGTCTTTATAGTTCTAAACTCCAACTTTTACATCTGCAAGCAACCTGGTCTTTGAGATGTCCAACTACTTCCAAAGCACAAGTTGACTTCTAGAGGCGGGGTCAGGTCTAGCCAGGACCTGACCTCACACCACTCAAATGCTCCATTCTTCATTCCCTCGCTTTCTGACTCAACCTCATAGCTGGCTCCCCCTTCCAAGCTTTATATTAGGTCTATTTTAGGGGACCTATTTCCTATGCCTACCCTGAAATTTTATCTGGGCCCATTATGGTTGATTCTGGAAGAGCTCCACAACTTCAAATCTTTGAGAATAAGGATTCGGGCATCGGTTCCTTTTCTTCCAGAAGTCTCCGAGTTCTTTAACCAAATTGGTTCTTGGTCTTCTTAAATAAGAAAAATCTGCTCCAAGGTGACTTTTTTGTCCTTGGCTATGACTGCAAAGCAGGTGGCAATCTCTCTATAAAAAGAGAAAAATTAAACAAATGTAATTTTTGGCAGTGTACTCCTTGGATGAGACACCCTGCCATGACTGGGCTTGAATCCTTGTTCTGTGACTTTCCATGAATTCTCTTGACTAAATTTGATCATCATATAATAACACATCTTTAATGGCAGGAGCCAGTTTTTACATCTTTGAATTTCCCACCACTTGGCAGTTTCTGGTATATTATAAATGCTCAATACATATTCAATATTTTGAAATAACACTGGGGCAGAGAATTATGAATGCCTCACAATAACCTTTCTCTTTTCTTTCTTAATAACTAAACCCTGGAAAATTTGTTTGGCTAAAATATGATATTTCTTAGACCATTTTGTAGCTAGCTATAGCTAATAAGACACAAGTGTTTTGAAGCTTCTGGGAAGTCTTCATAAAAGGAGAGGGGCTATGTCGTTTGGCCCATCTGCTATTCTTCCTTCCTGCTATCTGGAATGTGGATGTGATGGCTGGAGTAGAGCAGAGATTTTTGCATCATGAGGTGGTTTTACTTCTAGATTTACATGAGAAAAATTAATGTCTATCTTGTTTAAGTCACTTTAGTTTAGGTTTCCCTGCAGCTGAACATAATCCTAACTAAATCAAACATGTTTTTTCCCTTGCTTATAGAGAAAAAGCAAAGAGAAGAAACATGGAGAGAGGATTGAGTGGGTTTAGGAAACATTAAAAAAAAGGAATCTGAAAAGAAATGGTCTTAGGAGTCTAGGGGTGGTGTCTTTCAGAGAACCAAAACATCCAATCTGTTCTGCTACCACATGTTTTGGTAATGTGAATTAGCTCATACAAAATTGGCAAATGGGACAATGATATCAATGTAATAGCGTCCAAATTGTTTTGGTTCATATGCATGTGATTTCCACAGTATGTGATTTCCAAGAAATCAGGCACAAAGTTTCTCCACAATTAAAGGGCCAGGCTTAGCAATATACAAACACTTTAAGAAAACAACCTACGGTGGTATTTTTTTGAGTGAAAGCAAAAGGCTGGATTAGTGGTTTCAGAAACTGTTAGGCATTTCACGATGTCAGGCTAGCTCACGAAGCATAAAAATAGGTAAAGAAGCTGCCAAAAAAAAAAAATCTTTCTTTGTTTAAAAGAAAATGATGAGAGCCTCTGAATCAGATTTTTAACTCAGATAAAGCTATCTCTTGAAAGCAAATGCCCTTACATCTCAAAAGAGAAAGAGTAAGTCCCCGAGTTCAAAAGCTGCTCCGGGTAGGTTGCTAGTGGACAGTGACTGCGCAGTGTATTTGTAAATAGAGGCTTATTGTTTTTACTGGTGCTCTTGTTATAAAATTAAAATTATAAAAGCAAGAACAAATATCTTCAGAACAAACTATAACTGATAAAATACTCCTTTGTCATGTCTTCACACCAATTCTTCAATCAAGGTTGGCTTTCCAACCTGCTTCTTTGCATAATTTTATTTTACTTAACATCTAGAATCAAATCTTGAAAAATGCAAAGCTTAAACATTTTTCCTTTCATGCTCCCTTTCTCAGGAAGCTTGTAGAGGATGTGCTCTTCCAAAATGAGAATGAACAAGGGGCTGCGGGAGTCAGCGACTCAGCACAGGAGGGTTCGGGGGAAAGCCCAGGGTGATGGTGGACAAAGCCCCAGGAAAACAGCTATGCGGCCAGCTGAAGAGCAAGCTGCTCAGACTGGGCTCTGGGGGCACCTGGGATTGAAGAAACAATCTGATATGTTTGTGCACATGGAAAAGTAATGTTTCGGGGTGTTTTACAGATCTATTGGGGACACTGAGAAGAATTAGCTGTGAGCGTATGGAGGCCAGCTCCTACTTGATTTGAGAAGCAAGACATACGACAGTACTTGCATCCTCTGCTAGGTAGAATGGATTATACATCTTAGGTTGGCTCTTAGGGTTGAAGAATCATAAAAATGGGACCAGATGCGGTGGCTCACACTTGTAATCCTAGCACTCCAGAGGCCGAGGTGGGAGGATCGCTTGAGGTCAGGAGTTCAAGACCAGCCTGAGCAAAAGCGAGACCCCATCTCTACTAAAAATAGAAAAACTTAGCCAGGCAAGAAAATTAGTTAGGGCCGGGTGAGGTGGCTCACGCCTGTAATCCTAGCACTCTGGGAGGCTGAGATGGGTGGATTGCTCGAGGTCAGGAGTTCAAAACCAGCCTGAGCAAGTGGGAGACCCTGTCTCTACTATAAATAGAAAGAAATTAATTGGCCAACTAATATATATAGAAAAAATTAGCCGGGCATGGTGGCACATGCCTGTAGACCCAGCTACTTGGGAGGCTGAGGCAGTAGGATCGCTTGAGCCCAGGAGTTTGAGGTTGCTATGAGCTAGGCTGATGCCATGGCACTCACTCTAGCCAGGGCAACAAAGTGAGATTCTGTCCCAAAAAAATAAATAAATTAGTCAGGTGTGGTAGCATGTACCTGTAGTAGTCCCAGCTACTCAGGAGGCTGAGGCAGGAGGATTGCTTGAGCCCAGGAATTTGAGGTTGCTATGAGCTAGGCTGACACCATGGCACTCTAGCCCAGGTGACAGAGCGAGACTCTGTCTCAAAAAAAAAAAAAAAAAAAAACCAGAATAAAAACGGTGTCATCCTGTTACTTTTCAAAAGTTCTTATAACAACCCTATACTTTTAATAGGAGATTACTTGTACTGAGCACATGGAACACTGCCCTGCTTTTGTGCCAGTGGCCTTGCTCAGAGGGGTGCTCTAGCTTCCCAAAGCACGGTCAGGAAGCCCCATCTCTGCACCTCACAGGCATAAACACAGTAACAATGCTATGAGTCTGATTGTCCTTGTTGCTCTTCTTACATTTCCTTATGTAGGCCTCTGGCTTTAACTAACAACAGAACGCTTATTCCTCCTGATTCCTTATGTCCAACCCAGAGCTTCTCCTGGAAGATTCCCTTGCTCATTTGCTACACCTCGTACACAGATGTCAGGTTTATTGGGATGGAGGCCTCCCTTGTCCATAAAAATAAGAATGCAGCAAGAAAGAGTGAAAGGAGGTGAGAGGGTTTCCCCAACACAGGGGCACAAGAGAGAAGGCAAAAAGAGTGGCAGGGTTTCCTTGAAAGGAGAGCCTGGGATGCAAATCACACAGGCAGCCTGGAAAGCAAAGATTCTGGTTAGAACTGGATGATAGAGGATCCTAGGAGGAATGCCTCCAGGAAAAGTCATATGTTAGGACATAGTGAGGGATTCTTGCTTCTTTCTGGTGGAGAGTAGAAAGATAAATTAACTGTAAGAACTTAGAGTACAGAACAGTAAGAAAAAAAGAGGCAAATTGACCAAGAAATGAAATGTAATCATATCATTCTTCATTATTCATTTTTGAATAATATTTATGTAAACATAATAAGATCAACATATTATTAGTTTAGGCCAAACCATGATCATAGTGTTAGCTACAGATGCTAATTTAGTTATTTTCCAGAACAGGTTTCTGTCTTCAGGATTTACAGTGGCCTGTTATAAAAAGAAATTGACAAATATGATTCATATTCTAACCAAAGATATTACTGTACCTAAAAGTAAATTTTACCATATATAAAAATCTCTTTACTATTCCACGCTATCCCTAAAGTACAGCACTCTATTCAAAATGATACCTTTTAGGTCTCTTCCTGGTTTATAATGTTGCTTATGGGTAGGAGTAAAGGTGAGAATAATTACCATACATTTTTATTCAATTTTCAGAACTGAGAATTTCATCTTTTTAAGTTTTCTGAAGTATCAATATAGTACTTGTACCATAATTAGCACTGTTGCTCTTTCTAAAGATTTTACTTCACCATAGATGATAAAAGAGTCGATCATTTGCAGGTCACTTACCCTATTGAACTATGGAACTTCCTCTTCCTGTTTAAAATCTCAGCCACATGACAAACCAGTCTGCTTTAAACTACTTATAATATCAGCCTTTGTTGCAGAACACATTTCCTCTCTCAGGATTTTATATCAGCAATATTATGAACAATGCTTTGTTGAACAGCAAAACCACCACTTAAAACACTCCTCAGCTGACTTTTCTGGAACAAATTTGTTTATGTACATTCTAGAGGATCTCACTTGAAAGAGTAAGATCTACATATTTGTTTTAAACAGAAATATGTAGATCAAATTTTGTCAATTCGATTACCTTCTAAATGGACAAGAATGCTACCTATTTAAAAAGCACCTTGAAATAAATCATTTTGTAAAGCCTAGACACTTTTGTGAAAGGTGAATAATTATTCCTCAGTTAATATGACTTTTTAAGTTTGGATTTAGAGTAGCTGAGTATTTTAAAATAAAACATTTCTGTGTAAATAATAATAGTCTCTATTTCTAAATTAAACATTTCTCCAGGTAGTTATTATTTTACATGATTATTTTTAAAGTTCTTGCATCATAGACTATTTTGCTATAGTGAAGAGATTGTTTGTATTAATGTTAAAGATTCTGTTACAGTCGTGACCCATACCTTGTGCAGGTGGTAAAAATATTGTTGGTTGACATACTAAGTTAAATCTAACTTGTAAGTATAAGTTCAATTAACTTATAGTACAGTGTTGGATCCTCTTTCAAATATATATGTTGAAAGCTTTCTGGAAGAAATAAAACAAATTTTACTATATTTAGAAATAACTCCCCTTCACAAAATAGAAATACTTTATGGGGCTACCAAAACATTTCAAAGTAAAGATAAAATGGCTTGTGACTTAAAAAAAAAAAAAGAATTTCAATTATTGACTAGATCATTTGTTTTGCTTCAAAGGCCTATTTTCTACTTTCTTGGTTTGGCCATCATGAATAATACTTACGTGGAGAGAAATTCTAAAATATATTAACACACTTTATATAGGATTCCTATAACAGAAAATATAAAGAGGTGATGCAAAATGTACTATGGTAGGTTTGAAATAGCCATGTTGGTAAAAAGGATACAGCTCTTTCTACATCAGTGTTCAAATAATTTTTTTGGTTTTTTTGAGACAGGGTCTTGCTCTGTTGCTCAGGCTGGAGTGCAGCACTGTGATCATAGCCCACTGTAGCCTCAAACTCCTGAGCTCAAGCAATCCTCCTGCCTCAGCCTCTGAGTAGTTGGGACTATAGGCGCATGCCACCATGCCTGGCTAGTTTTTTCTATTTTTTGTAGAGATGGGTCTCACTCTTGCTCAGGCTGGTCTCAGAACTCCTGGCTTTCATCTTCGGCCTCCCAAAGTGCTAGGATTACAAGCATGAGCCACCACACCCAGCCCAAAACAATTTTTATAGAAACACTAACTACAATATTTTGCGGCCACTTACATTCAGTTTAATTTTTAATATTGTCTGAATTATTTAAGAGAATATGGATTCTGTTAAGGGAGTGGGATCGTTAAATGCATCCACACTCCACAGGGGATGTGTCACCCTGACGTTCGGGTTGCCCTGGGTTCCATCATGTATTGGATTGGCCCATCTCTCTCTACCAGACAGGATGGTCCTCTTTCAGTTATGTTATAACTTGTTTTTACTTTTAACTGTGAAATTCAGTTTGGGATTCCTTCCTAAGTTGTGAGTACACATATCCTTAAAAAGGATGCCAAATGCTCAGTTCCAAGACTAAAAATCTTCCAGATGTTCAGAATCAACCACACTAGTCGTGTTTGCACAGGCAGGATAGATAATGCATAATTTCTGAACTGTATTCATAGAGAAAATTACTATAGATTCTTTCATTCATTTAATTTCTTAATGTGGATAATTGGGCAATTGAATTAATTTGACCCTCAGATCTCACCTTTATCCTTCAGCTTTTGTTACAGTCCTTATCATATAATTTTACATGGAATCAGAAGTGGTCTTTTCTTCACTTTTCTTCTCCGCTGTTTCTTGAGTATTAATCATTCTTTCCTCTGACAGGAACCTCCTGAGGTCTGGGGCTGTACTTTAAGTGTTCTTTCATACTTGGCACAGGACCAGGCTAACTGTCAGTATCTTCAGGTCTTTTCTCTTGAGTCACTCAGTTTCTCCAGAGATGCATCTTTCAACCTCCTGCTTGGGCAGAGGGAGGGGATAGGTACAAGCCTGATGATTAGTGTCCTTGAAGCCAATGGGTGGATGAAAATAAGGAGGCCAGGGGTTTCACCATTTGGTGTATAGATTTTCACTTAACTTCCCTTCATTCACTAGGCAGTAAGTCTTCAGTTTTCTGAAGACATATGAGATCAATAGATCAAGGTGATTCTGCAGATCAAGGTGTAGACAGGGCTGGTTCTTTTTTTTTTTTTTTCTTTTTCTTTTTATTTGATCATATTATGGAGGTACAAATATTGTCAAGGCTGCATATATTGCCCTTGCCATTCCTCCCCCCGACCACCGTGTCAGAGCTTCAAGCGTGTCCATCCTCCAAGTGGTGCATATTGCACTCATTGTGTAAGTATATATCCTTCCCCTCCTCCCCCTCCCACCTGCCCATCACCCTATAAACGTTTTTTGTTTGTTTGTTTTGTTATGTTTTTTTGTTTTTTTGACATTTTGGTTGCATTTTATATCTTTGCCTCTTGCTTAGAGGGGTTAGAGGTAAGCCCTCCCCCAACAGTTCTCACCATATCCCTAAGATGTGGGTCCCCCCCACCCCCGAATCCCTGGTGAGCACTACCTCCAATTGAACACCATAGTTTTAATCAGTCAGTACCAATTTGATGGCGAGTACATGTGGAGCCCATTTTCTTGATCGTCTGCCGTCTCACTTTGGATAATGGGCTTAAGCTTAATTCAGGATAGCATAAACGGTGCTAGTTTGCTGTCATTTCTTAGAATTGAGTAATATTTCATTGTGAGCAAAAACTTCTAGAAGATGCTAGCATCCTTTGACTCATGGTCACATCATCTAAATCTCTGCTTTCATCCTCATGTCTAACACTACCAACTTTGATCTTCCAGCCTTTTCCTCTTATATGGACTCTGTGATTACATCAGGCTCGCCTTGATAACCCAGAACAATTTCCCCATCTCAACATGCTTAACTTTCACATCTGCAAAGTCTCTTCTACTATAAAAAGTAACATATTTACCATTTGGGGGGTTAGGATGTGGACATCTTTGGGGGAGGCATTGTTCAGCCTATTGGGACTGTCAACTCACAGGCCACTTCAAATTTAATAAATCCCCAAACAATCTTCTAACCTTCTCATCTCCTGTATCTGCTTATCTCAGTGTACACCTCAACAAATGCGCCAACACCCACCCATTTTCTTGTGTCAGAAACCTGGCCCTTACCTTGGACACCTCCCTGTAATGAATACTCATCCGACCAACCAGCAAGTCTTCCTGATTGTTTATCATAATCTTTTAAAAATATCTGATTTTTTTCCATTTCCACCATGATTGACACATCAGAGTGGCTGTAATAATCTCCTAGTACGTCTTCCCACATCCCAGACTTTATCCCAACATCCAATTCATGATCCAACCAGTAATCAGATTGATTATTTTACATGCATATCTAATCATGTTACTCTTTTTCAGTAGCTTCAGCCAGTACCTCCCCTCCCCCTTCCCCAGCTTCACCCTAAGCCATTCCTTCTCTTCTCCTGCTGTTCTAACTACAAGGGCCTTCAGCCCCTGAAATGCATCAAACTTCAGTTCAACTCCAATGCTTTTGCATTTGCTATTCTCTTTGTACGGAACTTTCTCTCTATTCATCACTTAACTGGTTCTTATTCTTCAGCTTTTAAAAGCCATATCTTTAAAGAAAGCCTTCTTTGAACCCCTAGACTAATTATGAATCCCTTGTACTATCTTTTCATAGTCCCCTGAGCCTTTATTTTCAAACATCCATTACAACTTTGTGTAATTATTTCTTTTTATTAACAGTCTTTTCTTAAAGAACATCTTTAAGTTTACAGAAAAATTGAGCAAATAGTCCAGAGAGTTTCCATACACTCCCTTTGCCCTACACACAATTTTCCTTGTTATTAATATCTTGTATTAGTGTGCTAGATTTGTTACCATTGATGAACCAATACTTATACAATATTAACTAAAGTCCATAATTGATGTCAGAGTTCATTCTTTGTGTTGTATGGTGTTTTCTGTTCTGTCACCCACTGGATGTCCTAGAGTTCAAATCCTTTTTGACACTGTCTACCTAGAGTTAGTGTCAGAGCCCACAAGGTACAGAACAGAACTCCAACAAAATTGCCTTTATTTCGGACACCGGCTGCAAGTGGGGTTCTCATGCTACCTACACTGCCGTACCACTTAGTTACAAATTCAAAGGTTCCCATAATCCCTCTTCAGGTTCAATAATTAGCTGGAATGACTCATAGAGCTCTCTGAAAGCATTATACTTACGATTACAGTTTTATTATAAAAGATGCAAATTAACAGATAAAGAGGTACATAGCAAGGTCTAGAAGGGTCTCAAGTGCAGGAGCCTGTCTCCATGGAGTTAGGGTGCACCACTCTCTCTGGTACATACATGCATCCACCAACCAGGAAGCCTTCTCGAGTCTTGGTGTTCAGAGTTTTTATTTGAGGTTTCATTACATAGGTATGGCCAACTAAATCATGAGCCAAATGCATGAACTCAAACTTCATGCTCCCTCTCTGGAGGTTAGGGTTTGGGGCTGAGCATTCCACTGCTAATCACATGCATGATGTGTCTGGTGACTAGCCTCCTTCGCATTCTAGGACCCTGTCCCTCACTGTCTGTAAGCTACTCATTAGCATACCAAAAACATTCTTATCAGTCAGTATGTTATAAGGGCTTTGGAAGCTCTGTGATAGGAACCAGGAACAAAGGCTATCTGTCTCTCTCTATAAATATATGCACGTACATATAATTATTATTATGCCACATACTGTCCTATGGTTTTTGACAAAAGCATGATGTCATGTATCCACTATCATAGTATTATACAGAATAGCTTCACTACCCTAAACGTCCTCTGTGTTTCACCTGCTTATCCCTCCCCATCTCCCTCAACCCCTAGAAACCACCGATCTTTTTACTCTCTCTATAATTTTGCCTTTTCCAGAATGTCATATTGTTGGAATCACACATGATGTAGCTTTTTTTTAGACTGGCTTCTTTCACATAGCAAAATGTCTTTAAAATTTTCCGTGTGTGTGTGTGTGTGTGTGTGTGTGTGTGTGTGGTTTTTTTTAGAGATGTGGCCTCACTATGTTGCCCTGGCTGGTGTGCAGTCTCTATTCACAGGGCCAGTCATAACTCACTACAGCCTCAAGCTTCTGGGCTCACATGATCCTCCTGCCTCAGCTCCCCAAGAAGCTGAGACTACAGGCACATGCCACTGCATCCAGCTTTCCCATGTCTTTTTATGACTTGACAGCATGTTTTTTATAAATTGCTGAATTATATTCCATTGTATAGAAGTGCCACAGTTTGTTCCTCCATTCATCTACTGAAGGACATCCTGGTTGTTTGGCAATTGTGAATAAAGCTGCTATAAATATTCATGCACAGTTTTTGGTAGGACATAAGTTTTCAACCAACTGAATAAAAACCTAGGAGCATGATTAATTGTTCATATGGGGCAAGACTATGTTTAGCTTTGTTAAGAAACTTCCAAATTACCTTCCAAAATGGTTGTACCATTTTGCATTCCTACCACCAATGAATGAGAGCTCCTGCTACTCCACATCCTAGTTGGCATTTGGTGTTGTCCATGTTTTGGATTTTAGCCCTTCTGAAAGGTGTATAGGTGTATAGTAGTATATCAGTTTTTTTAATTCCCTAATGTTACACAATGTTGAGCTTCTGTTCATATACTTAATTGCCATCTATATCTTCTTTGGTGAAATGTCTGTTCAGATCTTTTGCCCAATTTTTAATTGACTTGTTTTCTTATTGTTGAGGTTTAAGTGTTCTTTGTGTATTTTGAATACAAATCTTTTTATCACAAATGTCTTTTGCAAATATTTTCTCCCAGTCTATAGCTTGTCTTCCTATCTTCTTGACATTGTCATTGACAGAGCAAAAGGTTTTCATTCTAATAGTCATTTTTTTTCTTACGTGAATTGTGCTTTTATTGTTGCATTTAAAACCTTTTTGCCAAACCCAAGGTCACCAAGATTTTCTCCTGTGTTATCTTATAGAAGTTTTATAGTTTTGCATTTTGAATTTATATCTATGATTCACTTTAAGTAAACTACTTTTTTTTTTTTGAGACAGGGTCTTGCTCTGTTGTCCCAGCTAGAGTGCAGTGGTGTCATCACAGCTTACTGCAACCTCAAACTCCTGGGCTCAGGTGAACCTCCTGCCTCAATCTCTTGAGGGACTACAGGCCCACACCATGACACCCAGCTAATATTTCTATTTTTTGTGGAGATGAGGTCTCACTCTGTTATCTCAAACTCCTGGCCTCAATCCTTCCACCTAGGCCTCCCAAAGTGCTAGGGTTACAGGCCTGAACCAATTCATCTGGCCTCAAATTAACTCTTATGAAGGGTGCTAAGTCTATGTCTAGATTTCATATTTTACATGTAGAAGTCTAATTGTTCTAGCACCACTTGTGGAGAACACTATCATTTCTCATTGAATGCCTTTGCTCCTTTGTCAAAGATCTGTTGAATGTATTTGTGTGGGTTGATTTCTGGGCTTTGTATTCTGTCCCATTGATCTATTTGTCTATTTTTTTGCTGATACTGCACTCTCTGGATCACCTTAGCTGTATTAATAGTAACTTTTAAAGTTTAGTAATGCTATGGACTGAATGTTTGTGTCCTTCCCATTGAAGATTGAGAAGGACACCTTGATCTTGGACTTCCCTGTCTTTAGAATTGTAAGAAATAACTTTCTGCTGCTTAAGCCCCCCAATCTATGATAATTTGTTATAGCAGCCTGAACTAAGACAGGTACTGAACTGAGACATGTACTGACTTTGTTTCTCTTCTTTGGTATTGTATTTGCTCTTTTGGGTCTTTTGTTTTTTCCACATAAACTTTAGAATTGGTTTGTTGATATTCACAAAATAACATGCTGGGATTTTGATTGAGATTGTGTCAAATCTATAGAATAAATTGGGAAGAACTGGCATCTTAACAATATACATGAAGGTAGAATATCTTTTGATTCATTTAGATATCCTTTGATTTCTTTTATTAGAACTTTGTAGTTTTTCTTGTATATCTTTTACATATTATATTAGGTTTATATCTAAATATTTCATTTTGTTTGGGGGCTGATGTCAGTGATATTGTGTTTTAAATTTCAAATACTAATTGTTTATTGCCAGTAGATGGGAAAATAACTGACTTTTGTATATAAGTTGAGTATCTTTAATCTGCTGTGTAATTATTATTTTTAAATGTCTATTTCATCAGCTAAACTATAAGCTCCTTGAGGGCAAAGTTTTCATTTTATTTAGTTCTCACCTCTTTTATGCTCAAATTTTTGCTAGCTTTGCTACAGATTCAATAATTGTGGCACTAAATAATTTAGCTAGAAATAAGCCATTTTGTTAAGGACTCTGTCGTCTTCCTTGGCAACTAGAATTACTCTTAGGTGACCTGTGGCTCAATTTCTTTGTAACAGGATGTTGCATCTACTTTATAAATTGAATATAAAGATCACAGAAGACTATATATATATATATATATATTCTTCAAACAATACCCGGCACATACTAAGCCTCGAAGAGCGGAGAGCTGTCATGTTTTGGTATTAGGATACAGCTATTACTTTTGTGTAGTCACACACATAACCGTCAACAGCCAGCGGACAGAGTAATACAAGGGAAACAAAAACATTTCTAACAGAAAAATAGGGCAGCAGTTGCGAAGGGGTAGCGGGAGGAATATTTCTGAGCCTGCGGTGCGGGGGAACAGCGCAGGGATAGCGACAGTAGGATAGCAGTGGTGGAGAGGGGAGGCTGGGCAACAAGTGCCCAAAAAGGGGGCCCGAGTTCTCCAGACCTCTTTGTATTGGAGGCGGTGGGAGCCAAGGACCCAGAACAGAGATACCCATTCGGCTCGTGGGCACACACAGTCGGGGTGAGGAGAAGAAGGTGCTGAGCATAAGCTCGGGGGAGCGGTGCACCCCGGGGCAGCGCACCTTGCGGACGGCAGGGGCCACGCTTTGCCCCACCGTCCCCGACCTCAGCTGCAGCAGCAGGAACGACCCCACACCCCGCCCACATTTCCCCCTCCTACCCCCCCGCCCGTTACCATGGGGACCGGGTCACCTGACCGGGTGCGCGCGCCTGCGCGGGCGGAAGGAGGGGGTGGTGCGGTGACGCGCCTGGCGGGCGGTCCTGGGGCGCGCGCCGCTCGCTTCCCTCCGGCCTCAGAGGTCGGTGCCAGAGGCCGTAGGAGGCGGCGGCGAGCGGGTCTGTGCGGTCCGGGTGAGTGGTGCACGGGGAAGGGCGGACGGACGGACGCCTGTGCCGGGGCTCGGGCGCAGGTCAGAGGTGCGGGGTCCCCGGGCCGCTTAACCGAGAGCGTCCGGGTCCGCAGCGGTTTTGGGGAGGCGGCGGCGGCCTCTTCTCGGGGTTGAGCGCGTCCCGCTGAGCCGGGCTGGGCCGCGGGGCGGTTGCGAGGCGGCGCGCTCCGCCTGCTCGCGATCCCGCCGGCGTCGGGGCGGCCCGCGGCGGGCCGGGCTGGGCTGGGGCGCGCTGGGCAGCGCCCCGAGGCCGGCCCGGGGGCACGCCGGCAGCCCCGCGCGGCTCTGGGACCCTGCCTCAGCCCGGTCTCGGTCGATGCTGGTGGTTCCTCTGCGATGAGATCTCGAGACAGCAAAAAAAGAGCCTCGGGCCACGGTTCCTCCTCCCCGCTGCCCGCGTTTCTTGGGCCGTACTTGGTCGCCTTCCTTGTTGGCTCGCTCTGAGCGCCCTGCGTTTGGAAAGGGGAAGGAGGTGTTTGTTTAGCGGGCGAAGCCTTGACTTTTTTGAAAGGGGGTGGGGGAGAGGTGGTTCGCTCTGTGCTTATTTCTGGAAAAGTTGGAGCCGAGGGCAAACCGTTTCCAGTAGGGTGTGTTCACAAGGAAATGCCTCTTGAGACCTGGTGACTCAGAGCTTTCATTTCAGGATTTCCTTGTATTAATAGGAAAGTGAAGGCATATGGGATTATTGAATCATAGAGTGTTCTGATGTGCCCGTGTTTGAAGAGTTTCTAAGATGGTCTAATCTGCATGTATTACCCACATACACATCTACTGTTACTTTTCCCATTAAGTCCATTACTTAGAAAGCATACTCGGTTTACTAAACTCTGAACATCTGTTTGTTTCAAAGGGAAAACAGTTGATTAAAAAGAGAAAGTTACACTGAAAAACTGCTGCAGACCTTGTAAATTAGATTGATTTTTTTTTTTTTTTGAGACAGAGTCTCACTTTGTTGTCCAGGCTAGAGTGAGTGCCGTGGCGTCAGCCTAGCTCACAGCAACCTCAAACTCCTGGGCTCAAGCGATCCTCCTGCCTCAGCCTCCCGAGTAGCTGGGACTACAGGCATGCGCCACCATGCCCGGCTAATTTTTTATATATATATCAGTTGGCCAATTAATTTCTTTCTATTTATTAGATTGATTTTTAAATGTGTATGTGAGTAGTTAAAACTCAAATTTGTCCAGTCTTTTCATTTTCTCATTTGAGGTTGAGGGGAACAGTAAAAAATTTATTTTTTCATATTCTCTGTTACCAGCTTACATCTATAAACTTCTGTGCCTTAAATAGTACAGAAATATCTTAGATCCAGTAGTTTGTGGCACAGAATAAAAAATAAACAAGTAGAAAGACTTTGAAAAGGTTTAGTAGTCACTACATTATAATCTAAATTGAACATTGGCAAATTAATTTTTATTTGTGTTTTGGGCGTTAAAATATAAAAATCATGAACAAAAGGTGAAGAATTTGCTAATGGTAAATACACTGTTTAAATCGTTTCTTAAAGTGAGCATGGCCCAACCATTATTTTTCCTATTTTTGCCCAATTTGAATTCTTTTTTTAGCTAGTAAATGCCAACAGATTCTAAAAAGAAAACCCCCCAAACAACTTTAAGGTACTTCATACATTGAATAGTAGTTATGTTGGCATTTATTAATTTCTTTCCAAATGCTGCCAACATTTTTTTATAAATCTATTTAGTTTTTGAGTAGATAAGCAGTCACAAGGCTCAAAATTTAAACAGTAAAAATGGGATACAGACAGTATAAAGTCTTTATTCTACATCCTCCTTCTAAGTATATTCCCTTCTGGTAGGCAGCCAACTCTTTCATTTCTTAGGTATCCATCCAGATATATTTTATAGCTACACAGGCAAATGTACAAATATATCCCTCCATCCTTTTAACACAAATGTTAGCATGTTTTATACGCTGTTCTACATTGTTCTTTTGTTTTTCCAGTTAGTGATAATATTTTCAAGCTCTTACAGTATCAGTATAAATGGAACTCTCCCCTTTGTTTCCAGTCTTTTGCTGTTACAGTCAGTGCTGCCATGAATACATTCTTACACATATTGCTTCCTCCATGCAAGTATATTTTTAGCAGGGTTGGAGGGTTTATGAATTTTTAATTTTGGTAGATATTGCAAATTCACTCTCCATGAAAATTATTCTAGTTTACACTCCCTCTAGTAACCTATGAATATTTCTCAAAGCTTTGCTATCAGAGTGTTGTCAAACTTTGGATTTTTGCTAGTTCCGGAGGTAAGAAATGGAATCCTGTGGGTAAAAAGAAATTATTCTACTTAGAGTGGACTTCATACGGACATATTTCTGGCTGATCAGAGCCCCCTGGATATTTATTAAAAAGAAGAGTTTCTGAGTTCTTCTACAAAATCTGTGTCAGCCTGGGAAGCTATTTTTAACTAAGAATCCCCAGGTAATTCAGATCTGATGATTAGCAAAGTTTGAGAAACATTGTTCTGGAGGACTGTTTAGGACTTTATCAAATTGTATTCCTCAACACCATATACCAACCATCTGGAATGCTTACCATCCAGGTTTAATGGATACTTTTTATTTTTATTTTTTACATTTTTTAGGTCATTTTATGAATAATTTGCAGAAGTGAAAATAAGGAGATAAACACAACTTTACTAGAAATTTTAATAAGTTTTAACAAAAGAAACCCAAATTATTCTAGATTTTCCTTGTTTGAACATATGTATAGCTGAAATGGACATCTTTGAATTCAGGTATTGCTCATCAACTGTCATGCAGTGTATTTTTGTTTTTAAGATCAGTGATTTTGTAGTTCAATTTTTATCATCCCAAGATATTTTTTAGTAGCTCAGATTCAAACAAGCAAATAAACATTATTTTAACTTAAACAGTTGCAAATCATTTTTATGTAATGCCAATTATAGTAGGTGGTTTGATAAGGGATGAGGTCAGTCACTCATCAGAAAATGATGAGAATTGCCATCCCAGATGATATTATTTGGAAAACTTAAACATTGCGTTTCCTACTTGATCAGTGTTTTGCAGCTAGAAAGCAAATTAACTGTAACAGATGTTACAAAATATCGCACATAGTATTTGAATTGTGGAGACCTGTGGTCTGTGTACATATTTAAAGACTCCAAAGAAGTTATCCTGATACTGCTCTGAGGGGGTTGAGGGACAAATGGGAAACTTGATTCGGAGGCAGAATAGATTTTTTTGGTTTTTTTTTAGTCTTTTGATATTCTGAAAAAGTCCTGAAATTACCCCACCCTCCAAGAAATCTCTTAATAGAAACTGATTTGGGGATTACTTTTTAAGGTTTGAGGATGCGCTGGGTTCAGGGGCCTTTTATAAGGCACAAAGAGAGTCAAGGAGGTTGCAAAGAGTGTAGAGTGCTGCCAACCTGGTTAAAGGGTAGGTGGAGAACACCATTTTTTTCTCAGGGAATTAGGCCAAGGATAAAAGCAGTTATGGTCAGAAAGGTTGTTATCAGAGTAGTTGTGGATGTTATATCTTATTGATTCCTCAGCTGGCAGGAAAGCCTACAAACACAATTTTGCACTTTAATTGGTACAATTATGTGTTAGATAGGAATTGTGAGTTAAAATGAGAATTCTTACACTGATGTAGTAGTCATTCTAGAATCCTCTTAAGTCTCATTACTGGTCATTGTGAAATTCCAGTCATAATTGGAAGTGTTTTCCAAGGGTAGCTTTGTGGTTCTTTAAAATGGGCTAAGTGTTTCTGACATTTAGCATTAGGTCGGAGATTTAAATATAATATATGAGACCTAACAGAGCTCTTTGGAAAAATAATTCAGATACTTATTATTCTTCTGGAAGGCTTTTTACATTGTTAGGTTCAAAATTACAGACTTGTCCTAAGAATATTCTGATTTTTTTCAATGAGTGTTTAATGATACCTTGTTTACTGTTATATTTAACAAACATAAGGCAGAGTGAAACTGTTGAATTGAGAGGAGCAAATAATATCAGATTGAGGTCACCTCATTGAAGAGGTGGCTCTTAAGCTAGGCCTTAAGACTGACTAGGAATTTGGAAAAGTCTTCAAAAGACATTCCAGGAAGAGAAGGCAGCGTTTGCAAAGATACCGAGGTACAAAAGCACATGACCTGGGTGGTGAATAATGAGTAGTTTGTATCTACAGCATTTTAATGCTTGGAAAGAAGTTGGACGAAATTGGGTCAAGATATCATTGAGGCATGCTTTGTGATTTAGAAAAATGGTGAGAATTAAAGGTCAACACACTTAAAGCAAACCTGGAACTAGATTTTTACAAAAGTGAAATTGGGGTGTTATTTCTTATCTTCAAAAATTCTGAAAATCCATTTTGGGGCAGTGGAGGTAGATAACCACTCATAAAGTTCACCCAGTTCATTTTTCATGAGGACAGTAGGATTAATAAGTGATAAAAGCAAAAGTAGAATTAGTACTAGGCAGTTGGGTAACACTCTTTCCAGAGCATTTTAGTTTTTGATATTGCAACTTGTTTTACATTTTATTTATTATATGTTATTTGCATTTTGTTTGTATTGATGAAATAGTTGAAAGTTTAAATAAGGTAAAATTTTGTGTTTAAAGGAAAGGCTGCTATGAAATTGATCCTTTGCCAAAAAGATAATCAACTTTGATCTCCTGGATGAATACAATTAAGTCTTATTTGATTGTGCTTTCTTAAGAATTTGTATTTTATTCACAAACCTTGCTCCCTTAAGAACTGTACCAGGTCACTTCTGTTCTTCATTTTACTGGTCTTTACAGTGAGAGAAATTAGGCAAGAATAAGAAATAAAAGGCAGGTGATGTCAATAAGAAAATGCAAAAGGAAGTACAGATCTTCTTTCCCCCTACAGAGATACTAATTCAGTAACAATAAACACACCAATTGCCTTTGTGAGGAGTCTAGAATTTACCGTGTTTCCCTGAAAATAAGACAGGGTCTTATATTTATTTTTCCTCAAGAAGATACCCTAGGGCTTATTTTCAGGGGATATGGTTTTTTTTTTTTTAAGTACGGTACAGCAATCTACATTTATTCAGATATAGTTAAGTCATCTTCTTCGGGAACATCATCATAGTAAAAGGGCAGCCACAGCTTTCCTTCTTCCCCCTGGGAACACACAATAACTAAAGCAGAGCGTCCTGCTCCTCTCTTCACTGAGCAGACTTTCCCCTCAAAGCCTCAGCTTGCAATACTTACAGGATGGCTGGGACCTGATAGGAGAGCCGACCTTTTTGGTGGGGCTGCCCGCACCTTTCCGGTCACCTCTGAGATAGTAGCTGTCACGGTGGGGCAGATGAGAAAGGTTGCTGATCTTCTTTACCACTCTACGAAGAAATGCATGGATTGTGCAGATAATGCTGCGTAGCCACGCCCATCATTAGGTCTTATTTTCTGGGTAGGGCTTACATTGTGCAAATGCTTAGAAATCCTGCTAGGGCTTATTTTATGGGTAGGTCTTATTTTGGGGAAACACGGCCGTTAAGAGGCCCTTGCACCCTCAGTCAGCACTAAACCAGCTGCATTGAAGCTTGTAGGAAAATTCATGCCACTTGCTCACCATAGTTCACCCTGACTTAGCATGCCATGAGTGGTAGGAGAAAAGTCCAAACTCCTGGCTTCTCCCTGGGAAGGGAAAGAGAAAGCTGAAACATACGTATGACATTCAGATTTTTCATAGGTCTGCCTAAGGGACTGGTTTCTATTGTGCCTGTATATAAGCAGTAACAAGAAAGGGTACCAGGTTGGGGTCCATTGCAAACAAAGTTAACAATGACTTTAGACTACCACACATTCACCATACTCCCCTTGGCTCAGCATGGAACCAAGTGAAAGAATGGAAAAGATTTCCATGCAAATGGTAACCAAGAGAGCAGGGTGGCTATACTTACATCAGACAAAATAGACTTTAAGTCAAAAACTATCCTGAGAGACAAGGACATGATATAGTAATAAAAGGGTCAATTCATGAGGAAGAAATAATAATTATAGATATATGTGCACCCAATATCAGATCACTGAAATATATGAAGGAAATATTGACAGAACTAAAGGGAGAAATAGCAACATAATCATAGGAGGTTTCAATATGACATTTTCAATAGTAGATGGAACATTCAGGTAGAATGTAATATAAGAAAACAGGACTTGAACAATACTGTAGACCATAAGGTCCTAAAGACATATGCAGAACACTTCAGCCAGCACAGCTGAATACACTTTCTTCTCAGGTACACATAGAATATACATTCTTCTGGATAGAGTATGTGTTAGATCACACAAGTCTTAACAAATTTAAGAATATTGGAGTCATGTGATGTATCTTTTTCAACCAACAAGGAAATGAAACTAGACATCAATAGCAGTGGAAAATACACAAATATTTGAAAATTAAACAGCATGCTCTTCTTTTGGTCAGATAAGAAATTAAAAGGAAAATTTAAAAATATCTTGAGACAAATGAAAACAAAAACTCAGTACACCAAAACTTATGGAATGTAGCAAAAGCTGTTCTAAGAAGAAAGTTTATAATGATAAGCACCTCCATTAAAAAAGAAGATCTCAAGCTAACTTTATATAATACCTTGAGTAACAATCAAAAAGAAGAGCAAATTAAGAACAAAGCAGAAGGAATGAATTAATAAAGATTAGAGTTGAAATAAACCAAATAGTAAAAAAACAAAATTAAGAGTTAGGTTTGTTTTAAATTAAGATCAACAAAATTGACAAACTTTAGACTACAAACAGAAAACTCAAAATCAGAAAATGAGGAGACATTCTAACTGATGCTACAGAAATAAAAACAGAAAAGACTAGTATGAACAGTTATACACTGAAAAATTGGGTAACCTAGAAGAAGTGCATAAATTCTTAGAATCATACCAGCTGGCAAAATTGAATCATGAAGAAGTATAAAATCTGAATGGACCTGTAATTATATAGTACTATTAATAGTAAGAAGATTGAATCTTTATTCAAAATTCTCCCAACAAAGCAAAACTCAGAACCAAATGGTTTCACTGGAAAAATCTACCAAACTTTTAAAGAATTGTCACCAGTCCTTCTCAAATGCTTTCAAAAAATTAGAACAATTCCAAAACTAATTTTATGAAGCCAGCATACCCTGATACCAAAGACAAACAAACCATAAGAAAAAAAAGCTACAGACCCATATCCCTGATGATCATAGAACAGAAATCCTCCACAAAATATTAGCAAACCAAATTCAACAGCACAGTAAAAGGACCCTGCACCGGGGTTTATCTAAAAGAATTGAAAACAGGATCTTGAAAAAGAAGGAAATCCTTTTGTGTGTTATAATATGAATGAACCTTAAGGATATTATGCTAAGTGACATAATCCAGTTACAGATGGGTAAATCCCACATGATTACACTTAGATGAGGTATCTAAAGTAGTCAAATCAGGAGAAGCAGAAAATAAAATAGTGATTGCCAGGGTTTGTGGGGAAGAGAAATAGGAAGTTGTTCAGTATGTGTAGAGTTTCAGTCATGCAAGATGAAAACATTATAGAACTCTGTCATATACAATATGCATATAGTTTATCAGTACTATACTCTTAAAAATTTGTTTAAAGGGTGGATTTCATTTTTATATATGTGTGTGTAACTACATAAAAAAAAAACAAAAAACTAAAAGGCATCCAGATTGGAAAGGAAAAGTAATGTTAACTCTATTTCCAGACTATCTTATATATAGAACTTACAGTGAACTCACACACACACACAAAAAAAAACTGTTAGAAATAATAAGTTCACCAAGGTTCAAGGATACAAGGTTAGTGTACAATTGTACATTAAAATACAAAATCAATTGTATTTTAATGCCCTAGTATTGAACAATCTGAAAATTTAATTAAGAAAACAAATTAATCATAAAGCATAAATAGGAAGCAGTTTAACAAAGGAAGTGCAAGACTTGAAAACAAAAATCATTAAAAGAACCTAAAGAAGATCTAAATAAATGAAAAGACATCTCACATTCATGGGTGTAAGAATTATACAAATTCAGTGAAATCCTGTCAAACTTCCATCTGCTTTTTTTCTCCTTATTTTGCAGAAATGGATAAACTGATCCTAAAATTCATATTGAATTAAGGGGACCCAGAATAGCCAAAACACCCTTGAAAAAGAAGAATAAAGTGGGAGAATTCACTTCCTGATTTCAAAACTTACTACAAATGTACAGCAGTCAAGACTATGTGGTATTGGTATAAGGGTAGACATATAGGTCCATAGAATATAATTGAGATTCTAAAAATAAATCCATACATTGGTGATCAGTTGACATTTTAACAAGGGTGCCAAGACAATTCAATATGGAAAAAAAAAATACTCTTTTCAAAAAATGGTGTTAGAACAACGTGATTTCCACATGGAAGAAAATGAAGTGGGATCCTGCCTCACACCATAAACAAAAATTAACATTAAATAGATCAAAGACCTAAATGTAAGAGTTAAAGATACACACTTCTTAGAAGAAAACATCTAAAGCATAAGCAACCAAGAAGAAATATAGATTCAACTTTATCAAAATTAAACACTTTGTGCTACAAAGGGCACTGTAAAAAAAAAAAGGATAAGACAGTCTGAAGAATAAAAAAGTATTTGTAAATCATATCTATCAGGATCTATGTTATGGTCTGTTTATGCCCCAATTCATGCGTTGAATCCTATAATCACCAAGGGTATGGCATTAGAAGGTGGGGCTTTGTGGCCTTTAGGATTAGTGCCCTTATAAACAGACTTCAGAGAACAGCCATGTCTCTTTTACCATGTGAGGAAAGGTGCAGAGAAAAGATGCCATATATGGCACAGGAGATGGGCCAACAGGATGCCTAATTTATGGGTACCTTGTTGGACTTGCTAGCATCTAGAACTGTGAAAAATGAATTTCTATTGTTTGTAAGGTACCCAGTCTATGATAATTTGTTTTTGCAGCCCAAATGAACTAAGAATCTAATTTCTAGAGTATAAGCAGAACTTTTAACTACTCAACAAAAAAGACGAAATAACCCAATTAAAAAAAGGGCAATGGATTTGAAGACATTCTGTTATAGATAGAAGAAGATACATAGAAGTATATATTAATAGTAAGTTGAGCAAATGGTCAATGAGCACATGAAAAGATGCTCAACACCATCAGTCACTAGGGAAATGCAAATCAAAGCTACAATGGGATGCTGCTTACAACCCACTAGCCTGGTTGTAATCAAAACTACAGCCAATAACAGTGTTGGTGAGGATAGAGAGAAATTGGAACCCTGATATGGTACTGGTGGAAATACAAAATAGTGCAGTCACTTTGAAACCAGTTTGACAGTTCCTCAAAAGTTAAAGGTTACCATATGACCCAGCAATTACACTCTTAGCTGTATTCTAAGAGATTTAAAAGGTATATATTTATGCAGAAACTTAGATAAATCTGTATATTGTTTGCTAATTCAAATCCTCGTTAGCATTTTAACAGTATTATTTGTAATAACTAAAAAGTTCAAATAACCTAAACGTCATTAGCTGATGAATGCATAAATATACTGTGGCATATACATACAATGGGATGATATTCAGCTATCAAAGTGTAATACTAATACATGCTCCAACATGAATGAACCTTGAAAATACTATGCTATATGAAAGAAGCCAGACACAGAAGGCCACATATTATATGATTCTACATTAAATGTTCAGAATAGGTAAATCCAGAGGCTAGAAGTGTTATGTGCAGTTGCCTTGAGCTGGAGAGAGGGTGGAACAGGGAGGCATGAGGTCTCTTTTTGGGAGGATGAAAATATTCTAAGATTAGATGGCATTAGAGATGATCATATAAGTCTGTGAACATAGTAAAACATTTAATTTTATACTTTAAAAGAATGAATTTTATAATGTGAATAATATCAATTTTTAAGAAAAGAACTATCATACACTGTACAACCAGGAGTAAGAGAAATTATACAGTGGTTTTAACAGTGAAAGTTGAATATAAACAATTCCTACCTGTAACATGATTGAAGAAATGGAGATTGGCTAGTAAGAAGTCAAAAGAATGTTAAAGAATACAGTAAGAGCAGCAAATTCCAAGGCTGACATAGAGTGCCGTGGGAAGAGACTGCCCTCCTCCTGCGGTTGAGATCCAGGCCTTATTGGAGAGGGGGCACTGGATGGTGAAGTAGGTTGCCAAGATACTGTGCTGGTGGAACTTACTGGAAATTCTCCCATTGATGTGCTGAACCTTGGAATTCACTATAAAGCTACATGAAGGGGTGTCCAGGAAACCTGTGGGGAGATCCTTGCTGGTGGCCTTCTGCTGCAAAGGTGCTCAGCAGAGTGCTAGGGTGTGCTGCTGGGTGCTAGGGGGAAGCTGCTCCCTGCAGGACACAAGATGGCTAGAGAAGCAGGCACTATGGGAACACATCAGAACCAGGAAGAGAAAAACCCCTTCTTCTAGTGTACCTCCAGCTGCCTCTACTGACCAGGCTTAACATCATGCCAGCTGCAACAGAGCAGTATCGAAAGGGCTCAGCTCTATTTTGGGAGAGGGAGCAATAACGATTAGATTGCTCAAGAACCAGCTGGCTCAAGAATCTTACATTAAACCCTATGCCAGTTTAGCATATATTCTGTTTTATTGGGTTGAGTGGAAGTGCCAGGTGTTCATCTCAAAGTAGTACAATCTATAGTAACTAAAAAATATTGAACAATATAGAAGTCTTTAAAATGAGAAGTAAAAATTTTCTTTTTATTCCTCATTCTTTTACCTTTATCTAATGAAGATAAAACTATTGGTAACAGTTTGTATATTTTTTATATACACATATACATATTTTTTTTTTCTTAGTGGTAGAGGTTTTATGTATTGATACTGCATATGATCTACTTTTAAGTTTTTGTTGTTAGAAGGAAACGTATCTGCAGTGCCTAAGAGCATTGTACTAAGGGTAATTTCCTTATCCTGGCTTTGTTGCCAAGCACTTGTGTAAGCTAGGAATAACTCATAAAACTATTCCGTTTGATTTTCTAAACTTGTGAAATGCAGGACTTTTACTTGAAGGTTAAAATCTGTGATGGATATAGTTCAGTAGTAGAAGTAAGAGGGGAAGAGGTGGTTTGCTAACTCTTAAATACAAGTTAATTTGTATGGCTTAGATCAGGAGTCCTCAAACTTTTTTAACAGGGGGCCAGTTCACTGTTCATTTTTTTTTTTCTTAGTGGTAGAGGTTTTATGTATTGATACTGCATATGATCTACTTTCAAGTTTTTGTTGTTAGAAGGAAACGTATCTGCAGTGCCTAAGAGCATTGTACTAAGGGTAATTTCCTTATCCTGGCTTTGGAGGGAGACCATTGGAGGGCCGGACTATAGTTTAAAAAAAACTGTGAACAAATTCCTATGCACACCGCATATATCTTATTTTGAAGTAAACAAACGGGCAAAACACCCGCATGTATCCCGTGGGTCATAGTTTGAGGACACCTGGCCTAGATGTTTCATTTTTTTTTAGCATGTTTTGCAATATAAATGTTTCTTATTATGTTAAACAGTTGTAAATTTGTATGTGTATGTTGCTGGCTTTGTATACTATTTAAATTTCAATGACATTTGAGTAATAGAACTTTTTTTCTCTCTTTAGAAAAACACTGCAAAAATGTCCCTCTATCCATCTCTTGAAGACTTGAAGGTAGATAAAGTAATTCAGGTATGTTTAAATACTTTAAAAAAATATGCTGTAACATAAATTCTACTTATAGGTGAAGTAAAGCATGAAACTAAATACAGGTATATTTGTTCATTTTTATACTTTATAAACCTTTTCTTCAGTTTTATTAATTGCAGACAAAGGTTACAGAAAAACTTACAATTCTCTTTCATTTCACTGTGAACCATAACAGGCCTGGGATATTACTTTTTTAAAATTTGACTTAAACTCTTGAAAGGTGGCTTGATTTTTCTGACAAAAATGTAAATCATATACAACATATTTAAGTTGATAAAATATACTCCAGCCTTTTAGATATTGATAATGTTGTGTAAAATAATTTTGTGCCTCTTCTTTGAAGTTAAAAATTATACAAATGGTGGAGTACATGCTACTTTTAGAAGAGTAGTATAGTAAAAGCACAAGGAAAGTGTAGTGATTTCTTCCTTGAGCAGCAGGCGTTTCACTTCTTTACTCTCTAAATGACTATGTTAGAGATTATAGTATTTCTAATTTCATTGAGTCAAAAATGTTTATAGTCCTTCATATAAGTATTAGCTTTGAAGACAAATGCTTCCGCTTAAGAAAGTGGGATTGGGATCAATTTTGACTGCTTTGGAAATTTTTTGTGATCTTTTCAACGGAGATTTTTTAAAGAGACAGGGTCTTACTCTGTTGCTTGAGCTGGAGTGCAGAGGCATGATCGTTGCTCACTGCAACCTTGAATTCCTGGGCTCAAGCTATCTTTCCACTTTAGTCTCCTGATTAGCTGGGACTACAGGCATGCACCACCATGCCTGGCTAATCTTTAAAAATTTTTTTATAGAGAAAATAAATAGCCTGGCTATATTGCCCAGGCTGGTCTCAAACTCCTGGTGTCAAGCAGTCCTTCACCTCATCCTCCCCAAGTGCTGGGATTACAGATGTGAACCATTGTGACTGGCCTGTAACTGGAGATAATTCGTAGGGTGTAATGAACTCATCTGTTTACAGTTTGCTTTCAACTTGATCTCTTACAAGCTCAGAAACTCTGTAGTTGCTGTTTATTCTTTTAATTTGACAAGATAATCCAAAAACTCATTATCCTAAAAATCATTTTACTTGAGGCCCTGACCTCAGTTTACCCTAATTTCTTAATAAGTGATTAATCAGCAGAAAAAGTTTATTACAGACTTATAAGAAGTCTTAAGCAAAACTGAAGAGTACCAGTGTTTTACACAAAATGTTGGCCTTACTGAGGTGAAAGGAAAAAGTAGAGCAATACTAGTAACATACATGTGGCTGAGGTATTAACCTTGTAGCAGTGGATGAGCAAATTATTATATAGAGGGAATCATGAACAACATGGACTTATTTTCCATCATAGATCTAGTATGGGCATTAAAATGTGGTTTATAAAATCTTTGAAATCTGAAGTTTGGCTGCTAAGGCTTTGGATACCTCAAGGTTTTAAGTGGCCTGTTCAGTCATTTTGAAATGTTTTATCATTTCTTCAGTATTGTCAGTGTTTTTCTCATGTGGTATAACCACGATTAACCATTAAGCCATTAATATGACATCAGTATGTTAACTGATAAGAATTTGCAGACAGATCTGAAAGAATATATTCTTTTTTATTCTTTTGTTAGCTTTTTATGGGAATTAAATTAACCATAGTTAGCTTTGAGCAGAAGCTTTTGATTTTGAAAACAACAGAGGAGTCGATAGTGACAAATGTTGGATTGAAAAATAGAGGACGACAATCTACATCAAGCTGACCTCTTTAAGGAGACGCAAATTACATGCATATTTCCATTAAAGGACTTTTTATGTTCAGAGCAGAAAATAGCGATAGAATATTGAGTAAGGAAAGGGAAACATTTTTTCCTTCCCCACTGGATTTAACACATTGCCACACTAGAAAAATAATTTTTCCTTGGGGCCATGGTCTTTTATTACAAAAAGAGAATAAAAACTTCAAAAACAAAATCATCCTTTCTAATTTAATGAAAAATGTGTTATTTTTTTATTGTTTTCTGTGTGTGAGTTATATGCAACTTAAAAAATAGTTCTCACAGCTCCCTAAGTGAAGAGACATGTGAGTAACATGCTTCACAAGGCCCTGGACTCAAAACTAGCATGAGTTAAATACAGCTCACATGGCGGTTAATGTGTTAAAAATATTCCTAATTGACATTAAATTCTTGGACTTTATTTTTTTTGCTTCATTTTCTAAGGTGAATTTCACTTATGTTTGTTTTTATCCTTTTGATTCCCCTAAAAAGGTGTTATGGAAGAAGATAGTGTTTATTTTCTCATTTGCTAGCCTTTTGCACCACAGCAAAGTTAAATTATATTTATAGCAGTGAATTTTTTGTAAACTATTCGACAATGGCTGATAGGCTATGGTTTTCAGTATCATATGAACCTTTCTGTCTATTCCAAATCCTAACAGGAGCCTCTATATATAAATTAAGCTTTTAAGGAACAATGATATACAGAACCAGAACTTATAATTTTCCTGATATTGGGAGAAGAATTTGACAGAAGTGACTCCACAAAACATGTTTCTCCACATGCTTTCTGTAAATGGCAAAGCAACACACCCTGGCAGTGACCACTGTTCCTTGGGGCACTACCCCCACCATTCCCCTTTTTTTTAATAGTCAGATTTATAAGTAAGTTTGAAGTAGTTACCTACACTTAATGGCATATAATACTTAAACCCTTATTGTCACATCCTTCTTTAGTTTTATTTTTACTACAAATTGCATAATCAAATTTATATAACTTTGCATAGAGCTTTCTATTATGTATGTTCTTCAGCATTCTTTGGATAAGCACAATAGCAATGAAAGAATAAGAAATAATAGCTACTATAAAAAGGTATATTTTAAATTAATAAGCTATGTTTTAGAGCAGTTTAAGATTGACAGCAAACTTGAGCAGAAAATACAGTATACCTTTGTCCTCACACATGCACAATATCTGCCCCAGAGTGGTAGGTATGTCGCATATCTTATCACCCAGAGTCCATAGTTTACATTAGGGTTCAAGCTTGGTATCATATGTTCTGTTTTTTTGACAGATGTATAATGACTTGTATGCAGTCATGTGTTGCTTAATGACAGGGATGTGTTCTGAGAAATATATTGTTAGGCAATTTCATCATTGTACGAACATCATAGAGATACTTACACAAAATCTATTTGACGTAACCTACTGTATACCTAGGCTGTAAGATAGAGCCTCTTGCTCTAGGCTGCAAACCTGTACAGCATGTTACTATATGGAATATCGTAGGCAGTTATAACACAATGATAAATATTTGTGTGTCTTAACATATGTCTAAACACAAATGGTAAAGTAAAAATACAGTATAAAATATAAAAAATGGTAAACTTGTATAATGGAGGTTTCAAGATTAGAAGTTGCTCTGGGGAAGTCAAGTGCTCAGTGAGCGGTGAGTGAATGTGAAGGCCTAGGACATTACTGTACCTTACTGTAGACTTTATAAGCACTGTACATCTGGGCTATACTACATTTATTAAAAATATTTCTTCAATAATAAATTAACTGTAGCTTACTGTAATCCTTTACTTTATAAACTTTAACTTTTTAACTTTTCTGCAATAACAGCCTAAAACACAAACACATTGTACATGTGTACAAAAATATTTTATTTCTTTATATTCTTGTTCTGTAAGGTTTTTTTCTATATTTAAAATTTTTAGTTTGTTTTTTTTTTTTTCTTTTTAAACTTTTTTTGTTAAAACTAAAACACAAAAATATGCACTAGCCTAAGCCTACACGGGGTCAGGATCATCAGTAGCACTGTCTTCTGCCTCTAATCTTGTCCCACTGGAAGGTCTTCAGAGGCAGTAACACTCATTGAGCTGTCATATTCTATGTGATAGCAATGCCTCCTTCTGGAATACCTCCCAAAGGACCTGACTAAAGCTATTTTACAGTTAATTTTTTTTTTTTTTTTTTTTAGTAAGTAGAAGGAGCACACTCTAATGGTAAAAGTATAAGATAATAAGTTTATAAATCAGTAACATAGTTGCTTATTATCATTATCAACTATTATGTACTCTGCATAATTACATGTACTTTTATTATGATTGGCAGTGCAGTAGGTTTGTTTAAACTAGCATCACCACAAACACTCGAGTAATGTGTTGGCTCTGCTATGTTGTGGTGGCTATGATGTCATTTAGCAATAGGAAAATTTCAGCTCCATTATAATCCTAAGGGACCACTGTCTGTCTGTCATTGATCAAAATGTTATGTGATGCATGACTGTATACCATTGTAGTATTATGCAGAATAGTTTCACTGCCCTATAAATCCTCTGGGTTATACCTGTTCATCTCTCCCTCCCAGCAACCCATGGCAACCATTAATAATCTTTTTATTGTCTACATAATTTTGCCTTTTCCAAAATATCATATAGTTGTAATCATACAGTATTGTATCTTTTTCAGGTTGCCTTCTTTCATTTAGTAATATACACTTAAATTTCCTCGATATCTATTCATGGTTTAATAGCTCATTTCTTTTTAGTACTGAACAGTATTTTTTTCCCTTAGAGGTGATTCAAGAAGTAATCCAAGTGGCCACTAGGTCCTTTTAACTGATAGGTGGTGAAAGAACTTTCAGAATTCAACATACTTTGAATTTGTGGATTGTTATTTACAATTAAAAGGTTTTCCTGCTGCATTTTGTTTCAGTGTGTAATGTTTAACAAATTATAAAATGATAAATATTAAAGAATGATTGGATAACAAGTATATCAGAACATTTTTCATTCAAATGAGTTTAGTACCATTCAAACCTTTTGTAAGCTATACTTATTTTTAAATTAAGCTTCATAAGTGTCTTTGGGTCTGCTCTTGGCATTGATTTCAGGGCTAGGTTGAAATTTAAGTATAAACTTCATTTCTTCATTGATTAACATATTTCCAATTAAGTAAAAAGTGGTAATTCGAGATTGGTCATGCAGCTTATTACCAAACTTGTCTCTAAATGATATATGGCTATTTCAAAAAGTCAGATCTATCTGTGAAGGACAAAGAATCTCCATCAGCAGGATACTTAACGTGGTGTAGGCATCCCTGAGAAGACACTTGAGCTTGAGTAGTTTTGACCAGTGTATACTTTGTCAAAGTAGTTTTGGCAAGTTTGTTTAACAGTTACAAATTACATTACTGTGTCATCATCCCTTTATGTCAGTGATAAAGAATGCTTTTTACATAGTTTGTAATACTTGTTAAAGTTTTATAATTCTTTCCTATACTTGGTAAAATGAAGATGTAGATTATTTCTGTGGGACATGCTAAAATAAATAAAATAATATTAATAAATAAAATTTATAAATAAATAAAATAAATATTAATAAACATATTAAGTAAATACTTAATAAGTATTACTTTTTTAGGTGTTTTTCTGATATGTGACTTTTTATATGAATATGGCTGAGCTTTTTTTCTTATGTAAATAAAATATTTTTACTTGGTAAAATATAAAATGTGGAATTATAAAATATGTTGTCATGCATTTTAGATTGTGTCTTGAATATGTTAATTTATTAGTTTGCAGTAGCACTATGAAATACTGGTTATAAGATATGTAGGATAGTACTTACTCGATTTTTATATGATAGTTTTAAAAATATTTTGAATGTCACATATTTTTGATTTGCAGATTTCTTTTGATAAAGTCTTCCTGAAGTGTTTGAAATTAAACTTTCTTAAATAAAACTTCAGTGTTTTAGTTTGTTTTTGGAAGTATTGGATTTAACTGATAAATTATGTGAGAATTTTAGGTAGGTATTGTTAGCATGCTGTTAGAATTTTCTGTTTCCTTTTAGGCTCAGGCTGCCTATTCTGCAAATCCTGCCAACCCAGCAATTTTATCAGAAGCTTCTGCTCCTGTCTCTCAAGATGGAAGTGAGTGTATACATTGGGTTCATTCTCTGTGAATAGAAATATTTGTTAAGCTTTCTTTTGCTGAAATAAGGAATCTAAGATTATTGTTTTTGACTGCATAAAATTGGTGGTGAAATCTCTAGTAGTAAAAAGGAAAAAGTTTATTTCAAGAAAAGCTCTAGTAGTAATAAGAAAATAAAGGTAATTTGAAAAAATAATTCTTCAGCTAATCAAGAGGTGAACTGTGAATATGAAGATGTATTTTATGGCTGAATGAAAATAGATTTTAGCCTGACTCCTAAGTTCCTAATATGGCTAATTTTTTTATGAACAAACCTTAAATGTGAACTTCAATTGCCCCAGCTGCTGCTCTTGAACTTTCAGTTGTTCTCTATCTTTGCCAGGGAAGCTTCTGAAATTTCCACCCCACTTCCTTTTTGGGGAGCTTCCTAAATCCTAAAGTCTTTCTTCAGTCTCCATGTCCTGTCTTTGGTCCCTTTTTTCTTCAAGGTTCAGAGGGATTCAGTACAGAGCCCATAAATAATATGAATTAAAATAGAAGATAAGTATTAAATAGGTTTTTGTGGCCTGCCATCTTGGCTTATAACCATTTATAACAATGTTTCTTTTAGAAAATTCATTTTAAGTCACAGATAAACCATGTGAAAAGGAGCTTTTGGAAATAATACATAACTACTAATAAGTTAAATAATGTTAATCTTTCAAATTACCATTTCTAGGATTTCATTGGATATGATTAGCATTATTAAAATGATAATGATGCTAAATAAATCTAAAGGCTTTGGTTTTTCTCTCTTTTTTTTTTTGGTCATTAATTCAGAAGAATCATTCCATAGCCCTGTTTACTGGTAACTCATTCAATAAATTATTTCTGCTTTTGAGTATTTAGAAATCTGAGTTTGTTTCAGTTCACATGTCTTCATATTTTATGGCTTTCACCTTAAACATTTTCTGTATTTTCCATTTCTGTTAATAATTGTTGTTACAGAGGTGGGGGGGGGGTGTCCTTCCAAATTGCTATTAACACTTTAAATGCATCCTAGATTTTATAACTTAAATATAACTTTTTAGCATAAATTGAAACCCATAATAAAAGTAGTTTTCATTTTTAGTATTCTGCCAGTGCTTTTTTGTTCCTTCCTTCCTTCATTCATCTATTCTTTTATTTATATTAGGTCTCTATCCTAAACTGTATCCAGAACTCTCTCAATACATGGGCCTAAGTTTAAATGAAGAAGAAGTACGTGCAAATATGGCCATGGTCCCTGGAGCACCAGTTCAGGGGGTATGTATGGTGTAATTAATCTTGAATTGTGTAAGATCATACTTTACACATAGATATATGATCTCCTTTTTGTGGCCAACTCACAAATATATAACTTTAGTATGGATATATCTTCTCAAATTTGAGACTTCTTTTTGAAAATTACTTCTTACATAGTCTATTTCGTTTTGTGCTATTACCACTGTTTGAATTTATTAGGAATTAAAGATTCCTAATTATCATTTACTAGTCCATTGTGTTCTGTATTTAGTCAGTTACTAAGACCTAGTGATTTTGTCTCTTCCAAGTTTCTTGTATTCATTTTATCCATTCTAATCCTACTTTATCCATTCTAATCCTACTACTATCCATTCTAATCCTAACCATATTCAACATTTCTGCACTTCCAACCTAGGTTATTCTAGTACTCTCTTACATTTCCTCTAATAACTTCTTATGTTAAATAGTACTAAGCTGCTACTAGATAAATCATTCTGAAGGATAGGTCTATCATAGCTTTTTTTTTGCTCGTGATTTTTTAACATTCTTTCTGAAATCCAAGGCTCCTTGTAATTAGACTCCAGATTCTAGACTTAATACAGTGAGTCTGATCCACTGTATTTTGTCATTGCTGTGACTGTAGCACTTTGTAGCACTTATTGTAACTATAGTTAAATATTTCATGAAAGATCCATGTCTGTCTTATTGCCATAACCTCAGTGCTTAATACTGTGTATTTAGCATTTATTTATTTACCACATATTTATTGAAAACTTGCTTTTGTCAGTCAGGGTGCACTTGGGAAAACAGAAATCATGGTGGGTATCTCAGCAGAGGTAAGTTAAGAAACTAGATAAAGAGGTTGAAGAATTGAAAAAAACAAAAATGGATGCAGATGTAATTGGAGAAAGTTAGCTGCTTCTCCTAAGACTGGAGTAACACAGGGAAGAGGTAGGAGTTAGCAGAACCTAGAAGCTTGGGGGAAGAGCCGCACAGAGCTGGGACTTAGACCTTGGAGGTAGACCTTGGAGGAGGGGCACTGCTTGCAGTACTGGTGTCTCTGAGACGTTGCAATGAGGCTACTGCTGGAAGTGTCAATAAAAGCTGGAGACTGGAACCTACTGCTGTTGCAAGGGTTAAGGGCCAAGCTCACACAGTGAATGGGAAACACATGGAAAGGAACAAAGCCCTTGTCACTTTAGTCACTGACAAAGGAAAACGTTATTTGTGGTTAGGCCCAGCATCACCTAGAGTAGAGTTGAGTCCAGAAGGGTGGATTTGGAGCTGAGGACAGTAGCTTAATACCTGTTACCACCTACTCCTTTGACTATTCAGTATATCTGCACACTTCTACAAATATTTGAACTTCGTATGGCAGTAACAGCAACTTTATTGTAACAACTCTTCCAGAAAATTGAGGTTCAGCAAACTTTTCTATAAAGGGCTCTATAATACACATTTTAGAGTTTAATGGTTATTCATGATCCCTATCACATATTCTTATTGTTTGTTTATAGCCTTTAAAAACATAAAAACCATGCTTAATTAAGGGGGATACAAAATCAAGCTAAGTACCCCTTAATATAAATGAAGTCACTTTTACACTTTTTCCAGAAAGGGATGATACCAGTTATCTTGGCCATCTCTGGGCAGTGGTCATGGTATTGATTACTATGTGATATTAATTACTCTTCTAAGGATTCAAATTTCCAGATGAGTATTTTTAACTTAAAAAGTGTAAAGTTAGTCACTACCAACAGTTCATATATAAAGGTAAAAGGAAGGAGGTATGGAGGAACAAAAAGGTTAATTGCTATATTTACAGAAAATTTATAAATACAAGCAAAGAAAAAGATAACCATAGCTGCTGTGATTCTTATTTTAGTAACTGGTCATGAAGCTGTAGTTAGTATTTATGGCTTCCTTTGTTCACTACATGGACTCTCTGTTCCTTGCCATTGGCCAGCACTTCAGCTGGTCTTTTAATTTTTTTTTCCTTAATCCCTAGAGAGGGGACCTAATTTTTGAAGTGTCTGAATCATCAGGCCTCTTCATTGCCCTGCCTTTTCTTTTTCTTCTGTTTTAATTTATTTTAATCTATTGCTGGAGATTTCTGTTAACTCTTCCTATCTGGTGGATTTTTCATCACATATTTTTTTCTTCTGTTGATGTTCTATCTGCTTCCCCTGCTCAGGTTTATTGAGTTTTAATTGACAAATAAAAATTGTATATGTTCAAGGTGTATAACATGATATATTGAGATAGATGTGTGTGTGTGTGTGTGTATAGAGAGAGAATAAAATGATTAGCACAATCAAGTTAATACATTTAAAATTAATTTGTGTGTATGGTGTAAGATAAGGGTCTAATTTCATTCTTTTGGATGTGGATATCCAATTTTCCCAACACCATTTTTTCACAAGACGATCCATTCCCCATTGTATATTCTTGGCACCCTTGTCAAAGATTAGTTGAGTGTAAATTTGATTATTTTTTTTATATCTTCTCTTCTCTCCTCATTCATGGCTTCCTTTAAATCCTTGAACATACTAACTATATTTATATTAATAGTAACTTAAAATCTGCCTGATAATTTTATGATCTCTGTCATTTTGGGATCTCTTTCTATTGACTGATTTTTCTTCTGATATAGGTTACATTTTCCTGCTTATTCACATGCCACCTGTGTCTTTAATTGGATGCTAGAGATTGTGAATTTTACATTCTTAGGTGCTATATTTTGTTGTGTTTTTTAAAAATGTTGGCACTTGTTCTGGCAGGCAATTAAGTTACCCATAGATCTACTTGATTCTTCTCAGGCTTACTTTATGCTTTGTTCGGGTAGGTCTGTAAAACTAGACTATCCCCGTTAGTAAAGATGTATGTTTACTTTGGGGTCTCTACTGAAGGCCCTGGGTATTTAGCAAGCACTCTCTACTCTGGCTGGTGGATACTTGAATGTCTCCCAGCCCTGTGTGATACCTGAAAACTGTTACAGCTCCCTGAACAGTATGCCATTGCCTGGCTTGTGGAGCCTGACCTCATGCATGTTTGGATGAGTATTCAGCAGCAGAGGCAAGAGGACTCACCCCTGTGTGGATTTCTGGGCTGTTTCTCTGTGTAATTCCTTCCTCTCCAGACTGCCATGAAAACTCTGTCTGCTTCACTAGCTGCCTCAGCCTTTCTGAGTTCACATCTCTGTCTCTGAAACTCAGCAAGAGCATGCATGGTGCTCTGCTTGAGATTCCTTCAATAAGTGATTTCTTCTGCAATTGTGTTCTGATTTCTAGTATAGTAAGTTTGTGTGTATGTATGCAGTAGGCTGCCAGTGTTATAATATTTACTTAATCAGTATTTATGGTAATTCTGAAGCAAATGAATTTCAACTAAACTAAATAATTCATTTGCTCCTTATTTCTTTTCCTGATTACCTGATTTTTCTGTCTCTTATAGCTATAATTCTTCTTTTGAACTTTTGTAGTCCTTCATAAGTAATTTCTTCTGGCATTGTGTTCTGATTTCTCCTATAGTAATTTGTGTGGTGTACGTATTACTCCTGTTAGACTATCAGCTTTAGAATGTACCGTTGGAATGACCATAAATTCTGAATGAATATATTTTCAGTCTGTGATGTTTTATAGCTGAGGTTCTTCTTTGCTGTCACTGCCATTCTGAACATCCCAATTCTTAAGCATATTAGAGCTTTTTTATGTCTTTTTTGGAAAAATTTCCATTAAGAAGCATTGATAAGCTTTTATCTCACTGTCTTTTGGTTGAGGAAAGAATCAACTTAAAGCAAGAAACCAGTTTTAGTCAAGCAAACTTGAAAAAGAGTGGATGTCGAATGTTTCTAATACAAAGAAATGATAAATGCCTAAGGTGATAGATACTGTAATTGCCCTGATTTGAATTAACATTGTATGCCAATACCAAAACATCAAATGTACCCTATAAAGATAAACAACTATTATGTACTTGTAATAACTTAGAAAAAAGAAAACCTGAAAGCATTAGAAACTTGAAACATGGTACCTGACTCAAGTCCCTAATATAGGTAATCTGGGGCAGTCTGGTTTGTGCATCTTGATGCAGATAGGCCAAAGTACGTGGGAAGCAAATGCCAATGAATTCAAAAAGCAGCCAATCGAGAGCAAATCACTGCTGAAGATGATACATGTAGGAATAAGTTGCCTGAGGAATTAGTAAATAAAAACTGTGTCATCTTTACAGAAATCAAACTTTATCTGAAGGAAATTATTTTTGGATTCCTTTTTGGAAAGCCCCAACGGAGTATCTTCCAGTTTTCATTGTAGATTCTTTCAAGGAGAGTATTTCTAAATACTGACACATTGTGTATGTTTTTGTCAGCAGTTGGTAGCAAGACCTTCTAGTGTGAACTATATGGTGGCTCCTGTGACTGGCAATGATGTTGGAATTCGTAGAGCAGAAATTAAGCAAGGGATTCGTGAAGTCATTTTGTGTAAGGATCAAGATGGAAAAATTGGACTCAGGCTTAAATCGATAGATAATGTAAGTATTTTTAATATCTATTTGAATTTGTTTAAATTGCATACAGAATATTAACTACTGCTAAAGTAATTTGAAGTGGAAATGCTTTAATTAATTATAATCATGTTTCTATCATTGAGAATATTTTAAATCTAATAATTTAAATTTGTTCACTCAGAGTTGCCCTATTTTGAGGAGGCAGAGTTGGAACTTCCAACCCCATAACATTGAAGGATTAATTCTCATTTTTTGTATTCTAACTGGAGTAAAGGTCATTGGTCTACATGTACTATGACAGTCTGTATAATAGAATTCTGACATTGAAATAGGGCAGCATATGTGAAAGTTAAAAACCTGACAAGTGGGAACTGATGTATGTTCAGATATAAACCAAATGATTATTTAACTTGAGATGGTTTTGCAGATTTGTTACTTCTATCTTCCAAATTTGAATTTAACAGGTCATTTTGTGACTAAAAGTTTCTTATCTAATTTGGGCAGCCATTACTTGACCTTTTAATTACTTTACCTCTCACTGTACTGTACTGGAGAGATGAGACAGGGTTACTCTCTGAGAAGAAATTTAGAATTGTTAAGGACATGCTGGGTCTTTACCCTGATTTATAGTTTTAGCCATGACCTTATTGGATTCTGTTTCAGTCTTACGTCTTCTTAGCTCAGTGAGTCCCAGCTTTCTACACAGAAATTGTAATCACTGAGGTTCGCTGCTGTGAAAGGGTGAGGCAGTCCTGCTTGCCTACCCAGGGGGCTGAGGGCATTGGTGTCTTTGCTCACTCACAGCTTATTCAAGACACATCAGTGTGTGTGGTTGGGAAGTTCTGACTTGGATGCTGCTGCCCCTTCCACCAAGATTTCTCTTCTGTTCTTTCCTCTGTCCTAAAAGAAACGATACTTTTCATAGGCCCCTTGGCCCCATTGTAGGTATCCTTGCAGTGGGTTTGTCCACTTGGCCAAGGTACATCGGTTAATTTGCTGCGTACTTCTCGCTTACCATCCTACAGTGTAACAGACACATGGCAGAAACCATGTCTGACCCAGTGCAGAATTATAGAAAGGGTCTAGCCTTGTAGATGTGTTTGTATTTTACAAGGCTTACTCTTCTTTTATACTTACTTGTCTGTTTATATTTTGTTCAACATCTGATTGAGAGTTTACATAAGTAAAAATATCCATGTGGGTTTAGTTCTTAGTAAACAGTACTTGAGTTTTCTGTATTCATTTTGTAAGCATATTCTTTATAAGCCCACTCTTGTGTTTCATGTGTCCATCTTTTTAAGCTGTTACATAAACCTTAATTTTATTTGATTATGCATAATTTAGCAAATGGGTAAAGGAATTCTTCAACTCAAAAGGTAGAATTAATGACTTTAAACTATCATTTTTTAAACTGTAAAAGAACTCACCAAACTCCTAATACTTGACTTTTCCCCTAAATATGATTATGTACTAATAATTTGGTATTTTATCAGACTAATAGAACCTTGTATGTATTCACGTTGTCTACTTTATTTTCATTAGTCTTTTTATTCCAGGATGAAAGGGGTGATTGAGGTTGGTCAGGTGGGTCATCATTTGGGATAGAAAGGTACCACTGAGATCTCACACTTTTTTGCCTTATTCTTTGAGGTTATTGCCTTTATTCATTTTTTTTAGTTTCTTTTAAGGAGGTAACAACACAGTATATTCATATCATTTTTCCTTTTTTTTTTTGGTTACTAGGTTAGATTTCTACCTATAAATAACACTTATTTCCTAACTTACCAGCATTTTAAAACTGTTAATATATCATAATAGTGGTCAGTGACCAAAGTTATTTTCTTATTATCTAGGGTATATTTGTTCAGCTAGTCCAGGCTAATTCTCCAGCCTCGTTGGTTGGTCTGAGATTTGGGGACCAAGTACTCCAGATCAATGGTGAAAACTGTGCCGGCTGGAGCTCTGATAAAGCACACAAGGTGCTCAAACAGGCTTTTGGAGAGAAGATTACTATGACCATTCGTGACAGGTAAGCTTTTTTAGTAAATAGCTCAAATGGGAATTCAAACTAGTTTTCCATTCTCTTGGTCTTTCAGGATTCTGTGAATACAGTATTTTGTTCCAGAAAATGTTCAAATGGTATTGATGAGCTTTATAGCTTTGCAGTTTTGTACAGATTTTTTTTCATAGTTTGATTTGTTTTTAATACATAGCTTATTTTAGAGTTTATAGGATTTTGTCCTTTAAGCGGGTACTTCTGTGTCTTTACCTTTCTAGAAAATAGAAAATGTATGTTAGAGAAGTAACAAAGTAGCAGGGCATCTCTGGCCTCACTTTCCAATTTACTGCTTAGGGAAGGGTGCTCACACTGTGCCAGGGTCCTTCATTGTGAGGATGAAGGCCCATACAGAACTCCAAACAGTTTGGGAGTTACGGAAACCAAATCAGGCCTGTTATGAAGCAGTAGTTGTCCAGAAGATGCAACATTCTATTCAGTAGTATAGTTTCATTTATAACTGTTAAACATTAGCACATGAAATATGGGCTTTTATTTATTTTTTTGCCCAGCCCCTACAGGTATTCAGGGCAACCTGTATCACATTGTTACAGTAAAATTTTGGCTTTTTGTTTCTTCTTAGTTAAACTTCGTTTTATCGGTCTTTCTGTTTCCAGTTTCATACAGGTTAGATATTTGGTAAATGTATTATAGATGAGTGCTTATGGCAGAGTTTCAAAGAGTAAGCGGGACCAACAGGAAGATACAGCTATTCTGAGTTTTTTATAAACACAGGTTTATCATAAAATCTGATAACATGATAGAGTTATAGAGAAGCAAGCAAGTGTAACTGATGTGAGTGCTTTTGAGAGTGGACAGCTGGCAGCCTTTTTATAATAGCTGCATGTCTTCCTTCCTAAAAGAGCTTAAGGAATTTGTGTTATTGCTTCTGCAGTTCTTTTAAAGTACAGCAAAAAAAAATCTTCGATAAAATTTTCAAAATCAAGATGTGAGAAATATTGTAAACAAGTTTTAAATAGTGTTCCCTAAGAACAATTAGGTATCCAGAAGATACTAAAAGTTAACAACAACAAAAAAAGTTATTTTTACTACTGTGATTTAGTTCAAAGCCTATTTCATTCTTAGTACTAAAGTGATAAATTTTAAAGGAAAAAGCATATTGATTAACCACATGAAACATCTTTGATATTTTAAGAAAATGTTGATTAGTCAAACCATAGTGGATAGATTTTCTTAAAAAAATGGTCTTTTACATGAAAATGTTCTGTGAATGTATAGTATCAGAGCCACATAATAAGTAGCTCTCAGTAGAAACACTTAGGGTAGCATTTATTGTAACAAACTGTGTCCAATGTGGCAAAATTTATGGTATATGAAATCTATTAAGATGTTTACCTTGGAATTAAATTTTTAGTTGAGCCCATTATGTTTACAGGCCCTTTGAACGGACAATCACCATGCACAAGGATAGTACTGGACATGTTGGCTTTATCTTTAAAAATGGAAAAATAACATCCATAGTCAAAGATAGTTCTGCAGCCAGAAATGGTCTTCTCACGGAACATAACATCTGTGAAATCAACGGGCAGAATGTCATTGGATTGAAGGTTGGGAACAGACCTCGTGCCTTATTCTGTCGCAGTTTAATTTAAGCACATGTCTTTTTCTTTTGACTATTTGGGTGGTGCTGTTTTCTTATTGACCTCCCAAATATAGAAACTTGGTAGGAGATGGAGATTTTGGAATCTGGGCTCTGACTCTGGCCAGTCACAGAAATTGCCTGGGCTATTATTTGGAGTTACATTTCCTGTAATGAAGGGACTGGACTAAATGATCTCTTAAGTCTCTTGAGCTAGAATTCTGTGAAGTCATTAGCAGTGAAGATTTTGATGACATTCTGAATGAATGTCCAACTATTTTCAGTCCAGCAATATAAGGAAATGAATAATAGTTTTGGTTCACATTAGTAGTTTTTTTTATAGTTTTTCCCTTCACAAATTCCTAAATAAGTCTATCATAAGATCTAAAGGTTTTATTTAATAAGACCTCATTTCATAAACTTTGGCTTAGAATACATGGTTCACTGAGAAGATACGGTAGTATTGCATATGAGACAAATTATTTAATCTTCAGTAATGAAAGAAGGTTTTCCTTGTCTAATACATTCAACTCAGTTTACTTAGCAATTTTGTTACCAGCTATAAAACTGTGTTCCTATAGAATTAAACTTGGTAAGGAAAACTAGATAATTCTAATTGAAACACCAGAGTTAGGATTTTAGAGATATTAGCAAAACATGATGGCGTGTATATTGTATATTTAAAATGTCTCTGTGGAATTAATTGTTAATATGTGTTTTTATCAGGACTCTCAAATTGCAGACATACTGTCAACAGCTGGGACTGTAGTTACTATTACAATCATGCCTGCTTTTATCTTTGAACATATTATTAAACGGTAAGTAGACGATTCTTCAACTTAATGCATATGGTGTGTGGCTCAATAAAGCACTGTACTTTCTTTTAATTCCCAAACCTTTGGTTCTTTTTCTTAACAAATTACACTGGTATTTATCTAGAAATCTGAAGTAAATTATTTAAATCAGAGGAATTGGTTGGTGATGACACAACTTTCCAAATGTGGAATAAAATTCACCATACACTTATTAAATTTTGATATTGCCTAGTAGAAAAAAGGCATCCAAGCAGAGTTGGGCATGCTTTCAGCTTTCAATTTGTAGTACAATTGAATGTAGTTGCATTCTGCCTGCTGCTCTTATGTTCAGTGGAAATCTAGCCATGGTGGCTCATGGGAGAATTCTTGCCTGTGAGATGTTTCCATTCTCTTCATCTCAGGAGGCAAGTACAAGTGTGTGGTGTGTGGAGCTTTTTGTCCTCAGGAATTGAGGATTGGAAAGATGAGAGTGAGGAGAATTGAAAAGGGACAAGAGTTGCTTTCTCTAGAGCTTTTCAAATCCTAGCTTCTGTCAGCTGTTGTGGTCAAGCCAACCTAGAATCTTTCTTTCAGAATTTCTGTCATGCATGTGGAAATGAGATTTAAAAGATTCTTAAACATAACCCTTGTAATAAAATTTCTGTTTATATTGGTTTCTGGATAGAACATACCTAGCTGCTCTTGGAGAAAAAGGTATTGTCAGCATTAATTGTTTTAGAATTTTTTTTTTTTTAATCACTGAGTCCTTCCTCTCCCATTTCTTCCCAACTTAACACCACCGTGTCATTTTCTTTTTTAAAATCACCAGCCATGGCTGCTTCGAAGGTAGTGAGTTATCTCACTTGATTGTTCACAGTCAGTTACAGATTAAACTCCTTGTTCTACTACTATTCCTCCTTCTCCCCACTGTACTTGACTAGTCTTTAAAAAAAAAAAAAAATCAACCAGCCTTAATGTACAAATGAGTACATACAAATGTACTCATTTGTATCCTATCTAACTTTTCTAGCCAAGATACAGATAGCCTTTCACACTGGGTATCTGCCAACAACTAGATTACCAGATGCCCTTCTGAGCTCACTTAAAACACCTTCCTTTTCTCCCCAGTCTCATTTGATGCTAACTGATGCTAAAATGGAATTGGCATTTTCTTGGATTAATATAACAATGCTGAAAAAAAAAATAAACAGAACCCTCAGTATGTAATAAAATACTTCTCTTACAGGATGGCCCCAAGCATTATGAAAAGTCTGATGGACCACACCATTCCTGAGGTTTAAAAATCATGGCACAACAAAAATGTAGCTGAATTTCTCCAGTTTCCTTCTTTGGCAACTTCTGTATTATGCACATGAAGCTTTCCCAGAGCCAGCGAGCATATGCTGCATGAGGACCTTTCTATCTTACATATGGCTGGGAATCTTACTGTCTCATCTGATATCTTGTTCAGATTTCAAGATAGTGGTAGCCTTATCCTGGTTTTACAGATGTGAAACTTTCAAGAGATTTACTGACTTTCCTAGAATAGTTTCTCTACTGGAAACCTGATGCTTTTACAAGCCATTGTGATTAGGATGACTGATACAAGATTAGCTTTATGTGAGAACCAGTCACCTTTCTCCTAGGTAATGAGTAGTGCTGTTCATATTACTTTAGTTCTATCTTATATTTGCATTTTTAACATGTTACCACGTACATCTAGAATGATTGCCTTTGATAGTTGTTATTTTAGTTCCGTGTGTATGTGTGTGTGTGTAAAACACCTATTAAGAACACTGGTTTCATTCCATGTAAGCATTATACAGTGTATGTAGGTTGCAAGAGATTGTGATGATTGTCATTTAAATTTTAACTACCTTCTTTTAATATGCTTGAACTGTCGCCTTAACTATGTTAAGCATCTAGACTAAAAGCCAAAATATAATTATTGCTGCCTTTCTAAAACCCAAATGTAGTTCTGTAATAAACTGAAATGTGTACTAGCCCAGACTGTTTAATGGTACTTACCAAGCTACAGCATAGCTGCTTAGTTGTATTTGAAATTTTCTAGTCAATGCATAATGGAAACTTCTTTCTTGTAAAAGTTGCCAGTATCACTTTCTGAGAAACAAATTGCTATACATTTAATGTAAAAATTCTTATACTAAACAGGATGAACTTTTGAGTCCTGTTTTTCATTTGTAGATTAAGTGGGATAATACTTAATTTTGGCATTGGATCTTAACATTATGTAACCTATCTACTTTGGATGGTCTTAAGAATGTTTTCCTGGGAATTTGCTCCATTTCCTGACTCCTCCCTGCAAACAAAATAGCAGTGACACTTTATGCTGATTTTTTTCTTGTTTTTGGTTTATGTCTATTCTATTTTAATTAAATATGTATGAGTAACAGTCTGTTTTCATCATTTGGAAACTGCATCATTGGCTGTAAGGGTGGGCAATTCATTTGTATAGGCAATAGGTTTTTAGGCCAAACTAAAATAATTGCCAGTATGTCTTCTGCTGGCCTTGGAGGGAGGCATAAGTCATCACATTTATGTAACCAAGGCATTATCTCCTATGTGAACACATGTGATCACACTTTGCCATGGCATGTTGCCACTATTGTTCTGACCCATATATAAGTACTCGCCGTGTTCTCAGCCCTACTCCCGCCATGGCTACATTCCCCAACAGTAAAGAACATGTCTCATCTGCCCACTGCTGCCCATCTCTTTCAACTCCCAGAAGCCTGCTGCGGTGCCCTCACTGGCCATAGAGCCCACTCCCCACAGTGGCTTTCACCAAACCTGTGCATGACCTAGAAGACAGACGGGCACGTGGAACTTGCTTCCGTCTGTGAGAGACAGTTATCTCCCTGAGCACCAGCCATCCAGGGGCCCTGAGCACAGCCTTCAGTGCTGAGAGACGAAGTGTGAGGAGAACTGCTCCAGCGGGGCACCCCAGTGTGCAGGCCTGAAGGAGCTCGTGCCCACCTGGCACTCGCCACATAGCAGGAGCTCACTGAGGCCGCTGATTGTACCTGGCAACACTGGAGACCATGTGATATTTAATAACACTTAAAACTGACTTTGAAAATTCTATTATCATGGTCTGATTTAAGTTTTTTCTCCTATGTTATACACCCTACAAGATATAACAATGTTTTTAAAGAGCACAGAAAAAATTTAAATCATGTAATTGTGGTTCAGAGGTTGAATATGAAGGAAAATCAGCACTACTGCTATATGGCTTGTTTGAAATTTGGAAAAGCAAACCAAAGCATTTCCCAGTGTGATTGTCTACGTGGCTATCTCGTGGCTAACTCGGGCCTGAAGATAGTTTCAAAAGTAAAGGAACTACATTGACATTACTAAGTATGATTTTCTAGAAGAATCAATACTTGTGGTCTTAAAAGCTACCAGTCCTTGTAGTAAGTTATTTAAATAAGAAAATGGAAACTGCTTTCATTACAGAAAAATATTTTTAATGTAGAAAAGATGAGCACTTAATAGTTATAATGAAATACAAACCATTCCTATACACAGTAAACTTACTGTCATAAGAACTGCGAATTCTTACCCAGGTTCTTAGAATCTGGGTACAGCATTATAGAAAGTAACTACTCCATGAAAATGCACATACCCCAAAACCCAATGGGCAGCAGTTGTGGCAGATTAGGAAGATGAAACAGAGTGACTCATAAGTAGTAGAGAATACTGCACATTTTCTTGGAAAATTCTTAATTGTTCAGTGCTTACTGGTAAGTTTCCCCAGCCCAGTTTATTATCTCTTAGCTCCTTTCTACCACCCAATCCTGTCTTCTAACCATCATCATACTGGGATGATCATCTGCCTTACAAATGTAATGTTCTAACACTGCCATATTTTATCTGCCTTAAGAGAATGGCAACTAATGGCTTTCAATGAAGTCAGCATGATTTAGAATGTTCAAAACCACAAATTGTCCATGTGGTAAAACTTCTAATTACTATCATTGCACATTCGCCAGTTGATTTAAAAGTTTGGTTTCAAAGTACGTTCAGTTCAATTTAATAGTCACGAGAGGAATAGGCACTTAATACTGCAATTTCCAGAACATAATCTGTCTGTCTTCCCCTCCTGTGATGATACTGCTACACTGTTCATTCATCCATATACATGTCACAGCACCTGAGAGAAAAAGACATTGTGGTTAGGTAGGGAGCTGACCAGGAGGCATCAAAGATATTCTTTGCTGTGATGCTCACTCTTGCTTGCTATTTAGTCTTACTAAAGCAGTGAAGTTAGTTCTACTTTGTCTTCTTTCTATAACTTCCTTGTATAAAGTAAAAATTGGTACAAAGGAATTGTGAGGAATAAGAAGCCATTTAAATGAAAATCAAAAGCTAAAATGGGAATTATGGATACAGAACAGAATGCAAATAATATATCCTCTGGTAAAGCAGGTACAGTCGGATGAAAGTCAGGAGACAGAAGGGAGGGAAAAGGAATTAGCAAGAGTTTGCTGATTCATTTCCTTTTCCATAGGAAGGGGTCGAAATGGTAATTAAAACTAAGTTGAGAAAAAAAAGCACAGAATTTCTAAGGTATAAAGTAAGAAGAAATAGCCATATGAAACTAAGTGACGGAAGAGAATGAAGGTGGGAAGTTACTGCTCACAGAAGTAACAGGAGATGTTAGAATTAAAAACCAAATCTTCCAAATGATAAGGAGGCGAGCACGAAGGCATAGGCACACAATCTAGTGAATCTGCAAGAGATGCTATTTACTAAATGAAGAAACAAGGGGCAGAACAGTTGTCTATGACACTTTATGTATTACTTGATTTTATACACACACCCTCTCTCCTCAGCAAGAGGACACACGTATGGGGAAGGGTTCTATCAGGACCACTGGAAGGCAGGAGTCGGGTGGGAGGAAGCCTTAATTTTCATTGTAATTTATTACTTTTGTGTTGTTTCTAGGCTTTACTGTATATTATCTTTTTTAACTACTTCGGTACGGTGCTCACCGGCCACGAAACCTTGCCCACAGCCGACACTCACAGTCTGCACGATAGTTTGTGCTGTGCATTGACGACGAATCCGTTTTGCTCTTGTGTGATGAGGAAAGCTTTAAATTAAAGTACTGAAAGACTGTTTTACTTTACAGGCAGCTTTACTTATAATGTAAATCAGAATAGGTAACATAAACATATGTGTTTTTATTATGTTATTTTTAACTGTTCACAATTTTATTTTGATAAATGAAAAATTAGAAAAGTCCTGTCACAGCTGTCGGCTAAAGTCAACGCTCAGTTCATCTGTGGCTGTCGACTACAGTCGACGCTCGTACCGAAGTGGTTAAAAAAAACTATTAACAGCATTACCATGGTTTGTAGTCCTCTATGTGAAAGTTAATGTAAAGACTTCCTTTTTGGAGTCAAATGTCTATCAACATAAATCTAAATCCTGAGCAACCTGAGAGAGGCAGGTCACCTGGCCGACCATTCTGTGCAAGGAAAATGTCTGTAGCATGGGAAACCAGGGGGCATTCCTGCCTGAGAAGAGCGTGCTCCTGGATGGAAAAGGCAGGTTTGAGCTCAGCATCTCAGGAACAGAGATGGAGACAGTGCAGTAGCTGCTTACCTGCGTGGCCCTGGATTCTCTCACTGATTTTTGCTCCAAGGAGGTCCCAAACAAGCAGTTCACCAGACTGACTTCCAGATAAAACAGAATTTCCATCCCAGATGAAGCACCTGCAAGAATGATTTTAGAAATAACCATTTCATCATCATGAAGGAAAGAGTATGTTACACTGGCCAACATAAGCCCGAGTGAAGTGGTCACAAATGTGCGTGTAAATGTCTTCACCACCAGTAACTCACAAACTCTACCTCTGGGGCTTGTCTGACGTCATAGAGGAGATGAGCGTCCCTGTCTGCACATCGATTACGTTGAGACAGCCATCTGCTCCTGTGCTGAGGACATGGCGACTGTCTGCAACACAGGGTAACACTCAGATGTGGGAGACAGCTTCAGAATGTGGTTTAGACATGCTGAATTTCATTTCTGAATCCAGTGGCCTAATTTCCATTGTCATTTTCCTTGAGATCCTTGTACTTAAGCAGTGACTATTCTCACCTTGAAAAGCTGCTATTTGATTCTGTGACACAGGGATGAATACCGTTTGGTATGAGTTCATTTACATCTTATAAATTAGTTTCTCTAATGAGTTGAAGGATTAAGGAGAATAACCAATCCTGCTTTTCTGAGAGGTACTAAGGCCAGAAGTATACTATATCCTGCCATGAGGCAGCCTCAGCTCTTATCAGGAGAGTGGGGATTTTTGGTGCATTTTATTATCTATTTCAAAATTAACAGTATTGTTTATTTCAAACTTCAAATTTACCCAGTATAATCTGTATTAAAAAGGATAATATGTACCTGGGCTAAAAGCAGCATCACACACTGTCCCTGCATGGCACGGAATCTGGTGCAGTAAGGTGGCTGTAGTGAGGTCCCAGATATTCACTGTGCCTTCTTTGGTGCCGGAAACCAACAGTGTGCTTGCAGCATTTAAACTGATTGTATCTACCTAAAGAAGAAAACTCATCAATAAATATTCCATTTGGATTTATGATCATTAGCTATGTTTCTCTAGGCTGATTAAAATATGTGATTAGCTGGGCGCGGTGGCTCACGCCTGTAATCCTAGCATTCTGGGAGGCCGAGACGGGTGGATTGCTCGAGGTCAGGAGTTCAAAAATATGTGATCATAATGATACAGATCAAACTCTACTGTGCAGTGTACTGGTATAGCTAATGCAGATGCATTTCAAATCATCCTACTGAATAGTAATAATCAAGAATTAATTAAAGTCTTCATATGTTAGTGAATACAAGTAGAAATGAAAATGAAGTATTGCTAGGGTAAATGTAATACCATTTTAAAATAACTCCTTGAATTGTAGTGAGGTGGGTGCCAAACTGCCTAAAGCACAGTGATCCATGATTATTTGAGGGATCTAGAGAGAGGGGCACTGTCTCAAGGTTACATTTGCATACTATTATGAATTACACACTAAATATTTCTCAACCTCAATCTGAAGACCATGAAAATTAGGCACCAACACACATTAGAGAAAAGACAGTACCCTGAACTACAGCATGAGAGGCAGCACTGACCCACTGAAAACAGCGAGTGAGAACTAAGTGCCATCTCGGCTCTGCCACCAGGCTCCCTGTACTTGGCCATCCAGACAGCAGCTTGCTGTCCCCAACTATTGCATGGGTGTCTCCTGGGCAGACAGTCCCTCCCACCTTTCTGCTCAGAAAACAAAAGATGATGGGTTTCATTTTGTTGCCCCAAAGAGTTTGAGGGTACTCAAATATTCAACATCCTGCCCAGAAATTAATATTTTGGAAATCTAGTTGGATGGTAGTTAATTCGCAGAGAAACGTGCAAAGATGCTAATTGGAGAAGAAAAAGTAGACTTGAAAACCTACAAGAGTCAACCTAAAGAAAATACAATCTCCTCTGATAAGCCAAATAAAACAAAGCAAAAAACATGAACAGATAAAAGCAAAACCTCCTTCCCCTCCACCTTCCTGGACTCTGAGCTTTACACGCAGTTTTGTTGCTGGTACTCACACTGACGTCGTGTTCTAGCTCGGCCAGCAAGTCAAAGTGGTGTCTTTTGGTGCCTGGCATCTCTGCAGGAACACCAGACCACACCTAGGATGGAACACATTGCAGGTGTTTTCAAATATTTAATATAAAATCATTTCTAACGCATTCAGGACAAACTCTCTTGCTCAATTTCCATTTAACATACTTTCCAATAAAGTTAAGCTGAATAATGCTCCAGCTCCTCCTCCCCAATGCCTGTACTTCTGTCCCCCCACCAGAGTGTGCTGCGTACAGTCGCCTGCTTGTGCCCGTGTCTATTTCCATCACTTGCACTTGCTGCTGTCATCATGTGATTTCACTACTATGTGAACTAAGGAGATGTAAGTGCAGAAGTGTTGTGTTTTGAGAAACTATTAACATTTTGAGAAGACTCAAAAAGGAAGTCACCCCATAAAAATTACTAAAATTAGGTATAGGCAAGTAAACTTATATAAAAAAATGGAGGAAAAAATTCTGGAAAACTCCTGAAGGACTTCTAACAATTTTAGGTTCTTGCTTTCTTTTACGTAAACACAAATTGGAAACCGAAAATGATGGATGCTGGTGTGGTTTGTGTAGGATTCCAAAGACCAAGCATAGTCCTACATAAATATGGTGAGTGCTCTGGACATACATACATACATACATACATACATACATACATACATAAATGAATGAAATAAAATGTGACTAAGTGGGCATTTGTATGTTTTAAGTTTAAATAAAACATGTCATCTTTTAATGATTCTATATGTTATCTTGAAATTTTCTGATTAATTGATCAATAGTTCCAATCATGTCAGATAAAGGGGGCTGCTATTGTACATTTCTCTGCAACTATGCCATTGAATGAATACCAGACTATTCAACTCCAGTGGAACACACACTATAGAAATCATGATACACTTCATATATTAAGTGTAGAAATTTTTTAAAAACCCAGGCAATAGCATTCAGTACCTATATATGTCACTTACACACTTTGTGAAAAAGAAAGTGGTTTATAATATTTGTATGTATGAACATTTTAAGTTAAACATTATATATAAACCTTTACTGTAGAATCCCACGATGCAGAATATAGCCTGTTGTCATGCCAACAGATCTTACTAACAGCATCATCATGTCCCATTAATGTGTCTTGGCGTCTTCCAAATGCTATTGAATAAAAATAGCTAAAAGATAATGAGAAGTATTAAAACAGTATTCCAGCATAATTTTAAAACTCTTAAACACATATTCAAGAAACATGATATTGTTTAATTCTACACTTACTAAGGCTCACTAGGATTATAAATTGCTTGTTCTCATATTAAAGCAAAATATTCAAAATTTGATTTAAAACTAGAATTTTCCATATATTGCTCATCTGTGTTTTCACCTCAATTTAAAACTTGGAGAAAAATAGATTCCAACTGGAGAAATTATTAGATTCAAATAATCATATTTAATTCCCACAAGATTGCCCTCATCTCTAATATGTGTTCTCTTTAGAAAACAATGCACTATCCTGCCAGCGAGCAGCCACAGAGGCAGCTGTCCTGCGTGTAGAATCACCGGGGAGTGTGCGCAGATACATACACATTATTGTCCCATGAAGAACTTATGACAGTGGCATCTCCTGGTAAAAGTAAACAAGATGATAAAGCCTGAAATACAAATGAGCTGACATTAATAATTCATAATAATTAGTAATCTCTAACATGGTAAAACTGTAAGTTCTCCCCCAAATTAATGCTCGTATCTTTTAATGGCGGCTCTCCTCAGATTTACCCAGGTTTTCTCAACTGGCTAATTCCAGCTGCAGAATTTCCTCCAAAATATCAGGGGATGTCCAAGTGAGTCGTCAGGTGCACGACGACCTAGCCTAACGGCTCTCAGGAGTTCTGCCGGCCTCACTCCCCTGGGTGGAGGAATCTATCACTTCTCCAGCAATAAATCCTATCACTACTCGAGTGAATCGCAGGGAGGCTGGGCTGGGGATGGCCCCGGACAATAAAAGTCCCCTCTCTGGATTACAACCTTATGTGGATAAGAAAAACTTCCCCCAAATTCCCCAAAATTCTTTAGGGAATTTCAAAATCTTTTGGATGATTTACATTAAAAATAAAATGTGCTCCTTTAGAACTGGTTTTGTCACATTCAGTATCCTACCAACTCAGAAATGCATGTGATTTAGAAAGCACATGAACATTTAGTCCAATAGTTATAAAAAAGGAAAGATTTTTAAGAATTCTACTGGGTAGGTCTTCAAGTATTTTAAACTAAATATGAAATAACAGTATGAGAAACCAACAACATGAAAAAAATTTAAATTGAATTTCATAATCTAATTAAGGTATGCAGTAGATACTACACAGGAATAAACTCAATTGTTCAGGATAAATGAAATATATATTTGTGTGTAAAATAAACTGTAACATGAATTTCTATCATAACACTAATAAAATGAACTCACCATATTTGAAAATGATATACTTCTTTGTAGCATTTTGGATTCTTTAGAAAACATCTTCAAGGTGGAATCTAATAATGAGAAAACAGATGTCTCAGAAAGATTTCCTAGCCCTTATGGATGTCAAAGAATGCCTGCCCTTCTTGTTCCTAGAGGCCAACAGGCATTATAATCCTATGGAGAACTGGGTGTAAACAGGGCTAAATAATGTCAGGCCTCATCCAACATTAAAATTCTATGACCTGTGACTCCATGACAAATCAACTTAAAAGCCAGCATAGATGTATCCTGTTGACATTGCAGCATGGCAGAACTCAGAGGTAAGCCTAATCGCTGACAGAAGCTAAAAAAGTTACAGAGGAGGAAAACAGCAATTTTAATACTAATATTAGTGATTTGAATATTAAAGAAAATAAAAAAGTTCTTGGCAATACAGTTTTCTTAAAAAAATAAATAGCCCAATTATAGTGTGAAAACCCTGTACTAAATTTGCATTTATAAAAGGGAACCACTAACGTCTAAAGAATACTAAGGTAGGAATTAAAAATCCAAGCTTTTAATTTCCTTTCCTAACCAAAGCTTTAACAGTTTACCAAAACAACCTGCTGAAAATCAAGATTCACAAATTATAATGCTCTAATGTGCTTCAAAATCCCACATTTGAGATATGTAACAATCTATTTCCTAACTTATAAACACAACATGATGAAATGTCAGAATGAGCTTTAAAGAACATCTTCTATACAGTAAAACTTAATATTTCAACCTAATTTTTGCAACACAGAAATCCTGAGAATTTATAAACATGAGCATCAATAGGATATTCTTCAGCATTAACCTGAAAACAAAACCAGAAGAAGGAACACAATAGCACCTGGACTTTTCCCTGAGCAGTGTAATTAGCTCTGATAGTCTCCCCAGCCTGGCTTTTGATTCTATTGGGCAATTCTGAGTGTTCACCACAAAATCTATTTAAGATGATTAAATTTGGGGCATCCTACAGCAAACCATGAATCAGCCAGGTACGTAAAGATGCTTTTGTTGAAATCAAAGATTCCCTCCCTGTACCAGAGGTGATCATGTCAAAGACTGCAGTGAAAGCTCATCTCATGGGTGGCAGGTCCCGTGAACCCGAATCAGACTGCATATCTGAGGAAGAAATGCAACTTTGGGGTGACCATCAGGATGTATAAATCAGTAATACGAATTATAAAAATCTAAATGTGGGCAGAAACAAACAAAAAAGCTTTCGACTTTTTAAAATTTTCAACTCTCTCCCTTTCATTGGGCAAAAAACTCCAAAGAAGTGATATAATGCCAATAAGCCTCGGGGTTTGAAGCCTCATGCTTACCAAATGCACAGTTCACAAGGTCATTCAAGTACAGTGAGCTGAAGGATTTAACAGACCATGCCAGACAAATCCGGCTAAGGACACGGGCTTTGCTTAAAGATGAAGCATTCTGCTAGAGGCTGCAAGGTTGGCAAACTCGGTGGGTGGAGATCCTGGCAAAACAGACTGCTTCCCTCTATCAGAGAAGCACCTCGGAGACCCTGGCGCGGCCCAGCGCCGACACTGCATGGGAACTTCCTCCTGGTCTGCTGAAGAGCCATTTTCTATGCTTTGTGGAAAATTCTGTTTTATGCAATCTGAGATAATTATTTGAAAGGGAAAGGAATGAAAGGCTACAGACAATAAACCACGGTAACAGATCTGAGAGTCAGTAACTCTGATTTACCTGGAAGTGTTTAGTTGGGTAGCACCTTTTCTTAGTGGATGAAAAATATAATTTCCTACACTAAAGAACAAGTAGGCATATATTTAAAAGCTACGAACTCTGTCAGAACTACTCGTCTTATTACAGAAGCAGGAAGCTAATATTACCCTTGTCACCTCTATTTCCCCCAGAGCACCAACACAGTGCTCTGAACATGACAGGGACAAGAGCACTTCAATAAATTATGTATTATGCAGACTACCAGGGAAAGCAGTGGTTGTACGGCAAGAGATGCTTTTTACTTAGATTTTTTTTTAAGATCAAGGTAGTCAAAGTCTAATATTAAAATATAGCCATAAGTCATATCAACTACTCACTACAAAGGTTTTTATTAATATCTCGGTAATGTATTAAGCACATTAACAATACATGAATTAGATTTCAAGCTAAATCCTCTAACAAATATCCTGAAGAAATGTATGTGGAATGACAGAACTGAAAACCCTAACGGCAAGCCTGCATTTCCACTTGCTGACACACACCCCACCTGGCACAGCACTCGCTACTTGTGGCTGAACCCAGCAAGATGTGGCACCCGCTCGTGGTGGAGGGGAAGGGCCTGACCAAGCAAAGACAGGAAAGAGGCTCTTTCTGTCCCATCCGCCTAATTCTAGAAAACCTTATCAGCAAGAGACTGTCTTTCTAGGCATTTCATTATTGCTTCTGGCCAACTGCAGTGAAACTTTACGTAATACAACATAAATAACCTGCTCCAAATTTATTATATGTGGAGGCACAGCATGCAAGTACTGTCCTTGACAAGGAGTCGAGAAACTTGGACACTTCATGATTCTGGTTAAGCCACTTTTCAGGTAAGAAAACAAACCTTGTGATGTCGTAAAGACTGAAGACCCATTACGAGAGACTGCTATTCCGGTAACTGCCCTGTTTAAAAACAAAAGTTTTACAAGTTACTATTCACCATGTGTTAGCACACCCCCTCTGTTTCAAGTCCTTGACTTAATTTTATGAAGTTTCCTTAATTTTTTCCTCACAGCTTATCTGATGGATCTGCCCCAGCACACATCTGCCTGTCGCAGGATGGGCCAGTGCTTTGCAAGCCTTTCTGCCAGGGCATATGAACATCCTTAGTGATGGACAATGGGAACATTCATGCCCCCTCTGGGTCCATCAGCAAGCCCAATTTCTTTAAAGTATAGTTATTACTTTTAAAATGCATGTGAACTTTGCAATGTACTCTCTCTTCCTCTCTCTCTCCCTCTTTCTCTATATCCATGTTTATCATTTTTTTAAAAAGATACATTTCCCTCTACATCATCAGTAAACTCAACACTTGAGGAGGATATATCATGCTTCTCTCATGGAAGACGCAGGGGCTGTGTACCCCACTTTGAGAGACATAACACTGCCTGCAGACCCCATCTCGTACCCTAGAATAACGGATTGCAGAAATGACAGCATGGTGGCCACCACAAATCATTTTGTGCCTAACTTTCCCTTATTAATTCAACCTGGGGTGGCAGACAGATCACTACAGACATTCTGGGAGGATAAAAAACAACAAGGATGACATTGAAGGGAGCTTTTTTCCTCTGACTCAGGTGAAAACAATTCAATCCCATGCCAAGACCCTAACTTTTGAAGAATTATTGCCTGCTTAGAAGCATCACATAGATGTTCTTACTCTTTGTGGATTTTATAGTGTTCATGTAACTGCAGTTTGGTGATGTTATTCCAGGCCATTGTTTTGCTTTCTTCAGTCAGGTCTTCAAAAGACTCTTCACCTGGAGAGACTACATTAAATCATTGCTAAGTCAGCTAAATTCCTAACAGACAACAGCATCAGCTTCACAATATTTTCTGTTAAAATCAAACAACCTAGAAAACAAAACACCCCACCAAAACATAACTGCTTTGAAATGTACTTGTTAGACAGGCACATGTTAGTCAAGGAAAAAAAAAATTATAGAAAAAGATCAAAAAGTATCTTTGAATTCTAGAGTCTTAATATTTTTATCAATGCTTGCAAAGTTTTCACTTGGCTGCTAACTTAAGAATTTCAGGAAATACAAGACTGAGCAATCATTTCCTTGTCAGCGGTTTTTTAGAAAACCTGACAGTTGCCTAAGAATGCTGCCGTTTTGCTTTGGTCTTAAGGTGGAGAAAGCAGAGATGAAATCAATTACTGTAAGTGCTTCTGGACTGAAGTAATCCCTTCACTTCTGCTTTAAGAAGGGCAGGAGCAGTGACCCTCTTAAAAGGATCACATGACAGTGGTTATGGCCTGGTGACTAAGCAGAGCCCAGGCTGAGATGGCATCACAAGGTAATCCTGTGATCTTCATGACTTAACCCTCTGCAGTATTGTTTTGTCAAGAAGTTTGCCAGGCTAACCCGGGTCATGTAACCCCAAGACACTCTTCCTCCACACTGGGGAGCATGCTCAGTTACGTGTGCCTGAGGAGCCTAGGTGTGCTTGCAACAGACAGTAGAATTGGAGATAAAAAGTAGTTTTGCTCCCAAGATTCCATATAGTGTCAAGCTTCTTTTGGGAAGCTGTAGGTTTGAGGTTGTCATATGTGAAATGTAAAACACAGATAACTGGATAAAAGTGAGTGTTCTTTCTTTCCTTTTCAAATACTAGATGCAAGAACTTGATCAAGTTCATTTAGCACCTAGCACCTGCCTGGCACAGTACAGATACTCTGTAAAGGTTTGTCAAATGTTAAATAAGAAAACAGAATCAAAGAAGGCAAGAGTACTTTGAATTCAAGATCTGGATATGAGTATGGAAGAGGAGAACTAGGGACAGAGGAAGTCATTCTGGGGAAAGAGTAGGGCGGACAGTGACTGTTTAGGCAGCCACGGTCAGGACTATAAGCATGACAAGTTGAATAACTAAAAATCAAACACCAGCTTGGAAGACACAGAAAAGAAAGAGAACCAAATAAAAAAAAATACAATCAACTCCTACCCATATTAAATTGCCAAAAAATAAAAGTGATTTGATTTTCCGTAATGTCAACAGCTAAAAACAATCATCACCAACAAAAACAGGCATTTGTACTCAGAGGAACTGCACCAAGATGGTGGAACACAGTCATCTGTAGGCAGCACAACAGTGCATGCTTTATCTCCTCTCCAGAATCTTCAGAAACATCTCAGTCACAGAAGAGAAACAAAAGTGCTCACGTTTATTCCCTTCACAAAACCTACCTGGGGAACAGGCTACAGAAGCATCATAACTGGAAGTCTGGGGCAGACTTTTAAACTTTGAGGTGATCCTTCGAGGATGTGGTGTCACAAACAGCTGCTTTGGTGTCTGCCCAAATTCCAAGATTTGGGTCAGCATGGCGACTTTCTCATCAGGATTTTCGATGCTTTAGGATAGAGCACAAATAATGTCGTTCAAGTTCCCCGCACACTTTTCAAATAATACAGATCAAAAGGAGAGATTAACCCTCAAATAACAACAGCAGCGCTGTGCCAGGACTGTCCAAACCCACGTGGGTCTGTAGAGTATTTCCCGAGGCTCAGTAACATAATGGGGAAAGCCAGACATAATTCCTTTTTGAATTTCCATACCATGACACTGTCAAATAACTGCATTAATAATTTAGATAAAGAGGTATTTTATAACTCAAGTTGAAATTCCTTACTTAAATGTACCTGTTTAAGTCTACACCTCCTTCATAGGTCAGGGGATGAAATACTGAAAGAGAGATATGAAAAACTGTTGAAAGATGTACTATTTAGTTACAACATACATCCAGTTCAGAATCCGAACAATTCAACAACTTAAAATTTGTGTCCAAAGAAAGTGATTGTCACTTTGCAAAACAGACTAATATCCATCCTCTGTAAATATCAACGTTTATTACTATCTGCTGATGAACACGCATCTACTTGGCAGGTGAGAGGACCTGTTACGTCAGTGCATTTCTCAGCTGGCATCATTTCCCCCTTGAAGGAAGCATGAGCCACAGTGCTAGTTTGACTCCACACTGCCACGTGAGAAACCAGGTCTGATCTCCAGCTCTTGTTCCTGGGGGTTATCAACCCTGAGCAACGTGGAGGCAGAGAAGCACTGGAACTGCAGAGGACGCTCACTGCTGCTGCTTTTTTTCTGTTCAGTGAAAAAGAAACCCTGGTGCCTTTCATAAGAATTAAGGCCACAGTTCTATCAAATTTCGATTTAGTTTTAACTGCAATGATTAAATGGGAGGGAAAGTATATGCTAAAACTGGAAGACTCTAGAAAAAGACCTCTTGGGACCCTGGTGAAGTAAGTGTTGTTGGGCAAAAGTCCTTCCTCTTCCTCCTCACTCAGCAGCTAATCCAGGGTCATGGAGCCAGTGGCACTGTTTTCTGATATAAGATGCTTCTGCTGAAGAAATGAGCTTAATTGCTCTGGCCTCGTTTTTTTTTTATTATTATTATTTGCTTTCATTTTCACCCAACGCTAAATAAAATTTCAATGACTGTAACATACCGTTGTGGGCTCCGACGGCTTCACTCCCTTTTTGCTTGTAGCCAAATATTAGATCAATCCACTCGTGGAGGTGCTCTGACACGTAGCTGCTTTCCAACGCGCCTTTGCTCTTCTGGAGAAAGTCCTCGGGACCTACCAGATTAGACTCAGTCAAGAAATCACAGAGTCTCCGTCGCATTTGCTCCCATGGTATGTTGTCTTCTATCCATGGGTACATAATGCTTCTAGGACAGGCTAGAGATAGATGTGTCTTAATGAAGTTTTTTTCCTCCATCATACGAAATGTAAGTTTTTTGGGGAAAAAAGTGGCAAAAATAATTTTCACAGCATTTAGGTCTCTCAAGGACATATTAATGTTTTTACACCATAGATTCAAAGAACACTGCTGATTTGGAATAGGACTGATAACACCTTATTTACACAGAAAATTATATTGTTGTTTTTAAAAAAATCTAAGCAATAAAATAATGAAACTGAAGTTGTACTCCTCGGTAAAGACTGTCTATAACACGCCACCTCTAAGCTGGTACTCACTTGAGGCCCACGGGGGGAGTTCTACATCATCAACCATCTGTCCACCTTGTCTCTTTCCCAGATCCAACTTCAGACTGTTGACTAAAAAGCTGACATCATCACCATAGAATTCTGGAATCAGCTGACAGTTTCAGGGAGAAACAAAAAAGAACAGCAACAACCATTTTTTTAAGCAGTTAGATACCACAAGCCCAGTGAATCATAAGCTTTATTAACTGCTTACCTCTTTAAAATCTGTTGCACCATCCAAGCAGTTTTTCCAAGTTTCTGCAATACTAAATATGACAAAAAAAAAATCACCTGATTTTAAATCTAAACCAAGGAAACAGCAACAGCAGCACTTCCTGTGCAATTGTGTCACTCATAGCTCTCAACATGCATGTGAGTATCCCCTTAATGAAAGAGAAAATTGGGGCCCAGAGAGTTTAGTTAACTTCTCCGGGGTCACAAAGACGTGAGCAGAGAGTCCACAGCTATTTCAACAGCTCATTTCAAAAGGAATTATAGACAGGTATACGTATAGCTCAGAAAGATTGGCAAAACACAGGCCAAAAGATTAACAACAATTATCTCAACATGGTGAGATAACAAAGTGAACTCATTTTCCTTCTTCATATTTTCTTTCCTTTTTTTTTGGTAAGAAGATATTACCTTCATGATTAAAAAAAAGCCATTTAAACATACACAGGGAGTTATATTCAATTCATAGCAGAATTATTAAGAATAATAAAATGTTGGAAACAATTTTAATGCCGGACAATAGAGAAAAACAGTTAAATAAATTATGGCATATGTTAGAATGTGATATAACAATTTAAAACATCACTGTTTTGAAGAGTATCTAATAATATGGAAAAATTTCAAGATCTAATATGAGTCTACAAAAGGCAAGACAAAACACTATTTAAAATATGTCTTCACATTTATACACAGACACATTCATACATATATATGTCAAGGAAGAGCCTGAAAGGAATAGATATAACCATTAGTGATTTTTTACCTTTTTTTACATTTTTGTTTAAATCTAGTGATTTGAAACAAACATACACATCAGAAATGTAAAAATCAGAAAGAATTAAAAATGACAAGTGAGGCATTTATATCAAACCTGTTGAACATTCTATCTGCATTATCGAATCTTCCGTTCTGCAGGCACAGCATGTACTCTGGTGCTAGCGTGGAAAAAGTCAGAGTTAAGTCGAATCATAGAATCATTTAAGAATCCAAGTGAAATAAAATGTAATTGAAGGCAAGGATAAAGAATCTTACCAATCCTAACAAGGTAAAAGAGCACGTAACCAGGGGAAGAGTAGTGACTTCCATACATGAACTTCGGCTCAGGCATTTCCTGGTAGCGAGTCTGCGATGAAAGGGACACACGGTGCTAAGTGCTGGCTAGGAAATAATAACTGACTCAAGCAGTAAAAGCCTAAAAGAAATCATGGCATGGACACACCATATTCCTTAATCTGTCTTAGATAAGAAAAGGAGAAGATAAGAGGGAGAGAAAATCTGTGACTAAACAGCATTTCTGAGACAAGGATTTTGGTTTTCTCAACTTAGTGGTAACATGTTGGGGCCAAATTAAAAAACTGATTTTATGCATCTCCTGTGCAATTTATTAATATTAATACCACATGGTACCTTCATGAAAATAATTCAATGAACTCATAAACAAGTCTCCCTCCTAAGTCCTGAACAAAAAAATGCAAATGGGGAGCAGATAAATTGATGGTGGAGGGAAAAATAAGAAAAAAAAACAAAACATTATTTAGGGTCACCAAGTCACTACCATGCATCTCTCCTAAAGCTCAGAGAAGTGAGTTTCACTGCTATAAAAACACAGAGTACGGCTCAGGATGTTGCTCAGAAACCAAAGCCCTCTGAGTCCGCTCACCAGCAGTCTCTCCAGCCGTTCCGTATTTAGGGCTCCCACGGGCTTACTAAGATCCCGGAAGGTTTCTGGATTTGACAAATCTGAAAACATAAACAAATAAGTACCATTATCCTCCTGAACTGATTCAAATGCACACTTTTATTTCTGCAAAATAAATAATTTTGGAAAAATTGAGACAGACCCACAAGAATGTTCCCATTGGTTATTTATACAGCTATAGAGGAAAGGATCTGTAATATGACAATGCCCTGAATATTGATTTTTTAAAAAAGAACTCCTGATTTTAAAAAACTATATTCCAAGTAAAATAATAAAAAATTTAAAAAGCCATTTTTCTTCTACCAAGATTTACTTTCTAAGTTTGAATTACAGTAAATATTATTATTCTGTGATATTAGCATAATTTGAGAACTGGGATCTGAATATTGTTAAAGAAATAAATTCTCCTATTTCTAGAAAATCTGTTATCTCTTTCAAGTACAGGGTTCAATTTAGTGAATTCTGAAAAGGCACTAATTGCTCAAAGTATATTATTTAAAAATATTACAAAATAAAATTATAATACAGTCACATTTTTTATTAGAGTCATTTGAGGGGGTGAGAAAGAAGTATATACCACAAAATTAAAATGGTTATACCTCAGTAATACAATTATAGATGATTTTTATTTCCTTCTTTGGTTATTTCAGTACTTCCCAAATGTTCTGTAATGAATAGATTTTCTTTTGGTAATCACAGTTTTTAATGTGAATTTTAAAATAATATCATAAATTGATTAATAATTTTCAAAGTGAGAAACATAAATATTTCAAAAAATGGTACTTACTGTGTAATAATGATGATAATTATTACCAATGATAATAGTAATGATAACAATGGGTTAAAATTATGCCCATTTTTCTGTGTGTGTCCTCCAAGAAGTATGGTGGAGAAAACATATATAAAACATTTATATAATTTATATAACATTTACGCAGTATCTTGGAATGGAAATTGACAATCCTTAGCAATAAGATTGAAAAAAGTTCTAATTTGTTCACATACCACATCACAGTTCTAAAATAAGATTTACTCTCTCTCCTTTAAAGACAACAAAGGTGACCACCCCAAACTCAGCTTTGTCAGAATTCCACGCGTGGCATTTACCTAATTCTGCGCTGGAATAGTCATTGATTATCCAGGGAAACACAGGGTACTGGGAGAGGTCGTTGCAGCTGCGGTCCGCCAGGTTGTTGAGGTGCAGCAGGTACTGGTAGTTGGAAAGGTGGCCTCGCTGCCACTGCAGCATGTAGCTCTCGGCCGTGTGCTCCGCCACGTGGTGCTCTGGAGGAAGAAGCCCAGGGTCTGTCCTTTAACTTCATGAATGGTTGGCTAATTTTAACGTAGCACGTAAAAGCTAGATGCTTAACATGTAGACCCTCTGGTGCATTTTTGAAAAATGCATTTTAAGAAAAAGAAAAACAGGCTGTTGGTTTGTTTTCACAAAGTATTTGTTCAGTTCATATGACCATCTGTAAGATCGAGGAGGGGAAATTATTAAATATCTTGAACTACTATCCTACCCCGCAAAATATGACATAATCTTAAGAAATATAAAAGTATGGAGCAAATATGTTTTACGTGGTAATATATAATATTTATACAATAAATAACAAAGAATCCTTCCAAATGTGCTGAGTTTTAATGCATTTTAAAAACCACGGGCTGGGCACGATGGCTTACAGTTGTAATCCTAGCACTCTGGGAGGCCGAGGAGGGAGGATTGCTCGAGGTCAGGAGTTCGAAACCAGCCTGAGCAAGAGTGAGACCCATCTCTACTAAAAATAGAAACAAATTAATTGCCTAACTAAAAATATATAGAAAAAATTAGCCAGGCATGGTGGCGCATGCCTGTAGTCCCAGCTACTCGGGAGGCTGAGGCAGGAGGATTGCTTGAGCCCAGGAGTTTGAGGTTGCTGTGAGCTAGGCCGATAGCCACGGCGCTCTAGGCAACTCAGGGCAACAAAGTGAGACTCTATCTAAAAAAAAAAAAATGGCCAGCCCATTTCTTCAATTTTTTATACAATCAAAATTAAAAATCTTTCTTTTAGATCTGGAAGAGATGTAGTACTGCTAATTTGTCAATGACTACATATTACTTATGCATGTAAGGACTACAGAAAAGAAAAAGAAACCATGAAAGAAGAAAGAAAGTATCTGGGAGGGGGCCCAATTCTCAAATGGAAGAACTACAGAGCCTCCCCATCCCCGTAATAAATGGGATGACAAGTAACATGCATCAGTGAGAATTTTCCCTTCAGAGAATGTAAAATGAATCAACTGTCCTGCAAGTGGGTTTTCCATTTTGTTCTGAAAATTCTACTTTTAACGTTTTCCTGGATGTATCAAGCAACTTAACTAATGTTGATTCAATATTTATTCTTTTTTACTTTTGCCAAGTGTCTTCCCTAATCAGCTACTAGGAAAGGGCTTCGAAAATGAAAACACTTTCCCCCCTCATTTTCTGCCTTCAAATTTTTCAGAAAAATCCTAGGAATAATCTTAAGAACAAGCCCAGTGAGAACTAACAGCTTCATAGAAGATGGATATTTTAGATCATGGCAAGGCTTTTGACTTGAGATTTTAGGACTCCCCACAAAAGTTGAATTTTTCATTTTAATTGTGTTATAGTTAGAAAAAAATTTAAAAAAAATTTTTTTTGAGACAGAGTCTTACTCTGTTGCCTGGGCTACAGTGCTGTGGTGTCAGCCTAGGCTTCAAACTTCTAGGCTCAAGCGATTCTTCTGCCTCAGCCTCCCAACCATGCCTGGCTAATTTATATATATATATATATATATATATATATATATATATATATATATATACACACATAACCATATATATATATATATATATATATATATATATATATGGTTTTTTTGTTTTTTTTAGTTGGCCAATTGATTTCTTTCTATTTTTTTAGTAGAGACAGGGTCTTGCTCTTGCTCAGGCTGGTTTCCAACTCCAGTCCTTGAGCGATCCTCCCACCTCGGCCTCCCAGAGTGCTAGGATTACTGGTGTGAGCCACCGCGCCCAGTCAAATTTTTTTTATTAAATCAGGATATGGCATAAAGTAAACTTGTACCAAACTATACTTATGCATTAAGTTAACCTGAATAGCTTAATGTGTGAAGAAAAAAAGATATTATTAATAACAATAAACCTACTATAAAATAAAATATATTCCTTATTGAAAGCAAACTATTCTTCCTTGAGGGAAACTTTCATTTCTAAGGGAAGATACACTTCACTGTATATCTCATAAATGGTTTCACAGTATATTAAAATAGCAAACAAAATTAAGATGGTATTAATAAAATCCCAACATCTACTTTTAAGAATCATTCTATTCTAGTCATCTGACAACTCTGTAAGTAAGAATAATTTAGTCATACAACTTAATAAAAAGTTTATGCTTGAAAAGAAAAATACAGGTGTTCTCTCTGTTAGAGGTGGGAAAATCCACATTTTCCATGAAACACTGAGGAAATAGCATAAATTAAAATCAAATTCCATTTCAAGGGTATTATATTAAACATAGAAGTTTCATGTGTTCCTTTTTTGGCTTTGTGATTGAGACCACAATCAATGACCTCAAACATATGACTGGGTAACTCAATGTTTCACATCAAGAAACTGAGTCTTGGTTTTCATAAACTATTATATTAATAAGACATAATCGGAAATAAAAATATTTGGGTAGATTCTCCATAATCCATTCAATTTCGAGGACATCAAAGTATAAAAAACATGTAAATATATTTATCAAGAGTTTTTAAAATATACATTTAGAATGAACTATTACCAAAATGAATTTATATTTCCAATGGTTTTAAAAATATTTTGGCAATTATAGATACTTGTTGGGGAAATATGATTGATGAATTAATGAGATGTGGCTCATTAGATCATTATTTTATTGTATAACCCTGTATTACTATACTAAAGACAGAAACAGGAGTTTGCAGGGTCCTGCCCTGAAGGAATGTGTGGACTCAGTGGTTCACTTATTAGAGGCTGCTATCATGGGAGAGCTCTCAAATCTCCGGTGGGAATGTTTTCCAGGAAGGCTTCCCGGTATCTCAAAATCTGTGAGCTTCCCCGTGTCTTTAAAGACAAGACAAGGCAAATATGGCCTACAGGATAGGAGCAGGAGACAATGAGTGCACTTTGCCAAGAGAAGTGCCCCGGTGGTTATAAACAACCTGTTTTATAGAGATGGGCTTCCTGCTCTCTCCTGTCTGTCTACCTTTCAGTCCACCGTAACTAATCAAAGAAAGAGAGAGTCATTATACCTCTTTTGTTTTACCTCTGTTAACTGACAACTACGTCTTAGAACTTAGAAACTAGCCCCTAAAAGATTTTGTACCTGTTTGTTCACCTAGATAGAATAGGAGCCCCTTAAGAGGACTTTTGACCCTAACCCACTACCTGTATCCCCTAGCAACTGCATTCCCTGATATGCAAATATGTTACCCTGACAACTAGTAATTGATGTTTGTGATTATAAAAACCTCTATGAATCTAACCATATTGCTGGCGTTTATGGAGATACACCAGTCTCCTAGGTACTCCCCGCTGTGTTATATCTGATCTTTATATATATATAAAACTATAAACTATACCTTAGTCTCTGTGTATTCTTTTATTTCTCTCTGCTGCCTATCAATTTCCTTATCCTCTGTGGCAACCCCTATCTTAGGGACTTGGCTCTGTGGGGAGAAGTAGCCAATCTCCTTGCGGGCCTGCCTCCAATACTCTCCACTGCAGATACTGATGAGAAGAAATAAGCAGAACCTTGCTTGGAGAGGCAATTCTAGATATAGCATTTTTCTTCTCTTATTTCCTATCCAGTTCCTTAGGAGTTGAACTAATTTCATATGAATAGATATAATAAAGGGTGAGCACCAAACCTAGATACGTGGCAATATAAAAATAGAGGTCATCTCTATCTTGAGGTTCATAGAACTTTAGGTAAATGTCGGAACACAGATCATCTTCTGTGCAAAATACTTCCAAGCCCTGTAAATTCAGAAAGAAAAAAAAAAAATGAAACAAATTCATCTTGCAATCCCAATAAGTATATAATTATAAGAGCTTTTCAATTAAACACATATATTTTTAAATTTTTAGATCTAGTATGCATATTTTCCAACTATAAATCTGATTCAGTGAGAGACATATAGAGATGTATCTGTATCTGTGTATATATATATATGTTGTGTTTATAAGCCTTCTGAGAATAAGACAAGTATCTCAGCTAAATTTTATAAAATCTTCTTTGCTGTTGAATATTTTTATTGATAATAGCTTTTGTGAATTTATTATTTTGAATATAAAAGTTATCTGATCCAGGTCTTCACATCTCTTCTTCAAACACAAGTGTTTAGCTTTCTTTTAAAAATTAAATAATTATGTGCACCTAACAATCTGATAATGGAATAATCTATTCAATTAACATAATTATTTTTAAGAAAACTGTGAGCTTTGTGAGTATTTTGCTGGTAAGGCTGGGATGGCACAGGAATAGGCACAAAAAGGATGGAAGCCTAGCGTTGTCCTTGGTTCAAATACAAGCTGTCACCACCTCCTAGGTAGGGAATTTAAGAAGTTAACTCCTGGAGTTGCAATTTCTTTATCTGTAAAATACAGTATCATCTACTTCACAAGGACTGTGATGGCAAGTAAATAAAATACTATATATAAACGGCCTGGTACACAGAAGGCACTTTATAAATGTTAATTTCTTCTCTTTTTCTCACTGTCCCTCCATACCTAAACAAGGAGATTTTTCTCATGTTTCCCTGAGCCTCTATTAGCACTAGAAATGGAGAAGTTAATTTTTAAGTAAAACAGGCAGCAAAAGTTAAGTTTCACAAATTAAAAACACAAAAATAAGGTGGTTAAAATTCCACAGTGCTTCTGTAATGCCACCAAGTTATTGGTTAATTTTCAAAGGAGAAAAATGAATTTATATTGATGCCAAATTAAAACACCTTGCCATCACAGCTGTAGGGACTAGTTAATAAAGTAAGTATGTAAGACAAACATACATATGGAGATAGGCTTATTCAGGGGAATGGTGGGAACAACTGCCCATATGATGTAAATGGTTATTTTGTCCATTTCCCTCTCTCACCAAGCCCAAAGGGTGAATTAATGCAAGTTAACTATGAATGCACTGTAGTTCCACTGAAGAACCAAATTGGTAATGTCTCCCGATTTTTACTTTGTGACGTAGCTGCTGTGAATGGTGGTGGCAGTAACACACTGGATGGATCTGCATACATTATTCTGGCCTAAGCCCAGAAACTCCAAGAACACAGGAGTGAGAAACTCAAGGGCACATTAGCCCTCTTGTTCTTAGAGCCAAAAAACATTTTTTGCAACAGAACCTGTTGTTTACAGAAAGGACTTATCAATTTCTAGCTTCTCCAAAAGCAAGAGCAGCAAATCAGAGACCACTTGCTTACAATACAACATGACTTGCACTTTTCAGCCATGCCCTACGTGTTTGTAAGACAATAAACCACTGGCTAAACGGAAGGTATGACAATCACGCACCGAGAACTGGAATTCCACTGGCACTCACCAAGGGCATGAGGCCATGCCTCCTCTTATAAATGCGGCGGACATCCTGGAGTGTTATCTGGACCACAGGTTTCTTTAAAAGTAGAAAGACAATCTCAAACATCAATATACCGACACAGAAGTTATTCTTTAGTATCAGAAAGGAAGAAAAAAAATGATCAAATCTTGCCTTCCTGATGAACAATTGGACAGGTCTCCCCACCTCCACTTGGCACCCCTAAAATGATAATGCAATCATCTCTGTCTTTCAGGTTATTATAAGATTCTGTAGTGATAAAGAGTTTTAAAGGACTGGTGTAGATAACCTCTCAGGAATTTTCCTCTATTTTTTTAGCCCAATGGTTTGTTTAGTACTGATATACATCTATTTTTTAGAATCCTGTCTTTAATTTCCTTAAAAAGGACAGTGTATCAAGGCTCACGAGACATACAGCAAGGCCTCTAAACTTTTTCTTTCTTAATGAAGAAGAAATTTTTCTTGCTTCTCTAGAGTTTTACAATACTCGTCAGACAGGAATCAGGATAAACAAGGCACTGAGGCTGGTAAAGGCAATGCTGCCACAGTCCTGCTCCCGTGGGATGAAGGGAGCCAGAGCCTACAGAGGCAGCCTGTGCAATAGTGCAAACGGCCCTGAAGACTCCAAGTCAGGTCTTGGGCACTGCTCGTCAAGGATCCTGGCCCAGAGATTGGGAAGAGGTAAGTTCTCTCCTATAGATCCTGAAGCTATGGCACATAGATACTTTTCTAAAAGTTTCTGACCCAAGCAACAGTAACAGTAGGAGCCAAGCCAATTTATCACACTACTTGAGAATTCCAGGAATTCACAGTGTCCACTGGAAAACTTGGCAAGTGTGCCCTACCACCTAGTGGACACAGTCATTATAGCATCATCTGTCACTCAAAGACAGTAGATGTTTTAGTGCCATGTAATGACCAGCCTGGAGAATTCCCAGGGTGCAGCTTTCTCTGGCAGAAAACACTCCCTAAGCGGCCCTGCCAAATGGCCCAACCGCACTACCAGAATGGATTAGGATGTCTATTCTTTTAATGAATGCTAAAAAGGGGCCAGATCTAGATAAGCAACACATCTTTACACGTTTTAGTCTAGAAAGCTAAGTTTATCTTTACTCTCTGGCCTAGTAAGTCTACTGTCATTGTGGAAAAGAAGATTGTTTCCAAGGTCCGTAGTGGGAGCCCCGTGACCGCCAGACTGCAGCATGGCTGCTCACACCTCTGCGCTAGCTGGGAGAGGACCAGTTCATAGTGCTTCTGCAGGAAAAATTTAGATCTGAAGATTTTGTTTATAATTAAGGAAAAACAAGAAATACCAACTTGTATGTACATATAAGCAAATACACAGAAAATATCTGTTTCTTGTCAATCACAGTACATTTCACTGGTCTCTTTCAGATGTGCTTCCTAGTGGAAAGGTCTCAATCTCTATTGATCCTTTACTATAATATACCTGGGAGGGGGGCTAGGTTTCTTTCCACAACACTGGGAGCAAGCACCCCACAAATGACTGCAAACTGAAGGAGGAACTCAAACTTGGTGACTGCAGCAGGATGACACCAGGAGTCGGCAAATACACAGATGCTGGTAGGGCGGGCAGGGGCGGGCAGGGGTGGGGCAAGTGATGTTGATCCTCATCAAAATGCGAGGCTACTGGGATTGTGAAGCCAAGCTCTGAAAAGAGCGCTTAGGATGGAGGTGGCTCTCCACCTGACCCCCTAGTCTACGCACCGGGTACCCGTTGAGAGGTTGAAAATACAGGTTCGTGTCCGTGATGCACACGTGTCCAGGATTTGTCACCAGAGGCGTCACCATTTCTGCTTTGCATTCCATGTGCAATTTTTCTGAAACATTTTGGAATCTGAAAATGTTTTTTTCAGCAAAAGTAAGAAAAATCAGAAACTGATCTACTTTCTAGGTTTACCTAAGGGAGCTACAGTGTGACTTTGCATGATATTGGTCTAAATACCATATTTAATATCAGAAAAATAATAATATAAATCGGTTGCTTAGATAAAACTGACATTCTTTTAAATGGCATAATGAAAACTCAGGTTTTTTAAAAAACTAGATGAGATTATGTATCGAAGAAGCAAAAGTAGATAAATGAATAATATCAAATAATCCTTTAGCTGAACTCTTATTCCTCCCAAAATAAATCAGCCTTGAAACTATCCTTACATAAACATAATTTTCTATATTTGTGTCATTAAGACCTATTTTTATAGACCTATAAACCATTTTGGCAAAGGTGGCATTTAATTCACTCCACACTCTATAAGGCTATGACTACATAATTACACTTACTTGAATGTCAGTCCAAAAGTACATTCTTCTGTGGATTTACTGCAGTAAAAGCAAAAATAATCTACCCACTACCTACTCCTAAAATATTTAATCAAAAAACCCATTCTCTTTCTGCTTTACTAATTTAAAAAAAATCAGGATAAAACAAATCATCCAAATTTTAAGGCAATTACTTAGTTACATAATTAAGTTAAAAAAATCTCTTTATAAGTAACAGGACAAAAATGTACAGTGCAGACTTCCACATCAAGTCAGGATGAGAAAGCTGTAGGCGACCTTCGTAGCTCTCACCCTAATAACCAAAACCAGCTGAATAAGCTGAACTATCTTCATCATGGTTTCTTCAAACCCACTGGAAAGCCGAGGATGCAGAGAAACCCTAATGAACATAATTGCAAAAAGGAAAGAAGAGACCAACAACCGTGGGGGTAAGGGCACAGGATGTGAGAGCTTCAGAGAAGCAGAAACCCAGAGTCAGGACTGGAGAGTAACGAAAGCTCCCCAGAGATGCAAACGTGCTGATGATGCAGGTGGAACGCAAGACACTCCTAGGGTTCAGAAAGCTGGTGGCTGAGCTATAAAGCACAAAGATTATCTCCAGAATCCTTCAAGTGCTCAGATCCCAAGTCGCATGGAAGAGAAAGTCCTGAGCACTCTCTCAACAGAGCTGCAGGCAGTGTGGTCTTCAATTTAACCACTGCTGCAACAAAGTCTTAATCCAGCCCAATCACAGATTCAACTAACACAGCCCCCCAAGTACAAGCAACCTCACAGAATAAGGGTGGGCATGACTACTTCTGGAGGTAAGTGTTATTTAGTTCAGTGTCCATACCTCCTTTTTAAGCAAACTTTCAGCATACAGTAAGAAATTACAATACATACACAGAAGCAAGAAAATATGACCCATGCCCAAGAAAGCAAAGACAATAGAAGGTGACCCAGATGTTAGATCCATCAGGAGACTGTAAGAGAAATATAACAAATACACTCAAGGATCTAGAACAAAAGATGGACAACACAGGTGAAGAGACAGAGAACTTCAGCAGAGAAACAGAAACTATAACATGAAAAGGAACCAAAAAGAAATATACAAATAAAAATGTGGTATCAGAAATAAAGAATTAATTAAATAATCTTAAGAACAGACTGTACATAGTAGAAGAAAGGCCCAGCAAAGCTGAAAATAGGTCAATAAAAAATGTCCTAATTAAAAGAAAAGGAGAAAAAAAGTAAAAAAAAAAAAAAACAGGACAATGTACCTGAGATCTGAGGGAACACATAAAAAGTACTAACATAAGTATTACTTGAGTTATAAAAGAAAAGACAGAAAATAGGACAGAAGAAATACTGAAGAGGGCTTGGCTGAGACCTGATGGGAGACATTAGCTCACAGATTCCTGTTATTCTGAAACTCCGAGTAACATATTAAAAAACACGTATTTGGTATCTGATCCCAATTCCTAGCACAGAGCTCCTAAAACCCTTATAATTTCCTAAGCAATCAGGGTGCTAGGCACAATATTTGGTCTTTGGTCCCAGTTCCAAAACAGAGCTCCTAAACCCTTGGAATTTCCTGGGTGACAGGAGCATCCTTTGTTCTAATGAGGAGACTCCTAATGGGCTCCTGGATGGGGTTAGAGGCTTGGCACTTTTACCCCCTGCCCCATCTTCAGGAAAGGGGAGAGAGGCTGGAGACCAACTTAATAATGTATTATGCCCACGTGATGAAACCTCCATAAAAATCCATCAACTATGAGGTTTGGACAGCTTGCAGGCTGCAGACAGGCAAACTCCAATTTCATGGAGACAGAAGCTCCTGTGCTTGGGACCCTTTCTGGCCTCACACTATGTATCTCTTCATCTGGCTCTTCATCTGTAGCCTTTATCACATCCCATATTAACATAATAAACTGGTAAACATAAGTAAGTGTGTCCCTGAGTTCTGTGAGCTATCCTAGCAAATGATCAAACCCAAAGAGGGAGTGGTGGGAACCTCTGATTAAAATAGCCAGTTGGTCGGAAGCACAGTTGACAACCTGAGTTTCTGACTGGCATCTGAGTTGGGGTGTCTTGTGGAACTGAGCTCTTAATCTGTGAGTCTGTGCTAACTTTAGGCAGATAGTGTCAGAATTGATTTCATCTATATAAGAGAATACCCAACTGGTGTCAGAGAATTGTTTGGTGTGGGAGAAAATCCCACACATCTGGTCACTGCTGTGTTGGGCATAGAAGAAAAAAAATGGTTTACTTTTTCCTATCATACATTCTCAAACCCTTAAGCAAGATAAGCACAAAGAAAACCACACCTTACACATAGTTAACAATACAAATCATGTGACTTTTCATCAAACAATGGAATGAAAATCGTTAAAATGGTGAAAACATCTGTCAACTTGGAATTCTATATCCAAAAATACCCTGCAAAAATGAAGGTGAAATAAAGATCTTTTTAGACAGACATAGCTGAGAGAATTAATCTCTAACAGATCTGCATTACAAAAAATGGTACAGAGAGTTTTTCAAAGAGATGAAATGATACCAGATGAAACACTAGATCTACAGAAAGGAAAGAAAAGGACCACACTAGAAAATATAAACATTTAAACATCAGAATAATTAGAAAATAATCATTTTTTAGTATTTTTAATTTATATACAAACAAATATGTATGTATCTAAATTCTTTAAAAAGCTTTTGACTTTTTAAAAGCACAAATAAGAATGCTGTGTTGTGAGTTTTACAGCATGTGTAGAAATTAAATATAAGACAAGATCACAATGGATGGGAGAGATAAATGGAAATGCACTGGACTATGGTTCTTACTGTATTGCTGTAGTGTAAAATATTATAATATTTGAAGGTACATTGATACAAGGTGTGTGTTGTAATCTCAGATTGACCACTAGGAATAATACAAAAGGGTACTGCTAAAAAGTCAATGGAGTGATAAAATGAAGTACAAAAAAAAATACTAGATTTACCCAAATGAAGGTAGGAAAAGAGGAACAAAGAACAAACAAGCTGCTAAGGAACAAATGCAGTCACGTACCGCATAATGGCACTTAGGTCAATGACACTGCATGTACTACAGTGGTCCCATAAGATCATAACATTGTATTTTTACTGTACCTTTTCAATGTTTAGATATATGAACACTTACCATCATGTTACAATTGCCTAGAATATTCAGTACAGTTGAGTATCCCTTTTCCAAAATGCTTAGGATCAGAAGTTTTTTGGATTTTGGATTTTTTTCTTCAAATTTTATATTTTCATTATACTAGTTGAGTATCCCTAATCCAAAAATCCAAAATCCAAAATGAGCATTTTCTTTGAATGTCATGTCAGTGCTCAAAAAGTTTCACTTTAGAGTTTCATTTTAGAGCATTTTTAGATTTCAGATTTTCCAAATAGGGATATCTAACTTGTACAGTAACATGTTGTACAGGCTTGTAGCCTAGGAGCAATAGGCTATATGGTATATACCTATAAACTCTATGATGCTTCACATGATGAAATTGCCTAACAATGCATATCTCACAACATAGCCTCATCATTAAGTGATGCATGACCATACAAAGATAGTGGGCTTAAACCCAACTATATCTATAAAATTATATAAATACAGATTATCTAAACATTCCAATTAAAAGGTAGAGATTGTCAGAATGCATAAAAAGCAAGACTTGCCAGGAGCAGTGGCTCACACCTGTAATTCCAAAACTTTGGGAGGCCGAGGCAGGAGGATTGCTTGAGGCCAGGAGTTCGAGACCAGCCTGAACAACACAGCGAGACCCCATCTCTACAAAAAGTTTTTAAAAATTAGTCAGGCATGGTGGCAGTGCCTGTAATCCCAGCCACTTAAGAGGCTGAGGCAGGAGGATCACTTGAGCCCAGCAGTTCAAGGCTGGAGTGAGCTGTGATTGTGCCACTGCACTCCACCCTGGGTAACAGAGGGAGGGAGACTCCCATCTTAAAAAAAAAAAAAAAAAGCAAAACTCAAATATATATTTAAAATACGTGTTTTTGGAAACAGAATAAAGACACAGGTTAAAAGTAAGAGGATAGAAAAAGATACACCATGCCATCACAAGACATAAGAAAACTGGCATGGCTACATTAAAGGAAGACAAAATAGACATCAAGACCAAGAGTATTATAGATAAAGCAGGATACTTCATAATGATGAAAGGATATATTCATTAAGAAGATATTACACATCTTAATTTATGTGAACCTAACAACAGAGCTTCACAACACAATGCATAAAGTGACAGAAATAAGAATCATTGTCATAATGGTGATTCCACAACCATCACTCAAAGTCTTAATATCCTTCTCTCAGTACCTCACAGGATAAGTCAACAACAACAACAAAAAAATCAATAAAGTATATATGCTCTAAGCAACCGTCCACCAATTGGACCCAGCTGACATTTATGGAACACTATATTCAACCACCAGAGAGCGCACATTCCTTTCAAGGGCTTACAAGATGTTCACCAAGATAGAACATATGCTGGGCCCATAAAACAAATCTCGATAAATATCAAAAGACTGAAATCATATAGAATATATTATCTCATCAGATAATGTTAAATTAGACATCAACAATAATAAGATATCTACAAAATCCCCAAATATGTGGAAGTTAAGCAACATACTTCTAAATGACCTATGGAGCAAAGAAGAAGTAACAAAGAAAATTATGAAGTATTTTTACATGAATAATAGATAACGAAACATGACATATCAAAATTTGTGGGATGCTGCTAAAGTAGTGCTTAGGGGGAAATTTTTAAGTTTAAATGCTTCTATTACAAAAGAAGGTATAATATTGGCGATCTAGGCTTTGTTCAATATTGAAACAGAGTTACTGTGTATGCAGAAGATTGCCTATCACACAGCATGTAATGCAGTTAAAGGCATCAGAGAATGCCAAGTTTTTCAGAGCACATCATAGAATTTTCAAAGTTAGGAGAAAGAGGTGAGAATAACCAATTTTGTGAAGGTCTATCACTCAAGCTCAGAACATCAGATAAAAGCTTCTATCTGTATTTCAAGAAAAGCAGTTTAAAGTCCAGTGATATGTAATTCACTTAAAAATCCTATAATCAAAGTATAATCAAAGAAGAAAGGTAGACAAAATTTCAGATGCTTTGATGTGCTTTTAAATTATATTACCAATCCCAAAATTGCTACATCCATCAAGAACAATGGGCATGGGTAACGAAAATCAGAATATCGTTATGATCCAAAGTGACTCACAATTATTTTTATACTTTGTAAAAGAAGCAAGAGTCAAATTTTGATGGTCATATTGATATTCGAAAAGAAAGTGGTATGTAATGATATGAATAAATACAAACTATTATAGGTTCTTAAAATATATATTTAAGATGATATTTGCTTTTTCTGAAAGAGTTGTCAGTAAATTGTTACTTTTTTGTTACAATGTATGATGCCTAAGAAGCAAGAGAATATACTATTATAATCAAGATGACTAAAAGTTTCATGTTGAATATAGAAGTATCTTTTTTGAGTGTGTGCTCAGCTCACAGTACCTCCCCAGAAGCCATTTTGTGCAATGTAACACCATTCCTCTGGACTCAGATGGTCAGAACAAGCATGGACCCCTGATTCAAGTTGGTCAGACCAAGCATCCACTCCTGATTCAAATTGGACCAGAGTCCCTTCCTGTGGAATCTGGAATTGGGTCAGAGAGAAAGAGTCTCTCAATTTGGGAGAGATGACAGCATGCCATATACAGAGAGTGTCAGAGGCACTGCTATGCCAAAAAGGAAGAATTAAGCAGGAGAGAAGCTGGTATAGAGATGCCGAGAGAGGGACCCCTATTGATAGCTTGCCATTTCTCAGTTCTAGTCCTTCCCCAGATCTGGCTATTTTCCAGTCCTTGGGTTACCTTTGTATTGTTCAAATAAATTCTCTACAGTTTTGCTTAAAAAAAAAAGAACAAGTTAAACCCAAAGTTGAAGGAAGGAAAATATAAATGTGGAAATCGGCTATAAATAACATGGAAACATAGAGAAATACCAACAAAGTCAAAATTTGGTTATTTGAAAGGTTAACAAAATTGCTAAGCCTCTAGCAATACTAATAAAGAAGAAAAGAGAGAAAGCACAGTGTATCAATATAAGGAACTGATGAGGGGTCAAAGATCCCACTGGCATTAAAAGGAAAGTAACAACTTTATTCCAATAAATCTGACAATTTAGATGAAATGGAAACATTTTTTTTAAAATACACAACTTACCAATCAGACACAAGAAGAAACAGACACATTAAATAGCCCTATGTCTAGTCAATAAGTTGAATATCAAAGAACACGTCAGCCCTAGAAGGCTTCATCAATATATTCTATTAAAAATTTAAGGATGAAATTGCATCGACCCTACACAAACTCTAAAAACAGGGCATAAAGGAAGACCTCCACATTCATTTTATGAGATCAAGCATAAGCCTGTGCCACACCTGACAAATACATTACAAGAGAAAAACAGAGCAATATCTCTTGTAAATATAGATGCAAAAATAATTAACAAAATACTGGCAAAGCAAATCCAGCAATATACAGAAAGGATAATGTATCATGATCTCATGAATACAAGGTTGCTTTAACATTGAAAAAAATTAATCAATTTAATTAATAATATTGAGAGAATAAAGGGAAAAATATGATCATGTCAATATATGCAGAAAAAGTATTTGACAAAATTCTATGCTTATTATTGAAAAAAACTCTCAGCGAACTAAAAATAGGAACTTTCTTATTCTGTTAAAGGGCATCTATGAAAAATCTACAGCTAGTATCATTTTTTAAACATGAAATATTAAACCTTTTTCCTATAAGATCAAGACTAAGGCCAGGATATCCATTCCCACCACATCTATTAATAAAACAGTGCAATGAGGCAAGAAATAGAAAATAAGAGCCATGGGGGTTTCTGTGAAACTCATTTATTCACAGATTAAATTATTATGTATGTGAAAACTCTATGGAATCTACAAAAAACTCTCTAGGACTATGAGTGAATTTGGAACAGTCATAGGATATAAGGTCAATCTAAAAAAAGTGAACTGTATTTCTATATATTAGTAATAAATAATTGGAAAATGAATGTTTAATGGCATCAAACAATCAAATATCTAGGATATATCCAACGAAAGATGGCAGCATCTACGTATTAAACATGTAACAATGGGGATTCTGAGTGAGGGGTGGAAGAGAACTCTGTACTTGCTGCTGCCTTTCTTTAAATCTAAAATTATTCCAAATAAAGACATTTTGGGGTACAAATGAGGAAATTTGAATATGGAGCTACATATGAGATGACATATGGAATTACTGCTGAGTATGATAATGGGGTCAAGGAATGGAGGAGAATATCCTCTCAATAAACACACGCTGAAGTGCTCACAGGGGAAGTGTCATGGTATCTTGGAATATAGTTTCAAATGGTTCAAAAAAATTATACACATATATTTTGTATATATAATACATTCACATACATACATGTTATATATACATATTTATACATACAAATTATATATACACACAGAGCACATGAATGATACAAGATCAAAAGCAAATCTGTAAAATTTTAAATTAGCAACTGGTGAATCACAGGGTATCTGCATTCATTATCTTCTATCAACTTGTGAAGATTTAAAAATTTTCAAAATAAAAAGTAGGAAAAAATAAACATAGTTATCCTTATATTCCTTCAACAAAAAAATATCTCCTCAGGAATGCAATGAAAGCTTATCTTAGCAAAAGTTTCCCCTTCTTTTTTTAGAGGAAGCACACAATACTAGAATATTTCATTTACTACTGCAAAAATTTCTCTCCCAAATTCTTCAGCCTAGCACTTCAGAGACTGGATAAACTAAAAGTTTCATAGTGAACCACTTTTTAAACGAATGCCATGTTGAAATCCAGAATTCAAGCCTAACTCACTACTTAGAAAAATGATGCATTCTAAGTAGGTCAGAAGAAGCTAATTCTTCTTATTTATTCCTTTTCCTTTCTAAAATGGAAACTATTCTTCCCTCAGCAATCCACTTACCTAATATATCCTGCCAGAATAAAAATGGAAAGAAAATTAATGCTATATAGTGAAACAGAAAAAGAATGAAACATAAACACAAAAAACACATTACTAGACAGATGGCTTTACTGGCAAGTTCTTTAATACGTTAAAATGTAGGGCAAAGGTCAGGATAACTGATTCCCAAATCTCACAAAGACAGCAATAAAGTAGAATATTACAAACTAATCTCATTTATAAACATAAGCTTCTAGCAAAAGCCTAGCACAGAATAATCCATAAATGAATGAATCTATTCAACCAATACTTTGTGCTTTGTCCTAAGCATGAATGATTACTAAATGTAAAAATCTAAAATAAAAAATGCTAGTGAATTGAGACTTGCACAGATAAGATTTTATAAATATAAAGAATCTAAATATAAAGTTAATGGAATTGGTCACAGAGTTTTATAGGGTTGCTGAAAACAAAATGAGTACACAAAAATCTATTGCATTTTATATATCAACAATAAACAGAAAATGAAATTTTTAATAACATACCATTTATAATACCATCACAGATGTGAAATACTTAGAATAAACCTAACACAAGACAGGAGAGACCTTTATGAAGAAAATCATAAGGAAGATATTAAAGACCTAAATACATAGAGAGAAAACTATAGATTCGCTGTAATTGCAATCAAAATCCCAGCAGGCTTTATTTTATGGAAATTTACAAGCTGATTCTAAATTTATATGGAAGTGCCAAGAATAGTACAGACATAAGTAAAAAGGAAAATAACGTCTGGGGCTCTACACTACCAGATTATTGATAGTTACCATAAAGGTATAGTAATTAACAAGAGGAAGATATAGACCAATAGCCCAAATACACTGAATATAAGGACATCTACTAAGTATAAGGCAAGATACAAATAAGAAAACAGGATAATATAAAAGTATAAAACTATCATTTTGCAGAAAAATACAGTATATACTCAGAAAATCCAAGAAAATCAATGAAAAAACCATTAGAACAGTAAGAGTGTATGTATTCTCTTGGTCCCTATGGGGCCCAATGAGAAAGTACCTGCCACAACTTGAAAGCTTGGAAAAGACTTTCTGGAAGAACTAAGCTGAAAGAATCAGTAAGAGCCAGCAAATGAGAAGGAGGATGAGTTTTCTAAGCAGAAGGAACATGAACAAAGGTTCAGAGGTAAGAGCCCATGTGGCACAAGAGAAACTGCAGAAAATGCAAATAACTACAGACAGAAAACAAGAGCCAGAGACTGAAACAGCCAGAGCCAGCATGTGAGGGTCTTGTGTGCAAGACACAGTGCTTAGACTTTATCCTGAAAACAATGGAGTGGGGTGGGGAATCTTGAAGAATTATAAATAGGCACGTGATGTGATTAAGTAAGTTCTTTAGAAAGAGCATATTTTAAAAGGACATTTGGCACAGGACAAGGAGACGATAGAGAAAGAAAGAATGAAGTCAGCTAGACAAGCTGAAAGCTGGGATGGTGTTCTGGGTGGGTCAGGAGGTGGAGAGAAAGGAGGCCACAGCGTGAAAACAAAGACAGGCCCTGCTGACCAACGGAAGTCAGGATGCGAAAGAGTCAAAGAAGCCCCTGAGATTTCTCCTGCACTGAGGCTGAGCCATGCCCTGAGAAAAGCAGGTTTCGAGTGAGACCAATGCTGATGACGCCAGTTTTGGACATGCTTGCTGAAGCACAGAGATGAAGACATCCACTGCTTTTCCAATTGGGAAGCAAGATCATTAAAAACTTACCTGTTTTTGTCAAATGATGTCCTGGCCAAACGTGACTGCAAAATTGCTGTTATCTATTAAAACAGAAAAGGTACAGATGTAAGTATTCATAAGTAAAATATCAATACAAGTTAATTCACAACCAAAGACACACATCCTTAGAAACACTTACCATGGCAGTTTGGTCACCCAGTTTGTCGAGGCAGGATGCTCTGTGAAGCTACAATATCATAAATATATATGAATTTACTTTTTCTCTCAGATGACAATGAAATCTTTTTTTAGAAGCAAAGAAAAAGAGCAATCATCCTATTACTTAGTAGCAGTCAACATTACTTCTGCCATTACTCATGCCTTCTTCCTAATATATAGCTCTCAAAGTCAACATATTAAAGTAAATCTGCTACATATTTACAAAAGAGATGATGGTTTGGGTAAGACCTATAAATATGAAATTTATAAAAACAATTTCTGCCTCAGTTTGCTTTGAATTCTCTGCCCAGTGAGTGCCTAAGTCACTGGCTTACCTGAAGCAACGTCTCCACAACGTCTTCTACTTTCCCTGAAACATCTAATTCAAAGACATACTCCATTTTGCCCTAACAAAAAGAGGAATATATCAAAACACAGGAAGAGATACAGCATGTCATTAAGAACATGTGGATAGCACCTGCTAAATCCTACAAGTTGCTGCCTAATAGCTGCCCCCCAGCAAGTCCATATGATTTATTGCCATATTTATTATTTCTTTCCTTCTGCTAACTTTGGACTTAGCTTGCTCTTCTTATTTTAATTCTTTGAGCTATACAGTTAGGATTCTTGAGATCTTTCTTCTTCTTTTTCACTAATGTAGGCATTTATCTCTATAAATTTCCATCTTAATACTGCTTTTGCTACATCACCTAAGCTTTGTTATATTGTGTTTTCACTTTTGTTTGCCTCAAGGTATTTTCCAATTTCTCTTTTGATTTCTTCTTTGACCCATTGGAATGTGACCATTTGAGAGTATGTTGTTTAATGTCCACATATCTGTGAATTTTCCAGTTTTCCTTCTGCTGTTGATTTCTAGTTTCACTGTATTGTGATCAAAAAAGATACATGATATGATTTCATTCTTCTTAAATTTGTTAAGATTTGTTTTGAGCCATTTGATCTGTCCTACAGAATGCGCCAAATGCTTGTGAAAAAAATGCATATTTGGCTACTGTTGGGTGGAATACTCTGTGTATGCCTATTAAGTCTGTTTGGTCTACACTGCTATTGAAGACCTCTGATTCCTTACTGACGTTCTATCTAGATGTTCTGCTCATTGTTGAAAGTGGGGATTGAAATCTCCTACTATTATTGCTTTGCTATCTATTTTTCCCTTCGGTTCTGCCAGTGTTTCATATATCAGGTGCCCTGAGATTGGGTGCTTTTTATTGTGACGGATAACTTTACGTGCCAGCTTGACTGGGCCACAGGGTACCCAAATATTTGGCTAAACATTATTTCTGGGTATATCTGTGAGGGTGTTTCTGGATGAGATTAACATTTGAATCAGTAGCCAGAGTAGATTGCCTTCCCCAGTGTGGGTGGGCCTCATCCAATCCATTGAGGGCCTAAATAGAATAAAAGGCTAAGAGGAAAAAATTCTTTCTTGCTGTCTATCTTCAAGCTAGGATATTGGTCTTCTGCCTTCAACTGGAACTTACACCATCAGCTCTCCTGGGTCCGAACTTCTGAGCCTCTATAATCACTTTAGTCAATTCCTTTTAATAAACAAATCTTCTCTCTCCGTATATGTATGTATGTGTATACATATGTAAATGAACATACACACACATCCCTGTGCATGTATATATGTAGGTAGGTATATATATATATGTACACATACACACATTCTACTGGTTCTGTGTCTCCAGAGAACCCTAATACATATATTTATAATTATTATATCTTTCTGGTAAATTGACCCTTTTATCATTAAGGCCCTTCTTTGTTTCTTGTGACAGTTTTTTGACTTAAAGTCCATTTTCTCTGCTGTAAATTTGGCCAGTCCTGCTCTCTTTTGGTTATCATTTGCATAGAATATTTTTTCCATCCTTTTACTTTGGACCAAATATGAGTCTCTTATAGACAGAATATATTAATAGTTTGGATCTTGGGGTTTTTTTTAATCCATTCAGCTACTCTATGGTTTTTGATTGGAGAGTTTAATCCATTTACATTTAAAGTAATTATTGATAGGACTTACTATTGCCATTTTAATTGTTTTCTGTCTGTCATATAGCTTTTTTGAGTTGATAGTCTGTGGTGACATGCTTTGATTCCTTCCTCATTTCTTTTGTGTATCTTCTGTAAGTATTTTCTCTCTGTTACCATGGGGTTTACATAAAACATCTTGTAGTTATAATAGTCTCTTTTAAGCTCATACCAACTTAACTTTAGTCACATATAAAAACTATTCTTTTACATATCCGCCTCCCCTTTATGATACTGATGTATCAAATTATATCCTTTGTATTGTGTATTCATTAACACATTAATAAAGCCTATTATATTTATAGGCTTTATTATACTTTTGTCTTTTAACTTCTATACCAGAATTAAAACCGATTTACATACCGCCATGATAGCCCTACAGCATTCTATCTTTGTATTCACCAGCAAGCTTTATACCTTCATATGCTTTTGTGCTGCTCTTTAGCATCTTTTTTTTTTTTTTTTTTTTGAGACAGAGTCTCGCTTTGTTGCCCAGGCTAGAGTGAGTGCCGTGGCGTCAGCCTAGCTCACAGCAACCTCAAACTCCTGGGCTCAAGCAATCCTCCTGCCTCAGCCTCCCAAGTAGCTGGGACTACAGGCATGTGCCACCATGCCCGGTTATTTTTTTCTCTATATATTAGTTGGCCAATTAATTTCTTTCTATTTATAGTAGAGACGGGGTCTCGCTCTTGCTCAGGCTGGTTTCGAACTCCTGACCTCGAGCAATCCGCCCGCCTCAGCCTCCCAGAGAGCTAGGATTACAGGTGTGAGCCACCTCGCCCGGCTTTTAGCATCTTTTTGTTTTAACTTGAAGGAACTGCTTTAGCAGATGGTCTCATGGTAATGAATTCTCTCTGCTATTGCCTTACCTCTCCCTCATTTCTCAAGGACAGTTTTGTCAGAGTATTCTTTGTTGGCATTATTTTTTCTTTAGTACTTTGAATCTATCATCCAACTCCCTTAGGACCTGCACACTTTCTGCTTAAAAATACACTGGTAGTTTTATGAGGGTTCACTTGTATGGAACCAGTTACTTTTCTCTTGCTGCTTTCAAAATTCTCTCTTTGTCTTTGACTTCTGACAATTTGATTATAATGTGTCCTGGTGCGGACATCTTTGGATTGTTCCATCTTTGGAGTCCATTAGACTTCTTAAATCTAAATCTTCATCTTCTTCATCAGATTTGAGAAGTTTTGGGCCACTATTTCTTTAGATACTCTATCTGATCCTTTCTCTCTCTCTTCTTCTTGGACTCCCTTACTATGTATCTGGTCTACTTGATGGTATCCCATTAGTCCCTTAGGCTTTCTTCACTTTTTTGCATTTTTTTTCCTTTTGCTCCTCTGACTGAATAATTTTAAATGACCTGTCTTCGAGTTTGCTTGTCCTTTCTTCTGTTTGATCAAGTCTGCTCTGAACCCCTCTAGTGAAATTTTCAGTTAAGTTAGTGTATTCTTCAGCTCCAAAATTTATGTTTGGTTCTTTTTCATTTTTTCTGTCTCTTTGTTGAAATTTTCATTTTGTTCATGCATCATTCTTCTGAACTCATTAAGCATTTTTATGACAATTATTTTGAATTCTTTGTCAGGTAATTCATATATCTCCTTTTCCTTAGGGTTTGTTTCTGGACATTTATTTTGTTCCTTTGATTGGGACATTTCTCCCTGATTCTTTTGTGTTCCCTACAACATTATGCTGGTATCAGCATATTTGAAAAAACAGTTACTTCCCCCAGTCTCTTCTCTATGGACTGGCTTCATGCAGAGAATGACCTTTGCCAATCAGCCTGGGTAGAGATGCTGGAGGCCTCTCAAATCTTTGCTGTGGATTCTCTTCTCTATACTTAAGCATGTAGATTCCTAATCAGAGAGATTTACTGCTTTCTTTTTTTCAGGAGCTTGGAGTCATTTGTTCTGTCTGGTGTCTGTCTACTGTACCACAGGTCCTCTGAAGCAGCAGCATGCCACCCCACAATTTTTCTCTCTGTGGCCCCCAGGCATCTAGAGTATGCAGGGTTTCACCCACATTCTGTGACAGGTCAGACAGAAGCCAGTCCCTTAGGCAGCCCTCTGAAACGTCAGAACACTGGATGTATGATCCAGTCTTCTTTTTCCCTCTCCAGGGTGAAGCCAGAAGCTGGGAGTTTCCTCCCAATCACATGGCACTGTGCTAGAAGGATAGAAGTAAGTGCCACAGGTTTTCCTATGATGTGGTTGGTTTTATGCTCACTTGGGGTCCAGGGTCCTCCTAACTGGTTTCTGGATTTCTCTGTGTGTTGGGTCTGCGTGTTGTTGAATCAGTGTCTTCACAGGAGGAAGGAGTGACTGGGGTTCCTATTCTGCCATCTCTCTGTTGTCACTCCCCTCCGTTACAATGTTTAATCTGAGAATCCTTTGGTATTCTAGTTCATATTAGAACAAAAGAGTTTTTCTTTGCTTAGATAATCTCACTCTTATTTCCTTTCACATAAAGGAAATGTCTATTTTTCAAGAGACCATGTGTAGCTTTGCAGTTCAGTTGGGTCTTGGGAGAATCTTACGAGGGAGAGCACCCCATGTACTGGTTCTCTACTTGTGGGGGGGAGTGTGTCCCACTGCTCCCAGGGTCTTTAGTCAATGTGTGGAGGTACTGTAACAACAACAGGGGGAGCAGCGTACTAGAGGCATTTATTTGTTAGGAAGAGACTTAAATATAAGGGTCTGCCCCACACAGTGAAAAACTGCTCTGCCCAATATGCCAACAGCACCACAGAATAATTAAATTTCAGTATTTGCAATTTCTGACAAATGAGAACATGCAAGTGTTTCTTGTCCATAAAACCCAAAGGCCACTGCATAATACAGTTTGTGCAGTCCATAAACTTCTGGCTAAAACACTATAGGCTGATCTGAAACTGGGAACGAGATTCGGTCTGTGTTTGCCCAGAAAGGGTACCTTTTCCTCACAGTGGTGTCATTATAAGAAGCACTAGCCCTATCCCCAGGTCCCATAAAAATTCTTTTAGTAGGAGCTGTCCCTTTACTGTATATTAAGCTAAAGCATAAAGAATTAAGGCACAGAATGCTTAAATGAAATGTCTATGTTTATTTGAAATGTCCTGGGGAACCAGACCTTGTATTCAAGTCCTCTCATAGATTCTACCTAATTAAGGGTACTTATAAATTATTACTGAGTTCTCAAGAGTATGTTATAACCTATAAATACTTATCAAATATTTTTTAAATAAAATTTCCGTAACATGCTGGGGAAAAATTCTCAGTAATACCCAGTAAATAAAATTAGAAATGATTCATATTCTGATTTCAATTTCTAATCTAATCATTTAATTTTTTTTCCTATTAGTCACATTTTTTTCTTTAAGTCAAAAGTTAATTGAATTCTCTGGGACTAAAGTCTATGGCTCCCTTGGGTAATTTTGCTATAACTGCTAGGTAATAAGCTTTTAAATACCCACTATTATTATATTTAATTAAAGATCTTAATAGAGTTGCAAAATCTTATTGCTCAAAATTACTAAATAAATTACTGGGAATACATGAAAGGCTTTACTTACCCTTTCTATTTTATATGGTGCCACAACATTATGTTCTTTAATGAAATATACCTGAGAATGACAAATCAATTTTAGTAAAATTATGACTAAAATATTTCACTGTAAAGAGAAACTATAAATTAGGATATTATAAATCCAATGTTTTAAATTATTGTTTACATAATCTCTATTTCCAAAAGTACTTGCATTAATATTAGTATTGCTTTAAAGTTCTATTTTAAAACAAAAAGTATTAAATTAAAAAGAGATGAATCCAGGCAACAAGATAGCAATAATCACTGAATACATCTCTAAGATGTTTTATGAATGTCATCACTTGTACCAAGTGACCAAGTAGACAGAGGAAAGAAGCTAATGTAAATGCTGATTTTCTAAGAAATGGGCAAAACAAATTTACTATGGTATAAAATACATTCATTAACATACAGAGGCATCTCTTCCCTAGAGGTGATCTGGGCACATGGTGTTTTCATATGCACCAGGCCTCCCGTCCTCATACTTGATATTAACAATCTGTGAAACAGGCAACACCACCCACCAGAGGCATCTGTTTCTTCACACCTACACCCTTAACCCTGCCTTTCCTTTCTAACAGTGGGGTCTCCCTGACCCTCCAAGGCCAGCCCCTCTAGAGGGCACCGAATGTGGGCCTTCCCTCACCTGTCAGCTATTCAAAAACTTTGCTCCTAGGATTATATGTTGCACCCTATCCCTTTTCAAGCAAACCACAGATAACCACAACCCCCACCACCACCACACACACACACACACATCCACACACACACACACACACACACACACACACACACTTCCCCTTGGTCTCACATCCTCCTTTTGTCATTTCTCTGTTCCTTTTTCTGGAAAAACTCTTTGCAAGAGCTGTCTGTACTTTTTCTTGGGCCTATGACAGGTTTCCATCCCTACTATGCTACTGGAACCACTCAGATGGTGACACAAAGTACATAAGATCTTCATATCACCAAATCCAATAATCAATTCTCAAGTCTTCCTTGACTCTCTCTCTCACAGCAAGTAATGGAGCTGATGGCTCTTCCTGAAGTAGTTTTCCACATGGCTTCCCAGACACCTGGTCCTGGTTCTCTCCAACCTCACTAGCTGCTCCTTCTGTCTGCTTCTGGACTCTGCTCTTTTCCCAACCTCTTATGTTACAAAGCTGCAGGGTCTTAGTCATCAGCCCTCTCTGTCCACACTCAGTCCCTAGGGAATCTCATCTAGCCCCAAGGCTTTAAAAAGGAAACTTTTACATGGCAGTTTATCTTTTTAGCCTCAGCCTCCTCTCTCAAACCCAGGTAAATGCATCCTAATGCCTGCTGGGCATCTCTTGGAGGTCTGCCAGGCTTCTTAAACCCCACACTCTAAACCAAGCCTGCTCCTTTACTGCAATAAAAGGCGCTCCTGTACGGATGGAGTCAGTCCTAACTGATTGTTCTCCTTTGTTTCCTGCAACTAATCCAGCAGCACATCTGGTAGGTTATTTTTCAGAATATATCCAGACGATGATCACCTCTCACCATCCTGGTCCAAAACGCCGGGGTTTCTGGCAGGCCCCAAAGGGCCTCCTGACTTCCACTCGTGCCCCCATACAGCATGTTCTCTGCCAAGCCTCCAGAAAGATTTGTAAATACATACAAATCAGACGTGTCCCTTCTCTTTCAGCTCTCCATGGATTTTCTTTGTGCTTTATTCTAAATCCTCACCCTGGCCTGCAAGGCCCTTCATGACATGGTCGCTGCCCCTGTTCCAGCCTCTCTTTGAACACTCTCCTTGCTTTCCATGCCCTTGGTGCACTCACTCTCCTGTGCCTTCCACCCCTGGAGGACACACCCACCTGGGGAAGTGTGTCTCTCCCCACCACCAGCACTTAAGATAATCTCGGGCCTCACTTCCTCATACTGTCTGAGTCTCTTATCCAGTGGTACCTTCTCAGCCAGGCAACCCTAACCACTCCACCTAAAGCAACATGGTAATATTCCTTATTGTTTTCTATCCTTTTGTCCTGCTTTCATTTTCTTCATAGCATTTATCACTACCTGAGATTAGAGGAGATGTTTATTTTTTGTCTCCTCCATTGAAAACTAAAGTCCATGGGGAGAGAGACTTCGATGCTTTGTTCTTCCCTGTATCTCCAGAGCCTTGAATACAATACTTATTCAATGCATGGGTTAAAATTATCATTTACACACACACACACACACACACACACACACACACACAGCTTTCTCTTTATTCTAGCAGCAACAGAAAATCTGGAAGCAAAACTCTCTAAGTGTAGAGCACCATAACATATTTCTGAGACCCTGTGACCTACTAAGTAATCAAAACACATAAAAGTTGCCTGGTTGTGCACTTGATACGAGAAGCTTAAAACAACATTTCAAAGAGTATCTTGTGTCTAGGCACCCCTTGGTGTTAAGCTGAATTTGAATTGATTTGATATGAGACCTTTTCAACTAACTATTAAATGTAGGTGGAAGGATTTTAGGGCTTTATTTCTAAGCCCAAAGTTATTAAAATTTTACTAAAATAACTGAAATATATAATTTTATAATGAAAAACCTACTTCCAACTGAAAAAGTACCTCTTCCTTTCAAGATACGGACTTTCTAGAACAAGATTATAAAGTAGAATCCTAACATAGACATGAAGGCACAGGGGCGGACCAGAATCAGTAATAATGTTTCCATAAACAAAGGCGTTGGGTGATCCAAACAGCGCTTGGAGCACTCTCTCCTCCTCACCAGTGTCCTCAAGACTCTCCATGTACTGCCATATGGCAGGGGCTTTAGGCTGAGTCCGGAGGTCAAGAGATCTGTGTGTCTTTGTTTCCCACAGCTTTTCTCTGAACACCTCAAGGAACGAGGGCTTTGCAGAGAGTAAAGGCTCACTCCTTCATTTTAAAGATGAAGAAGGTGAAATCCAGAGCCAAAAGAAGGTGGTAGAAGCCCTCTACTCCCTTCTTATTTACAGTTTTTAAAAAGTCTATCCATCAATTAATGATGCAACAAAAGAAAACTATGTCTTAATTGGTCTGGTATTGCCAGTGCTGTGCTGAGCGCAGTGGTGGGTGCAGAAATGTATGTGGTACAGATTTTGAATGAACAAAAGGTCCTGACCCCAAAGAGACATAATGATACAGGACTAGTGATCCCTTGGTTGTCTTAGTGATTGCCTTGGTTGTCCCTGAGACTGTGTAAGTAGTCTGGTGCTGGCCTCTCATCCTGTAAACAACTAGGAGGCTAGAGGAGGAACTGCCATCCCTTCATCTCAACCCTCATACGCTGTCAGAGCTCCTGAGCGGCAGCTACCACACACTTAGCAGACATTCGGGATTCCATTAGAGAGCCCATCTTTACACAAATGTTTTTCTCAATGATTAAATGTTAAAAGTATTTAAATATCTATTCCAATAGTCTTCATTTTATATTTCTAGAAATAATTTCATCATACTAAAACATAAATACATAAATGTTCATTCACATTCTAAAAAAAATTTACTATGTTCCTTTTTTTTTTCCCGATTCTCAGCACCTATACTATGTGCTTCTTACCTGACTGAAAAGGAGTGAAATCTCCCCAGATTTTGCCCTAAAATATAGATAAAAGTCATTAAATATATATAGTTTTTTTGGTTGAAGTAAAATTAAAGTTAGTGAAAATAACATACTTTGCAAAGTGTCTATTGGCTCCATTTTCTCCATGTTTTCCTATTTTTATACAATCTCTCAAAGGAATCTGGATAAAATTGAGAGAAAAATATTATAAAAATAAGCAAAAGTAAAATATACACAAAAATAGGAACATCTTTGTTCACATTTAAAATGTGTTTACCTTAATGATGGGCTGGGATATTGTATCCGGTTCAAAAATCACTGATTTTGAACATATCTTTAAAGAGCCTCTGATTCTTCTAGGGATCAAAGTACAAAATATTATTTAATAAACATAACAAAAGTCACAAAATAATCATGATACAATTGAGAAAGTAGGTTACTAAAATGTCAACTAATAAAAGATCAACAACACAATTATAAAGAAGGGTATGAAAGTTTGGAAAAAAATAACAAACTGTTTTCCCCCATCTCCACCTACCTAGAGGTTAGAGAAATCTGTCCATATTGTCTTTACAGTTTGACTTGTTGAGCGCTGCCTCATGCATTTTATTTTTATTACCTTATTTGGTCCTCACCACTACTCTGAAAGGAAAACTAAAATAAATGCTGAATCTATCCTGTAAATTCTGTTGGCTTTTATAATAATTCCCTGTATAAGAACTATTCAGAAGGTAATATTAAATACCTAAAATTGAATAGGTAAGGGGATTTTTTTCTTGTATAATCATGGAAAAAATAAAAGAGTTTGAATTTAGCACATAAAATGCTTTTAACAGTGATTTGAGGTATGTGGGAATTCAGGAAAAAATTTGTTCCATGATAATAAGCAATTTTGAAGACTACCAGGCTACTTCTATAGAATCAAATAAATAAGTTATAGACTCTACCATTTTATTATTTCTTGGAACATTCATATAGCTTCAGTGGATTTTGGAAAGAAACCTGTCTGAGCATTTTAGAGGCAATTACTAGTTTTGGTCAATTTGCATCACTTGCCTAAAGCTAAGAAAAATCTACACACTTAAGACAACTTGTTCTGCTGGGTGTGGTAGCTCATGTCTGTAATCCTAGTGCTCTGGGAGGCCAAGGCAGGAGTACTGGTTGAGCTCAGGAGTTTGAGGTTGCAGTGCATTACAATGACACCTCTGCACTCTACCCAGGAGAGTAAGAGTGAGACTCTGTCTCAAAAACAAAAAAAGAAAACTTGTTCATTATTTTTAAAGCAATCTATACACTTTCTTTTTTTAATTGATTGGATGCCTTTTATCAATGATCAAACCAAGACAACAGCTTATTATTTCTGTAGTCAGAACACAGGTTAAGAGACACTGAAATATTAATGCCTTATAAAAAAAAAAATCCCCTGGAGGTCAATTTCCATGAGTACATTTTGTCTACATGTAAAACTTTGAAGATCCTTGGTTCTTTAAAACCATTTAAATGACATTTTGATTTGTTCTCTTAGGCATTCCTTGGTGTCCTGGTGCATTCTCTTACTCTGCCACCCCAGGGTTCTCTTGTCTCCCTGCCTTAACTGAAGCAGTTACTTCACTCATACCCTTAAAAGAGCCTAATTGCTCTCCCCACTTCTGCCTCCCTATACCTCCTTCCCTACCCAATTCTTCCTCTACCAAAGAAATCTCATATCCTTCCTTGTTTACAAATATGGCTATGGCTTCCTGGCCTACAGGATAAAGTCCAGACAAGGCCTTTCCTGTTTATCATTTTGGCCTTTCATGTCTACCATTTTGGCCTTTCCTGTCTACCATTTTGGCATTTCCTTGCCAAAATGTGTTACATTAAATCAATGGTCTACTCATAAGAAGGTACTAGGGACATTCAAACTTGCTCACTTACAACCCTGAGTTTGTCACATGCTACGCATTCTACCTGGAGCCTTCCTGCACTCAGCAGCTTCTCACCCCGCAGCTTTAGCAACCTCTGAGGATTACTCTCTAGATCAGCAGTTGGCAAACTTTTTCTGTGAAGAGCCAGATAGTAAATGTTTTTGGCTTTATGGGCCATATGGTCTCTGTCACAACTATTCAACTCTGCTGTCGTAGGGGAAAGCAGCCACACACAATACGTAAACAAATGGGCTTGGATGTGTTCCAGTAAAACTGTATTTATAAAAACAAGCGGCAGCTCAGATTTGGCCCAAGGGCGGTAGTTTGCCAACCCCTGGTATAGATCCATTCTTTCATTGGGGATTGAAATTTTATCATTCCTTCTGTGTTTATTAGCTAGAATTTGTCAACACAAAAACTTTACTTAACAGCAATTTGGTTACCCTGAAGTACAATTTGTACAAGGAAAATAGGAAAAATGCTTGATTCTTTATTAAGTTTCAGAAAAATGAGTTGGTGTCCTACCCTTTGAAGGTATTCTAACTGACTAGGATTATATACACACACATACACATGGCTCTATCATTATGCACTCATGGATTTTAACATTTGACACATTTCAGTCCACTGAAGATATTATTCTTTTTTGATACTCAATTTGTTCCATTTTGGTCCAGTGTTAGCCTCTTCAAGTTGGCCCTGTGTCCTTTCAATTTCTTTACAGTAAGTCTTTGATGTTTTCCTTGCTTGCCTGTACAACAGGATGTTACAGGCCCATCTCACACATCTCCTGCCCCGGCCACAGAATTAGCCATTTCTCCAAAAAGCCCTAATCCTTTTAGTGGGAAGTGGTATTCAGAGACCTCAATTTTAGTGCTGATTGCTACTGAGTTGTTTCTAGGCTTTTTCAGAAGATAGAGGCAAGAAATGCTTTCATTTAAAGAGAAAAGTACACAGGTATAACACGAGAGTGCTTACTCTTGCCACTCCTATTCAGCATAGTACTGAGAATCCTACCCAGAGCAATTAGGCAAGAAAAAGAAATAAAAGGCGTCCAAATTGGAATGAAGTTAAATTGCTATTGTTTCAAAACAATATGATTTTATACAGAGAGAACTCTTGCCTGGGAACAGTGGCTCATTCCTGTAATTCCAGCACTTTGGGAGGCCAAGGCAGGAGGATTGCTTGTGGCCAGGAGTTTGAGACCAGCCTGAGCAAAAGCCAGACTCCATCTATACAAAAAACAGAAAAATTAGCTGGGAGTGGTGGTGCACCCCTGTAGTCTCAGCCACTTAGGAGGCTGAGGCAGGAAGATCACCTGAGCCCAGGAGTTTTAGGTTGCAATGAGCTATGATGATGCCACTGTACATTGTACTCTAGCCTGGGCAACAGAGCAAGATCCTGTCTTTAAAAAAGAGAGAGAGAGAAAAAAAACCCTAAAGATGCTACCAAAAAACTGTTACAACTAATAAACAACTTTAGTGAAGTTGCAGAATACAAAATTAATATATAAAAATCAGTGTTGTGCTTCTATACACTAGCAATGAACTATCCAAAAAAGAAATTAAGAAAACAATTCTTAATTGAAAAATAAAAATTGAAAAATAAAATACTTAAGAATAAATTTAACTAAGGAGGTATAAGATCTGTACTCTGAAAACTGTAAAACACTGATGAAAGAAACTGAAGAAGACACAAACAAATGGAACGACATCCAGTGTTAGTGGATAGAAAGAATTAGTATTGTTAAAATGTCCATACTTCCCAAAGCAATCTACAGATTAAAGGCAATTCCTATCAAAATCCCAACGGCATTTTTTACAGAAATAGAAAAAAACAATCCTAAAATTTGTATGGAACCACAAAAGACTCAAAATAGCCAAAGCAATCTTGAGCAAGAGGAACAAAGCTGGAGGCATCAAACTACCTGATTTCAAAATATACTATAAAGCTATAGTAATCAAAATGGTATCATACTGGCACAAAAACAGACTTATAGACCAATGGAACAGAATAGAGAACCCAGAAATAAATACACAAATTTACAATCAACAGATTGTAGATGAAAGTGCCAAGAACACAAAATGAAAAAATGATAGTCTCTTCAATAAATGGTGTTGGAAAAACTAGATATCCACATGCAGAAGAATGAAATTGGACTCTTATTCTCATATAAAAATCAACTTGAAATGGGTTAAAGACAAATATAAGTCTTGAAACTGTAAAATTGCTAGAAGAAAATATAAGAGAAAGGCTTCTTGAAATTGGTCTGGGCAATGATTTTTTGGCTATAATCCTCAAAACACAGGCAACATAACAAAAATAGACAAATTGGATTGCATCAAACTAAAAAGCTTCTGTAGCAAAAGAAACAATCAACACAGTGAAGAATCAGAGAAAATATTTGGAAACTATGTATCTGATGTTGGATAACTATGTATCTGATCAGGGACTAATATCCAAAATATATAAGGAACTCAAATAGCTCAATATTAACATAACAAATAGCCTACTTAAAAATGGGCAAAGCACCTCAATAGACATTTCTCAAAAGGAGACATGCAAATGGCCAACATGAATATGAAAAGATGCTCAACATCCCTAATCATCAGAGAAAAGCAAATCAAAACCACATTGAGCCATCACCTCACCCTGTTTGGATGGCTATTATCAAAATACAAAAGCTAACAAATGTTGGTGAGGTGTGGAGAAAAGAATCCTTGCATGTTGTTGGTGGGAATGTAATTTATTCCATCCATTATGGAAAACAGTATGGAAGTTCCTCAAAAACTTAAAAATAGAACTACTATATGATCCAGCAATCCCACTTCTGGGTATATATTCAAAAGAAATGAAGTCAGTATGTTGAAGATATACCTGTACTCCCATGCTTTTTATAGCATTATTCTAACAATAGCCAAGATTTAGGATCAATCTAAGTGTCCATCAACAGAAGAATAAAGAAGATATGATTATATATAAAAATATATAAACATACACATGTATATGTAAACAATGGAATATTATTCAGCCTTAGAAAAGAAGGAAATTCTGTCATCTCTGACAACGTAGATGAACTTGGAGGACCTTATGCTAAGTGAAATAAACCAAGCACAGAAGACAAATACTGCATGATGTCACGTGGAATCTAAAAAAGTTGAATTCATAGAAGCAGAGAATAGAAGGTTATTGCCAGGGCTTAGGGGGTTGGAGAATTGGGAAATTTTGGCCAAAGTATACAATTTTCCATTATGCAGGATAAGTGAGAGTGAGTACATTATATCTGGAGATTTAATGTACAGCCATTGACTGTAGTTAATAATACTGTACTTTACACTTGAAATTAGCTCAAAAAGTAGATTTTAAATGTTCTCACCCACACTCACAAAAAAGAAGGTAACTATGTGGGTAGATGGTTATGTTAGACTGTGGTAATCATTTCACAACATATACTTACATCAAAACATCACGTTGTATACTTTAAATATACATGATTTGTATTAATATTTGTTAATTATATCAATAAAGTTAGGGGAAAAAAAGGAAAAAGTGCATGAATCCATACAGGTATTTCCAATTCAAATGCAAGATTACAACACTCTATTTAACTTGATATTTTATTTATTTATTTATTTATTATTATTTTTTTTAGAGATAGGGTCTTGCTCTGTTACCCACACTGGAGTGCAGTGGTGCAATCATAGCTTACTATAGCCTAAAACTCCTAGCCTCAAGTGATCCTCTTGCCTCAGCCTCCCGAGCAGCTGGGACTACAGGCATGTGTCACCATGCCCAGATAATTTTTCTATATTTTGTAGAGACAGGGCCAGCATCTCGCTATGTTGCCCAGGCTGGTCTCAAACTCCTGGCCTCAAGTGATCCTCCTGACTTGGCCTTCCAAAGTGCTAGTATTACAGGTGTGAGCCACTATGCCTGGCCTTAATATTATATTTACATCACTTTTATACTGAAAATCTTGGTCTTAGCATTAACATAATTATTCAATTGGTTTATCCAACTATATAAATCTATGTGCATGTGTCTATAAATTAGTTTCAAAATAATAATACCAACATTATACTATTAATAACAATACTACTGAAAAGTTTACAACTTTGTAATTCTTTTTCATCAAATCGCTGTATTGTGAAGTTGATTAAAATAATTCTCTGTGATTAACTCTCTAACTTTATAGTTAAGTTTACTTGTTTCATTTTCTCTTTAATTTTTAGGATTTACTGTTTCTTTTTAAAATTAAGTCTACATTAAAAATCTATAAAATATTTATATGGCTCTAAAATCAAAGTTATAAAATAAGGCACATTTGGAGAAATCTAGTTTCCATCTCTATATTATCTTCCTGATCCCTCTCTCTTCTGACTGGATAACCATTTTCCTTAGCTTTTAGTTTATGTTTAGAATTTTAAAAAAATAATCAAATAATAATTCTTCCTTGATTTTTATACTTAGTACATGCCAGAGATCACTCCATAGCATTACACAGAACTTCATACCCTGTCAGAGCTGCATAGTACCAGGTTATGTGGACATCACATACCATCAGTTGGTTCAGTCAGTCTCCTATGAATTGTTTCTGGTCTTTTGCTACTACAAGTAGAACTGCAATAACTAATCTCATACATATGTCCACTTACATATTTGCCATTGTATCTTTGAAATAGTATCCTAAATATCAATGCTATATCAACATGTTAATGCACATGAAATCTTTCTAGATATTACCAAATTCCATAGGGTTGTGCTTTTTGCCCTAATAATAACTTCAAAATTATAAAAACAGGTTTCAGCTTTCTATCCTATATTTGTGTTTTAGTAATAAAGACATTTAATTTTAAGCAAGGCATTATTATGATATAGGACAGAAGAATGTTAGGAGAAAAATAAGCATGAAATTAGGAAAAAGAATATGAGCAAAATTTCAGAGGTAAGAAAGCAAGGTACTGTGTTCAGAGAATAGTAATTGTCTAATTAGATTGAATGCTAAGTAAATAGATATATCATAAGGTACCAAACAAAGTCAAGTGACTTTTACTTGGCTTATATTTAAACAAATACTACATGTTTTTGATCTTTTAAGAATACAACCTGAAGAACAATAAAAATAAAACTATCTAATGTCAAAGCATTTTCTAAGTTGTGGCCTTTGGTGTTAAGTAACCTCCCAAAAGGAAATCCTTAGCAGATATATTTTTGCTGGAACAACTTTCATCTTAGTTAATTCCAAATTGCCATTTTAAACAAACAAACAAAAAATATTATTACACATTTTTGTACATAGCTTTCAAAAGCTAAGCTCAAGGAGCTCGTGGCTCAATGGTAGCACGTCTAACTCCAAAAGGTAAGCTCAAAGAAACAATATGTTTTTATAGTAGTAGTTATCAAAATATTGAGAAATCATATTTTGCTTCTAGTTCAAATTGCATTATTCACTTTGAAAGTACTGACTTCATACCACTCTTGTGGTTTATAATAATTACTTTATAACACTTTGCTCTCAAATAATTGAGAGCAAAGGAGAGTGCATAACTATAAGAGAAATGCAAAGAAAAAATGATGAGATAGAGTTCCATCAAGCTGATTTAAGATACCCACAACCTTAGAAAAATTAGAATGAATGCTTTTTAGCTTTGAAAAATATTTGAAGTTATGACAGCAACTTATAAATCCGCTCTTCTCATTACTTTCCTAATAAGAAGATGAAAAAACCCTATATGACCATATATTTAATTTTTTAACATATCAGATATCAGAAAAGTCTGTTGGTCCATAGAGATCCCAAAGCTTTCCTACCTTTCATTGTGATGGCCCTTGTGCAGAATATGACTAGCTGTATGTTGCTCAAAGTAGTACTCCTCCAAGTTAAGCAGCAGCAAGGAAAATCTAAACACGGGGGTGAAAACAAACAGCTTTATTTTCATGTTTATTTTTAGAAAGTATAAGAAAGCAGGATATTTAAAATGTTTGATCCCAAAGTACTTTTCCATTCATGAATTTAACAAGCACTTATGAAGAATATATCATATGCCAGGCACTCCTCTCTACCCAGTGGGGTGGGACACGCACAGACTGGCCTGCCTTGTGGTCAAATAACTGCTATGCCAAGAAAGAAATCATTCACCAGGTGGGTGTACTATCCTTTACAGAAACCCTGCATTTCTTGAAATTAAACTATTATTGCCTGAACAAAGCTCAGAGCTTTCCCACTAACTGAATTTTCATCATTTGTTTCCCCTGACTGAACATGCCGGGCTTCTCTACCTCTCCCCTGCCACACAACCACTCTAGTGTCCTGTCTCATGGTCCTCTGGGTTTATCTTGTTACTCTCGCCTCTAGGAGACAGATCTTTAAATACCCTCCTGTAACAATCTACCTAACACTTTAAGTAAAATAAGTAAACTAAACTGCATGGGATTGAAATGTAGTTCTTTTTAAAGTTTTGAATGGGACTGTAATGTAGTTCTTTTTTAAGTGATTTAAACTTTTGAAAACAAGGCAATAAAAAAATATTAATTTAGTTGTATGGCTATAGAAACAAATATATGGCAAGGAACGGAAAGCAGACATTTTGTTTGTTTCCTGGTATGGACCAGGAAACATAAACAGCATCTGGAGTTACAGAGGAAAGCATTTATGAAAAGTGTGGGAGTTGAGAAGAACACTGAAGTTCTGATATAATAGAGCAAGATGTTTAAATTAAGTATGTCAGATTACACGTTATATGCTTATTTCACTTCCTCTTGAAAACACCACTACAATGTTAATAAAAATATTTTTAAATGGTAAAACCCACAGACGAAAGCAAACTGGAGAGACATAAAAGCAGAGAAGAGATAGGAACAAATCTGTAAGGAATGGAAAGTGGAGGGGAGGAATTAGCAGTATTCACAAATCAGAATGTCAGATACCTTCAGAGAAGGTACCATTCAGGGGAAAACCAACTTAAGTCATGGGACTTCCAAAAAGTTCTGAAATTGCAGGTATCAGGTACCAAGAGGGCAGAGATGAAGCATGGGAGGATGGTTAAAAGTGTGAGTGAGACGGTGACCCCGATTATTTTCCTGATGGGTTATCCCCACCCCACTCTGGCACATGGTTTTTCTACATAAAATGGAACAGGAACCTCCAAATTACATACCAGGAGAGCAAGATTGTAGAGTGAAAAGAGAGCAACTAAGCAAAAAGCAGGATACATGAATATTAGAAGGAAGACATACACTACTCCAAGCAGAAGTCTGGTAAATTTGCTCTGGAAAAATTGAAATCGCACTAGAGAAAAGTCCTGCAGATAGTGGCAACTGAAAGAGCCAGGTCTCTACTATATCATCTCAGAAGGAAGCCCAACAGAAACAGCCCAATCCCTGTGACACGGAATTACAGGTTCACACTTAAATATGAATGGCCACCCAAGATCAGCAACCTTGAACATGAAAGAACAAGATCCAAACAAGCAGGAAGAATGCAATGTGAAGGACTAGAGACAATGCAGAGAACAGAAGAAAAGGTCCAAGTGCTATAATTAATGTCCTTGCAAAGAAGAAATTATATTCATGACACGGGAAGAGATTGCTCACTAAAAAATAATAATCTGAATCAAAAGAAAAGTTAACTCATAAAATTAAAAATAATGATAGCAGGAACCAGTTTTCCCATCCTAATAGGTAACTCTTACTGACCTGTCCTCCATTTTTAAGTCTGTGAACAAGAATTAATCACAGGCTAAACTGCCAGAGTACAATATAAAATGCTCACTATCTATATTTAATCTGAATTTCAATACAATCACAAGATCTAGGATTGCTAGGAACAGTCCTTTGATATACCAGATAATTTCCAGAAAGATATACATCAGAGAGATACTCACTAATTACCTTGCCCCTTATTTTTTAGCCTGTGTCTTAATGACTGAATACCCTTTGAATGGCTGGAGCTATGCAACCCTTTCTACTTTCTTTTGATCTCCCCACTTGCCTTATAGAGAGGGAAAAATAGGATAAGTATTCTTCAATAAGACAATGGTGTACTTTTATTGACATGAAGCACAAGCAGCTTTCAAAGACAACTAGCTCTTCCATATATTTATTACAATACATCAACTAGTTTAGAACTAACATTATCATTGTGCTTCTAAACTCAAACTTTCCTGGGATTTTATGCCAGGAGACATAAACACGTGGATGCCCTTTGCATTCTCAGCCATCTTATGAAAGTTCATCCTGTCTCTTTCAGACTGATGGTCAATATTATTAACAGAGAACAAGATAAGAGCCACTTTCTCTGTCATAAATCAATGTTACCACTACTGGGCTGGGCCCTAGGCAGAAGCCTAGTATTTTTTTGTTGGAAATACAACTTCAGAAGATTTTGGTTTTGCTTTTTTTAATCTGCAGCATTTTCTAAAGCCTCTACTCATTTGGGACTTTAACTTTCTTTCTTTTCTTTTTTTTTTTTGAGACAGAGTCTCATTTTGTTGCCCAGGCTAGAGTGAGTGCCATGGCGTCAGCCTAGCTCACAGCAACCTCAAACTCCTGGGCTCAAGCAATCCTCTTGCCTCAGCCTCCCGAGTAGCTGGGATTACAGGCATGCCTGGCTAATTTTTTCTATATATATTAGTTGGCCAATTAATTTCTTTCTATTTATAGTAGAGATGGGGTCTCACTCTTGCTCAGGCTGGTTTCGAACTCCTGACCTCAAGCAATCCTCCCGCCTCAGCCTCCCAGAGTGCTAGGATTATAGGCGTGAGCCACAGCGCCCGGCCAGACTTTAACTTTCTTGAAGCTAACTGTGTATAACCTTGCTTTATATATATATATAATATAATATATATATAATATAATATATAATATATATAACATAATATATTATATACAATATATATAATATAATATTATATATAATATTATATATATAATATAATATATATATAAATAATAAGCTCAGAGGAACACTACCTGTACAACCATTCTATGTGTATTTATTTGCCTGATTTCCTGTAACTCTTCACCAAAGACCACTTGGATTGGATTTTTTAAATTATATTTTGGACAGTTGCATAAATTTCCTGGGTCAATATGCTTTCCACAACTGCCCAGTATTAATACCTATCTTTTTTTCTCTGAAACTTTCAGTGTCAGCGTTCTTAAAAATCTAGGTTCTATATATGACATTATTCTTCTTAATCCCCTGGGGCTTCAGTAATAAATAACTTGACATGACTTGCTTTTTCTGAAGGCTTCGTTCATTTCTACTTGGCTAATTAATTTCTCTTTAATGTTCAGAATTAAGTAAAGTTCTCAAGTTTCTGCCTTAGGATAAATTAAAACTGCAACAAAGGAAGTCAAGGAACTGTAATTAGATCTCACTGAGCATTTCAGGAGGTATACGTATTGCCACTTCCTGTTTCCTCCTCTATACCAGGTACGCAGCCACCATTTTTCTACCCACTTCTGTGGCCTGTGACAAATGAACACAATTGTGTTATCTCTGTTCCTCTTTCCAATATGTTCTCTGAGTGTTTTCCCTGGGGTTCATGGACTCCCCTGTAGATATGTATCTCCTTGACATTCAGAGCCCACTGCCTCCCCTCCTGACTGGTCTTTCCTTTCAAAGAGGTCTGTAGCTTTTCAGCACTGGATTCCAATCTTGAGTCCCATCCTACCAAGCTTCAGTGACACCTAAAAGACACATTTATCTTTTTTTGTATAATAAGACCCGGTTCAGTTTATTATCCATGTTCTACACATTTGCACAGAGACATCCAAGTGACTATTATTTCTAGTCCATGTACTTGTTTTCTCAAGTAAATTACTCGCCTTTCCTCACCCTCAGAAGCGATTCACCTCAGGCCTGCGGCCCTCCAATTTCATTATTTCATCTGGTCTTTTAAGCCCTCTGCCTCAGTAGTAAGGTTAAAACTCTCGCTATCACTTACATCTGCCCTGACCATGTGAGATGCACTTATTTCCTGGCCAAGATGGTTCACATATCAAAATCCCTTTCTTTGTCACCATCCATTAAACCAGCTGACTCTATTCTCAAGTCTTAACAACCTCTGAGAAGAAATGGTAAAAATATCACCTATGCCGTCAAAGCCCTTCAACTTCCTCATCAAGCCTTCTTCATCTGTCCTATATAGAAGATAAAGAAGGAAGCATAGTTTGGAGGAACAAACAGAAACATCAAGATGAATGCTTAATTACTGTTATCTAGAGCAGTGTGTCTCACACTTTAATTTGCACACAATCATCTGGGGATCTTGCTAAAATGCGACTCTGAGGCAGCAGCTGTGGGATGGGCCCTGAGAATCTGCATTTCGTACAAGCTCAAGGCATGCCCATACTTCTGGCCGGGGGACCACACTTTGAGTAATGAGGTCCTGATATCTACACAAACCAGGTTTCGTTCATTCCTGAATCATTCTAAACTTCAGGGATACCATAAAAATAAGCATTGGCCAGTAGCCCACATGCCTACCACCTGAAACAGAAGCAGCATGTTACAGTGAAGAGGCTGGTCATGGATCAAAGAACTTTTGTTCTGGCCACAGCTCAGCCATGACGTAGCCGCCTGACCTTAGTTCAATCACTTTATTTACTTATGCCTCATGTTCTTCAACTATAAAATTGAGGGGAGATATAGATTAGAGTCCCTCACGGGTCCCATCGTAACCAATGAGTCTACAGATTTATTAAACAAACCTGAGCTTAAAGAAATCAGGGGGAATTCCATTTGGGGCATTATGGAAGTTAGTTCAAAGGTATAGAGAAACAATCTCACCACGGAGCCTCTAAAATTACTGGATAAATAATGAAAAAATATTTTCAAATATTTGGCTGAAGTGCTGAAAAAGTAAGGGAAAGTCTTGGAAGTGTGAAACAAACACAAAGCATAAATTCAGAGAAATCAGCAGGCACTGAAGGCTTTTTCCTCGGGCCTCTGTCCAAGCCTTTGAGTAACAGAAAGCCTGAATTCTTTATGGGCCCATCTGCAGGGGACAGTATGGTAAAACCCAAAACTAATGTGGTCCCTCCTCCGACCCCAGGCTAAAACAAATGCAAACTTACTGGAAAAACATACTTCAAAGCTAAGCCTCAAAAAACTCCTAAGGATAAACTTCCAAGGAACAAGAAGATGCAATCAAAAATCATAAAACACATGGGGAAGTATAATTACTGAATAAGAGTCAGAAGCAACAAACTACTCAATCAAACATATAAAGGCTACCAATATTTTATAATCTGCATCACATTATTCTATAGGTATGTTTAAAGAAATAAAATGGCTAGGTAATTACAAAAATGAGCCAAATAAAACTAGAAGTTTTAAAATAATTGAAATTAAAATTGTAAATAATGGGTTAAACAGCAAATTAGACAACTGGAAAGAAAATTAGTAAATTGTAAGATGCATTTAAATAACCCACAATGCACCACAGAAAAATAAAGATGATAAATATTAAAGAGTCATAAGACATAAAAGAATGGGAGAGAGAAGCCATGTTCCAAGAGCTAAAATCTTGGCTCCAAATTTTCCAAAACTATTTCAGCTTTAGGAAGGATAGATGGAGAGAAAGAATTCTATATCTAGACAAACAGCATAACACTACAAAGATGAGATAGCTTAAAAGCAGCCAGAGAAAAGACAGATCACTTACAAAAAACAATTCGACTTGAACAATGTTGGTTTGTTGCAGGCTGCTCTCCAAGAAGAGAAGGTGGCCCCTGCAAAGCTGCAGGGAAACCTGCTATGACTTTGTGTTTAAGGCAATCAATCCGGGTGCCCTAACCATGCCAGGAAAAGTACTGGTGCTTCCCTAACCATGAACACTGATGCAACGAATCCTGCCCCTACCCTACCATGCCATACACACGTAGCTCCCAGTCAAGCCAGCAAGGGGGTGAGGACAACCCACAGCCACAAATGCTAAGCTGAACTGGGCGAGCCAGGGTTCTATCGCAGCACAGGCTGGCTGCTTCCTAGTCCCGGGTCACTCCATGGGGTCTGCGTTTCTCCTGGAGTCTGAAGCTGTCTCATCCAGGAAGCTCAGTGCTGCCCTGGGTACAGGGCACACCTATTACTGACCTTTTCTCTATGAGTTTCTCCCACCCAGTGCTCCTCTAGCAAGTCTGGCACCTATTCCCAGGCCCGCTTCAAAATGCTGAGAGAATTATACATCTAGCAAAACTGATTTTTAAAACAAGGGCAAAATAAGGATATGTTCAGACAGATAGAAACCAAGACAGTTTATTATCATCAGACCTGCTCAGAGGAACTTCTACAGGGTATTCTTCAGGAAAGAAAATAATACCATAAGGAAGACATGGCATACAAGGAATGCTGAGCAAAGGCAGTGGTAAATATGCATGTAAAACTGTAGAGGCACAAATTACATAATTATAATGTCTAATTTGTAGGCTTAAAACACAGATCAAAAATACTGGACAAGAACAGATTATAACTTAGGATAGGGTGACAGGAGTTAAGTATTCCAAGGTCCTTACATTGTTAGAGAGGAGGGTAAAGAGAATGATTAACTTCAGATCTTAAATATGTTAACATTTTGAGGATAAGCTTTAGAAAAATGGAAACAGAATATAAAACTTCCATACTCCTCAGGGAAAAATAAAAGGGAGCAAGGGGGCCTTATTTAATCTGGAGGGAGAGGGGAAAAAGGCAAAATAAAAGAATAAAATAAAAAAATGAGTCCAAAAAGCTCTGTAATAATAAATGTAAATAGACTAATTTATTAGGACAAAAATTAACAAAATGAATTATAAAAAGTCCAGTTGTAAGCTAATACTTATAAGAAACATGTCTAAAACCTAAGGACACAGAAAAGTTAAAACAATGAAAAATTCTATATAATGTAAATAACCAAAAGAGAACTGATAAAGCTATATTAATATCAGGTAAAATTTTAAAAATCATTATTAGAAGAGTCATTATATATTGATAAAAGATTCAATTCACCAAGAAATTAAGAATTCTAAACTATTTACTGGACACACCCGCCTTGGCCTCCCAGAGTGCTAGGATTCCAGGCATGAGCCACTGTGCCCAGCCTGTTTTTTCATTGAAGAAAAATAAACCCTATTTCTTTAGGTCATAGTTAGCTTGAGTTCTTGGGCCCCATCAGCATTGCTCACTAATTGAGTGCTGACTCTACAGTTTGTCTCCATTTTCAACACCTGGTATATCCCACAAGAGACATTAAAAGACTGGGATGATCAGCCTTACAAATGATAGGTTAAATAGGAGTGCAACAACTAATCACTCTGCCTTCTCAACAAATAAGTGCCTTTAGTATAATAAATACCGACTCAATAGACTGACCAAACATGGTGAGTAAAAGAAATTTAATACCAACACACTCATGGAACATCTGAAGTAAAGCCGAAATCTCAGAAGTGCCTATAAAACTATTAATGTAATATGTAAGCACCCCATATAAAATTCAGGATTACTAATGTTTCATCTTGGAATGACAGCTTACAAACCACAACTAAGAATTTATTCTATGACATTATAGAGATGAAACTATGACTCTCAGGAGGAACATGCCTCAACTATCTAGATTTCTACATCATCCAAGGTAAAAATAGCTCTCATGCCACCATACCACGACTAGATGCGAAGACAAAAAAAATATTTAACAATTATTCTACTCCTAAATTGTAAAACAGAAGTATCTTAAATGGCAGCAGTTTGTAGAATATCCTCATCTGCTAACCCACTGTACACAGCTGCCATTCCTGACAAATCCAAGGAAAATAAGTGAATTGCTTTTTTAAAATTTTTCCCATTTACCTTCATCAACACCTGCAAAGGATATTTTTAAAAACCAGTAAAATTGATATGGTTCCTGCTATCTAAATCTTAACCAGGATACTAGTGTGCTTAATTTGGATGGCCAAATGTCTATTTGTTTTCTAATCCTGAAAATTACCAGAGAACTTCTTTATAAACATCGCCAATAAATGGCACCACCACACAGTTATTCAAACTAGAAGCCTGAAAGTAGGATTGCTATGTTTAGCACATAAAAGCACAGGATGACAAGTTATATTTCAACTTCAGATAAACAATATACACTAAAAATTAGTAGTGTAAGTATGTCCCAAATATTGCACAGGACATATATACTAAAAAATTATTCATTGTTTATCTGAAATTCAGATTCAAATAGCTGTCCTGTATTTATCTGATATATCCTAGCTGTGGTTCTTCCTGTATCAACTCTCAGGTGCCATACCAAGACCTGTCAAGCCTATGTCCTAAAATCATTTAAATTCCATCTGCTTTTCTCCCTTTCTTGTGCCACCACCTTGGTCTAAGCCACTAATGCAAGAATCTCTCAATCCTTCTCTCTGCTTCTACTTTTATAGAAATATTACTTAACTCTAAATGCAGTAGCATCAACTTAACAATAAGAGAAATCAAGCTAACTTCAAGTTTCTCTTTTTCTGGGGCCATTATTTGGTAGCTTTAGAAATCTAAAATCCCTAAATCAGCATGAGACAGGCCAAAGAACTCACAATGACCAGGGCAGGCCTGTCACCTCTGAAACACTCTCTTCACATTTCCCAAGGAAAGTAACAGTTCTTTTGGGTATAAGAGAGCCAAGGACCTATAACAATTTGTTTGTTAATTTGTATTTATTGTTGCAAGGGGATAAGCCAGGAAAATTCTGGGCAGAAATGATAAATAGGAGGCTCAATAAAGTTAGTTTAAAATATTCTTGTCTTTCAGAATAAATTCTAAGATTTATAAAAAGACTGCTTGATGCTGGTGCACACCTGATTGTGAGACAGATTCCTGTCATTCAAATTGATATTCCATATACAACATCCTGGTCAGAGTATGCCCATCAGCCCAAGGTTGCAAGGCCACAGGGCAGAGCATTAATGAATGTGGGCAGTCAGCAAGTAGAATTCAAATAAATAGCACCAACTTTTTCAGGTTACTGCTGCTCAGGAATAGTTGATGCCTCCTGTCTGATCAATGGATTCTAACAAAGCAGTTAGTTATACATAATAAGGTTTGCGTGATTGTGTAGAGCTGTATAAGCTAACCAAATTAAACATAAATTATTTCCATTGAAATAACAGGTCCAGCCAAACAAAACAGGCTTTCCTGTGTATCAGAGGCCACAGAATTGTTGCCAATGACTCTCAGATCATAAAATAAGATGGCATCCAAGTGTTTCAAAGTTCTCACAATGTAAATCTGAACATTCACCTATTTAATGATAAAGCATGCCAACAAGTCTTAATGTTGTTGGTACGAAACAAAATCCACTCAAGCTCTTTCCACATGAAGCAGCCATTATAAATGCTGTCAGAAGAGCATCCACAAGTGTGAGTTATTTTAGTTATGGCTCAATTATTAATTAATAAACAAGCCTTTCTGTGACTAAAACCTAATCACACTACCAAAAACGTTTTTGGAAGCCATATGCTGTATGTCTTATCTTTTTCTCTCTACAGTAGGGAAATGAAATTTCAGACTGGATATCTTGGCCAACATTACAGATTAGGGAGGGATATGAATGTTTAGGATCAATGGGTCGAGTCAATGTCTACAAAACAATGTGGACAAACCTTAAAGTCTCACTTGTATTTCCATGTTTATACCACCTGCTTTGCTGGTATCCACTGATGAGACAACAGCGTGATAGGCTAGCAGCTCTCAGAGATAACTAGCTCTCACAAATCAAGAGTGTATATGTGAAAGGATTTAGCCCGCTTTCCTTTCCGCACCTGGGGCTGCAGACCCAGCAAGTTGATCAGCAAGTTGTTTTGGTCATTATTAATGCACTGGGAAGTACACAAATAGCCGAAGTGAGCTTTGTTAATGAGACTTCCCCTGGTGACAGGTTCAGAAACTCTGACAGGGCCGGGCTGTGAGACCATTTTAGCTTGGCTGGTGGGAGCCCAAATCCTGACCCGGCTGCTGGTGCTCAGGACGGTTCTGCGCGCCGCGCTTTCCCACGCACAGGTTTCCAGTACACTCATAAGGTCCCATGCTCGGGGGCAAACGTTTAGGGGAGAGGACCCTCGCTGTTCTCAGAGTAAGGCCTTTCTGGCGGTCGTCCTCCCAGCCCACTAGGTCCTGCATTTGCTTTCGCCTGAAGGAGTCGGCAGAAAAAAGGCCCGGTGATGTGAGGCACCAGCTTCCACGCCGGTGCGGGCGGATGGTCGCCGGCCCGCCCGCTCCCGCTCGGGCACAGCAGTCGTGCGGCCCCGGACCCCAGTGCTCGGCCCCGAGGCCGGTTAAGGGCGACAAGGGTAGAGAGAAAGGGTCAGAATGGAGGGTGTCGGCCGAGCTCGCTTACTTCTCCTCCCAGTCAAACGCCCCGGCTCGCGCGCCCCGCGGAAGGATCAGCGCTCAGGCACCGCGCGGCCTTCCGGGCGAGCCACCGCGGCTGCCGGCACCTGCGCTCCCGGCGGGGTTCCGCGGGGCTCGGGCCCAGCCGGGGCTGTGGCCCCTGACCCCCGCGGGCTCTGACCCCGACCCCGGGCTTTGGCCACGGCCTCCAGCCCGAGCCCCGGACACGCACCCGGCCCCGGCCCCCGCGCCGGCTCCCGCTCCTCAGCTCTCGGGCCGGCGCCCCTCCGCCCTCCCCCGACCAGGCCCAGCCGGAGCGTCCTGCGGCCGGGCACGCACCTCTCCTTGGAGTAGAGCTGCAGCTGCTGCTCCTGCTGCTTCTTCCGGATAAACGCCATGGAGGGCAGGCCCCACCGCCGCCCGCCGCGAGGTCCAGAGGAGCCGCGGGGAGGGCGGGAGCGGTAGCCGGCGGGGAGCGCGCGGCTGCGGGCCGGCTTCCCGAGCGGCGCCGCTGGGCGGCCGAGGGCCGGACGCTGCGCTCTAGGCCCCGCGGCGTCCCGGCCGCGCTCTCCGCAGCATCCTCGCGTAGGGACTCCCGCGGCGCCTGACTCAGGCCGGGAGGAGGGGCGCGCGGCGACGCGAGGTGCCCCACATTCGGCCGCGCCGCGGCCTCGCCGCCGACCAGAGGCCAGACAAGGATGGAGCTGTCCGTACACGCGGAACGTTTCAACACTTTACCAACCATTGCAGGGCTGCATTTAAATATTTTATGCTTAAATGCGCTTAAGAACGCGTGCTTGCTTATAAACCACCAATCTGTTGGCCACAGGAACTTGAAATAAGGACTCGGGTCCTCAGTTGTCAAAAAAACAGACAAGCAACAAAAAGAAAAAATCCCAGAGCTGAACAAAAGTTAAAGAAGTGAAGACATTTTATTGAGGACTAATGCAATAGAGGAAGCGAGTCTCCAGTGTAGAACTGGGCTCCATTTCCATACACCAGGGGTAAGTGGGGATGTGTAGCCCAGCAGCAGGGAGCCAGTGTTTGGGAAATTGCGGGAAGGAGACATCAGGTCTGGGGGAAATTCTGGCGGAAACAACCTCACAGGATTCCTGCTGAAAGCAGGCCAGGATAGTCCATACCAAGGGAGAAGGGAGTGAAAATTTTCCTTCAGGTATCCGGAGTGGAGTGGGGGATTCTTGTTAAACTGCCTTGGCAGCATTATTTGCTAAAACTGGATTGTACAAGGAAGTGCACACGTGGGCCTAGAAGAAAATTCAGGAGCCTGACTAAAGTTTAGTCAAGCAAAGAATCTTTGTCACAATCTCTTGGTTGTTGAAATGATTGGTTGCATGACTATTTTTCTTTTTATATAATAGCTTCATTGAGCTATAACTCACATGCCAAACAATTCACCTATTTAAAGTGTACCATTCAATGATTTTTACTAAAGTCACAGATACGGTCAACTCGCACCACAATTTTGGAACATTTTCATCACCTCAAATAGAAACCCATACCTTTTAGCTATCACTCCCTCACCAATCCTCCCAACTAAATCCCAGCCCTAGCAAACATTAATCAAATTTCTATTTCTATGAATTTGCCTATTCTGGACATTTCACAAATGTAGCAGCCATACAATATGTGGCCTTTTGTGTCTGGCTTCTTTGATTTAACATGTTTTCAACATTCATCCATGTTGTATCATGTATCAGAACTTCGTTCCTTTTTTTTGCTGGAGTGCATTCCACTATATGGATAGACTACATTTTGTTTATCCATTCATCAGTTGATGGACATTTCACTCATTTCCACCTTTTAACTATTATGAATAATGCTGCTATAAACACTCATGTACAAGTTTTTGTATGGATATATGTTTTCATTTCTGTTGAGTGAAATTAGAATCTATTAGTAGAATTGCTAGGTCGTATAGTGACTCTATGTCTAAACATTTGGGAAACTGCCACTGATTTCCAAAGTGGCTACACCATTTAATACTCCCACCAACAGTAAAGAAGGGTTCCAGTTTCTCCACATCTTTGCCAATACTTGTTATTATCTGACTTTTTGTTTAGAGCTATCCTAGTATGTATGAGCACTATCTCTTTGTGGCTATACTTCTTTTTTATTTATTTATTCGTTTGTTTTTTGAGACAGAGTCTCTATCACCTCGGCTACAGTGCAGTGGTATTATCATAGCTCACTGCAACCTCAAATTTCTGGGCTCAAGTGATCCTCCTGCCTTAGCCTCCCAAGTAGCTGGAACTACAGGCATGTGCCACCATTCCTGACTCAGTTTTCTATTTTTTTGTAGAGACGGGATCTGGCTTTTGCTCAGGCTGGTCTTGAATGCCTGACCTCAAGGAATCCTACTGCTTGGGCCTCCCAAAGTGCTGGGATTATAGGCATGAGCTACTGTGCTGGGCCTGACTTCTTAATATATGCTAGGAAGGAGCCTGTGACTATTTACCTTTAAGAGATTCTTGAATAATAAGCTTCTAAATTGTATGTATGCTGAAACATATCTAATAATGTCCTAAGGACCAGGTTCTGCAGATTTAGGTTTTAAAAGCTTCAAGGTCAGAGTACATCTCAGCTCTCTCTAGTAAGCAGCAGAACTTTGAGGGAAAGGTGGGGGAACCAAAAATAAAATCTGTGGCTGGGTCTTTTGAGTTTGATCCCCAGCAGGGTTTGACAAAATGCTACGTATAGAGTGGGTGCCCATTAACATTTTTTGGAATGCATGAAGGTGCCTGGACACCCTATGATTTTGATTGAATCTCTTCCATGTGTCCAAGTGCTGCACAGAACCTATACCTGGTAAAAAAAAAAAAAAATGTCAGAGACATTGGCTCAGTGTTCCTGGAGGAAATTATGATGTTGTCTAGTAGCTGAGACATAAATACGTGAACAGGTATGTGATGAAGTCAGCTGAAATTTGCCACGAGGCATGACAGGATAAATTTCTTTATAAGAAGTATGATGATAGGTGCTATGAGTTCAGAGGAGAGAAATTAATTTGGCTGGAATAAGGTAAAAAAAAAAAAAAAAAAAAAAAAAAACCCCAAACACAGAATGTAACTTTTCCTCTTTTAGTTAGACATTAAAGAAGATGTGATGTGATCCTGGCAAGTGGAGAGTGACACAGAGTCTCTCCTTGACCAAACTCTTAATCAGGCTCTTCTAAGCCAGCTTCTCAATTAGGCCTCAGCCTTGAACTATAAAAACCACAGACACCCAGCATAAACGATTTAGTCTGCTCCCTCCTACTCCCCACGTTAAAAGACCTAAACAAGCACTGACATAATTTCTAACACTTAAAGGCCACATCCGATGTGTGATGACCTTAGCAGTCCTTACAGTGCCTGCCTGAGAAAGCTCAAAGCTGCCAAGAAATTTACTGTTTGTTCCAGCCATCACCAGATACAGGCTCCTGACCACTCTCTCTTAAAACATTTACAAAGAAGGGCTTAAAATTGTGAATCAGTCCTCTGTCCCTTTAAAATATATATGTGTGTCTCCTACAACAGAGTCTTTCTCAAGGATTTGCAAGCCATTCTTTTGAAATGTAATCATCAGGAAGTATAGGGCCCTTCTCCCAGTCTGTGTGGGAAGATGGAATCCTAACTTCTAGTCTAGCCAGCCTGCAAACAAGGCTGCCTAATCACTTTACACTGGCCAAACCTTTGTCGTTTTTCACCTCTTTAACTCTATTGATCTCCTAACTGCCCCCCCCCACACACACTCTCATTCTCCCTTCAAAATGTCCAGTGCCCCTTTGCACAAATCAAAATTGAGTTCAGTTCATGTTGAGCTCTCTTCCCTATTGCAATAATATATTACTGATTAAAATCCACCGTTACCAATTGAACTAGTGTCTGGCTTTGTCTTTCTTTGGCAAGAAAAAGGGAAGAAACTCTTTCAAAAGGATTTTCTTAAACAATAGCTCAGAAGAGAGATGCTTTTGCTTTAACACGGTTTGTGTTTGTGGAGAATTAAGAGAGAGCTGAGACCAGAACTCTCTCATCCTCCCAGCACCAAATTGTCCACTCTATTAGCATCTGCTTTCTTATGCTTTGTCTTCATTTCTGCTATTTTAAGATGAAAAAATCCAAAAAACAAAACACTTCTGTTCCTGAGCATTTCAGGCAAGGGGTACTCAACCTGTGGTTGCATGCTTTTTTACCTAAAGAAAACAGGAAATGACCATTTCCTTATATATGATATGACTTACTTTATGCCTCTAAGCTTCCTATTTTGTCTGAAATGCCTTCCTACATTTCTACCATCATTTTTACTGTGAAAATCCTACCTGCTCCCACTCAAGACTTCTTTGAAGTCTTCCTTGATGCACCCAGGTAGAACTTATATCACATTGGCTTAGTATATAATTACTTCACACCAATATTTGTCAGGCATCAAGCTGGACACTCAGTGCCTTCGTGAAGCTCACAGTCAGATTTGAACTGTGATCACATTCTGCCTTATATTATTAGGGTCCATCTCTCCATTTAAGTTAGAAATTCCTTAGGAACAGGCACAGTGACTTGTTGCTCTTTATATCCACATTACCACTCAATACAATGTCTTACACTTAGTGGTTGCCCAATAACTATTTGTTGGATTGAATATTGTACTTCCTTTTGTCACCATTTGTGTCTGTTTCAATTTATGGTACTGTAAGTATCAGAAAACTCAGTCAACAGTTAGCGATCATTTGCTCATCACCTGCGTGGGTTGAACAGCTCAGTAATATCAGTCTGGCCTTTCTCGTAGGCTTGTAGCCGTATGGTCACAAGATCACTGCTCCATCGCCATGTTCGTGCACAGATTCTGAGCAGAAATGAGGAGGAAGAGCAGGATCAACATTGTCTGTTCCTTTTACCAGGAAACCAGAAGCACTCCGAGAAACATACACCAAGCTTGCACCTACATCTCATTGGCCAGAACTGTGTGTAGCAGCAACGGAGGCTGGAAAAACAAGTGTTTGACTCTTCTAGTCTCAGTGGTGCAAAGCAGCCACACAGAAGGGAAGTGGGAATGGCTTTTGGGTCACCAATCACCAGTATGTCCCCCATTACTAAAATGAAAACTAGCCAGGAGGACACTTTGATGGTTCTTCTTAAGTGAAGATGATACCTGAGACTATCACTTCCTTCTTTACATGTTCTTCAGTAAATAGTTACTGACCGATTATTATATGCCAGGAAATGTTCTACGTGCTGGAGACATAGTCATGAATAAAATAAAGTCCCTGCTCCTATGGAACTTACATTCTGTTGAGAGCAACGGTTTTAAAAATCAAATAATATAAATTCAGGCAAGGATAAGTACCATGAGGAAAAACAGACCACAGTAAGGGATAGAGCATGAAGGAGATCTGAGAAGGCCCCTCTGATGATTGGCATTTGAGCTGACAACTAAATTAATTAAGAGTCTTGAATGTGAAGATCTTGGGAAAAGGTATTCCAGGCAGAAGAAATAGCAAGTGTCATAGCCCTTGCTGCGATGGGCCAGGGAGGGCACTGGGTTTTTTATTATTATTGTTATTAATGTGTGACTGAAGCTACTGGAGGGTTAAGAGCAGGAGAGTAATATGATCTGACTTAATATTAAAATTTGACCACTGTGTAACTAGCCTGAAAGAAGCTCAAAATTCATTTGCACGGCATGAAAAGTTAGATAGGAACAGAGAATCAGCTCTTTCCTGTTTCACTTTTTGCTTAAATAACAAGGGAATTGTATTAGTCTTGGTTCCCCAGAGAAATCACTAGGAAATACACAGACACACACACACACACACACACACACACACACACACACACACACGCCAATGTGAGTCAGAGCCCAAAGGCAGGAGAAAAGTAATGTCCCAGCTCAGAGACAGCCAGAGAGAGAATTCTCTTCCTCCACCTTTTTGTTTTATTCAGGCCTCCAGCAGATTGGATGAGGCCTATGCACATTGGGAGGGCCATCTGCTGTACTCAGTCTATTGATTCAATTGTTAATGTCATTTGGAAACACCTTCACAGGCACACCCAGAAGAACGTATAACTTTATGTCTTAGGACCCCATGGACCAGGCAAATTGACATACAAAATTAATCATCACAGGAATGTTCAGCTGAGGTAGCTTACAATCTAAGGTATAATGTACTTTAGAGCTCATGGATCCAGGAGCTCAACAATTTAATCAGAGACTCAGTTTCCCTCCATCTCTCCATAGGACCCTTTGCCTATTAGCTACATTGAAAATGCTTCCCTTCCTCATAAGGTTGGTGGTGGGTACTCCCTGGTATTAGGCCATCTGTGTACTTTCTCCCTCAGGTTTGGAAACTACATCTAGCCCAGTGTGTTTAGCAAGAATCTAAAGATTCACCTTGACTGGCCCTCTTAGGCCACATGAGTGCCTAGGATCAAAGACCGGCCAGGGAAATGGCATGTTCTCTGGGATTTAGACCAGAGCCGTCTCTCAAACTGGAAGTAGAAGTTAGCTTTCCCCAAAGTACCTGGGTGAAGTAGAGAAGGAGTGGAAAAACAAGTGAAAATATGCATGTAAGTAGGGCCAGGTCATGGGGCAGTAATAAGATGCAAGACAGTTCGGTCATAGTAGACACTACGTGTAACCACTTGCATTTTCTTACTTTGGCAATGTGAGTGTGATCTTCATCTTCTCCCTTTGATAGCCATCTGGGCTCTTGAGTTAATGTAGAGGTAAGTGGAGGAATAAGACCTTACATTTTTTTCCAAGCAATTCTTGTAAACTAGATTTTCAAATGCTTTTTCCCATGCAGTTAATATTGTTTCTGAAATTCTGATTTTTATGTCCCGTTGCAAAAAAGAAGTAGGAACTGCATATGCCCATATTTGCATCAGTTTTCCCTCCTTGGGTTATATACAATTGTCAGAGGGTACCTGTTATCTGTCATCTACATAGTTCATCTTCCTTGCATGGGTAAAGATGAGTGTAATTGCTACAGTCACCCCTCATTTGAGATATTTTCCCTTGTACTTCATAAATCTAGGCATGTTTTTACTAAGCATCAGAGATTAGTATAGATTAGAAGATAAACAGGAAGTTGTAAACAAAACAATAACGTTAAGACACGCATTATATTCTTTAAAATACAGAAACATCAACTTCATAATAAGTAAATTAAAACAAAATAATATGCCATTTTCTGAGGTCAAATGGCAGATACCAGCGCTGTCAGTGGTAGTATCTAGTGATCATGTGAGAAGGTGTTCTTAAACACGATTGAAGAAGTAAAATTTGGTACATTACTCTAGTGTGTTCTGGTAAAGGTTTAGCAGCCAGCATAGTGGGAGAAAACAAGCCGATTTAGAGTGTTTGCCAGTATCTATGTGTAAAAATACTACCTTGGCCAATTTCATGCTCCCAACCAGAAGTCACTGAATGCAGAACTGGGAAGAGATCCACACAAGTCAATTGGCTGTTCTAAGGGCAATTTAAATAGATGGAGGACCCACTAAATTGATGTCTAAACATTTATTCCTAAGGAAATATTCAGCTACATGAACATTTATGTCCAGGAATATTCATTACAGTTCTGTTTGTAGTTGGTGAAAAACTAAAAATAATCTAATGTCTAAGAGAGCAATGATTAAGTAAATTGTTGATTATTCAATAGAATAGTATGTGGCCATTTAAAATCTTATTTCTATTAATAATTACCTTGGGAAATGACTGCAACATATTTATGAAAAATTAAGAAATAATTTATTTCATGTCATCTCAGTGTATTTTAGTGTACTAAAAAATACAGCAAGCGTTCATAGCAGTTATCTCTGGATGAAGAGATAAGAATGATTTTTGTTTTCTTCTTTATATTTTCTGAAGAATACAAGCAGTGCTCTCTTATCTTCAGTTTCACCTTCTGCAGTTTTAGTTACCTGAAGTCAACTGCCAGCCAAAAATATTAAATGGAAAATTCCAGAAATAAACAATTCATGAGTTTTAAATTTCAGGCTGTTCTGAGTAGTGTGATGAAATCACATGGCGTCTCTCACCTTCTGGCTCAATCATCCATTCGTCCAGCATCTCCACGCTGTAGAGGCCATTGCCTTAGTCACTTAGCAGCTGGCTTGGTTGTCAGGACAAAAAAGCATGCTATATATAGGATTTAGTACTATCTGAGGTTTCAGGCATCCACTGGGGGGTCTTGGAATGTATCCCCTGCAGATAAGAGGGGACTACTGTATACAGTCAGCCCTCAGTCTCCGTGGAGGATTGGTTCCAAGACCTCCCCACAATGCCAAACCCTCAGATGCCCAAGTCCCTCACAGTGGGCCCTCTGCATCTGCATCTGCATCCATGGATTCAACCAATAGTGTTACAGAGGGTGGACTGTATTACTTTAGTAATTGGAAAGCAAACAGTATTTATTACTCAGTTTTCTTATGCAGAAACAGGTACAGCATTTCGGGGACGTACATCCTAATAGATCCTCTTTTTGCATTTTTCTCTGGTCAGTTTCTGGACTAGGAAAACACTGAATGTGTGATTCATTAAATCTTCTACTTCTCTTCAAGACGTCCAGGAGCCACTGTCAAAGAGCTACCCTTGGCAAGGATCATTTCCCCAGCCCACGCCTGCCGCCCAGCTCTCCAACTGATTTGGCTACGGTCTTGAGAATTCGGCTTTGTTTCCTTTCTTTCCTCACTCCCAGCACACAGGCTATCTATCCCTTAGGGTTTCTTTGTCCTTAAGGTGGTCCACACCAGAAAACAAATTTGTATTCATTTTTCTCCTTTGATCCTATCTAGAGAAAATTTTTTCATGAATCTCTCACATTTTTCCATGTCTAGGTGTCAACAGTCAATTTGTTAACTGTTTCTTTTCATTCCAGGATTGTAAAGATAAAAGTCTGTCTGTCTGTCTCTTTTATCTCTTGACATTCCAGGGTCAAAGACCTCGCCCTCGCCTCCCAGGGAAGATTTGCTAACATCCCAGGACAACAAATATAATATCTCTCTCTGAAGGACAGGGTGAGCAGGTCTGCCAGCCCCTGTATCAGTTCTGGGGCTTCCAAAGCTTGGTATTCCTCAGGTGTGACACAAAATCACTGCTCAAACAACAGCCACCTGGGCCCATGCATCCCCCTGGGGGTACTTGAGGGACAAGGGAAACTGATGCAGACAGGAAGCTCTTGATGGCTGCTCTGATCAGCTGTCTAAATCCATTTGGGCTCACTGTGTCCTCTCCAACCAAATCTAGGGATTCTGGCAAGGCAGCCTAACAGCTGTCACCTGCTGCTCCTTAGGAACTGCTTGACTTCTTGGCAGATCTTTTAAGATCACTTTGTGAGATTGTTCTATTATTTCGAATTTTCAGAAGAGGACAAATCAGACTTTGTGCAGTTTAATCACGTGAGCAATAGCACTCACTTAGTAAGTAAAAGTGACATGATTTGATCCAAGGGCTGCCTGACTCAGAGTCTACTTTCTTTGCAATTATATGTTTCCAGTGACAATTCTGAGGCTTTTAAAAGAAACTTAGAATCAGAAATGCTCATTACTTGAAGTAAGCCGGAAGGGACCTCATGGGAAGAAAACAAATTGTTACACTCCTGTCGCTCCCCACAAGGGGAAGAGTTGCTTCAGAACAATCTCATCTCAGAAGTCCTCCTGGAAAACAGCGGCCTCCAAAGGAAGAGGGAGGGAGAGGGAAGGGCAAGCTTGATATTTCTGACATCAATCTTAAAGTTTGTTTTTCCATAGTTTCTTTTAGTAGCTATTCATGATATTATTACATTTGTAAATCCATTTTCAATTGGGTTTATTGAGGCATAATTTATATACAATAAAATTTATCAATTCAAAGTGTGCAATTGGGTGAGTTTTGACAAATGTGTGCAGTTATGTGACCAGCACCAGGATTATGATACAGAATATTTCATGACACTAAAATGTTTCATTGTGTAACAGCGGAAAGGAGGCTTAGCATGACTAGCTCCATTTTGCCTCTGACCACCTGCAGTAATATCCTACAGATTAAAAGCTTCTGCTTAGCTCTGCAAATAAGCCAGCTAATGATAGAAAGAATTTAGTTTGTAGTTGAACTCGAGAATAAAGATAATAATCGTCCCTTTCCCAAAGCGAACTCCCAGGAAAATAAGGGAATTGGGCACACAGATAACAATGCTATGGGAACACTGTGACCTGACCAATGTCCTCCAGAGTTAATTGACCAAAAAAAAAAAAAAAAAAAAGAAGTTTTACAACCTACTGAGATCCTTGCTGATGTCCAGATGTCTGTGGTCCTTGGTTACCTCTTGTGACCCTCCTCTTCTTGCCTCTTCCCTTGACCTAAAAAGGAGCCTAAAGTTCATACTAGCTTAAGATAGTTCCTTAGAACATTAGTCCACCATCTTCTCAGTTTGCTGGCTTCTGGAATAAATGTCCCTGTCCTTGCCCTGATACCTTATACCTTACTAGCTGTCCTGTGGTGAGTAGCACAAGCATGGACTCAGTTACAATTGCGCCCCATTGTATGGAAAGCCTGCCTCCAACTGATGATCTGCTTTCTGTCACTATAGGCACACATTTTCTAGAATTTCATACAAATGGAATTATACACATGGAGTAATTTATGTCTGACTTCCTTCACTTAGCACAGTGTGTTTGAAATTCATCAACATTGCTATGCGGAACACTAATTCATTCATTTTTATTGCTGAGCAGTAATTCATATTATTGATATGCCACAATTTATCTCCTCAATGGTTGATGAATGTTGAAGTAGTGTTCAGTGTTTTTAGTTATTATGAATAAAGCTGATATTAACATGTGAATACAAGTCTTTGTCAGAAGGTATGTTTTCTCCCCTCTCCTGGGAGTCATCTCCTAGAGGCTCCTGTATGTCCCCAGGAAAAATTCCAGCTCCATAATGGTACATGATGTCTTTTAGGAGCCCCCCTCTGCTTACCTTTTATACTTTATCTCTATATATTTTCCCACACAGTTTATAGTCCATTTATTCATTATTTTAATATCTGTGCACCTGAACAATACTAAAGGCTAGGGCTAAGCATGAATAAAGCAGAGATGGTCCCATTTCTTACAGAGAGCTTCTAATGGGTAAACTGGCTATAAACAAACAAAAATATAAAATGATTGCAGATTATAAGGGCTACAAAGAAAATAAATAGCCAAGATGGCACCATAGGGTAGAGAAAAACATGGTGCTATGGACTGAATTCTATCCCCTGCCCCTCCCCACCAAATTCAGACATAAAGCGCTAACCCCCAATGTAACTATATCTGCAGTTAGGGTTTTTAGAAGGTAATTAAGACTAAATTAGGTCATAAGGGTCGGGCCCTAATCTGATAGGACCATGGCCTTATAAGAAGAGGAAGAGACAGATCTTTCTCTCTGCCATGTGAAGACACAGTGAGAAGACAGTGTCTGCAAGCAAGGAAGAGAGCCCTTGCCATAAATGGAATCAACTGGCATCTTGATCTTGGACTTCCCATACTCCAGAACTGTGAGAAAATAAATTTCTGTTGTTTAAGTCACCTGGCCTATAGTATTTGGTTATGGCAGTCCAAGCAGAAGAGGACACATGGTTGGAGGTAAGAAGATCAAAGAGCTAAGCTGTTCAGAGTGTTGGATGGGTCAGCATTGGGGTATAGATGTCATTAGGAATGATGATGGAATGAGGAGAGGACCTCAGCGAGCCCAGAGATAAGACCTTTCACGAATCAGGTAGATTTCCCAAGATGTCAGTAGATGGCAACAACTAACTTGGATATTATATGGTATAGCCTGGTGTCATTATCCTCTAAAGAATTCTGAGGTTTGGAGGAGGAAGGAAAAGAAATAGTTTGGAGGCAGCAAAGTGAAGCAAAGAAACCACTTATCTCTTGGTCCTAAGCAAACTGGAATGTGAGAGTTCAGGATTACATAGGACATGGCGCTAAAACTTTGAGCCAGAAGGGGAGTATGAGGGATGGGTTCAGATGGTGAGTGAGTGTCCTGTGTCTGTCTACAGCCTGAGAAGCCTGGAAATCTAGTGTTGGCAGAGGTAAATAGAGGGGGCATGGGGAGATGAGTGGCAGAAAAGCATAGTCTTTGGTCCTGAATATATGTGGTTTGGTAGCTTCTGGCTACTGCTCACTTTTGCATCTCTCCAAGATTCAGAAAGCTGACAGAGATGCCTGCTGTAGGAGCATGAGATGCACTGAATCCTCCATGCTCATTCACACACCCAGGACTTTGCAAAGCTGTGTTGATTTTGGTAATTCCCCTTCCACCAACTTATCATTCATGACTCAAGTCAAAATTCACCTTCTCTTTGAGCCATTTCCAATTACCATTTTTACCTACCCACATCTTAAATAGAACAGAGTAGGTACTGAATCTCCAGCATTCTCATAGTTTCCTATTCATAATCTAATTTTAGATCATACTATTAATATAATGTAATTATTTGCTTATATGCAAATAATAATTCCTTTACTATTATTATAGGATACTATAGCATAGTATCCTATAATAAGTATATAGGTACAGTATACTATAATAATAGTAAGGGAATTACCTTACTCTGATAAGGTCTACTTAAGGACAGAGACTATCTTACTCATTTTGATTCCTAGCAACTAGGAATCAAAGATACATGTTTGTCCCGTGTGTATTTCATCAGTAAATGTTGGTGGAAAGAATGAAAGATCCAACTCCATTAGTCTATTACCTGCTTTATAAGGTGGGAATTCCTCTATGGATTGTACCTACCTTGTTCAACTTTTAGAGAATTCTCCTTAAATTAGTACTTCGAGATTGGCCAACAAATCCATTTTATCCTTTTCAAATGGTTTAGAACTGTGTGTACTGTGTTTGTACATGACTTTCCAGTACGCACCCTGACAAACTGAAGAGTCCACACTTTGTGGTTTGTTCTCTCAATACAATTTTCCTCTCCCAGTGTTTCAGTCACCTCAGTTGCCTTTCTGCAGACATTATAGACTTTCTTTGTTTCATTGCTTAAAAGATGATGCTTGTCTAACAATTAACATTCAGGAGAAGAAATTCAGAAAACAATTCCATTTATGTCAACATCACAAAGAATTAGATACTTAAGAATTAACTTAACCAAGGAGATGAAAGGCTTGTACAATGAAAACTTGAAAACATTGCTGAAAAAAATTAAAGAAGACATAGTGTAAAGATGTCTCATTTTCATGGATTTGAAGACATAATATTAAAATGTCAATACTACCCAAAGTGGTCTACAGATTTAATGCAAAATCCTGTCAAAATCCCAATTATTTTGCAGAAATAGAAAAACCCATCCTAAAATTCATGTAAAAATATCAAGAGACATCAAATAGCCAAAGCAATCTTGAGAACGAACAAAGCTGAAAGACTCACACTTCCTAATTTCAAAAACTTGCTACAAATCTATAGTAATTAAAACAATGTGGTACTGCCATAAAGGCAGACATGGAGACCAATGGAATAATAAAACAGAGAGTCCAGAAATAATCTCTTATGTATATGGTCAAATGATTTTTGACAAGGGTGTGAAGGCCATTTAATAGGGGAAAAGATAGTCTTTTCAACAAATAGTGCTAAAAAAATTAGATATCCACATGCAAAGGAATAAAGCTGGACCCTTACCTAACACCATGTACAAAAATAACTTACATGGATTAAAGACCTCAATGCAAGTCCTAACATTAAAAATCTCTTAGAACAAAACATAGGACAAAAACTTATGACATTGGACTTGGCAGTGATTTCTTGCAAATGACAAGAAAGGCATAGGCAACAAAAGAAAAAATAGACAAATTGGACTCCATAAAATTTTTAAATTTTATGTATCAAATACACTATCAACAGAGTAAAAAGATAAGCCACAGATTTGAAGAAAATGTTTGCAATCATACATCTAATAAAAGATTAGTATCTAGAACATATAGAGAACTCCTAAAAGTCAACAACAAAAAAACCCAAACAACCTCATTTAAAAATATGTAAATAATTGGAATAGATATTTCTCCATAGAAGATATACAAATGGCCAATAAGCACATGAAAAGATGCTCAACATCACTAATCATTAGGAAAATGCAAATTAAAACTACAATGAAATACCACCTCACAGCTATTAGGATGGGTATTATTAAATTGAAAAAAAACCAAAATAAATTCTGGCAAGGAGTCAGGGAACTTGGAACACTTGTGCACTGTTGGTGGAAATGTAAAATGGTATAGCTACAGTGGAAAACAGTATGACAGTGCCTCAAAAAAATAAAAATGGAATTACCATATGATTCAGCCATTCCACTTCTGGATATATACCCAAAAAATTGAAAGCAGAGTCTTGAAGAAATATTTGTACACCCATGTTTACAGTAGCATTATTCACTATATCTAAAACATGGAAGCAATCTAAGTATCCATTGAGGAATAAATGGATAAGAAAAATGTAGTATGGTATATACATACAGTGATATATTAAGGAAATTCTGACATATACTATAAGATGGGTGAAACTTGAGGACATTATGCTAAATGAAATAACCTTGTCACAAAAAGACAAATACCGTATAATTCTACTTGTATAAGATACTTAGGATAATCAAAATCATAGAGACAGAAAGTAGAATGGTGGTTGCTAGGGGCTGAGGGGAGGAGTAATGAGGAGTTATCGTTTAATGGATATAGAGTTTTAATTTCACCAAATGAAAAGTGTTCTGGAGATAGATGTTGGTGATGATTCCACGACAATGTGAATGTATTTAACACTACTGAACTGTGCGCTTAAAAAAGGTTAAGATTGCCAAACACAGTGGCACATGCCTGTAGTCCCAGCTACTTGGGAGGCTAAGGCAGAAGGATTGCTTGGGCCAAGGAGTTGAGGCTGCAGTGAGCTATGAACTCTAATTGCACCTGTGAACAGCCACTGCACATGGCAAGACCCATCTCTTAAAAAAGTAGTTAAGATGGTAAATTTTATGTCATGTATATTTTATCATAATTTAATAACCTGGGGAAAAAAGTGGTGCTTATATCACCCTATCCTTATTTCTTGATCTCTTCACTAGGGCTTAAGATCGACTAGGAAAGCTGACTGCAAACAGGCGCAGTTGTCACTGTGTGAATGAGATGGAAAATACTCCACACATGGCCCCAATGTGCAAGAGATTTTAGTTGCAAAATAAACTAGAATGTTTTTTTCTTTTTTGATCCCTGAAGATTGTCACATTTAATGTATTCATTTATTTGAAGGGTATTGGCAAATAACAGGTGCAAGAGGAAGACAAAGGATGTATCACCTGTCTTTAGATACAGAAAGAGCGTGGAAATTAGAATACAAGCCTTAAAATAATCATGTTTAAGACAAAACAAGACATACAAATCTATTATAGCACTGATTCATGAATCGGATATACCGAAGCCTATGCAGATATTACATTTTACTCATTCAATCATATAAATTGCTTTTGAAGACAACAAAAGTGTCCCCAGAATGTTGCCAGTAATAGCAGAAGGCAGAATAGTAGCTCCCCAAAGATGCCCACACCTGAATTCTCAAAACTTCTGAAGATTTACCTTGCCGTACCTTCCCTTTGAGGTGTGAGCCCTCAAAGAGCCAATCCCTCAGGATGAATCCTGAGTGGCTAATTGGGCCTAAATTCAAATTAGAGCCAAGCAATCATTTGCTGACTAGAGATCACACACTTACTTTGAATTTCCAGAAAACTCACACATCTGCTTAAGTTTGGGACTTTCATAGCAGCCTCTTCCTGCTTACGCTGCCTGAACCAACCAATAGACTGTGACCTGCATTGACCAATCAGAACTCCGCAAGTGTCTATTAATCAGAACTAAACCATTTTGAATTCTTCATTAGCACGAGCACACCTGAGTAGGAACCTGGGCAGGAACTTTCTCTATAAAAGGTTGAACCCTCTTTTGAAACACACCTTCATTTTATACTGAAGGCTATGTCTCCTTGGTCTGTAAACTGTTCACTGAAATAAAGTCTCTTTCTTCTAAATTCCTTTTTCAGAGAACTTCTGTTCACAATGGAAAAAGAGACTTTGGTGACTCACACCTGTAATCCTAGCACTCTGGGTGGCCAAGACAGGAGGATTGCTTGAGGTCAGGAGTTCGAGATCAACCTGAACAAGAGCGAGACTCCGTGTCTAAAAAAAAAAAAAAAAAAGAATTTATAAGAATAAGGAAAAAGAGACTTTGAAAATGTGAAAATTAAGGAATTTGAGATGGAGAGATTATTCTAAAACATCTGGGTGTTCTTCTCAACAGAAATCACACAAATCCTTTCCTGGCTGTGGTTAGCAGGAGACTTGACCACAGAGAGAGGAGCAGAGCGGTGGCTCTGTGGGAGAACTTCACACACCCTTGCTGGCTTTGAAGACAGAGGGAAGAGGCTGTGAGCCAAGGGACAATGGCAGCCTTTACTTGGAACAGGCAGAAAAATAGATTCTCTCCTAGAACGTCTAGAAAAGAGCACAGCCCTACCAACACCTTGTGTTTAGCTCATTAAGACTCTACATAATGGTAAAATAATAAATTTTATTGGGGTAAGTCACTAAATTTATGGTAATTTGATACAACAAGCATAGGGAAACTACTACAGGATAGTACAGAAGAGGTAATGGAATTGTTTTCCAGAAAGAAAAAATGAAAACCTGGCTAAGAGTTGTAATTGAGGTGGGAAATGTGAAAATGACTTTAGGGGATGCATTATCTTTGATTATTCTCTTCCCAGATAAGTCTAATGACTACTTAATACAAAATAGAGAAAAAGACCACTGTATACCCCAAAATGTTAACAATATTACCTTTGTTAGTAGGATTATGATTTATTTATTTTTATTTTTATGATTTTTCTACAGTGAACATAGAACATTTTCATAATAACAAAATGAAAGGGGAATGAGCAAAAGGAGAAATGATTTGCCTATAGACAGATCTGGTTCAAAGGTCATTTATACCAGGAATCACGACTTATGATTGTGTTTTCCAATTAGTAAGAAATTCTCTTTCTAAACACTCTGAGGCAGCAACCTCTGAAGACACACACCCACACACAGACACACACATGCAGCTTTTAGCAAACATTAGAATTTTCAAAAATCTGTATTTATCACCATGAGCTTGACAGTTTCCCAATACTTAAAAAGAATGTTGTTGATGAGATCAATGGGGATATTAATCAGTGAGATTTTTTGGCATTGATATAATGAAATTTGTCAACATTTGGAAATTACAAATCACACATGAGTAAAAGATCAAATTAAATGGGAGGTGGATTGATGGGCTTTAATGTAATAGAGGAAGGAAAATTCATTGACACAGAATAAGTTTTCCCACTGCGGCCATCCTTTAAGAAGTGGGCGCTAGTTGAATTCCACTGTCATGCTAAAGAAGAATATGCAATTATCTGAGAAGGCTACTCCATACTCCTTCCTTTTCTAACTACATATCCATGTCAGGCTGGATTTTCTTCATATACTTCAACCAAAATGACGTATATCAGAAACAGATTATGAGAATTCAATTTTCTTCTGTTAAACCAGACACTAAAAAAAGTAACCAAAATATACAACAATGCAATCCACTCTCCTAATTCATTTCATTTTAGAAATATGTTTTTTAATGTGACTATATTATTTATTTTAAAAGGTAATTAATTCATTATTGTCAGTTTAAAAAGACTTTAGGCTGGGTGTGGTGGCTCATGCCTGCAATCCCAGCACTTTGAGGGGCTGAGGTGGGAGAATCACTTGAGACCAGGAGTTCGAGACCAGCCTCAGCAACACAGCGAGACCTTGCCTCTATGAAAAATAATTTTAAAAAACGAGCCATGCATGGTGGTGCAGGCCTGTAGTCCTAGTTACTCAGGAGGCTAAGGTGGGAGGATGGCTTGAGCCCAGGAGTTTGAGGTTACAGTGAGCTATGATGCCACCACTACACTTCAGCCTGACAGAGTGAGACCCTTTCTTTAAAAAAATAAAATAAAAGGAGGCAACTTTAAATATTTTGAAAACTTCTCACTATTTCTAATATGATAAATGTCAATAGATGTAACGTACCTAAAAAAAAGTTCTCAATAAGCTTTAATAGGATAGGTTTGAGAGAGCAAAGCATTTGAGAATAGCTAAATAAACAAAAGCATGAAGAAGTTCTAGAATTCAGAAGCTTATCACAAAGGGATTTCAAAAATATTAGTCTCTGTGTCTTGTTTGATACACTTGTCATTTTAGGAAGGGTTAAAAATATCACAATCCTAAAAACAATTCCTGTTACCCCATTATTGGGCAGATTTCTTACTGTTATGAGAACCTGAATTGTAAATGTATTGTTTTAATATAAAAGAGATTTTGTTTATTGTAACTAATAAACAATGCAAAATTAAGAAACATTTTGACTCTTTGCTACAAGAGAAAATGATAACTTATTAAAAGAAGAGAAAAGAAAAATGACTGGAGATTGATATGAGAAGAGTTTTGGGGCCATTTTATAGAAAATAGCCACTAAGAAACTTAATGATGAACAAGATTATAGACCACAAAAAGACTGACATTTCTAATTTGGCTGAAGGGATAGGATATTTGAAACAAGAAAAGTAATATTCTGGCTAAAACTGAGCATTAAGTTTAAGAAACATTATTCGTACAATTTTTATAAAGTATACAATGTAAATAAGCAGAGAGACATATTTTTCATCCATATAAATTTTCTCCTGCCGTGTCCAGACCAGCTGGGTCATGGTCACGGCCGTGGTGACAAATAGCCACTCTTGAATTGATAATCTGTAATGTAGATAGTTCACATATGGAGAGCTGAGAATTTATTTTATATAATTTAATTTTGCCTCTCTAGCCAGCAGAGAAAATGTTTCAGATATTCTCCCACGTACCCGGTCTTGTTCCCCGGCTGTGATTGCAGAGGTACAGTATTTTAATGCTAGTTAATTGAACCCATGACTCTCTCAACACTCAGGCTACATGCAGGAGCCAGTGGGCTGTAGCGCAGCGCTGGCCCTCGAGGGCTGTGCCATCCGCTGCTGCACCGCAACCATGTGACCGCCACCCAGATGGATGATGATGGCTGGAGCTTCCCGACGCCGCTGTACTGCTGGCCATTTGTTTCACTGCTCGTTCCCTAGGTCCTGTCATGCTACATCTAGTGTCTCATAAATTAGCAGTTTAGAAAAACAAAAAAAGCTCTTTTATTGGATTAAGAGTCTATTCTCTCCAAGTGAGAGGCTATAGATTATAAATAATATGACTTCATCATGATTGAATTGTAACAATTGTTATAGTGTCGAGTTCAAGTTGATTTTAAGACACAGGTGGAGAAGACACTTGTGGCTTTTGGAAGCCAGCATCCAGTGCCCCTTTCTCATAGAACACTAATTTCCTTTTGAGGACTATCTTATTTCTCATTGGATTTAGTCTGGTGGAACTGTTTGTTAGTCAAACGTCATTGTTTCAGCAAGCTGATGGCTGGGCACATAACCCAAACTAGGCCAAGTGATGTATCTCCCATGAAATTTAAATCTGGAGTGGAATGACAGACACTGAAAATGGCTGAGTTGATTTATTCTGGTGGCACTGCCCAGGAAAAATTGTTCTTGCTACCATGCCATTCCCACTGTCTTGTTCACGAGTCGCTGGGGCTACCTGGCTTCTTGCCCATTTAAACCCCACTTCTCCAGCCTGCTCAGTGAGTGATTCTGTGTACTTCTGATATCTTTCCAGGTAACTTCCTTTTTGCTTAAATTAGCCAGAGCCCACGTATCCAGTTTGGGGATTGCAACCAAAGAACCCCAATGTAAATAAGTATCTACATATGTGTTATTACATTTAAATGTCCTAAAATATTTTATAATTGCATGCTATGTCAAGAGCCTTAGCCTTAGCTGTGTGCAAGAGAGTGCTTGCATAAATACCCCAAAGCTCCTTCAATTCAACACCTCAAATATACAGTGGAACAAAAGATTTAATTCTAGAATCATAGGAAGAATACTCACTCAGTACCCTACATTGTGCTAAGATTTATATCAGACATCGGAAATATGGAGATAAGAGTAAAATAGTTGCTTGTCTTCAAAGAATTTATAATCTAGCAGAGCAAATAGACATGGCATGTATGCAATTAAATGTAACCACTGTAGTAAGTACTATAATAGAAGTATGAGCAAGGCCGGGCGCGGTGGCTCACGCCTGTAATCCTAGCTCTCTGGGAGGCCGAGACAGGCGGATTGCTCAAGGTCAGGAGTTCGAAATATGAGCAAAGGACCATGGAAGCCCAGAAGCAGCAGCTTCCTTCTGCCAAATTTAAGGAGTTAGGCCTTAAAATGAGTTGGATTTCAGCTAGAGAGGCAGAAGAAGTTATCTCTGGTAGAGTAAATACAGGGAATCAAAAGAGTTCTGTGACAGATGGTGGCCTATTTGGGGAAGAGCAGGAAGTTCACAGTGGTTTAATACAGAATACATGAGGTGGCAGAGTGACGGGGGCATTCGTGGGTGTTGATGCAGGAGTGATCATGGGGTTAGAGTCTGTGCAGTTGGCCAAGAGTCTTTGCAGTTGGCCATTGTATTAATTATAATTTAAAAATTTTCTGTATCTCATGATGTGTTGACCTTTCTCAGGGGCCCTACTGATCTGGGCAGAGGTGGCCGCTCCCAGGGTTGGCTGATTCCTGGGGGTAGTGTGCAGCGTTCCTGGAGCTCGCCTATCATGGGCAGAGTGGCCGATCCAAGGCCATGCGCCTCCTTATCTAACTCACACACCAAGCCGGTATTATCCCTGCCCTAAACAAACCCAGCCAGGTACCAGACATAGTGCCCCACTGTGCCCCACAGCTCGCCAGAATTATTCAAACTGGCCAGTTCTAAACTATCCACTCGGCCTTGCCTTGCCTTGCCTGCAGGAGCCCCAACAAGGGCTCAACTTTCCCCTCACCCCTGCTTTAGCCTCAGGACCCAAACTGGGGCTTCCCCTGTGGCCCTGCGTGTTGTGGTGTGTCCCCTTCTCTTGGGAAATGTTCAACAGTAAATTCTTCTTTCAATAGCATTGACTCCTATGTGTCAGCACTCAGTCACTTTTATAAATTAAATCCTGCAGGAATAATTTAAATGCAAGCTTGAATACAGTTTTGGATTGAAAAAGAGAGTCACATGTATGACCAATCCTATATTTTAGAAACGAAGGCTAGAAAGAAAGGAAACAAAACCAGCAGTGCATGTCTAGCTTGGGATACTCAAGTGGACACTTGCTTGATGATGCCACTAAACAAGGAAAGGGACATGGGATAATGCACATGATTCTGTTTAGCACAGGAAAACACTACTAGCCACAGGAGGCTTCTGAGCTGCCTGGAATGCAAGCAGAGAAGAGCAAGTCAGCCTGCCCCAGTTGTTCTGGGGGCAGCTAGGAGACAGAGGGCCCTGAGACTGCTCTGGGATCACACCTGCCCATCTCCCAAGTGGTGTGTGGCCTGCAGCAGTAGGGCCATATTTTCACTGCCACCTCAGTGTGTAATAGGCACTGAGCAGACATTTGCTGAATGAAAGAATTGCCCAGGTCTTGAATTTTTCCCTCTTTCCTTAGGCTAGCTGCAGATAATTCTAATTTGTATGGGCCTCAGGAGGAAGAGTGTCTATTTTTCTTATGTTGGTTATGTACCAGGTTCTTTATTTTTAAATTTTAGTAGAGTTAAACTCGAGCCATTGAGAATTATGTGATGGACTTCATTTTGCTTCCATTATGATGTTTAATTGGTACTTGTAAGCACAACTACTGATGCAGAATAAAGTGAGCAGTTAGTTGGGCTCTCAGTTCATCCGGGTGAGCTATCTGGCTTAAAAAAGTAATAATAATGTGGAGAATACATTCTGTCCACAGATTGCACGGCAAGTGCCAGAAGCCAGAATAAAAAGCTGTTTGGGGGCAATAGTGTCCCCAGCAGCTTGGTCTCTGTTTATCTATTCATAGATAGATTTTTCATGAAAAATGGACAATAAGATATGCATTTCTGTCGTTCCAACTTGCCACTGTAAAAATTAAACCATCAAAGGGGTACAGTATCAGGAAAATGTTCTCTTGTTTGCAAATCATCCAACAGATGCTGGAAGATGACCTTGTCTAAATAGTATAATTTCCAGAAGGTTTTATTATTAGTGACTAAAAAGTCACACCATCTGTATGGGTGGTGATATTTTATCTCTCTGCGATTGAGGTTGTACATACAGTCATGGCATATGTGAATGTTTGACGGATTAATTTATTAAATAGATATCTTAAAACATACAATAGCTTTTGATTCCTTGTTTAGCATGCTTTTCTTTTTTTCTGTCAGAGGCAACAGAAATTCTATGTGGCTCAGGCCCCTCTCCCCTCAGAAGGGCTGTGCTGGTGAAAGGTGGAGGTCAGGTCACACAGGGTCCTGCCGGCTGCGTGTGGGTGTGGGTTCTTCTCCGCAGGGCGGCAGGAGCCTTGGAGGGGCTTCCGTCTGTAACTGGGAAACACTGTGCGTGTCTGTCCCCATTAATCACCTCCTTTGACTCCCACCACTCCCTGGTGAGGAAAATTTTTTATAGCTTCATTTTACAAATGGGGAAACCGAGGCTAAGAGGCTACTAATTTCCCCAGGTCACACTGGCAGGAAACGGCTGAAATCCTCAGGCCCTCTCCATGGTGTCACAGCCACCTAACTGCCCTGCGGACGTCTGAGCCACTCTGGGAAGGAGGGGAGTGTATGGGAGTGTATGAATTTTTCCCCTCAAATTCATATGTTGAAGCCGTAACCCCCAGTACCTCAGAATGTGACTGTATTTGGAAACAGGACCTTTACAGAGGCGATGAAGGCAACATTAGGTTGTTAGGGGGGACCCTAATCCAACACGACTGGCATCCTTGCAAGAAGAGGAAACTGAGACACAGATGCACGCACAGAGGGAAGACACGAGAGGACACAGGGAGAGGACCGCTGTCTGCGGGCGGAGGAAAGAGGCTGCAACCCTGCCAATACCTTGGTTTTGGACTTCAAGCCTCCAGAGCTGTGAGAAAATAAATTTCTGTTGTTGAAGCGCCCCAGTGTGTGGTACTTTGCAATGGCAGCCGGAGCAGGCCAAGAGGAGAGGCAGTTTTATTTTTTTGTGCTTCTTCGTTGTCACTCTGTGGTTGATATTGTTCTACTTCCACATATGCACGTGGCCCTGGCAGGTTCCTTGATACAGTATTTCCCCGGCTATGGACCTGGCCTCCTCCCCATAATTAAAAGTTATAATTTTAATCCTCGGAGCCTTGCCTTCCTAGCATGTGGTGATGTATAGTAAAAGATTAAGCCATTTAAACCAAATCCTGCTAATAATCAATGTTATTAAACCAAGTTAAGGTAAAGCCTTCACTCATTTACAGACATCAGGAGTGTTAAGACGTAATTAATGTGCTTAAGGTAAAGCAAGTCTTAAGAATTTCAGATTTCAGAGGGTAATCAGAAGAAAGATTTATGACTAAGGGAAACTTTTGTCGTCTTTCGAATCATCCTCCAATGCTCATGCATGAGGCTGACTACACTGAGAGGAATATTTTGGCAGATGAAGGGGTTGAGAAGCTCTGTGTAAATTCATTCTCATTTACAATCTCATGCCTTGTTCGGTTTCGCTAATTGAATCAATATTTCTTGTGTATTTTTTCCCCTTAAAAAAGCCCCCAAACACAGTACTAACATAATGCCTTTAGGCACTTGTATTTTGTCTTCTGTAGACTTTTTAGTGTTATTACTCCCTCAGCCACTCTGTAATTCTTTATTAAGTTTTAATGTGGTTTAAACTCTCCATCTGTAGGCAATATATTATTTTTCCCTCTTTGCCAGCAGGTCCAATATTTCCCTGTAGTCTGCTTTAGCGCTCCTTCTGGTGGTTTAAAGCTGTTATGACACATTCATCTGTAGCATCTGCATCCATTCAGTCTCACAGTAATTGCTAAGACCTGTTCATCAAAACAAAATAAGAGAAGTTATGTTTTCAATACAATGCAACAGAATGATGTTCAGCTTTACAAATTTAGAATGATTGTCCAACTTGTGACTCTCAGAAAAAGGACAGTAGAGGTTTTGGGAGGCATGGCCCCTGCACAAGGATGGCATGCAAATTTATGAAGCACTCCCTATATTTCATATGTGTGCACAAAGGGCAGTAAAACTCAGTGGAAATCGGGGGGGGGGTGTGAAGGAGGAAGAGAGAGTGGGCAAAATCCTACCTAAGGGGTACAATGAACACTATCTGGGTGATGGGCACATTTATAACCTGACTCAAGCATAACACAATAGATACAGGTAATCAAAACATTTATAGCCAAATAATATTTTGGAAAAAAAATCCTTTCAATTAAAAAAAAAACAGACATGCATAAAAAACCAGTTATAATCCTTCAATACAAGGATTGTAAATCCTTCAATTTACTGTAGTAAATGGCCATTCTTCTGCTTGTAACATTTTGTAAAGGATGCCTTTTAATACTCCTATTGTTGGCTGAATTTAGCTAAGTTTGGTATGGGGTGAAGGTGGAGAAAGGGCTTTGGTTTTGTGTTATATTTTTGCTGATATTAATATAATATTTGAGAACAAGAATATTAAAGTGGGGGCAATATGACTAATGATTAGCTCCTTTCAGGACTTTTTATTGGTTGATGATGAAATATTAGTAGAAAGAGCTTAGATCTTGAGTTCACAATCACCATTCATCTTATGATCTAGTTCTCTGAGTGCCTTCCTATTGATAAATACAGTGGTAAAAAGCACATAACATAAAGTTTACCATCTTGACCATTCTGAGTGTACAGTTCAGTATATATGCCTTTCTGGCCTTGTATATTTTTATATCTGTCCTATTATGCCCTTCTCTTTGGACTTCATATGTACTATAAAGTACAGTGCAAATCACTTACATATTTGCTATGGTCTAAATATTTGTGTCCTTCCAAAATTCATATGTTGAAATCCTAACCCCAAAGGTGATGGTAGTAGGATGTTGAGCTTTTGGGAGGTGATTATATCATGAGCCCTCATGAATGGGATCTATGCACTTGTAAGAAAAACCCCAGAGTGCTGCCTTGCTCCTTCCACCACGAGAGGGCAGAGAAGGCACCATCTATGAACTAGGAAGCAGCCCTCACCAGACACTGAATCCCCCGACACCTTGATCTTGGACTTTGCAGTCCCCAGAACTATGAGGAATAAATGTCTGTTGTTTATTTTATTTTATTTTATTTTATTTTATTTTATTTTATTTTATTTTATTTTATTTTATTTTATTTTTTTGAGACACAGTCTCACTTTGTTGCCCTGGCTAGAGTGCCGTGGTGTCAGCCTAGCTCACAGCAACCTCCAACTCCTGGGTTCAAGCAATCCTTCTGCCTCAGCCTCCCGAGTAGCTGGGACTACAAGCATGGACCACTATGCCCGGCTAATTTTTTCTATATATTTTTAGTTGGCCAATTAATTTCTTTCTATTTTTAGTAGAGATGGGGTCTCCTCTTGCTCAGGCTGGTTTTGAACTCCTGACCTTGAGCGATCCACCCGCCTCGGCCTCCCAGAGTGCTAGGATTACAGTGTCGGTTGTTTATAAGCCACCCAGTCTATGGCATTTTGTTATAGCAGCCTCAACAGATTAAGACAGTATGGATATTGAAATGAAATAAAACATATTAAAGATTACAATGATAAATTGGTTTACATTAGGAAATATGACCAGAAAACGATGTGAATAACTTAGAAACAACTACAACAACAAACCTAGACATATATCAAAATGAGTGCTTTCTTTTTCAAAGTCACAACATTGGCAAGTTAAACACTTAGAAAGATCTAATCTAAACTAGTGGCTTTGCCATCAGAGAATATAGAATGTTAGTTATATTTGATTTTGGAGACATAGGAAATATGGTTAATAAAATAGATAAGTGAGTAAAATACACTTAGGTGAAAAATAAAGATACACTATTAATTAATGAGGTGTCTTTTTCCTATATAACCCGTAAGTAGATTTTGCAGGTAATTCCAAAAGAGAAAATATAAAAATAACTTGAGAAATAGCAACATTCTTGCTCTCTTTGGCAGCATATATACTAAAATTGGAACAATATGGAGAAGATTAGCATGGCCCCTGCACAAGGATGGCATGCAAATTTATGAAGCACTCCCTATTTTTCATATGTGTGCACAAAGGGCAGTAAAACTCAGTGGAAATCGGGGGGGGGGTGGAGGAGGAGAGGATGGGCAAAATCCTACCTAACAGGTACAATGAACACTATCTGGGTGATGGGCACATTTATAACCTGACTCAAGCATAACACAGTAGATACAGGTAATCAAAACATTTGTAGCCCCATAATATTTTGGGAAAAAATCCTTTCAATTAAAAAAAACAGACATGCATAAAAAAACAGTTATAATCCTTCAATACAAAAGAAAAGCCTCTAGAATGCCCAGGGTCAGCAATATGAAATTAATTATAGGTTCTCCAGTGCAATGTGTAATTTAATTGAACTACAATGATAGAAAGTAAGATGTCCTCTTATTTACATATTTTCATATTGAAGATGATAGCCAGCTATACTTCTCCCTGCTTAAGGAACATAAGGTAGAGATATAAGATAATTTATTTTTAACAATCATGTTATTTATTTATTTTATTTTATTTTATTTTATTTTATTTTAGACAGAGTCTCACTTTGTTGCCTGGGCTAGAGTGCTGTGTTGTCAGCCTAGCTCACAGCAACCTCTAACTCCTGGGCTCAAGCCATCCTCCTGCCTCAGCCTCCTGAATAGCTGGGACTACAGGCATGTGCCATCATGCCCGGCTAATTTTTTTCTATATATTCGTAGTTGGCCAATTGATTTCTTTTTATTTATACTGGAGATGGGCTCTTGCTCTTGCTCAGGCTGGTTTCGAATTCCTGACCTTGAGCTATCTGCCTGCCTCGGCCTTCCAGAGTGCTAGGTTTACAGGCGTGAGCCATTGCACCTGGCCTTTAACAAATATTGAACATCGAAAACTGCATTAGTGAAGAAGGTCTTAAAACCATTTTTTGAAAGAGTTCTTTAAAATTACAATCTATTTTCATATGTCCAAGATGGTTTTGTATAGTCAGGCTTATAAATTGAGGAAAAAGCATAAAATTAGTTCACTAAATATTTGAAGAACACCTGGACTTTATATCAATAATTTAGTATGCAATAAATGTTTATTAATATTATTATATTATGATTATTCCATAATTAACATCCAAGATACCCTGACTTTCTTTAATATAATTAAGCTAACATTCTCTAATATATTTAAGCTAACTACATCTAAACTTAAAGGACTTTTGTACTAAAGATTCAAATATGGTTTTTTGGTTTAAAAAAATACTGTTATATCTTTCATTTGAGGCACTTCACTGACAAACTCTCCTAACTTACGGCTGTGTTGTGATAGGTGGCTTTATACAATGCCCCATTAAAGTCATAAAAGTCTTATAATCGTACTTTAATCCTCCAGTACAGGGTATCATATACATGCACATTTTAGAATAAAGCAAACTTACTGGTCAAGTTTTTCATTTAAATAAAAGATGATAAATAGAGGGCTATAGAAAAGTAGTTGGTTGTCTTTTTGAGTCCCCTGATTACCTTGATCTTCTTTTGGTTTCTTTTTAAAACTAAAACTGTTTAGTGATCTCCAGACACCAAACGTATTGCTCTAAAAGTCAATTTACTGGTTATGGTGAAATTCAAGCTATTAAATAAAGGGTTATTTTATTGGTTTCAAAATAAAGAAATAGCAACATTTTTGGAATAATGGGAAAACATCTGCAATCTCTTTAGAGTTTACAAAGCATTTCAACTTATATTTTCTCATCTGAATTTTATAATAAACTAGAAAAGTAGATGAGATACATAATTTTATTAGTTATAATTGTCCCCATCATGCAGATGAGAAAATAGAGACTTGGGAAAGTAAAGCAACTTGTTCAAAATGCTGTAGCTGTTGGATGTGAAAACAATTAAATCTGGGCATGAGACAGCAAATTCCATATTATTCCAGCTCCACCACAACCTTTAAATGAATAGCTGTTCCAAGGACATTCTGTAAGATATGATTTATTTCAAAGTTGTTTTTGTTTTTTTAGAGACAGTCTTGCTCTGTCGCCCAGGCCGTAATGCAGTGGTGCCATCATAGCTTGCTGCAGCCTCAAACTCCTGGGCTCAAGCAATCCTACTGCCTCAGCCTCCCAAGTAGCTAGGACTACAGACATGTGCCACCATACCTGGCTAATTTTTTTTTTTTTTTTTTGGCAGAGATGGGGGTCTTGCTATGTTCTCCAGGCTGGGCTCAAATTCCTGGCCTCAAGTGATCCTCCCACCTTGGCCTCCCAATGTACTGAGATTGCAGACATGGGTCACCACATCTGACTTTAAGGGTTTTTTTGTTTTATAAAACATCAGATACTTCTTATCATAAACCTATAAATCTTGTAATATTCAAAAATTAACTGATGGATGGGAAGAAAACTAGAAACATTTCTGCTAAAATGTTAATAGTCAAATGATAACATGATTTTGTTTTCTTCTTTAAAAAATGAACATATATTTATTAATATAGAAAAAGTGTTTGTAAAATGCTTTTCAGGAGAATAAATTGCTGAGTTCACAATTTGCAGTTTCTTTAAAGAAATTTAGAAGATGGCAGACGAGAAACACTGCCAGAGTGTCTCTGCAAAAAGACAGTTTCTAGAAGAAATTAGAAGAAAGGAGCAAGAAGACGAGCATACATCAGACGATGGTCGGAAGGAGGGCTACCAGAGACTACAGAGACTATGGGAGACTCCACGGGAGGAGGTTGTGGAGGAGAAATAGAAGAAGAGACTTCCCAAGAAGCTTGGAGACCAGCGGGAAGGGTAGATAGAGCGGTTAACTTTCCCCTCCCTTGCTTCTCGGACTGCTGGTGGGCTGCCCAGGTCAGGACATCTGACCTGTGGACACCAGCCCAAAGACCGCCACCACCAGTGAGTGTGAAACCTGTAGTGGACGTGGCACCAGGCTCCCAACTCCCTCGGGGCACCTCCGTGTGCACAGATCCAGAGCTGTGTGGCAGGTGCCATATTGCTTCATTCTCCCCTCCCCCTTCCCTATCCATTGCTGCCAAGAGTGATAATATAGCCACCAGCCGGAGGAATCTCCAGGGAATGGGACCTTCCCTTTTGGGAACGTTCAGCTGACTGAGGGGTACTCAGACTGTGAGCTCCCTACCCACCAGCCCTCCCAGGTGCTGCTGACCCAGTGGCTCCAGGAGAACAGGACAGACCTTGAGGCTGAGAGACATCGACCCAGTTTGGGCTTTTGTGGGTGAATTGGGACTGGCACTCCTCACCCTGGTGGGGTCAGAGATTGAATTCTGGGGCCCAGAGGTCAGACCTGCAGACCAGATTCCATGCACCCAGGTCTACATTGCCTGGGGCACAGAGGGGATACTCATGAACGAGCCTGCAAGGGTGTGTGTGCCTTAAAGGGTGGATCAGCGTGCTTGAGGGCAACCCTCCTCCCAAGTTAGGCCATGTGCCCAGCCTAGGTGGTAGCTTGGCCCAGGGAGCCTCCCGGCCTGCATCACAGCCAGGGGAGACCTGGTGGCATGGGGTCTGGCCTGCTGGCAGAGGCCCAGGAGAAGCCACGGAGTTGGGGAGGGTGGAAAGGAGCGGGGCCCACTCCAGACTGCGAGTCTTGATCAGCCCCACCCCCACAGGCAGACTTTCTGACTGAGTGGGGCCATCCCAGCCCCTCCCTGACAGCTTTTCCCAGAAGCAGAGAACAGAACTTTGACCCCTGCTAGCAGCATATGTGGTGCCTGAGGGCAGGCTTACCCAACCCAGCTCTACCCAGGCTCACACCCAGACCAGCCCTCACTGAAGTGGAGAATAAGAACACACCTGGAAGTCCCAGGGCCACCACCACTACCTGAGGCACTAGAGGGCCTCTCCAGAGGAAAAAGAGCTGGTTACAGGACCCCAAAACAGTGTAGCCAGCTCCTCCCAGCAAGTACCACCTACCCATAGGGAGGACATTCTGCACACCCTTTTACAGCACCTACTGACTTATCATACAGGGTGTGGTTGAATCTCACCCACAAACACCACGTACTGGCTCAGAGACTAAACAAGGCGTGTCATTACCCAAATGAAAACCCAAAGATAAGAAGCAACAACTAATTCAGATGAGAAGAAATCAGCTAAGGAACTCTGGAAATATGAAAAACCAAATGGAAAGCACACCCCCAAAGAGGAACACTAGCCCCTAAGAAATGGACACCCACCAAAATTAGACCACTAAAATGACAGAAGAATTTTGAGCACGAATCATAAGAAAATTCAACGATTTGCAAGAAAAACTGGATAACCAACACAAAGAAAACACAAAAAGATTCCAGGACCTGGAACAAAACTTCACTAAAGAAACTGAAACAACGAAGACAAATCTAACCGAACTCTTGGAAATGAAGAATCAATTCAGAGAACTACAAAACACACAGTGGAAAGCCTCAAGAACAGGGTAGATCGAACAGAAGAAAGAATCTCAGAGATTGAAGATAACACTTTCCAATTAAATAAATTAGTCACAGACATAGAGCGAAAAAACAAGAGAAAAGAACAAAGCCTAATAGAGATGTGGGATTATGTGAAGAAACCGAATACGAGGATTATAGGGTTACTTGAAGGGGAAGAAGAAAACACTCAAGGGTTGGATAAGCTATTTGAAGATATAATAGAGGAAAATTTCCCAGGCCTTGGTAAAAATCTCGATATACAAGTTCAAGAAGCTCAAAGGACCTCTGGGAGATTCAATGCAAACAGGAAGACGTCATGACATGCAGTCATCAGACTGACCAAAATATCAACCAAAGAGGCCCTTCTATAAGCTGTAAGACAAAAGAAGCAAGTAATATACAAAGGAAAGCCAATCCAAATAAAGCCAGACTTCTCTACTGAAACTTTACAAGCAAGGAGAGACTGGGGGCCCATTTTCACTCATCTGAAAGAGATAATGCCCAGCCTAGAATCTTATTCCCTGAAAAACTAAGTTTTGTATAAGAAAAAGAAACCAAGACATTCTCAGATAAGCAAAGACTGAGAGAATTCACCAAGACAAGACCAGTCCTTCAAGAAGTACTCAAAACAGTGTTACCCAGGATCAGCACAATAAACACTCACGAATGTAAATCTACTTGAAAGCTAAAGATCAAAGCCAAGAAACCACAATGGCTCAAGAGAGAAAACAAAGCATCAGAGTTCAACCCAACATAATGAACAGAAATCTGCCCCACCTATCAGTTATCTCAATAAATGTGAATGGCTTGAACTCCCCACTCAAAAGACATAGGCTGGCTGAATGGATCAAAAAATACAAGCCAAGTATCTGCTACCTTCAGGAAACACATATAACCTGCAAGGATGCAGTTAGACTAAAGGTAAACAGGTGGAAAACAATATTTCAAGCAAACAGAAGCCAAAAGAAAGCTGGCATGGCTGTGCTGATTACAGGTAGCTTAGTTTTAAAATCAACAAAAGTAATAAAAGACAAAGAAGGTCACTATATAATGGTGAAGGGTACAGTTCAACAAGAAGACATAACAATTCTAAATATATATGCCCCCAACCTTGATGCACCCAGATTCATAAAGCAAACTCTACTTGATCTAAACAAATGGATAAACAACAACACCATAATAGTAGGAGACTTTAACAGCCCACTGACAGCACAGGACAGATCCTCCAAACAGAAAATCAACAAAGAAATAATGGACTTAAATGGAACTCTAGAACAAATGGGTCTGACTGACATTTACAGGACATTCTACCCCCAAACCACTGAATATATGTTCTTCTCATCAGCTCATGGGTCATTCTCTAGGAATGACCATATCCTAGGATACAAAGTATGTCTCAAACAATTTTAAAAAATAGAAATTATACCATGTATCTTTTCAGATCACAATGGAATAAATGTAGGAATCAATCCTAACAGGAGCTCTCATTTCTTTTTTTTTATTATTATTACCTCATATGCTATGGGTACAAATATTGTTAGGGTTAGATATCCTGCCCCTGACCCCCTCCCCACCCCACCATGCTTCAAGCATGCCCAGCCTCTAAGTAGTGCGCACTGCACCCATCATGTATGTGCATACCCTTCCCCTTCTCCCCCCTTCCACCTGTTCACCTCCCAATAACAGATTTTTTTTTTAGGCATTTTGGTTACAGTGTGTATCTTTGCCTTTCCCTAAAAAGGGATAGAGATAATCCTTTCCCCCCTACAATGCTCACCACATCCTTAAGATGTGGGTCTCTCCCCCCTCAAATCCCTGATGAACACTACCATTTTTTGAGCACCATGGTTTTAGTCTGTCATTACCTATTTGATGGCGAGTAGATGTGTAGCCCATTTTCCAGGTCTTGTGTCGTCTCGCTTTGTATTACAGGCTTAAGCTTAATCCAGGATAGCATAAACGGTGCTAGCTCACTATTGTTTCTTAGGATTGAGTAATATTCCATTCTGAGTATATACCACATTTTAGTTATCCACTCATGAATTGACGGACACTTGGGTAGTTTCCATGACTGTGCAATAGTGAATTGTGCTGCCATAAACATTTGGGTGCAGATGTCTTTATAATAGAGTGACTTATGTTCTTTTGGGTAGATGCCCAACAATGCTATTGCTGGGTCAAATGGTATTTCTATTTCTAGCTGTTTGAGGTATCTCCAAATTCTTTTCCACAAAGATTGCACTAATTTGCAGTCCCACCAGCAGTGTAAGAGTGTTTCTGTCTCTCCACATCCTTGCCAGCATTTGTTGTTTGGGGATTTCTTGATACACACCATTCTCACTGGAGTTAGGCAGTATCTCATTATGGTTTTGATTTGCATTTCTCTAATGATTAGAGATGTTGAGCATTTTTTTTATATGTTTGCAGGCCATTATTCTGTCTTCTTTGGAGAAGTTTCTGTTCGTTTCCATTGCCCATTTCTTGATGGGGTTTTTTGATTTTTTCTTGTTTATTCTTTTAAGCTCTAGATAGATTTTTGTTATTAGACCTTTATCTGAAGTGTAGAAAGTGAATATTTTGTCCCATTCTGTGGGTTATCTATTTGCTCTAATGATTGTTTCCTTGGCAGTGCAGAAATTTTTAATTTGATCAGATCCCATTTGTTTATTTTTGCTGTGGCGGTGATTGCCTTGGGGGTCTTCCTCAGAAATTCTTTGCCTAGGCCAATATCTGATAGGGTTTTCCCAACATCTTCTTCTAGGATTCTTAAAGTTTCATGCCTTAGGTTTAGGTCTGTTATCCATCTTTAGTGAATTTTTGTGAGGGGTGAGAGGTTGGGGTCCTGATTTGCTCTTCTGCATGTTGCTAACCAGTTTTCCAGCACCATTTATTGAAGAGAGAATCTTTTCCCCATAGTATATTTTTGTCTGCTTTATCAAAGATTAGGTTATCATATACAGATGGTTTGATCTCTGGAATCTCAGATCTATTCCAGATATCGATGTTTCTGTTCTTGTGCCAGTACCAGGCAGAGTTTACTATTATTGCCTTATAGTACAGCTTGAAGTCAGGAAGACTGATCCCTCCCAGTTTGTTCTTTTTACTTAAGATTGCTTTGGCTATATGTAGTTTTCTCTGGTTCCATACAAAGCGAAGAATTATTTTTTCTAGATCTGTAAAGAGTGCTGGTAGTATTTTGATGGGGCTTGCATTGATTCTGTAGATCACCTTAGGTAATATTGACATTTTAACAATATTGATTTTTCCAAGCCATGAGCATGGTAGATTTTTCCATCTGTTTAAATCATCTGCAATTTCTTTTTTTAGTGTTTCATAGTTCTCCTTGTATAGATCTCTTGTATCTCTCATTAGATATACTCCTAGGTATTTAATTTTCTTTGGAGCTATAGTAAAGGGTATTGCATTTTTGTTTTGAGTTTCTGCTATATGGTTTTTGGCATATATGAATGTTTCTGATTTGTGTATATTGATTTTATACCCTGAAACTTTACCAAATTCATTTATCAGATCTAGGAGTCTCTTGGATGAGTCCATGGGGTTTTCTAGATATAATATCATATCACCAGCAGAAAGTGAGAGTTAGATCTCATCTGCCCCCACTTGGATGCCCTTAATACCCCTCTCATGCCTGATTGCTATAGCTAAAACTTCGAGCACTATGTTGATTTGGAGGGGAGATAGTGGGCATCCTTGTCTAGTTCCGGTTCAAAGGGGAAATAATTTCAATTTTTCCCCATTTAGAATGATGTTAGCCATTGGCTTGTCATAAATGGATTTGATAAATTTAAGGTATGGGCTGTCTATGCCTATTTTGTTAAGGGTTGTTATCATAAAGGTATGTTGAACTTTATCCAATGCTTTTTCTGCATCGATTGACAGAATCATATGGTCTTTGTTCTTGACTTTATTTATAAAGTGGATGGCATTTATAGACTTGTATATGTTGAACCAGCCTTGTCTGCCAGGAATAAACCCCACTTGGTCATGGTGAATTATTTTTTTGATATGCTGTTGAATTCTATTTGCTAAAATTTTGTTTAGGATTTTTGCATCTATATTCATGAGGGATATTGGTCTGTAATTTTCTTTTTTTGTTGCATCCTTTCCTGGCTTTGGTATCAAGGTGATATTGGCTTCATAGAATGAGTTAGGAAGAATACCATCCTTTTCAATGGTGTGGAATAGTTTTTGTAGTATAGGTATGAGTTCATCTTTGAATGTTTGGTAGAACTCTGGGGTGTAGCCATCTGTCCCGGGACTTTTTCGTTTGGGGAGGTTTTTATTACTGCTTCAATTTCTGAGCTTGTGATTGGTCTGTTCAAGAACTTATTTTCCTCCTGGGTGAACTTAGGGAGGTTGTGTGATTCCAGGAATCTGTCCATTTCATCTTCATTCTATAGTTTTTGGGTATATAGTTATCTATAGTAGTCAAACATAATGTTTTGTATTTCTGTGGAGTCTGTTGTGATCTCTCCTTTTTCATTTCTTATTGAGATTATTAGAGTCCTTTCACTTTGAGTCCTTGTCAGCCTAGCCAGAGGGCTGTAAATTTTGTTGATCTTTTCAAATAACCAGCTTTTGGTTTTGTTGATCTTCCATATAATTCTCTTATTCTCCATTTCATTTAGTTGAGCTTTGATCTTAGATATTTCTTTTCTTCTGCTAGGATTGGAATTGGTTTGCTCTTCTTTTTCTAATTCCCTGAATCTATTCATTAGGTTGTCAGTATCTAATCTTTCTGTTTTTTAGATGTGAGCATTTATTGCTATTAGTTTCCCTCTCAGATATGCTTTTGCTGTATCCCAAAGGTTTTGGTAAGATGTAGCTCCATTGTCGTTTTGTTCAAAGAAATTCTTGATGTCCCTCTGAATTTCTTCCTAGACCCAATAGTTATTCAAAATTGTTCTTTAATTTCCATGACTTAGTGATGTGGTGTGTATTTCTGTTAGAGTTTAACTCTAATTTTATACCACTGCGGTCAGAGAAGACACAAGGTATTATTTTTATTGTCTTGAATTTTTTAAGATCTGCTATGTTGCCTAGTATGTGATCAATTTTTGAGAAGGATACATGGGCTGCTGAGAAGAATGTAAATTCAACTTTATTTGGGTAAAATGTTCTGTATAGATCTATCAGAACTTTTTGGTCAATAGCTTTGTTTAGGTCCCTTATTTATTTACTTAATTTCTGTTTGCAGGATCTATCCAGTTCATTTAGTGGTGTATTGAAGTCACCGGCTACTCTGGCAGTATTGTTTAAGGTGGTATTTAGCTCAGAGAAGGTTTGCTTTATGTAATTAGGTGCTACTGCATTGGGAGCATAAATATTAAGAATTGTTAGATCTTCTTGTTGGATCTTCCCTTTCACCATTATGAAGTGGCCTTCTTTGTCCTTTTTAACTTTTGTTAATTTAAATCTAATGTTGTCTGAGAATAATATAGCAACCTCTGCTTTCTTTTGACTTCTGTTTGCTTGGGTGATAGTTTTCCATCCCTTGATCTTCAGCTGGGAGGCATCTTTATGGTTTAGGTGTGTTTCCTGTAGACAGCAAATACTAGGCTTGTGGAATTTGATCCACTCTGCCAGCCTATGTCTCTTCAGAGGACAGTTTAAACCATTTATATTTATTGAGAGGATTTAAATTGGAGGAAGATTTCCATTCATATTTATGGGTGAAGTCCTGTTGCTTTGACTTAGAGCTTGGGTCATCATGAAGCACAAGATCTAGACTTTAATTCTTTGAGGATTTCATTTTGAGGAGTATCTATTGCCCTGTTCACTGTGAAAGGCAGGTCTGAGAATTTCCTGTAGTGCTGGTCTGGTCTTTGCATATTCCTTCAGCGACTGTTTGTCTGAGAAGGATTTTATTTCACCCTTATAGATGAAACTTAATTTTGCTGGATAAAGAATTCTAGGTTGCGCTTTGTTCTGTTTTAGAGATTAAGGATAGGCACCCACTCCCTCCTGGCTTGTAAGGTTTCAGATGAGAAGTCTGCAGTTAGTCTGATAGGCTTTCCTTTGTAGGTTATTTGTTGTTTACGCCTTGCTGTACGAAGGATTGCTTCTTTCACATTTACTTTGGTCAGCTTAAATGACGAGGTAATTGCCTATTCGTGTTGTGTCTCCCAGGAGTTCTGTGTGCTTCTTGAATTGGGAAATACAGATTTCTAGCTAGGCCCAGCATATTTTCCTCTAGTATGCCATAGAATATGTTTTCCAACCCTTGTGAATGTTCCTCTTCCCCTTCTGGAATGCCAATCATTCTGAGATTCGACTTTTTAACATAATCCCATACTTCCTGTTAGCTTTGATCTTGTCTCTTGTTTCTGTGCACACTTTCTTACTCTGATTTGTTTAGCGTGTAGGTATAATCTTCAAGCTCTGAGATTCTTTCCTCAGCATGATCTATCCTGTTTTTGAGGCTTTCCACTGTATTATGGAGTTCCTTGAATATTTCCTTCATTGCTAGAATTTCTGCTTGGTTTCTCTGAATTACTTCTATATCTTTGGAGAATTTTTCATTCATTTCCTGGATTTTTCTTGTGGTTTCTCTATGTTGGGATTGTATTTTCTCTTCTATTCCATTGAGCTTTCTAACAATCCATATTCGGAATTCTTCCTCTGCTAGTTTAATCATATCATGTAAATTGGTGTCAGTTGGTGGATAATGAGTATTTTCTTTTGGAGGTGACCTTTTTATCTGATCTTTCATGGTTCCTGATGTTTTTTGCTGGTTCTTCCTCATCTGGATACTTTGTTGAGGACCAGAGGTGCTGGAAGTCAATTATAAGCTATGTTCTTGGGTTCCAAAGGAATGATCCTTGGAAGACCTGGGGAGGATCTGTTCTGGTCCTGTATCCTCTCTCCCAAGGGTTCCTTGAGTCATCTGGAGTAGCAGCCTCCTTTGCTACTCTGCCTTGCTAAGACAGGCTCTACTCTCTGGGCACAGAATGCCAACTGCTGAGTGCAGCGAGATACCCCTCAGGTTCAAACTTGTGAGATAGTTGCCGAACAAAGCACCACTCTCAACTTTCCACCCTTAAAAATTCAGCTTTCAAGGCCACCTGCCAGGTTAGGGCAGAGAGGAAGACTGAGTTCACTAACAGGGCAGCCCTCCACAGCGTTCTCTTGCTGAGGAGCTGCTCAGTGGAGCTGGGAATCAGCTGCTGGCTTCAGACCCTCTCCCACTTGCTACTTCTTCAGCGGAGCACTGGGAGCTCAACAAGTTGCCTTCTCCAGAGACCCAAACAGATGAGCCAGTTTAGGGTAGAATAGGTGCCAGATAAATGCTTCCAGCGTGGTGCCCCATAGCGTCTCCAAGCTTCAGGGCAGTGTGGCAGTGCTAGGAAGTGACTGCAGGGTTTGGACTCTTTCCTCTCCCGCTACTGGTTCAGTAGGGTTCTGGCGGTTCAGAAAGGTGCCTTCTCTAGCTGCTCAAAGAGTTTGTCTGGTTTAGGATAGTAGGGATGCCTGGCAAACTCCTCCAGTGCGGTCCTCCACAGCTTCTCCAGCCACGGGGGTAGGGCAACAGGGCAGGGGAGCGGGCACAGAGCTGGGCCCTTCTACCTACCCATTACCGCTTCAGCAGCACTGTGAGCTTGATAGGCTGCCCACTCCTGAACCAGAACAGTTCAGCTGGTTTGGAGCAGTGGGGAAGCCCGGAGAACCCCTCCCATGCAGCTCTGTGTGGCGTCTCCAAGCCATGGGGGCAGGGCACAGACCTGGGCCCTTCCCCCCACCCACTATCACTTCAGTGGCACTGTGAGCGTGACAGGCTGCCCACTGCTGAGGCAGGAACAGTTCAGCTGGTTTGGGGCAATGGGGAAGCCTGGAGAATGCCTCCCACGCAGCTCTGCGTGGTGTCTCCAAGCTATGGGGGCAAGGTGGTGGGGCGGGGAGCAGGCACAGAGCTGGGCCCTACTCCCTACCCACTACCACTTCATTGGCACTGTGAGCTCCATAGGCTGCCCACTCCTGAAACAGGAACAGTTCAGCTGGTTTGAGGCAGTGGGGAAGCCAGGAGAATGTCTCCTGCACGGCTCTGCATGGTGTCTCCAAGCTGCGGGGGCAGGGCGGCGGGGCTCAGGATTGGGTGCTGAGTTCAGACCCTTCCTGCACTCCCCACTGCTTCAGCAGGACGCTGTGTAGAATTCAAAATGCTGCCTGCTCCAGACTCCCCTCCAAACCGCTAGTCTGCCCACATTGCCACCTCCCATCAACTTCAGGCAGTTCCCTGTCTGCCTGGGCGTGGGGACCAGTGAGGAAGGGATCATCTCCCTGTGTGGAGGAGAAGGGATGCCTCTTCTGGCCAGTCTGTGGGGCGGCAGACGCTTGAACATGCTCCCTCCCCACTATACTTCCGACTCCCTGGGTTTTGTGGAAGAATTTCTGTTCACCTTGGATTGTTGTCGACGATTTCCATATCCCGGTGGCTCTTTCTAGCCCTGTGAAGCTGCTCCAGAGTAGGTGCAGATGGCCTGTGTGTAGTTGTCTGTCCTCTTCACCCCTCACCCCGATTGTCGAGAGCCAAGAGGTCAGCCCTATTCCGCCATTTCTCCCCCCACCCCTCAGGAGCTCTCATTTCTACACAAAGACATGGAAATGAAACAACCTTCTACTGAATGATCACTTCATAAATGATGAAATGAAGATGGAAATCAAAAAATTCTTTGAACTGAATGACAAAGGAGACACAAGTTACCAAAACCTGTGGGACACAGCTAAAGCAGTCCTGAGAGGAAAGTTCATTTCCATAAATTCCTATATCCAAAAGTCGCAAAGATCACAAATAGACAACCTAATGAATCATCTCAAAGAGCTGGAAAAAGAAGAACAGACCTACCCAGCAGAAAAAGCAAAATCATTAAGATCAAATCAGAACTTAATGGAATTGACAACAGGGAAACTATATGGAAGATGAATAAAACAAAAAGTTGGTTCTTTGAAAAAATAAACAAAATTGACACACCTTTGGCTAGTCTAATGAAAAGCAGAAAAAAAAAATCTCTAATAAGCTCCGTCAAGAACAAGAAAGGAGAAACTATAACTGATGCAACAGAGATACAAGATATAATTTATGAAAACTACAAAAACCTCTATGCACACAAACTGGAAAATGTGGAGGAAATGTACAATTTCTTAGAAACACACAGCCTCCCTAGGCTCAACCAGGAAGAAATAGAATTCCTGAACAGACCAATATCAAGTACTGAAATTGAAACAGCAATAAAAAACCTTCCTAGAAAGAAAAGTCCTGGACCAGGTGGTTTCACACCCAAATTTTACCATACCTACAAAGAAAACTGGTGCCTATCCTGCAGAAATTATTCCACAACATGGAGAAGGATGGAATCCTCCCCAACTCCTTTTTTGAAGTGAACATAACCCTGATACTAAAACCAGGAAAGGATGCAACAAAAAAGAAAACTACAGATCAATATGCCTTATGAATATAGATACAAAAATTCTCAACCAAATCCTAGCCAATTGAATCCAGGTGCTTGTCAAGAAAATAATCCATCATGACCAAGTGGGCTTCATCCCAGGGGTGCAGGGATGGTTCAATATATGCAAATCTATAAATGTAATTCAACATATAAACAGAAGCTAAAACAAAGACCATATGATCCTCTCAATAGACGGAGAACAAGCATTTGACAAAATTCAACACCGTTTTATGATAAGAATGCTCAACAAAATAGGCACAGATGAGGCTTACCTAAAAGTGATACAAGCCATATATGAGAAAACCACAGCCAATATCATACTGAATGGGGAAAAATCGAAAACAAGACAAGGTTGCCCACTATTTCCACTTCTATTCAACATAGTGCTGGAAGTCCTTGCTACAGCAATCAGACAAGAGAGCAGAATTAAGGGCATCCAAATGGGAGTAGAAGAGATCAAACTCTCACTCTTTGCTGATGACATGATATTATACCTAGAAAATCCCAAGGATTCAACCAAGAGACTCCTTGATCTTATAAATGAATTTGGTAAAGTCTCAGGATACAAAATCAATACACAGAAATCAGAGGCATTCATATATGCCAACAACAGTACAGGTGAGAACCAAATCAAAGACTCAATTCCCTTCAAAATAGCAACAAAGAAAATAAAGTACGTAGGAATATGTTTAACTAAGGAGGTAAAATACCTCTACAGGGAGAACTATGAAACACTGAAGAAGGAAATAGCAAAGGATGTAAATAGGTGGAATAATATACCATGGTGATGCCTCGGCAGAATCAACATTGTTAAAATGTCTATACTACCCTAAGTGACCTGCAGAGTCAATGCAATCTCTATTAAAATGCCATCATCATTTTTCACAGATATAGAAAAAATAATTTTATGCTTTGTATGGAACCTGAGAAGACCCCATATAGCAAACTCAATCCTAGAAAATAAAAACAAAATAAGAGATATCAATTTACCAGACTTCAAAGTATACTACAAGGTTATAGTAAGTAAAACAGCTTGCTAGTGGCACAAGAACAGGGACGTGGACCTGTGGAATAGAACAGAGAACCCAGATATAAAACCATCCTCGTATTGCCAACTAATCTTCGACAAAGCAGACAAAAACATACACTGGGGAAAGAATCCTTATTCCATAAATGGTTCTGGGAAAACTGGATATCCACATGTAGAAGACTGAAACAGGACCCACACCTTTCACCTCTCACAAAACTCAACTCACATTGGGTAACAGAATTGAACATTAGGTGTGAAACTATTAGAATTCTAGAGGAAAACTTTGGAAATACTCTTCTAGACATTGGCCTAGGCATAGAATTTATGAAGAAGACACCAAAGGCAATCACGGCAGCAACATAAATAAATAAATGGGACCTGATCAAATTAAAAAGCTTCTGCACAGCCAAAGAAACTGTCAAGAGAGCAAACAAACAACCCACAGAATGGGAGAAAATTTTTGCAGTCTACACATCTGATAAACGGCTGATAACTAGAATCTATTTAGAACTCAGAAAAATCAGCAAGAAAAAAAATCTAAGAACCCTATCAAAAAATGGGCAAAGAACATGAACAGAAATTTCTCAAAAGAAGACAGAGTAATGGCCAACAAACATATGAAAAAAATGCTCAACATCTCTAATCATCAGGTAAATGCAACTTAAAACCACAATGAGATATCACTTAACTCCAGTGAGAATGGCCTTTATCAAAAAGTCCCCCAACAACAAATGCTGACATGGATGCGGAGATAGAGGAACACTCCTACACTGCTGGTGAGACTACAAACTAGTCAACCTCTTTGGAAAGCAATATGGAGATACCTTAAAGTGATACAAGTAAATCTACCATTTGATACAGCAATTCCACTACTGGCCATCTACCCAAAAGATCAAAAGTCACTTTATGAAAAAGACACCTGCACTTGAATGTTTATAGCAGCACAATTCACAATTGCAAAGTTGTGGAAACAACCCAAGTGCCCATCAATTCATGAGTGGATTAATAAAATGTGGTATATGTACACCATGGAGTACTACTCAGCTTTAAGAAACAATGGTGATAGAGCACCTCTTGTATTTTCCTGGATACAGCTGGAACCCATTCTACTAAGTGAAGTATCTCAAGAATGGAAAAACAAGCACCACATGTACTCACCAGCAAATTGGTATTAACAGATCGAAACCTCAGTGGACATATAGGAATAATATTTATCAGGTGTCGGGCAGGTGGGGGGTGGAGGCGGGGATAGGTATATATATACAAACACAATGAATAAGATATGCAACGTTTGGGGGATGGTCACGGTTGAGACTCTGACTCCAGGGGGCAGGAGGGGCAAGGGCAATATAAATAACCTTAACACTTGTGCCCCCATAATATGCTAAAATAAAAAAAAATAAACAAATTTATAGACAGAAGTTGATTAGTGATGGATAAGTTCTTGAAAATATATATAGGAGGAAATTATTCTTAAGTTTTTACTGAATAAAACCCACATATATAGTGGGGCTGAACTTTTTCAGTGATCTTCAATCTATTTTTTAAAACCCTTCTGAAATTTTAATAAAGATTGTGAATTCTCTCACCAAAAAAATATATGTGCTCTCAAAATTTTGCCTGTAGTTTCAGAGTCTTCTGAATGCCATTCATAGGCCCTAAATTAACTATTCCTGTTTTTTCCCCTGAGACTGTGTTTTCTCAAGTATAAAAGTTTATTTTTTCATATATTAGGATTATAACAACATCATAATTGGTAGAGTTAAATTAATAAGGCTTTTTTTTTAATTTTTTTTTTATTTTGGCATATTATGGGGGTACAGATTTTAAGGTTTCAATAAATGCCCATTTCCCCCCCTCCCCCCAAAAGTCTGAGTCTCCATCATGACCATCCCCCAGATGGTGCACATCTCACTCATTATGTATGTATATACCCACCCCCCTCCCCCCTCCCCCCTCCCACCTGCCCAATACCCTATTACTGTAGTACCTATGTGTCCACTTAGGTGCTACTCAGTTAATACCAGTTTGCTGGAGAATATATCTGGTGCTTGTTTTTCCATTCTTGGGATACTTCACTTAGTAGTATGGGTTCCAGCTCTAACCAGGAAAATAGAAGATGTGCTATATCACCATTGTTTCTTAGAGCTGAATAGTACTCCATGGTATACATATACCACATTTTATTAATCCATTCTTGGATTGATGGGCACTTGGGCTGTTTCCACAGCCTTGCAATTATGAATTGTGCTGCTATAAACATTCGAGTGCAGGTGTCTTTTTTGTAGAGTGTCACTGGATCATTTGGGTAGATGCCCAGCAATGGGATTGCTGGATCAAATGGTAGATTCACTTGTATCGCTTTAAGGTATCTCCATATTGCTTTCCACAGAGGTTGAACTAGTTTGCAGTCCCACCAGCAGTGTAGGAGTGTTCCTCTCTCTCCGCAACCACGCCAGCATTTATTGTTTGGAGATTTTTTGATAAAGGCCATTCTCACTGGGGTTAAGTGATATCTCATTGTGGTTTTGATTTGCATTTCCCTGATGATTAGAGATGTTGAGCATTTCTTCATATGTTTGTTGGCCATTCTTCTGTCTTCTTTAGAAAAATTTCTGTTCAAGTCCTTTGCCCACTTTTTAATGGGGTTATTTGATTTTTTCTTCCTAATTTTCGTGAGTTCTAAGTATATTCTAGTTATCAGTCCCTTATCGGATGCATAGGATGCAAAAATTTTCTCCCATTCTGTAGGTTGTCTGTTTACTTTCATGACTATTTCTTTGGCTGTGCAGAAGCTTTGTAGTTTGATCATGTCCCATTTATTTATTTTTGTTGCTGCTGTGATTGCCTTTGGGGACTTCTTCATAAACTCTTTGCCCAGGCCGATGTCTAGGAGAGTGTTTCCAACTTTTTCCTCTAGAGTTCTAATAGTTTCATATCTTAGGTTTAAGTCTGTTATCCAGCGTGAGTTGGTTTTTGTGAGAGGTGAAAGGTGTGGGTCCTGTTTTAGCCTTCTACAGGTGGCTATCCAGTTTTCCCAGCACCATTTATTGAAGAGAGATTCTTTTCCCCAGCGTATGTTTTTGTCTGCTTTGTCAAAGATTAGATGGCTATATGAGGATGGTTTTATATCAGGATTCTCACATCTGTTCCACTGGTCAATATTCCTGTTTTTGTGCCAATACCATATTGTTTTAATTACTACAGCTTTGTAGTATAGTTTGATATCTGGCATATTAATGCCTCCCATTTTGTTTTTGTTGCCTAGAATTGCTCTTGATATTCAGGGTCTTCTTTGGTTCCATACGAAGCGTAAAATTATTTTTTCTATATCTGTGAAGAATGCTGATGGGATTTTAATAGGTATTGCATTGAATCTGTAGATCAGTTTGGGTAGTATAGACATTTTGATGATATTGAGTCTGCCGATCCACAAGCATGGTATGGATTTCCATCTGTTTACATCCTCTGCTATTTCCTTCCTCAGTGTTTCATAGTTCTCCCTGTAGAGGTCTTTTACCTCTTTGGTTAAATATATTCCTAGGTACTTTAATTTCTTTGTTGCTATTGTGAAGGGAATTGAGTCTTTGATTTGGTTCTCAATTAGATTGTTGTTGGCGTATATGAATGCCTCTGATTTCTGTGTATTGATTTTGTATCCTGAGACTTTACTAAATTCATTGATCAGTTCCAGGAGTTTCTTGGTTGAATCCTTGGGGTTTTCTAGATACAATATCATATCATCAGCAAACAGTGAAAGTTTGATCTCTTCTGCCCCTATTTGGATACCTTTGATTCCATTTTCCTGTCTGATTGCTGTAGCCAAGACTTCCAGCACTATGTTGAACAGAAGTGGAGATAGTGGGCAGCCTTGTCTGGTTCCAGTTCTAAGTGGGAATGATTTCAATCTTTCCCCATTCAGTATGATGTTGGCTATGGGTCTGTCATATATGGCTTGTATCATTTTTAGGTATGTCCCTTCTATGCCTATTTTCTTAAGTGTTCGTATCATGAAAGGGTGTTGAATTTTGTCAAAAGCTTTTTCTGCATCTATTGAAAGAATCATGTGGTCTTTGTTTTTGCTTCTGTTTATGTGGTGAATTGCATTTATAGATTACGTATGTTGAACCATCCCTGCATCCCTGAGATGAAGCCCACTTGGTCATGGTGGATTATTTTTTTGATAAGTGTCTGGATTCGGTTAGCTAAGATTTTGTTGAAAATTTTTGCATCTATATTCATTAGGGATATTGGTCTGTAGTTTTCTTTTTTTGTTGCATCCTTTCCTGGTTTTGGTATCAGAGTAATATTCGCTTCATAAAAGGTGTCGGGGAGGTTTCCGTTCTTCTCGATGTTGTGGAATAGTTTCTGCAAGATAGGTACTAGTTCTTCTTTGTAAGTATGGTAAAATTCAGGTGTGAAGCCATCTGGACTGGGACTTTTCTTTTTAGGGAGATTTTTAATTGCTGTTTCTATTTCAGCTGTTGAGATTGGTCTGTTCAGGGAATCTATTTCTTCCTGGTTGAGCCTAGGGAGGCTGTGTGTTTCTAGAAATTTGTCCATTTCCTCCACATTTTCCAGTTTGTGTGCATAAAGATTTTTGTAGTATTCATAAATTGTATCTTGTATCTCTTTGGGATCAGTTGTGATATCTCCTTTTTTATTCCTGATGGAGCTTATTAGAGATTTCTCTTTTCTGCTTTTCGTTAGCTTAGCCAATGGCGTGTCAATTTTGTTTATTTTTTCAAAGAACCAACTTTTTGTTTCATTAATCTCCTGAATAGCTTCCCTGTTTTCACTTTCGTTTAGTTCTGATTTGATCTTGTTGATTTCACTTCTTCTGCTGGGTTTGGGGCTGGTCTGTTCTTCTTTTTCCAGCTCTTTGAGTCGTTTCATTAAATTGTCTATTTGTGATCTTCTTGTCTTTTGGTTATAGGCATTTATGGAGATAAACTTTCCTCTCAGAACTGCTTTAGCTGTGTCCCAGAGGAGTTGATAACTTGTCTCTCCATTGTCGTTTTCTTCATAGAAGTTTTTTATTTCCGTCTTGATTTCTTCATTTACGAAGTAATCATTTAGTAGGAGGTTGTTTAATTTCCACGTTTTTGTGTAGAAATGTGAGTTTCTGTTAGGGTTGATTTCTAGTTTTATTCCACTGTGATCTGAGAAGGTACATGGTATGATTTCTATTTTTTTAAATTTCTTGAGATTTTCTTTGTGTCCTAGGATATGGTCAATCTTAGAGAATGTCCCGTGAGCTGATGAGAAGAACCTATATTCAGTGGATTTTGGGTAGAATGTTCTGTAGATGTCTGTCAGACCCAATTGTTCTAGAGTTTTGTTTAAGTCCATTATTTCTTTATTAATTTTCTGTTTGGAGGATCTGTCTCGTGCCATCAGTGGGGTGTTGAAATCTCCGGCGATTATGGAGTTGCTATTAATCCATTTGCTTAGCTCCAGTAAGGTTTGCTTTATGAATCTGGGTGCACCTAAGTTGGGTGCATATATATTTAAAATTGTTATCTCTTCTTGTTGGACTGTGCCCTTCACCATTATATAATGACCCTCTTTGTCTTTCACTACTTTCGTTGGTTTAAAAACTAAATCGTCTGAAATTAGAACTGCCACACCAGCCTTCTTTTGGCTTCTATTTGCTTGGAATATTGATCTCCACCCTTTTATTTTTAGTCTATATGCATCCTTGCAGGTTAGATGTGTTTCCTGAAGACAGCATATACTTGGTCTGTATTTTCTTATCCATTCAGCCAGCCTGTGTCTCTTGAGTGGAGAGTTTAAGCCATTCACATTTATTGAGAGAACTGATAGGTAAGGTAGATTACTGATCATTCTGTTGGGTTGGATGTTGTTGCTATGATTTCTGTCTTGAGCCATTGTAATATCTGGCCTTTAATATCTTTGGGTTTTGGTTGTTTTTATATTCGTGGGTTATTTTTATGATGTTCCGTGCATAACGCTGTTTTAAGTACTTCTTGTAGGGCTGGTCTTGTCTTGGTGAATTCTCTGAGCCTTTGCTTGTCTGAGAATGTTTTTATTTCTCCTTCATATACGAAGCTTAGTTTTGCAGGGAATAATATTCTAGGCTGGGCATTGTTTTGTTTCAAAAGAGTGAGAATGGGGCCCCAGTCTCTCCTTGCTTGTAAAGTCTCATTAGAGAAGTCTGATGTTATTCGAATTGGCTTTCCCTTGTATGTTACTTGCTTCTTTTGTCTTACAGCTCTTAGAAGGGCCTCTTTAGTTGATACTTTGGTTAGTCTGATGACTGCATGTCATGACGTCTTCCTGTTTGCGTTGAATCTCCCAGGGGTCCTCTGAGCTTCTTGAACTTGTATATCAAGATTTTGAGCAAGGCCTGGGAAATTTTCCTCTATTATATCTTCAAACAGCTTGTCCAACCCTTGAGTGTTGTCTTCTTCCCCTTCCTGTAACCCTATGACCCTCACATTAGGTTTCTTCACATAATCCCACAGCTCTTGTAGGCTTTGCTCTTTTCTCTTGTTTCTCTGCTCTATTTCTGTGACTGATTTATTTAATTGGAGGGTGTTATCTTCAAGCTCTTCTTTCTTCTGCTTCATCTACCCTGTTCTTGAGACTTTCCACTGTATTTTGTAGTTCCTTGAATTGATTCTTCATTTCCAGGAGTTCGGTTACACTTTTCTTCAATGTGTCTATTTCTTTTCTCATATCCTGGAGACTTTTTGTGGTTTCTTGGTGTTGGTTGTTGAGTTGTTGTTGCAGCTGGGTGAGTGTTCTTATGTTCCACATACGAAATTCCTCTTCTGTCATATTGGTTGCCTGATTTTGGTCGGTGTCCGTTTCTAGGGGGCTGGTGCTCCTCTTTGGGGGTGTGTTTTCCGTTTGGTTCTTCATATTTCCTGAGTTCTTTCGCTGATTTCTTCCCATGTCGATCAGTTGTTGTTTCTTTCCTTAGGTTATTGTTTGGGTATTCACACACCTTGTTTAGTTTCTGAGGCGTTAGGTGGTGCCTGTGGGTGAAATTGGACCACTCCCTGTATATTGAGTCAGTGGGTGCCGTGGAAAGGCTGTGCAAGATGCCGTCCCTTTCAGTAGGTGGCGTTTGCTTGGAGGAACAGGCTATGGTGTTGATTTTGAGTCCTGTTATCAGCTCTCGTTCTGGGCGGAGCTGGGTTGGGTAAGCCTGCCCTCAGGCCGTTAGCAGGGGTCAAAGTTCTGTTCTCTGCTGTCAGGGCGGGGCTGGAATGGTCCCGCTCAGCCAGAAAGTCTGGGTGTGGGGGTGGGGCTGTCTGAGACTCGCAGTCTGCCGCAGGCCTCGCTTCTTTCCACCCTCCCCAACTCCGCAGCTACTCCTGGGCCTCTGCCAGCAGGCCAGACCACAAGCTACCAGGCCTCCCCGGACTGTGATGCCGGCGGGGAGGTTCCCTGCACAGGAACGCCACCTGGGTTGGGCGCACAGCCTCCTCCTGGGAGGAGGGTTGCCCTCTAGGACGCCGATCCGCCCCTGGAGGCACACAGACCTCAGTAGGCTGTTCACGTATAACCCTTCTGTGCCCCGGGCAATGCTAGCCCTCGGTGCAGGGTATCTGGTCTGCAGGTCCGACCTCTGGGTCCCAGAGTTCAAACTGTATTCCCACCAGGGAGAGGATTTCCGGTCCTAATTCACCCACAGGGAGCCCAAGCTGGGTCTATGTCTCTCAGCCTCTGAGTCGGCACAGTTTTCCTGGGAACACGGTGCCAGCAGCACCTGGGAGGGTGGGCGGGGTCCCAAACGGGAAGGTCCCGTTCCCTGGAGGTGCCTCCGGCTGGTGGCTGTATTGTCTCTCTGGGCAGCCACGGGTAGGGTCGGCGGAGGGGGGGAGGAGGCAATATGGCGCCTGCCGTGCGGCTCGGGTCTGTGCACACGGAGGTGCCCGGAGGAAGTTGGGAACCTGGTGCCAAGTCTGCTACAGGCTCACCGTTGGCAGGCGGCGGCAGTCTCTGGGCTGAAGTCCGCAGGTCTCTCCACCCGCTGGGGAGCCCACCAGCAGTCCCGAATGCAGGGGAGGGGAAACAGCAGATCCACCTACCCTTGCCGCTGGTCTCCGGGCTGCTGCGGTGGTCTCAGCCTCCAGTTCTCCTCCGCAGCCTCCTCCCGTGGAGTCTCCCGGGGTCTCAGGTACCCCACCTTCCGGCCCTTGTCCGCTGTATGCTCGTCTTCTTGCTTCTTTCCTCTAGTTTCTGCTAGAATCTGTCTTTTCTGCAGAGACCCTCTGTCTGGCGGTGTTATTCCAGTAAGGCTTTTTTATAAATAGAAAAATCTATATTAGCATTAAAAGAAGTTTTTAAAAACTTATCTCTTCATACATAATTTCCTGAATGTGCTAAAGTATTCTTTACGAACCTTTTAAATTTCCTTCCTTTTCCCTTTCCTGCCTCTTTTCCTTCTATCTCTTTCCTAAAAGGGTTTAAGAGTAGTTTACTGAAGTAGATTAGATAAAACAAGTCAACAATAAAGATAAGTGAGTCAACGTAGGCAAAGACAGGCTAAGGGTAGGGAAAAATGAAATAAGCAATGTATGCTTTGGGCGTCTAGAAGTGGACCACCTGTAGGTCTCTGAGCCAACACAGAGAAGGAAATGTGATTTATTAGCCGAGTCAGTGATCATCAGAGCTCATCAGTTCTTAGAAGAAGCACATTTATTTTTGGTATTAAGTCCAGAGAAAATGGACTCCTGCAGGTTCTCAGCAGTGGACCAAACAATGTCTTTAGAAATACCCGTGAAGTAAAGACAACAGGGAGATCCTCAGGGCCGCTGCGTATGCCATTGCTCAGTGGAGACCCACACTGTAATGTGGAACCAGCTCCAGAAAAGCAACTTCTGGAAGGAGAACCTAAGCATGTGGCCCATGTGCACAGTACTAGGATGGCTTTAGTCCTGGAATTCATGGAGAAAAAGAGTTAGATTGCCTGTTCTTTAGGCAATTTTCATGAAGATAGATTTCTAAATAACTTCTGATAAATAATTTTTCAAAGTTCAATCAGAATAATAGATGTACATGGTAAAGTATCAAATAGCAGCTTCGAAACAGCCAACAGTTTTCCCTAGTCCTTCCCACGCTCTAGAGTCACTCATCAGAGGCAATAATTATGCTGTGCTTGATTTTCCTTGTAGTTAATTCATAATACTAAGTAAAATCCTATTTCTTAATTTATCAATTTTAAATATCTAAATTTTAATTTTAGATATAACTAAGTTATACTGCTCACCTCTATGAGAGATAATTATTTTCAGTTCTAAAAACTTATAGTGATACTTATACTGATAAGATTCTATTTCTTATTCCATTCACATGTAATTCCCCTCTAAGTTGAAGATAATAGCACCACTGAATTTTCTCCCTGTCTTAATCCATTTTGTGTTGTTATAACAGAATACCTGAGACTGGGTAATTTACAAAGAATAGAAATTTATTGACTCATGATTCTGAAGACTGATAAATCCAAGATCAAGGGCCCAGCATATGGCAAGGGTGAGAGAGAAGGAGAGAGCCAAACGCATCCCTCTATAAGAAACCTACTCCCACTGTAGTGAACTATTACTCCCACAATACTGGCATGAATCCACTCCCTCTGTCCTCATGGCCTGATGTTGCATTGGTGCATGGTGATTAAGTTTCCAGCACATGCTTTTTGGGGGAACACATTTAAACCTTAAAACTCCCCTTTTGCCTCTCTTTTTTGTAAATTATACTTTTATTTTTACATTGTAAATATTGCTAAATGTTGCCACGATTGCGTTGTATTCTGTAACCTTGTTTTCTTTATATGCTGACTTACTTGAATATCAATAAACAGTCACCTTATCATGGATATTAAATTATTGTTCACTTTCAGACAAAGTGGTAGGCTAGGATTATATTTCTTTCTCAGCAGGTCACAGTCAATGAGCCATTTGAAGGAAAATGTTCTTAACATCAAGGTTGCCTGGACTTCACTCTTCCAAGCACTTAAAATCATATTACATCTGCATTTGCTAAAGTGGACCATGATATTATTTTTCATCTTTATTTGTGCCTATGGTTTCTCATGAACTTTGGTTTCTTGTTTGCAAAATAACAGTATTAAATATTTTTTACATCCTTGCAGTTGTGCTTGGGGTTCTTTTGCTGGGGGTCCTGTTTCTTAACAGAGAGGCCTCATCTCCTCTGTCCTCTGCTCCCATCTGGACATGTGTTCTCTAGAGAAACCACACTGTGTGGATTTGTCTCTGGATTTGTCTTCACTGCTCAACCTCTCAGCAGTTAAATACACCCTGTGTCTTTTTCTTTCTTATACTTTCTTTAATCTTCAAGTAACTTCCTAAGAAAGGGCATAACGGGGTTAAATTTTCTAAGTTCTCATGTGTTCTTAATGTGTCTGTATTCTGTCCCTACACTTGATTGATAATTTGGCTGGTTACAGAATTTTAGGTGAAAAATCTTTTTCTTTATCAAACCATTGAACGCCTACCTCGATTGTCTTCTCACATCAGTGTTGTTGGTGAGAAGTCTGGTGTCAGTCTGATTCTGGTGTTTTAGTAGGTAACCTGTTTATTCTCTTTGGCAGCTTTTAGGAATTTCTCCTTATCCTTGCTGACCTAAACTTTATGGGGATGCATACAACGTTTTCCCACTCATTCCATCATTCCTCTGTATTGATAGATGTGTTTCTGGACTTATCCAGATGTTAGGCCTTGAGAAATGATACTTTATTTTTCTAGTATCTCTTCTCCTGTGTGCTAGCCTTCTTTGTTCTACTATCTGGGATATTTCCTTGGCTTTATTTTCCAACTTTCTATATTGGATTGGTTTTTTGTGCCTTTTCTCTATCGTTTTTTTTTTTTTAATTTCAAAATATTAAATGGTTACAAATGTTTTTATTACATGGATACCTCATATAAGGCTTAAGTTGGGGTTTTTTGTATGCCCATCACATGAATAGTGTTCATTGTACCCAATCGGTAGGTTTTTAAGTCTCTCCTTCATTTTGATTTTTAGAGGATTTCATTCACTTTCTATTGTGTTTCATAAGCTTTGCTTTTATTTATAACATTCCTAATTTTCTTTTCCAATAGCTGTTTTTTGCTTTTTTTTGACAGTTAATGATACATTTTTTTCCACCACCCCCTCATGATACATTTTTAAAACAAATAATTTTAAATTCTTTTTATAGATTTATGGGGTACATGTGCATATTTGTTAAACAGATATATTGCATAGTGGTGGAGTCTGGGCTTTCTGTGTAACCCTCACCTTATTAGTGTGTAGTATCCATTAGGGAATTTCTCACTACTTTCTGATCATTCTCTTTTATGGAATAGTGTTCTGTCTTGTGGTTGAAATATCTCAGGTCTTCCTGAGTATACTAAAAATATATTTTTGAAACTTTATTTTTCCTGAATTTTCTGTTTTCTCTGTCTTCAAATTTGGCTTTTATCTTGCTAGATATTCTCCTATTTCTTGTGATTCATGACTGACTTTCCTATTTAAAAGAAGGCTTTAGGATCCCCAAATGTCAAACTGAAGTCAGGTATTTACACTAGGCAGCTGAAAGTCACACTAAAACATTAGAAGTCTCTAGAGAGCATTCGTACCTTTAGTAAACAGACCTCTGGATTATTTCCTGGAGCTAAATTCTAGGTTTCCTAAATTTTTTGGGTGGTGAGGTAGATTGGGGCAGTGAAGTGTATATCTGTTATATACCCTGACCTTTAATAAATCCCCTATTTTTCTATATTACCAAGTAAGTACTGGGCTATTAGGCTTGCTATGTGAGGAGTATAAAGTGAGGAGTATAAGAAGGTGCTCTATGAAACAGAAGGCCCCTATATCTCTACATGCAGGTGGACTAAGGGAATTCCCAAGGCTGGCTCCAGACATTTCTTAAGAAGGTTTGGACTGCAGGATGTGTGTGTGTGTGTGTGTGTGTGTGTGTGTGTGTGTGTGTGTGTGTACAGTAAGGCTTTTCTAAAGATTACACTGAAGGCAGAATCCATGATGGAGAAGATGATTAACATGGGTGATCACATAAAAAGGTAAGTTATCTACAGAGAAAAACTGCTTAAGCAAACTTAAAAAGTAAATGAAAATGCAAGAAAAATATTTGGGCAATACATGCAAGAGACATGGCTTAATATTTAGTAGTTAAATATTTTAAAAACAACGAAAAGGTAAATATCATAATAGAAAACTGGACAAAAGATAGAAAAAAGCAACTCGTAAAAGAAGAAATACAAATATCCAAAAATCTTTTAAATTTAAAAATTGCTTAGCTGGTTTAATACTCCTGTACCCCAAATAATACACCTGGAACAGCCCTGATCATAATACTACTTATCTTGAAATGATCCCTCACTAGCTGTTTGTATATATAAAACAATCATTGTCAGTGGTGCACTTCTTACCAAGGAAAGCCAGATGCAGAACAGACTGTGCACTCTGAGTCGTGCTTTGGCATGCTATGCTGCATGCTAAATTAATGAGTGTTATGCCAAATTAAACATATTCCACTAGTTGTGATATTTATTGCTTGGCCTCTAGGGTATTCATTTCATGTTTGACACATAGTTTTACCTCTAATGGCTGAAAACCATGTGCAAGTTATAGTGCTGAACTAGTGTCAAAGGATTAAACATAGAGCATTCCTTTGGATGCTAAAAAAGCTAATTGCACAGCCGTTACTTACAGTAACTTTTAGGAAATGTTTGAGGATATAGAACATGTAGTAGCCAACTTCTAGGGTGGCTGTATCAGTTTCATGTAGCTGCTGTAAACAAAACCCTCAAATTTTATGGCGTAAAAGACCAGAAATGTGTTTGTTCCTGGTTCTGGAGGCCAGAAGCCCGAAATCAGTATCACTAGGCAAAAATCAAGGTGTTGGCAGGGCCACACTCCCTTTGGAGGCTCTGGAGAAGAAACCATTCCTCGTCTCTTCCAGCTTCTGGTGTTTGCTAGCATTCCTTGGCTTGTGGCCACATCTACAAACTCTCTCTTCTCCATGTTCATATCGCTTTATCCTCTGTGTGTCCATAAAATATTCCTCTGCTACTCTCTTGTAAGAACACTGGTGATGGCATTTAGGAATACCATCCACTCAAATGTCCACAATAATTTCCTTATCTCAAGACCCTTTACTTAATCACATCTGCAAAGACTTTGCCACATAAGGTGACATTCCTGGGTTCCAAGGATTGGGACACGATCCCTTGGTGGGAGGAGCATGATTCTGCCTGCCACGATGGCCCAGTAACCCCTGTCTCCTAGTGTTCACGGCCTTCTGTATTTCCTTGCTATATTAAAATTAGAGTTGATTTATGTAACCAACAGTCCCCCCCTTGCCTCCCTGCCCACCTCCCCTCGCACTCTTTCTGGAGAAATCTAACTGCTATGTCTTGAAGACACTCAGGCAGCCTCATGAAGAGAGCCATGTCATAAGAAATTGAGACTCCAGCCAATAGCCATGTGAGTGAGCCTTTTTGGAAATGGACCCTCTAGCCCCAGTTAAGGCTTTAAACAAAGCCACTTTAAATAAAAAAAAACCCACTGTGTCCTAAGCTGACAGCTTTACTGTAGCTTCATGAGAGACCCTGAGCTAGGAACGTACAGTAAAGCTTTTTTTATATCCCTGACCCTAAGAAACCATGAGATAATAAAGGTTGTTTTAAGCCACAAAATTTTGAGGATAATTTTTCACGCATCAATAGATTAGTAATACAGAAGGAAAAGATTAGTGTGCAGGTAGGAACTGTTGAAGTCCATTGATATTTTGATGGGTCTCATAAACATTAGTGCAATCTGTTATTGTCCAACAATTGTATGAAGACACCTAAAAGAGTTATAGCAGGAAACTTGTCATGATAACGGGGAATTTTAAACAACTAAAAGAACAATTGCTAATATATAATGCTGGGACTACATTGCTATAATGACTATGCTGTAATGACTTTGTATTGTCTAAATTAAATTTTTGCTCATATTTTTGGAAGGCATTTCTTATATAAGTGCACATATAATCTACAAAATGCAAATTTTAATGAAAATAAATAAGGTGAAAACAAATTAATACTTGATCTCGATAGGATGCATTTCTATTATGAGTGCAAACTGGCATATTATTTTTGGGGGGCAATTCAGTACTATGTTTTAAAAGCTTAAAAATATGCTTACCCAGCAACTACACTTTTGGATATTTTTCTTAAAAACCTCAATAATTAATTGGGAAAGAGCTTATTTTCATGCCTGAAATAATTTTATTTATTTATTTTTACTTTACAAATAAGTAAGTTTAATTTTAATTTTAAAACAAATTCTGGTAACTTTCAGGTAGAATATTTTTTTTTTCTTTTTTTTCTTTAAGCATATTATGGGGATACAAATGTTTAGGTTACATATATTGACTTTGCCCCACCCAAGTCAGGGCACCAAGTGTGTCCATCCCTCAGACCGTGTGCACTGCACCCATTAGGTGTGAATATACCCATCCCCTCCTCCCTGCTCCCATCTGCCCGACACTTGATGAATGTTATTACTATATATGCACTTAAGTGTTGATCAGTAAGTACCAATTTAATGCTGAGTACATATGGTGCTTGTTTTTCCATTCTTGTGATATTTCACTTAGTAGAACAGGCTCCAGCTCTATCCAGGATAATATAAGAGGTACTGTATCACCATTGTTTTTTGTGGCTGAGTAGAACTCTATGGTATACATATACCACATTTTATTAATCCACTCGTTTTGATGAGCACTTGGGTTGTTTCCACATCTTTGCAATTGTGAACTGTGCTGCTATAAACATTCAAGTGCAGATGTCTCTTTTATAGAATATCTTTTGTTCTTTTGGGTGGATGCCCAGTAAGGAGACTGCTGGATTGCATGGTAATTCTCCTTGTACCTCTTTGAGGTATCTCCATATTACTTTCTATAGAGGTTGTACTAGTTTGCAGTCCCACCAGCAGTGTATGAGTGTTTCTATCTCTCCACATCCATACCAACATTTACTGTTTTGGGACTTTTTGAAAAAGGTCATTCTCACTAGAGATAAGTGATATCTCGTTGTGGTTTTGATCTGCATTTCCCTGACAATTAGAGATGTTGAGCATTTTTTCATGTTTGTTGACCATTAGTCTATCTTTTTTTGAAACGTTTCTGTTCATGGTATTTGCTCACTTTTTTATAGGGTTGTTGGATTTTTTTTCTTGCTTATTTTCCTGAGTTCTATATAGATTCTAGTTATCAGCCCTTTATAGAATGTGTAACATGAGGCTATTTTCTCCCATTCTGTAGGTTGTCCATTTGCTCTCGTGATAGTTTCTTTAGCTGTGCAAAAGTTTTCTAGTTTGATCAGGTCCCATTTATTTATTTTTGTTGTTGCTATGATTGTGTTTGGGGTCTTCTTCATAAATTATTTGCCTCGGGCAATGTCTATAAGAGTTTTTCTAACATTTTCTTCTAGAATTCTTATAGTTTCATGCCTTAGGTTTAAGTGTGTTATCTACCATGAGTTGATTTTTGTGAGAAGTGAAAGATGCAGATCCTGTTTCCGTCTTCTACATGTGGCTATCCAATTTGCCAAACACCATTTATTGAATAAGGATTCTTTTCCACAGTGTACGTTTTTGTCTGCTATGTCAAAGATTAGATGGCTATATGAGGATGGTTTTATATCTGGGTTCTCAGTTCTGTTCCACAGCTCTGTTTCTGTTCTTGTGCCAATAAAATGCTGTTTTAGTTACTATAGCCTTATAGTATAGTTTGAAGTCTGGTAAATTGATGCCTCACAATTTGTTCTTTTTGCTTAAGATTGTTTTTGCTATATGGGGTCTTCTCTGGTCCATACAAAGTGTAGAATTATTTTTTCTAGATCTGTGAAAAATAATGTTGGAATTTTAATAGGGATTTCATTGAATATGTAGATTGCTTTGGTTAGTATAGACATTTTAACAACGTTGATTCTCCCCACCCTTGAGCATGGTATGATTTTCCACTTGTTTACATCCTCTGCTATTTTCTTCCTCAGTGTTTTGTAGTTATCCCTGTAGAGGTCTTTTACTTGCTTGTTAAATATATTCCTAGGTATTTTATTTTCTTTGTTGCTATTGTGAAGGGTATTGAGTGTTTGATTTGGTTCTCAGTTTGACTATTGTTGGCATATAAGAATGCTACTTCTTTCTGGACATTGATTTTGTAACCTGAGACTTTGCTGATTTTTTTGAATCAATTCCAGTAGTCACATGGCAGAATCTTTGGGATTTTCTATTTATAAAATTGTATCATCAGCAAAGAGCGATAGTTTGACCTCTTCTACTCTTATTTGGATGCTCTTGATTTCCTTCTCTTGTCCAATTGCCTGGCTAGGACTTCTAGCACTATGTTTAATAGAAGTGGTGATAGAGGGCAACCTTGTCTGGTTCCAGCTCTAAGTGGGAGTGCTTTCAATATTCCCTATTCAGTATGATGTTGACTGTGGGTTTGTCATATATGGTTTGTATCATTTTTAGGTAAGTCCTGTGCATGTCTATTTTGTTAAGCATTCTTATCATAAAAATGTTGTTAAATTTTTTTGAATGCTTTTTGCATCTATTGAGAGGATCATATGGTCTTTGTTTTTGTTTCTAGTTATGTGATTAATTACATTTATAGATTTGCGTATGTTGAGCCATCCCTGTATCTCTGGGACGAAGCCCACTTGGTCATAATTGATTACTCTTTGATAAGCGCCTGAATTCAGTTTGCTAGCATCTTGTTGAGAATTTTTGTGTCTATATTCATAACGGATACTCGTCTGTACTCTTCATTTTTTGTTGCATCCTTTCCTGGTTTTGGTATCAAGGTGATGTTGGTTTCATAAAACGTGTTCAGGAGGTTTACTTCCTTCTTGATGTTGTGAAATAATTTCTGCAGGATAGGCACAAATACTTCTTTGTAGGTGTGGTAAAATTCAGATGTGAAACCATCTGTTCTGGGACTTTTTTTTTAGGAAGATTTTTTATTGCTGCTTCAATTTCAGCACTTGATATTGCTCAGGAATTCTATTTCTTTCTGATTGAGCCTAGGGAGAGTATGTGATTCTAAGAATTTATCCATTTCCTCTACATGTTCAAGTTTATGTGTATAGAGATTTTCATAGTAGTCACAGATGATATTTTGTATTTCCAAGCATCAGTTGTCATTTCTCCTTTTTTATTCCTGATAGAGCTTATTAGAGTCTTTTCTTTACTGCTTCTCATTAATCTAGCAAAAGGTATGTCCATTTAGTTTATTTTGTCAAAGAACCAACTTTTTGTTTTATTAACCTTCTGTATAGTTTTTTGTTACAAATTTCATTCAGTTCTGCTCTGATCTTTGTTATTTGTTTTATTCTGCTTCTGGTTTGGAGTCAATTGCTCCTCTTTTTCCAGTTCTTTGAGATGATTCATTAGATTGTTTATTTGTGATCTTTATAGCTTTTGGATGTAGGCATTTATGGATATAAATTTTCCTCTCAGAACTGCTTTAGCTGTGTCCCACAGATTTTGATAACTCGTGTCTCCTTTATCATTTAGTTAAAAAAATCTTTTGAATTCCATCTTGATTTACTACTTAATGCAATAATTGTTCAGCAGAAGGTTGTTTGGTCTCCATGACTTTGTGTAGAGATGAGAGTTTCTGTTGGAGTTGATTTCTAATTTTATTCCACTGTGGTCTGAGAAAATGCATGATATAATTTCTATTTATTGGGATATGCATTGTGGCCTAGGATATGATCAATCTTAGAGAATGTCCCATGAGCTGATGAGAAAAATGCATATTCAGTGGTTTTTGGGTAGAATTTTCTATAAATGTTAGTCAAGCCCATTTATTCCAGAGTTCTGTTTAAGTCCATTATTTCTTTGCTTATTTTCTGTTTGTAAGATCTGTACTGTACTGTCAGAGGGGTGTTCAACTCTCCAGCTATTACATTGTTGTTTATCATTTTGTTTAGATCAAGTAGAATTGGATTTATGAATCTGAGTGCAACTGAGTTAGGTGCATAAATATTTAGAATTGTTATGTCTTCTTGTTGAAGACACCATTATATAGCGACCATCTCTGTCTTTCATTACTTCTGTTGATTTTAAGACTAAGTTATCTGAAATCGTAACTAGGTTGGGCATTATTCTCTTTGAGAAGAGTGAGAATGTAGCCCCAGTATCTTCTTGCTTGTAAAATCTCAGTTGAGAATTTGGCCATTATTCCAATGGGTTTTCCTTTGTGGGTTACCTGCTTCTTTCACCTTACAGCTCATAAGAGGGCCGCTATGGTGGTTATCTTGGTCAGTCTGATGACTGTGTGTTGTGGTGTCTTCCTATGAGATTCAACCACATCCTATATGATGAGTCAGTAGATGCAGTAAAAGGGTGTGCAGAATGACCTCCCTATCAATAGGTGGTACTTGTTGGGAGGAGCAGGCTGCAGTATTGTTTTTGGATCTCATAGTTAGCTCTTGTTCCTCCGGAGAGGCACTCTAGTGCCTCATGTGGTGGGTGGGGCCCTGGAACTTCCAGGTGTGTCCTTATTCTCCACCTTAGTGGGGGCAGGGAACTCACAGTATGAGTACACCTCAATCCACTGTACAGCCCCAAAAGGAAAGGTCCCATTCCCTGCAGATGCCTCTGGGTGGTGGCTAAATTGTCTCTCTCAATATCCACAGCTAGGGGAGGGGAAGGGAAGAACGCAGCAATATGGTTCCTGCTGATGGGCTCGGGTCTGCGGTCCAGGAGGTACCCTGAAGGTTCTGGGAACCTAGTGCTCTGTCTGCAAGAGGCTCACTGCTCATTGGTGGCAGCCATCTCTGGACTGGTATTCGCAGGTCTCTCCAACTACTCAGGAGCCCACCAACAGTCTGAGATGCATTCTCCATCTATACCAATAGTTTTTTCTATTTCTCCTTTCATTTTATCCATTTTTGACTTTTGCATTTTGATGCTCTGTTGTTAGGTACAAATATGTTTAGGAGATTATGTCATCTTGGAGAATTTACTCCTGTAGTGTTATGTAATACCGCTTTATATTCATGATAATTTTCCTTGTTCTGAAGTTTACATTTGTTCTTTGTTTCCTTTTCTTTTCCTGCCTTTTCAAGTTTTATTTATTTTATACAATCCCATTTTATCTTTTCTCTTAGTGTATCCATTACATTTCTTTAAAAACAATTTTTAGTGATTGTCCTAGAGTTTGAAATAGACATTTTAAATTAATCTAAGTCCACTTTCAAATAATACTATCCTACTTCATGTGTAGAATAGGTATTTTATGAAAGAGTATTTCAAATTCCTCTTCCTTCCATTTCAACATTGCTAATATTTATTTCATTTATCCATACAGTATCATCACCCAATCATTGTTTGTCATTGTTGTCATTGTGAATAAACAATTATCTTTTAGGTGAATTAAGAATAAGAAAAATATTATTATACCTCTATTTTTTGTCTAGCACTTTTCTTTTTTGTCTTTTTAAAATTGATACAAAACATTTGTACATATTTATGGCGTACATGTGATAGTTTGTACAGGCATAGATTTTTTAATGATCAAGTCAGGGTATATTAGGTGTCCCTCACCTTGAGCTTTATCATTTCCATGTGTTGGGAACATTTCAAGTCCCCTCTTCTAGCTTTTTTTGATATATACAATACAGTACTGTTAACTATAGTCACCTACTCTGCCATTTTAGAAGTTATTCCTTCTATCTAACTGTATGATCGTATTCATTAACCAACCTCTTTTTATCTGCTCCTCATCCAAACATAATTCCCAGCCTCTGGTATCTATTCTTATATGCTTTAAACCCATAAGAGCAACCTTTTTAGCTCACACATATGAGTGAGAACATGTGATATTAATCTTTCTGTGGCTGGTTTATTGTACTTAGCATAATGATCTCCAGTTCCATCTATGTTGCTGCAAATGACATGTTTTCATTCTTTTTATTCCCAAATAGTATTCCATTAAGGAGATATACCACATTTTCTTTATTTACTCATCCATTGATGGACACTTAGATTGATTCCATATCTTGGCTATTATTTATAGTGCTGCAATAAACATGCAAGTGGAGGTACCCTTTGATATAGTGATTTCTTTTCCTTTGGATAAATATCCAGTACAGGAATTGCTGGATCATACAGTAGCTCTATTTGTCGTTGTTTTTTTGTTTGTTTGGTTTTTTTTTTTTGAGAATTCTTCATATTATTTATCATAGTAGCTGTACTAATTTACATTCCCACCAACATCTTGCCAGCATTTGTTATGTTTCCTTTTTAACAATAGCCATTCTAATTAAGATAAGATGATATCTCATTGTGGTTTTGAGTTGCATTTACCTGATGATTAATAATGTTGAATATTTTTTCATATACCTGTCGGCCATTCATAGGTCTTATTTTTTTTTTTTTTTTGAGACACGGTCTGGTCTTGCTCTGTTGCCCAGTCTAGAGTGCAGTTGTGCAATCACAGCTCACTGAAGCCTTGTACTCCTGGGCTCAAGTGATTCTCCTACTTCAGCTTCCCAAGTTGCTGGGATTACAGGCACATCTCCCCATAGCCAGCTATTTTTGTTTTTTATTTTTTTTTCTAGAGACTGGGTCGCATTATGTTACCCTGGTCTCAAACTCCTGGGCTCAAATGATCCTTTCACCTCAGTTTCACAAAGTGGTGGGATTATAAGCATGAGCCACCCACTTAACTGCATATCTTCTTTTGAGAAATGTCTATTTGTGTCATTTGCCCACTTTTAAATGTGACTATTTTGGGATTTTACTGTTGGGTTGTTTCAGTTCCCTCCATATTCCCTGTAGAGGGCCCCATGTATGTGCACAGTCCCAAAGGCATAGCGGCTGTCAGTGTACACCGTCAGCCTTTTTCCTCGGCCCAGCTAAGAGCCTCCGCCAGTGCTATTAGTTCTGCCTTCTGAGCAGATGTCCCTTGCGGAAGGCGTGCCGCCCAGACAAGTTTACCTTGGTCATCTACTATGGCTGCCCCTGCGTACCTGCGTCCGTCCCGGACGAAACTGCTTCCGTCCGTGAACCAGGTCAGGTCGCTACCTGGAAGGGGGCGATCCTTCAAGTCTCTACGGGTCGTCTGGGTCTCGGCTAGGATCTCAAGGCAATCACGTTCAGGTGCGGCTGCATCGGGGGTTGGCAGAAGCGTAGCCGGATTCAAGGCTGCAGGGGCCCGGAACTCGATGCGGGGTGCATCCAGCAAAAGCCCTTGGTAATGAGTCAGCCGCGCATTTGTGATCCACCGTCCCGGTGGCTGCTTCAGAACCCCCCTATGGCGTGCGGGGTGGTGATCTGCAGCCGCTGCCCTAGGGTGAGCTTATCAGCGTCTTTGACCAACAGGGCCCTGGCTGCGATGATTCGCAAGCACACTGGCCACCCCGCCGCCACCGGATCTAGTTTTTTTTTTTTTGACAAGTACCCCACGGGTCTCTTCCAGGATCCCAGGGCCTGCGTGAGTACCCCCTTGGCTATTCCCCTCTTCTCGTCTATGAACAGGTGAAACTCTTTTGTAGGATCAGGGAGTGCTAGGGCCGGGGCTTCCAGCATGGCTGCCCTCAGGGCCTGAAAAGCGGCTTCCATTTGCACAGTCCACTCCCATGCTCGCCCCGCCCTACACCCTTCATACAGAGTTGGAGCCTTTTCCGCAAACCCTGGAATCCAGAGGCGGCAGTAACCCACCGACCCCAAGAGTTCCCTCAGTTCTTGGCTCGAGGCTGAAGTGGGTATCTTTAACACAGTCTGCTTCATTGCCTCGGTTAGCCACCTTCGGCCACCTTTTATTTTATATCCCAAATAGGTGACTTCATCCTTGCAAATTTGAGCCTTCTTTGCACTGGCTTGGTACTCCAACTCGCCTAATATTTTGAATAAGTTTTTGGTGCCCTCTAGGCAGGCCCGGGGGCCGGGGGTGGGTGTTAGGTGCAGCTAACAGCAAGGGTGACTTGACTTTTATCTCTTGCTGATTTTAGGATTTTTTCCTTCATGTCGACTTTAGATAGTCTGATGACTATATGTCTTGATGAAATCCTTCTTGCAGAATTTTTCCCTGGAGTTCTCTGAACCTCATGCATCTAGGTCACTAAATCTCTATCAAGACTCGGAAAGTTTTCCTCAATTATTTCCTCAAGTAGGTTTTCCAATTTTTTTGCTCCTTTTCCCTTGGAAATACCTATGATTCATATATTCAGATGCTATATGTAAGCCCATAGTTCTGCAAGGCCTTGTTCACTTTTTAAAATTCCTTTTTCTCTATTTTTGTCTGACTGGATTAATTCAAAAGATTTTTCTTCAAGTTCTGAGATTCTTTCTTCTGCTTCATCTAGTCCATTGTTGCAGCTTTCAATTGTATTTTGCAATTCCTTAAATTAATTTTTTCATTTCTAGAGGTTCTGTTTGTTTTTTCTTTAAAACATCTCTATCTTTGGTAAAATTCTCATTCATATCCTAAATTGATTTTCTGATTTCTTTGTGTTGATTTTCAGATTTCTCTTGGATCTCATTGAACTTCTTTACAATCCATATTTTGAATTCTTTATCAGGCATTTCAGAATTTTCATTTTGGTTAGCATCCATTGCTAGTGTGATCCTTTAGGGGGGGCTCATAACAATCTGTTTTTTCATACTGCCAGTATTGTTAACACTGGTTCCTTCTCACCTGGAGAAACCATTCTTATTTTTGAATTTACTTTCATTTGGATAGGATTGTTTCTCCTCCTATGGGACCACAATGTATGTTGCATATGGTCATTTGGCTTTGTTTCAAGGTGTTTTCAGTGGTAAAGGTTATATGAATCCATTGGTTATAGATAACTTTAGTGTGGTGGCTTTCTTAAATGTTTGTTGTAGTAGTGAAGTATTTGTATTAGACATGTGAGCGGGCTCACAGCCTCCTTAGAGGCTGGGGAAGGTCTCAAGAATCTGACCTCATTCTTAAGTGTTGTGTACTTGTTTCAGCAGATTATGTGTGGTTGTGCAGTTTGACTTCTGTGCCAGCAGGTGGCGTTTGCAGGTAATTCCTGGCTGCAGCATTAGCAATCAGGTATATGCTTGGTTTTTGTTTTTGTTTACCAGGGGAAGCTCTCAGTTGCCATAAGAATGCTCATTGGCCTGAGCTTTCTTCTCAGCTCGGGAGGGAGGGAGGAAATTGCGTTTAGCTGTACTGGGCAAACCAGTGGGTCAACATGGGTTCCCCAGTGGTGATCAGAGCACCCAGACCCTGACGGGTTGGTGGTGAAGCTCCTGGTGGAATGTGCTGGAATCTCCATGGGTAAGGGCGTAGGGGGAGGGGTCTACCCCAGCCACAACCTCAGTAGGAATGTCATTCATTTCCCTGTCATGTCCCCGTCCTGGTGCTTAGGAAGCTCAATTCAGTCAGACACTGCTGTCTATTTCTACATGGCAGTGTAGCTGAAAGTCATAAAATACACCTGCCCTGCAGCTCACCACCGGAATGGCCATGGTACAAAGCCTCCTCCCCCAGCCCAAAACACAGTGCTCCCAGCTCTCCTGCTCCCCGCTGGTGAAGAAGTGAGGAGAGATCCAGTCTTTCCTAAAGCCTGGGTCCAGTGGAGACTCAGCCACTCCTACAGCCCTAGAAAGGTGGTCCTCCAGCGCCCGTGCCAACTTCCAGTGGGAGTAGCCATGGCTGTGTCTGCAGAAGTGGGCGTGGGGGCAGGGACAGGAATCTCCCCTCTCACACCTGTAGGCGAGCCCTGAGTGGGATGGAATTACACTCGTTCCCTGAAGAGCCAAGCTCAGTGTTTGTATGTCTACCAGACGTGGTGCCCCTGCTCCCGCCCACAAGGAGGGAAACTCTTGGGCTTAAGAACGCATGTGCTCTGGTTTCCCTTGGTCCAAGGGCTGGCTCCCTCGGTGTGCTGCACTCTCCCTTCCCTGAGGAGCAGCACTCCCTGAGGGCTAGGCCACTGGGGACCCTGCAGCTCCCCTGGGTCCAGCCAGCCCTGGGTGCCTCTGTCTTCTGAGAGGGCACTCGAGACTGTCACTGGGGGCTCCAGTGATGTGGTGACACAAAGGCTGGAGGAGTTCCCTGGGCAGGACACAGTTCCCTGATGTCTGCAGCCCCAGCATAGTGCCCTGATGCCGCAGCTAGAGTCTAGGAGGAAGGCAAGCAACCCAGTATGAGTTTGCAGTCTAGTACAATGCCCTTGAGAAGAAGGGGAGGAGGTGAGGACCAGATGCCTCCAGTCAGCCATCTTGAACCCCCTCCCCCACTCTTCTTTTCTTTGTGTGGATGAAAGTTCTTATTCCTCCATAGATAAGCTGATTTCTTTCAAGATTTTCTCTATTTATTTGATTCTTTATAGTTTGACTATGATATGCCTAGTAGGTGTTTTTGGTTTTGGTTTTGGTTTTTGGTTTGGTATTTATCCTGTTTAGTATCCTCTGGGCTCTGTGGATTTATGGTTTTATATCTGTCAATAATTTTGGAAAACTCTGAGCCATTATTACTTCCAATTTTTCTTCCGTTCTTTTCCCTCTTTCTTTATTCTCTGTTACTTCTATTATTTATATATTACGACTCTTTAAATTTTTCCACAGTTCTTGGATGTTCTGTTATGTTTCTTTAAAAATGTTTTCTTTTTGAATTTCATTTTGAGAAGTTTCTAGTGACTTGCCTTCAAGCTCACTGATTCTTTCTTCAGCCTTGTTGTATCTACTAATGAGTCCATCAAAGGCATTTTTCATTTCTGTTAACAGTGTTCTGGTTTTTTAGTGCTTCCATCTGTTTTTTCTTAGAGTTTCCATGTCTCTACTTACATTACTCAAATCTGTTCTTACATGTTGTCTACCTTTTAGCACCCTTAGCATATTAATTATAGTTATTTAAAATTCTCAGTCTGACCATTCAAAAATCTCTGTCATGTTTGAACCTTGTCCTCATGATTTTTTTGTCTCTCCAGATCATCCTTTTCTTCCCCAAGTGGCATGACTCATAATTTTTTGTTGAATGCTAGACATGATATGTGGGATAAAAGGAATTTTGCCTGTTTTCAAGTTATCTCCTCCAAGACATTTATCCACTTCAGAGAGAAAGAGAGTAATTTCACAGTAGAAAACTCAGCAGACACCAACTAAACCAAGTGATCAAGGCAAACATAATTGATAATTACATATATTGGCATCATGACACACTTGATATGATATACTGAGAGGAACACAGCCTTGTTTTTTGTGATATTCTGGCCAAAGATTCCTAACCTTCTAATGATGAGAAAACATCAGACAAACCTCAATCGAGGGGCATTCTGCAAAATAACTGATTTGTACTCTTCAAAAGTGTCAAGCTTCTGACAGACAAGGAAAGTCAGAGGAACTGTTACAAGATAGAGGAGACCAAGGACAAGTGCAAAGCAAATGCAAAGTGGGATCTTGGGTAGGATCCTGGAACAGAAAAATGATAATGGGAAAATTGGTGAAATTCAAGTAAGATCTGTAGCTTAGTTAGTAACATTGTGCCAAGGCTAGATTCCTGTTTTTGGTAGTATACAATAGTTATGCAAGATGTAAACATTAGAAGTAGAATAAGGGGTTTAAGAAACTCTGCCATTTTTTTGCAACTTTTCTATAATTCTAAAGTTAGTTCAAAATACAGAGTTAAAATTTTATACTGAATAATAAACAAAATCCAGCTATGCAGTTTTTACAGAAAACACACCTAAAACCTAAAGATATAGAAAGTTTGAGAGTAAAAGAATATAAAACTAGATACAACTCAAATAGTAATGAAAAGAAAGCTAGAATGGTATATCAATGGATATTTAGGGTTAGAACATTGCTAGAGTACGTGAAGTTATTTCATGATGCTAAAAGGTTCATCTCACCAGGAAGATAGAATAATTACAAATTTGTATGTCTTCAAAATATATAAGGGAAAAATAACAACTATAAAAAGAAATAGGTAAATCCAGAGTCACAATAAAAGATTTTAACTCATGTCTCTCAGTAGTCTCTAGATTAATTAAAAACAAAACCAAAAAACTCAGTAAAAATGTACAACTACTTGAACTACATAGTTAACAACTACAGGACACTGCTCCCAACAACTGCAGAATGAATATATACATACACACACACACACACACACAACCCTTTAGAGCATAAGGAGCATTTACAAATGTTGACTATAGACTAGGCTATTAGGCAAACTTCAAACATATCAAAAGATTGAAATAATACAGTGTATTCTTTTACTATAATGCAATTATGCTAGAAATAAATAATGAAAGATCAAAAAACCCTCAGAGGTTTATTGAATAAAAGAACAATTCAGAATATATACCAGAAAATATTTTAAACTAAATAATAAAAATGCTACATGCCAAAATTTACATAGGAAAATCAATGCTTGCCATACTTTTCCTTAGAGGAACAAAAGAACAAGCTAAACATTCATATTAAGAAATTAGTAAAAGAACAGCACAGTATATCCAAAGAACATAGAAATAAGGAAATAATACAGATAAAAGCAGAAAATAATGACATATAAAACAAATATAATAGGAAGCACATCAACAAGCTGGTAATTAGGTCTTTAAAAAGATTAATAAAATTGATACATTTCTACACTACTGGTAAAGAAAAAAGAGAATAAACAAATAGCTATTATTCAGAATGAAAGAGAAGATCTCTTAACAGATTCTTTAAACATGAAAAGATAAGTAGAGGTTATTGTAAATAACTGTAAACCTATAAATTTGAAAATTTTAGAGGAAATTGCCATGTAATGAGAAAAATATAACTTACTAAAATTTTCAAAAGACGGAACAGAAAACAGTCTTGTAACTACCTTAAAAATTGAATTAAATATGTTTCCACAAAGAAAACTACAGACTGAAATGACTTCAACAGCGAGTTCTAGCAAACATTTAAGAAATATTTCTAGTCTCTAGAAAATTCATCCAGAGAATGGAGAAAGAAGATAACATTCCCCAACTCAGGAGATTGCCATAACTTTGATGCCAAAATTTTGTAAGAATAGTATAAGGAAGGAAAATCATATACCAATCAATCTTACTCATAGATATTTGCTCATATCTTACTTATACTCATATTGGCAAAAATTTTGAAAAAAAAAGTGAATGAAATCCATATATATCCATGTATGAAAATGATTATGTAATACATTATAGCCAGTTTGGGTTCCTTCTGGGAATGTAAAATTGGTTTAACATTAGAATATCCATTTTTTTCAACTTTTTCAACCTGATGGACAGAATAAAGGAGAAAAACTGCAAACAACATGGTAGATGCCAAAAGAAAAATGTTTGATAACATTCAACATTTATTCATAGCTAAAAAAAAACTCCTAAGAAGCTAGAAATATAAGGAAATTCCTTAAATACCCTGATAAAGGGTATCTCATAAAATAAACTAAAGCAAACATCATATCTAATGATTAAATAAAATATAATAATCTCATTAAGTTGATGAAGAAGAGGAGGATGCTCATTAGCACTGCTGTTATTCATGGGACATATAGCACATCATTTTGGAGGTTCTAGATACTTTATGAAAGCAAGAAAAAAAATAAAACATGTAACGAATAAAAAGGTAGAAATTGATGTCATAATTTACCAGTAATATGATAGTGTACTCAGAAAGAAAATAAAGATAAATTACTAGAATTAATGATTACTAGAAAAATTGCTAAAATTAGTTTATAAATAAGACATTTGGAGTTACTATCAATATATAAAAATCAACCGTATTTCTATATTCCATCTATAACCAGTAAGAAATGCAAAAATGTTACCATTTGTGAAAAGGTAAAAAAAAAAAAAAAACAAGATGTGTTCAACCTCATTAGAGAACTCCATGAAACTACAGTAAGAGACATTTACACAGACTTAATTAAATGAAGAGAAACCCCATGTACATGAATTGGAAAACACTATTGTAAAGGTGAAAATTCTTCCCAAAATGATCTATTGTTTCAATGTAATCCCAATCAAAATCTTAACTTTTTCTTAGGAAACTAGATAAGATGATTATAATATGTATTTGGAAATGCAAAGAACCAAGGTTTGCCAAGACCCTCTTGGTAAAGAACAAGATGAGTGCCCTTGCTTCACCAGATGTCAAGACTCATCCTAAAGCCACTAGAATAGAGACAGCGTGGCGTTGGTGCAGGTGCAGGTGCAGGTGCAGTTACATGGATTAATGGAACAAAACAAATATTGTAGAAACACATCTTCTACATATGGCATTTTCTAACAATGGTGGCACTGAATGGCAGTGGGCAAAGGGAGGGCTTATGCTTAAATTGAATGTACAAAGGGGAATGTGTAATTGGACTCATTACCTCACACTAAACACTAAAATGAGTTTCAAGTAGGTTACAGTCCTAAATGTGAAAGGCAAAAATTAATAACAATTATAACATTAAACAGTTTAAAAGACAATATGAAAGAATATCTTCATGACTTTGGGGATTTCTTAAAATATGAAACACAAGTCATAAAACAAGGACTGATAAATTTGACTACAATAAAATGAAGACATTGTATTCATGAAGATACCTTAGAGAGTGAAAAGGTAGGGCATGCAGTAGAAGATATTTGCATCACCTGTAAATGACAAAGTTTACATGCAGACTATATAAAGCTGTCCTAAAACCAATTTGAAAAGACAACCTATTGAAAAAGAGATAAAAGTCTTGAACAGGCTTGCTTTTCAAAATAGAGAAATAAAAATAGCCATCAAAGGTACGGAAATATACTTAACCCCATTGATAACCAGGGAAATGCCAACTAAAACCAAAAGGAAATACCACTACTAACAGATTGTTTAAAATAAATTATGAAGGAATCTAATGATAACAGTGTTGATCAGGATATGGACTACCAGAAGTTATCATATTGCTGGTGGAAGTGGAAGTTTATACAACTACTCTAGAAAACCTATAGGCATTAGCTAGTGAAATTGAATACATGCCTCACCTGAGACCCAGCATTTCTACTCTTAACATATCTACTCTTCAGAACTGTATGCTGAGACTCACCAAAACATGTGAACATGTTTGCAGCAGTATTATTCATAATATATTCAAATTGAAACACTCCGATGATTACCTACAATGGAATGGATAAAAAATTCTTGCAGTGGCATATTACATAGCAACAAAGAATGAGCTCATCAAAGCTACATTCTTCAACGTAGCTGAATTTTGAAAGTCTGTGGGTGAGTGGAAGAAGCCAGAGGGAGGTGTACCCGTGCGTGCGCGCGCGCACACACACACACACACACACACACACACACACACACACCCCACATATTCTGTGATTCCATTTAGACAAAACTAAAACATTTTATTTAGGGATACCTAATTTGAGACTAAATTAAGAACAAGAGGAAAGCAGCAACTGGTGGTCTTTTCAGGTCCTGAGAATGTTCTAGTTCCTAACTTAGGTGGTGTCAGTAATATAACTATTCATTTTATAATAATTCATTAAATCATAAAAAAATTATTTATGCAAAGAAGAAAGAATATGATATCCCTTCAGACTTCTTTTGGCAAATCATAATATCTTAGCTCTGCAAAATATTTTTTTTTGTTTTTTACTTTTTTTTCCTGGGGAAAAACAAAAATAAAAAGATTAAGTGTCTTAGAAAAATCCACACTATATCTTTGAGATAGTTTATGTGGAAGACTGGGCACAAGAAGCCCAGTTGTAAAGGACCAAGGTGGAACAAGGACAGAAAATAAATACTTAAATGATAAAAGGAGACGCTAAACTCATTTGGTAAGAAGAGAATATTAATCATCAGATTTTGGGATAGGGAAGAAGGGCCCATTTTAGGGACTTTTGAAATGGCTATGTACATCTAGGTGGGGCCAAGTTTCTGAAAATATTTCATAAAGGATTTAATGTGTTTAAGTCCTTAATTTTTGTAATCACAAATATTTAAACTTTTCTGGACTTTGATAGAGTCTTTATTATCATAAGTGTTGTAAACAGAAAGATTCTTAAAATTTGTTGACAATGACAATCTGTTTTATCAAGTTTTGCAGAAAATGTGGGCCAATTTCATTTATTATAACCATATGGAATATGAAACTAAAAGTCAAGATTTTCCTTAATTTACTCTATTTTCAGTAAACGCCTCCAGGCATAAAAGGGGACTGAAATGTCTGCAAGTTAGACAGTAATAAAAACATTCAGAAATGCAAAAAATGCTACTTCTTCAACTGGTCCACTTGATGGCACTAAACTAACACATAATATGAGCTAATCCTCTGGAAGTTTGATGCATTAATGTGTTTTCATAATCTTAGACCTTGTGAATTCAAAAGGTCTCTTTTGGCTTCAAGCTTTGGATATATTCAGCAGGGGAAAAAGGATTAAAAATTCTTAAAGAATTGAAGCTATTTATAAGAATTTTTTAAAAGATACATTAAAACTCTTTAGGACAAACAGCTTTTCATGTCTTCTTGCCTCTTGCTTCTTGTTTCTCCCACATCTCCAAATTATGAACCGTAGGGAAATACATAATTTTGACTCCAGGATATTAGAGGTTTGATAGATATATGTGAATCACAAAATTTTAAATTGAATTTTTTTTGTGGGGACAATGGGCTGGGGAAGGTTTTGCCATGGTTTGTGCACTTCGTAGCAGGTCTCAGAAGAAAGAGAGTCTTTGTACACTGGCAGTGAGCAGGCAGCTAAGTAGGCTTGGGTTCCACAGTTTGAGGAAGGGTGCTGCTTTGCTCAGATCTTAAAGCAGAATGAGACTTCTTCGCTATGATTCTTCAGCTGTAAGCAATGGCAAATGATTCTTGCCTTGTGGAGAGAAATGGTAGACAGAAGAAATGTGAGAGGCTACTGGTCCTTTTGGATGCATTTACTGAAAACAGAGTGCATTAAATAAAGTCTTGACATCTGGTTTCACATTACATATAGGTATACAAGAAAGAAATTGGTCCATACATTCTCTGTGTGAAACACTCTTTCTTTAAGTGTGTTAGAATTTATTTGGAATTGCAAAACTGTAGACAAACGTGTTAGTGCTACATGGACTACCAATAATGATCATAAAAGATGAAAGCTACATGACTCTCCGTTCTTAGTTTACCTTTAACAAGCACCTTTCCTTATTTGCAGTAAGGTATTTCAACTAAATTCTTAAAACAAACAAACAAAAAACATCTTACAAGAACTTTCTTCTGTGTGAAGTCCAGCAGGGTCCTGTTTGCTTGTCAGTGGCTTTTTCATGTGGCAGGCTCTGCTTCCTTGAAGAGAGAAGAAGCTCTCCGAGGGCAGGACTGTGTGTTATTCTCACCTGTATTCTCTACAGCAGAGAACCCAATGGCTTAGGGAGGTGAATACTCAATAAACATGAATATGATGACTGAATTGTCATGTTGTTCGATCCAAAACCTGATTATATATTTTCTTCTTTTCTGGGAAGATTTGATTGTCTCATGTGTCCATAAATGAATTAAGGTCATCATAGCTTTAAGGAGAAAATTTGGTAGAAAATGAAATAAACTATGTGCATGGTTTTAAATCTAAACGCTATACTTTTTCAAATGAAGCACCACTCTGTGCTCTCCTTACCACTTCCTTCCTCTTTGGCTGTGAGGGACCAGCAGTTTTGTCCAAAATACTTCAGATAACATTTATTTCCCCCAAGTATCAAAAACGATCAAGTGAGCACTTCTTTGGCATTACTTGACAACCTTAAGCATTTTTAGTTGTCTGTTAATTTTTAAATGCTACCCATAAGAAACAAAAAAGAATCACATTACGGTAATAGGCATTAAAAAATATTAATAAGTAGACAGATCTTTTGGACTTTTAAAAAATATAAGAAAAAAAAAAACAAGCAAAACCCATGTAGGCTAAAAAAAACCACCCACATAAATTCTGATCCTTTTTATAATGTAAGACTCATCTTTATGTTTCTTGAATCATCAGCCATTTGTCAAAATGCCAAAAGCAATATTCTATACAGAAGGGATATTCATTTTAACCTTAATTCAGCCAAGAAGAGCTCTGTGAGCCAAATTTGTATTTCATGCAGCCCACACAAATTTTTTGAAATATCAGAACAATAGGAAAGCATCACAGTGTGTATTTCTTAAAATTTAACAAAATACAATTTAAAAGCTATGAATCAAAATCTTCCATCTTTAATGATAGTCCCTCCTGATACAGAAAACTGACTTCATATGCAAAATCAAATATTTCCCTCATATGCTCTTATGAATGTCTAAAATCTAAAACAATTTTATTAGATAAGAAAAGAGAAGAATTGCTAAGACTTAATAGTTCATATGTGTCTTTCTGACTAGGTCTAAAGAGGAAATATTTTTATATTTTAACTCAAAATGTTCTTTCTTTGTACAATTGTTTTAAATTTCAAGGCACACAGGAAGGAGAGAGAAGCTGGTTGTTGGCTGAATCTATAAACTAAGCGATATTTGAATTGCAATATTGAATGGGTCAAAGTTGAAATGTGGGATAAATTCTAAAAGCCTGATTTAGTGTAGACAAAAGTGTCCTGACCTGGGTGTGTGCCCTCAGTGCCTGGAACATGGCAGGTGCTCAGTGGACATCTACTGGGAGAAGTGACCAACCACCAAACACTGTGGATGCTGCCTTCTCTTGAGTTTTTCCATTTTCCTCCATCCTTGCTGTCACTTCTTTATTTCTGTTCCCCATCAACTCTGGTCCACTGTACTTGCCAACTAAATTATCTTTCTACATTGTGTTCTGTTTTCTCTTTGTCATCCTCTACCATATAACTTTGATTTTTTCCCCCCAAGGGAAATTAGATCACAATAATACCTACTGTTTATTAATCCCTACGATGTATTCATATTACTATACTATACAATTTACATGCATCATATAGTTAAATTCTTACAATAAGACTAATAAGAAAGCACTGTTGTACCTATTCTTAGAGATGAGTAAACCAAGGCACAGAGAAGTTAAGTGGCTTGCCAATGTTAGCTTTGCTATTACAACGTGTCCTCAACTGATAGCACGCTACTTGATGTGTTAGGGTGACCATTTCTCCCCTCTTGACTTTTGTGCTAGTTAGTCATAGATTTTCCTTTTCCACATGTGTCATAAACCTCATGCTACATTGTTAATTCTTTTGTTTAAACAACCAATTATTCTTAAAAGGGATTTAAATTTTTAAAAAGTCTTATGTATTTTCCATGGTCTTCAGCCTTTGGGAAAACTGAAATTTCCAACTGGAATTTTTTATGTTCTGCCTAAAAAATTTTCTTTAACATTCTTACAGTGTGACTCTACCGGTGATAATTCTCTCAGCTTTTGTGTATCTGAAGTGTCTTTATTTCTTATTTCGTTTTTGAAAGAATATAAAATTGAAAGAGATAGAATTATAGGTTAGCATTTTTTTTCTTTCAGTATTTTAAAGCATTTGCTCTATAGTTTTGTCGTTTGCATTGTTTCTGATGAGAAATCTGCTGTCATCCTTCTTGCCGGCTATGTAACATATCTTTCTATGTATCCTATGGCTGCTTTTAAAATGTTCTCTTTGTCATTGTTTTGGGAAAAGTTGATTATAATGTGCCTTGCTTAGTTTTTCTTGTGGTTCTTGTGCTTGGGGATCTTTGAGGTTCTTGAATCTGAGGGTTCATAGTTTTCACCAAATGCAGAAAAAAATTAGCCATCATTTCTATAAATATTTTTTCCTTCTTTACCTCCCACCCTTTAGAGATTCCAACTACATTTATATTAGGCCATTTGGAGTAGTCACGCAGCTCATTGATGCTATTTTTAGTTTTATACATTCTCTTTTCTCTCTGTGTTTTATTTTGGATAGTTTTTATTGCTGTGTCAAGTTCACAATAATATTTTCTGCAATGTCTGATCTGTTAATCAAATCAATGTAATTCTTACCTCAGACATTATACTTTTTGTCTCCAGACCTTTGATTTGGGTCTTTCAAAAAAATATGTACCATGTCTTTACTTGACTTTTTGAGCATATAGAATGCAGTTATAATGATTCTTTAATATCTTGACTGCTAATTATAATATTTATGTCTATTTTGGGTTGATTTCAATTGATTAATTTCTTTTACTACTATGGGTCATATTTTCCTGCTTCTTTGTATGCCTGGTAATTTTTTTCAGTGTTTTTTTAAATTTATTATTATTTTTTTAATTTCAGCATATTATGGGGGTACAAATGTTTAGGTTACATGTGTTGCCTTCTCCCCCTTCCCCCCCGGAGTCAGACCTTCAAGCGTGTCCATCCCCCAGACGGTGTGCATTGCACTCATTGTGTACGTATATACCCATCCCCTCCTCCCCCCTCCCATCTGCCTGACACCCGATAAATATTATTCCTATATGTCCACTTAGGTGTTAATCAGTGAAACCAATTTGCTGGTGAGTACATCTGGTGCTTATTTTTCCATTCTTGGGATACTTCACTTAGTAGAATGGGGTCCAGCTCTATCCAGAAAAATACAAAAGGTGCTATATCATCATTGTTTCTTATAGCTGAATAATACTCCATGGTATAAATACACCACATTTTATTAATCCACTCATGTATTGATGGGTACTTGGGTTGTTTCCGCATCTTTGTGCATGCCTGGTAATTGTTGATTAGATGCATGACATTCTGAATCTTACCTTGTTGGGTGCTGGGTCTTTTTCTATTCCTATAAATATTCTTGAGCTTTTTTTTCTGGGACACAATTAGGCTACTTGAAAATAGTTTGTTCCTTTCAGATCTTGATTTTAATGTTTATTGGATAAGACAGTAGGGACAAATATCTTCAAAGAGGAACTGCGCTCAGTTTAGAGATATTTTTTCCCCAATCTGAGGCAGGACACTTCTGAGTCCTCTACTCAGTGTCCCATGAATCATGAGGTTTTCCATTCTGTCTGGTGGAAACACACATTATTCCTGACCCAGTGGAAGAACTGGACATTATTACCACTAATGTTTTGTGTGGTTCTTTCTCTAGCCTCTGATAGTTTTTTTTCATTTGCATGCCATGTTCTACACTCAGTTGAATACTTGTGTCCTTTGTTGCCCATCTAGTGTTCTGTGAGCCATTATGTCTTTTTTTGTTGTCATCAGTTTTTAGTTGTTTCAGGTGGAGGATAAGTCCAGTTGCTGTTCCTCTATTTTAGCAATTATTCCAAAATGTGTTGAGTAAATGACCACCAAATATGTGTTCTGCTTTTCATGTTGTCCCACACATTATCACACAAATTTAGTGTGACTATTTACATGTTTCTGAACTTAATGCAAAATTGTTTTCATTTAGTCAAATTACCTCACTTATGTTTATATTTATAAAGACATGACATAAATGAAAAGAGTGAAAATGAAATAATTAACAACAAAGGTTAGCTACTCAACAGGATCAAATAAGTAAGATAGTTCTAGGTTTGTTTTCTCATGTCTACCAGTTATTTCAGCAGCACTTTGAAATAACTACAATTAATTGTGCAGAAATATATTACATAATCTTTCTAAGTGTGATCTGGGTAGATAATAAAATAATAACTCTTCTGAATGACTAACATCTATTTACATGGATGGAATCATGACCCATGTAATTCAACTTATTTGAGTTTAACCAACATTTGCTGGATACATTCAATGTGGCAAACACTGAGATAAACCTAGAGATGTGGATGAATAATGAAGAGCCTCTGCCCTAGAGGAGTTCATAGAGAGGCAGAAGGGAGAAGTGCTGTGTTGACAATGTGCTAAGTGCTGCAATTACCCTAATTATGGGTTGATGCGAAAGCACTGGGGTGGGCCACCTCACACAGCTCAGGATAGTGCTATGGTTGTGATGATCCTCTCTCCTTCTTCCTTGCTAGAAGAGACCTGGTTTAGGGATGGCATTCACTCTTCTCCTCCCCTGGGGTCAGGAAGTGGATGTTCCTAAGTCTAAGCCAATTATTGTATTTCCATTCTCCTAGTCAATGAGTGGTATAGGTGTGGGCTTGTAACACCTCCAATCCTGGGAAAGGAGATCTAAAAGTAATCCTACAAAGGGGTCTCAGGACAGGCATTTCTCCTGAGAGAAGACTTGCAAGGAGACTGGCTTTGATTACTCCCTTTGCTGACTTTGATTACAATTGTGTGCGAACACAATATCTGAGCTGTGGCGTCCATGCTATGATC